>NC_041034.1:14636363-15255971 GCF_900634625.1 Parambassis ranga | reverse complement strand
AGTCAAAGCAACAACAGATATGTGGAGATTAGAAAAATGATGGGAGGTATAGGTCATAGGCCAGCATTAATGTCTACTATTAATGAATACCAGAAACATACTGTAAAGGGAAAACTGACCGTACATGCTCTCTTTCTACAGATGTATATGAGGGCCCAGTTTGACTATGACCCTGCCAAGGATGACCTAATCCCATGCAAAGAGGCAGGTCTGAAGTTTAAAACTGGTGACATCATTAACATCATCAACAAGCAGGATCCAAACTGGTGGCAGGGCAGAGTGGAGAGCAGTGCCGCTGACTTCGCTGGGCTGATACCCTCCCCTGAGCTCCAAGAATGGTTAACAGCTTATTTAAATATATCACATCTGATGATTAGATTCTGCAGAATGAAGCTGTACTTTAATCCAAAAAGCTCAGAACATTGCAGAATGTTCTCAGCCTTACCTAATTACCTGTTTCTCCCTGTAGGAGGGTGGCCAGTAAAAGCAAAGCCAAAGAGGGCAGTCAGACCTGCAGCCCGTTTGGAAAGAAAAAGAAGTGCAAGGACAAGTACCTAGCTAAACACAGCTCCAGTAAGTACAACTATGGTCAATGACTTTTATGGTGATACTGACAATGATTTCCCCTAAAAATAGATTCCATTCTCTTGTAGTTTTTGACCAGCTGGATGTGATTTCTTATGAAGAAGTTGTTCAGCTCCCAGCTTTTAAAAGGAAAACTCTTGTGCTTATTGGTAAGCTAACTACACTTTAACAAATGTTGATACACGTATACTAAACTTTTATTGTGGAGTTGTCGTACTGGGTTAATGTTTACTCCTCTAACACTGACATTAAGGTTAATCTTTTACTGAAAAATGTTAAACGTTGTGTTCTTTTAAGGTGCGCCTGGGGTAGGAAGGAGACATATCAAAAGTGCACTGTTGACAAAATACCCAGATAAATTTTCCTACCCTGCACCACGTAAGTAGACCCGAAGCCTTTCTTTGCTCCCCATAGAGCAGCTGAGTCTGCTGAACTGTGCATGAGCTAATTCGTCAATGTTCAATCTGCACAGACACCACCAGACCCCAGCGTAAGGATGAGGAGAATGGACAGGAATATTACTTCATCTCCAACGAAGCCATGACCAAATGCATCTCTGGGAATGAGCTGCTGGAGTATGGCAGCTTCCAGGGATACATGTTTGGTACCAAAACTGAGACCGTTCAGAAAATCCACGAGCAGGGGAAAATCGCATTGCTGGATGTAGAACCACAGGTTAGCACTGATCTCCGCCTCTGTGTTGTTGTTGGGTTTGTTTCCATAAAACTACTGCTTTCTTGATTTCCATCCACACGGCAACAGCACAAGGAATAAATGAACAGGAGAATCCTGTTTGGACTTTAATAGAATCCTTCTATAAGCTCTTTCACTGCAGTTAATTAATCTGATACTAATTTCACCTTGCAGACCTTGAAAATCTTGCGGACTGCTGATTTTGCACCTTTGGTGGTGTTCATCGCTCCGACCAACACAGCTCCCCAGGTGCTACATCTTCATCTTAAAAAAATACTTTAAAGCATTTTTAAACACTGAGCCCCACCAGCTGCTAACCTTCTGTTCCTTCTCTCCCAGACGGAGAACCTGCAGATGATACAGAAAGAGTCGGATGCCATTTTGACCACATACAGACACTTCTTTGATGTGATTCTCACCAACAATGATGTGGATGAAAGTGTTAAAGGTGTGGAGGAGGCCATGGAGAGTGCCACCTCCACCCCACAGTGGGTGCCTGTATCATGGGTGTACTGAAAGGCACCAGTATGATACCTTTTTTTTTTTTTTTTTTCCTATGGTGAAAAGCAGTGCAATATCACTCCTTACATGAAACCTCGAGTTTAAGATATCCCAGGTGTGTGTGTGGGTTTACTTTTTGGTTAATTGTCACAGAGATTATTTGCACAAATGCATCAAAAAAGCAATATGTAGAAAGGTTTATTTCAGGAAGTGGAGGACCTCACCGGCGATGGATGTTTTATTTGGTTATTTAGACATTTGTGCTTCAAGCTGTTGAGGGATTCAGGGTTAAGCTTTGGTGCCGCACACGTTTTGTGATTGCTGGAACGTTTGCAAAATGCAAAACAGGACCACAACTGTGAATGAAATCCTCACTGTAGAGAGACAGGATTTCATCATATTAATAATGGATTTTTTTTTCTGTTCTCATTTGATCGTCCCATGAAATTGAGAAACTTTGTACTCATGCTGTCTGTGTAACTCCATGCATCGGTAATGAATTCTGCACAAAACCTGTCACTGACAACCTCACTTGTTTCATCTTTCCTAAATTGTATACCTCATGGGGTACTGTAAAGGCACTTTTCAACAAAATAAACTTCCCAGCTCTGTAGCTACTGTTTCTTTGATTGTTTTCTGTAAAAACAAATTTGCCCTTTAAGGATCCGTTGTATCACAAAATTTGTCATACTTAATGTTGGGTGGTCACCTCACGATCTTTAGCAACATTCCTTCCATTAGATCTAGGAGGAAAATGCATATAGTCGTATACTCTGGCCAACATCTAACTGAATTTTATTTTGCACTGCCTTAAACTGGATTGCCAGAACTGCCCACACTTACACGCTCACTACATGCACTCACATTTTAGATAAGGACTGTGCAGCAGAGGCATTGTGGGGGCAGGGGGTTCTTGCGTCTGCCTGAATTTTTCAGTGGGCATCACAGCTCGAGGCTGTGATCAATTATAGATCAAGACCTGCACGTCTGAGTTGTGCAATTCAAGTAATGCACCTGTATCTCCCACATATTGTAATTCTTCCCTCATTCACAGTGTGGGAGAAATACTTACAGCTCATACATGACAATGGATGTAGTCCAACAGAGCTTTGTTTTGTGTCCTGGATATATAAACATACATACATACACACATATCTATATATCAATATATCTATCTATCTATATCTATCTATCTATCTATCTATCTATCTATCTATCTATCTATCTATCTATCTATCTATCTATCTATCTATCTATCTATCTATCTATCTATCTGTATATATATATATATACAATATGAACAAATGAGCTCAGTTAATTAGTTTGAATACAAATTATCTGGCCTGCATTTTCATTAACTCTACAGGAGGATGGACCTCTAGGGCTAGGAATTTTAAGTATATAGATAGTAACACTAATTTCATAATCAATACTATCCTAAAGGCAATTAACCATTGAAAGTAGTGGATTTTTTGTAAACAAACAAAACATGGTGGGTGAATATATGAATATATTTTCAATACTCTCAGGTCCAAACATAACCAAATTCATACTAAGCAAATTCATGTAATAACAACCACTTGTGTTATAGTATAGGCACACTAAAATGGGTGTTATGTGTTATGTGTCAGCTGCATGCACATCACATCATAACAGCAGCCACCACAGTGAGGGACCATTACCAAAGCAGCACCCACATTAACATGTGGTACTTTGCTGCCACCATGTGGCTGAGTCTTGACAAGCACAGCTGTAACATTAACCTTTTCCAGCATGTGCAGTGTAAGTTATTGTCTGTCAGATGTAAACTCAAATAAAGTTAATGTGAATAAAACAAACTGATGCTACAATGCTAATACTCTGTCACATAGAGACAGTAGAGGTCACATAGTGCTGCTTTTTGGTGTGTGTGTGATTTTATACCACCTATCCCACTAATGATGGCAAAGAAAATATACAAGATGGCTTGACTGAGGTGTATGTTTCTGTATGGAATGCATACACAAGTGTTTTATTATGATTTTGTTTTGACCACATAAACCAGCTTGAAATTTATTTTTATGAGGAAACCACTAATGAGCTGTGCATCAGCTGTGCTTTCCACATACGTTCATGTCTGCACAAAGTATGAAAGCAATCAGCAGATGTGTCAAAAAGAATGAAGTTATATCTTAGGGTTCAGTATGTTTATTTTTATGTATTTACTTCTCTGCTCACAATCATGATTATAATGGCCGAAGATAAAATGCTGAGGCCTATTGATTGTCAGATAGCTGATAATCTGCTGCATTTGGTGACAGTTGCACCCACCCTTTTGGGTTTGTGGTGAATTAATTCAGCTTTTTATTAAATTTTACTCATTTTTTTGGAAACATCTCTGAGGATAATAAATTCAGGGCAGCTGCCATCAGCTCTTAAAGTGGAAATAAACATTAAAAAATATTTGTATTGATTTCTTTATTGGCTTTGTCATAGGCCGGCCATGCCAACATCCTCAGAGACTTGAGCTTGGATGCCAAGACTTCCGGTTCTGGTGGGACACACTATTTTTAATATCAAAGCAATAATTATAATATGTAAAGTAGCTGTTTAATTCTCCTTGTATGTATTTATAAAGCCACCTTTGTGGCCAAAGCTTTAGTGATTCATAGTAAGATGGTTTTAGTTTGACTTTGACTGGGGATCTCCTGGACCCCCCTCAGGTAGCACAGAGGCTCTCCAGGGGCCAAACTCAGCAACATCTGCCCCAAAACAGCCTTCCTCACTTTACACAGTGCCACACCTAATGTAATCCAGATCAATCGGTGAAGCCTTGTCCCCCTTTACGAAGGCTGTTCATTGGTTTTCAGGTGGGTTTGCTCCCCACTACATCCACATCCATATTTACTATAACTGCGAAGCTCGCCACACCCCCTTTCCAGGAACGCCATTTTGTTGACATACAGACTTGGAACCAAAATAAACTCGTTTTCGAGCAGATTAACACCAAGCGTGACCGTGGCGTGTAATGTCTGTGAAGAACACACGCGCAGACACCCACTAACAGCACATGCAGATAAAAACAGCCCTGTCCCTGGTGATAAAGCGCCGTGTTTGAAGCCTCGGCCACCCATTTCAACATGAAACTCGCCGCGATTGACGTCACCGAGCCATCTTTGTCCAGCTAATCCAGGCGGCTGTTTATTACACCTTCATTACCGCCCGGACAGCGCCAGGCTCCCACTTAATAGCCTGCAGGTGCCGCATCGCTTGAGAAAAAGGCAGAGTTTAAAAAAATATTCAGCTGCGAGGAGACAGAGCTCAGTGGCAGACACAAACCAGCGCTCCTCCTAGGCTATATAGGCAGGGAAACGCCACAATAAACCAACCAAAGGCTGCCAGAGGGTAGAGAGGAGCGCAGAAGGCAATCCACATCCATCTGCCAGCCACTTAGGACGCTCTAACATTTCCAGTCCGGATTTCAGCACAGCTGTCCAGCTAATACTACCAGGAACATGTAAGTAGCCTTTAACACTGTTTTGTATTTCAATCCTGATTTATTCATGAATTACAATTTCCTTTTCACGACTGGTGTTGGCAGCTATTTGGGATTTATGGTGTCTGAATACGGTGTAGTGTTCTTTAGCCGTGTAGCATGTGTATTTTCTCCGTGTCATGTTAAAAGAAAACAAAAGAAAAGATAAAAAAGATGAATCGGTGTTAAGTCCCCACAGTGATTCCTGTCTTATAATGTGACCCAAACGTGAGGCTAACGCGTCGGCCTAACCTTGGAGCAGACGGAGGGACGGGGTTTATCCGTTATTAAAGACATTATTAGCCGTGTTCACGGCGTTTACACGGTAAACAGAGCTCCGTGTTTATCGGCCGTGCTCGCTTTTATTATTTTGTCGTCCGGTGTCTTTTCACTAAAGCAGCACGCACGCACGCATTTTATTTTTCCAGTTCGGACTGGTTTGATTTGAAAAGGACACCGTCCGTGTGATTAGCCACAGGCTAATTAACAGCACGTCAATGAAACGTCGTGTGAAAAACACCTTTACTGAACATTTGCAGGGCTTACATTTAGCGTCGCTGAACCGCAGGTGACGATTAAGCTAATTCTAGAAAGAGCAAGGACATAATGTGGATGAAGCCATACTAGGCTGTGTGAGCGGTTAGCCTGTTGAACACTTAAAGCTTCGACAATATTCGACGAATATCACTTAGATATGTTCTCTCACCGTTATATTTAAGCTCTGTATTAAGGCTTGGGCCTAGTTTACGTGATATTTGCCACCTACAGCGGGGGTGGGGGTAGCCTGGCCTCCTACTGTATGTCGTCGATTGTCGTGCGAGGGCGGACAGCAATATATCACACCATATTTTAGATTATTTGCGTCTTCAGGGCTAAAGACACGAAGAGAAAATGTCTTCTCTTTTGTACTTTGTCCGTGTTTTTGTTGTTGGCTGCACATGAGGCAGATATTTAAAGGGTATAAGGCTAAGGAAAGGTAGCCGTGACTGCCTCGCCTGTCTGTCTTCACATAGATTGTTTAAATAGGCTGATGCCAACACACGACCAGCATCGTGCCTGTTAGCATTTCCTTTGTGCACCATAAGTTACATTTGTGGCCAAATTTGGGTGTATTTGTACATCCGAGTGCTTGAAATCCAGCCCCTATAAGGAAAGGAAAGAACCTCCCTTCCCTCGGTGTGGTAGGCGCTATATGTGTATTTACAGGCCTGCCATGCTGTCCGTCATGAACCAGGACGTTTCACAGGACACAGTGCAAACCCGGTGTGTCTGAGTGTGTGGTCAGAAGTGAAAGTCATGTGGCTTAGGAGCATCAAACAGAATGAGGCAGGGATGCTGGGATCCCTTTCTGCTCTCAGCTGCTGTGGCGCTGTCCAGTGCTGAAGCGTCCCTGTCCGGTGCTGAAAATCAGACAGCATGCCCCTTTATCACAACAGTGATCACCAAAACAGACATCTGTTAGACTATATAATATATCTGTAAGTTTAATTGTTGAAGTCAGACTCTTCCTCATCTCAGCAGGTGCCCCTGATACCCTTTAAATAGACCCGTCAATGTTGCAGCAGACCTCCATGGAAAACCACAGAGAAAGACTATTTTTAAAAGCAGGTTAAATATATTTAGGTTTCATAGCAAGTCTGACATAAGCTATGGACTGTATAAGAACATAAGGGAAATCAGCAGCCCACCATGTTAGCCCAGCCGCTGTTAGCATTTTTGTTGTGGTGTTTTCTTTGATGGGGAGCTGTAAAATGGGATGGAACTGGAATAGTGGCACAGACATTCATCAGCAGGCAAAGCATGTAAAGGGGTAACCACATTTTATTTCTTATTTTATATTTATAATTTCTGATATTGATTGCATCAGTTAAATCAATACAATTTAGCAGGAGGATATATTACTATCCCTTGTGCTATAATGAGTAAAACATGCAAAGACATATGCAGTGTACCATCTTCAATTAAAAGACAAGGTGGTGTAACAAAGTGACACGGATCAGAAACCGTTGCTCCACTTGGCTATATCGAACACAGTGGGTGGTTTTTCACAGGATGTGAAGGCTGGTGAGAAACCTTGTCTGTGCAGTAGCAAGTCTTCCTGGTGTCAGTTCAGAGGTGATGGCAGTGTGAACCTCAGCACACATTATACATGCATATGTGGTGATACTTGCTGGCAAGTGAAAAGATACCCATGATAATTAAATAGGTATTATGTAGTTAAATATGGATGTGGCTGTATTTTTTTCTCCGTGTAAGTGGCAAAAACATGACATCTGAACATTATTAATGGTTGATTGGCTGCTCACAGGGACCACCAGCACCACCAGGCCAACTATTCTAAAGGATTTGTTGTTGTTAGTGGATTAGTAATGTGTGAGTGTGCAGAGGTGACCTTTATACAGAGTTTTGCCTCACACTAATAGAGTAGCTTAGTTACAAAGTATACCTGTTTTAAATGGCCTCATATTAAAGATTACAGTTGCTACAGTTTCACATTCAGATTATTGGTTGTTGTTTTTGTGCTCTCTTTGTTGATTGTATTTGTGCCTGCAGGCCATTCTTCATCAGCTCCTGCCAAATGAAACGTTTTCACTTTAGAGGAGCCTTTATCTTTAAATTAGCCAATTTAGTTTCTACTCATTTTTCCACAAATGCAAAAAGCTTAAATTAGAAGAAATGTGCAGAAAACACAACTTAGAAAACACAATTTAAAAATGGAGATTATAAAGGTTCCTGTCCTCACAGAGGCAAGAATAAGATTATATATTAGTCAAACATGGCTTGTGTTGGAAATAGTCATAGTACATTTATGAATAGATTTTTATTGATACCCACGCTGTGATGCTCGTCCAAACCTCTTTGCAACTTTTTAAAATTTTATTTAAACCAATTTCTAGTGCTTAAAAAAATAGGATTGTCAAGTAAAACCTGGAGAATGATGTTGCAGCTTTCATTGTGGACCCTTTCTATTGACATATGATGTGCACAATCAACAGTAGATGCAGTAGAATTAGCATGAAACCCAGATAAACACGCCCAACCGCAAAAGGCAGAGGGTACTTGTAACAGGAACAGGAAAGTGAACCAGTTTTTTACTTTTCCGTGGTAAATGACACTGTCACTTTGTCTCCCCCTGCAGTTGTTGTCTGCACACAGTGCATCCGGGTCATTGCAGGCCATAATACAACACAATATGACAAATAATTTGCTAACCCAAAGCTAACTCTGTTAATGCTAACAAATGTAGGTGTTGTTGTATGTTATTTTAAACTAAATAAATAAAAATATTCAAAATTAGACCTAATTCAGTCCTTAATCTTGTTGATAATATATAGTTGTTGCCACTTTACATCTTTCTAATGCATACTGTACTAGAGTTGAGTTATGTGACGACAATGTTCCAGTCAACTATTGTCCATCTGTTGGAGATTGATAATATATTTGTGCACACTTGTGCACGCTAACTGAAGAATCCAGGTGCAGTGGATAGTTCACACTATTTGAAAAGACTCCTATTAGAAGGATGCCTCCACATGCAGCCTGTATATAAATAATATATAAATAATGAGTTTAGTTATTTGTGTTGATTTATGAATTTACAAGGCTTTTCTATACCAGACCACTGATTATGCATAATATGGCTTCTAAATGTCAGTTTAATTACATTTTATGTTTTCTTGGTAACATTTATATAATGTTTTGCAAAGCAAGAGAGAGCGACATCTGAAGTATTTAATCCCACATGTAATTTATCCTTTACAGATGTTGTCAATGTGTTGAAATATTCAAATCAAACGTATAATTTTACATTGAAAATATGTCAATCAACATGGGATTAACCACATTCAGAATATGCTGTGATTGAATAATTTTTACATACAATACATGTATCAGATATTTCATTTACTGATATGCAGTAATACCAGCATTGTGGTTTCCTCTTGGTGGATGTGCTTTATATATACCACTAACTTTCATATTTTCGTTTGTCCTCAGGTCTGCCCCAGCTGCTGGAGCCCCCGCACCAGAGGGAGGGAATCAGCCCCCCAATCTCACCAGCAACCGCCGTCTGCAGCAGACGCAGGCACAGGTGGATGAGGTGAGTATACTGCAAACACAAAGTCACACCTTGGTCTCTCACTGGTGTTTTCTGTTTCCGTACAGACTGCACACTAAAACATAAATCATTAGTTCTTAAAACCATCAATCAATTTACAGTTTTAACCTCAACCCTAATCCATACCTGACGAGCTCTCACACACAAAGGCCATCATCCTGTCCTGATAGCTGATTATGCCTCATGTGTTTTTTCCTCCAGGTGGTGGATATTATGCGTGTAAATGTGGATAAGGTTCTGGAGCGTGATCAGAAGCTGTCAGAACTGGACGATAGGGCTGACGCCCTGCAGGCTGGAGCCTCTCAGTTTGAGACCAGTGCTGCAAAACTGAAGAATAAATACTGGTGGAAGAATGCCAAGGTGAGGACATGCAGACAGGCTCAAGTAGACAGCTTTAGACTCTCCAGACAAACACGAGAAGAAAAGCAAGCCTCCAGGAATGCATGGCCAATGTACATGTATGCTATAGGCTCTGTACACAGGCAGCATGTTGCCACATTAGGATCTGTCAGGCTATGCTGCTTAATGGCATTCAGCAAAATGTGACAAACATTCAGACAGGATTAGGTAAAAATTTAATAATGTGTTTGGCCTACATCAACGTCTCCTCTGTTCACTATGAATGTTTGAATGACTGCTTCTCTAATGACTCTTTTTCTCTGGAAATGATGGCTGACTACAGATGATGATTATCCTGGGTGTGATATGCGTGATTGTCCTCATCGTCATTATTGGTAAGAACCATTTGAACTCCTTTGTGCCAATAGAATTGACACTGTTTCCTCAGTAGAGCTACTCATTTGTAATATATAGCTTATATGTTGGTATTTGATTCATATTTATATATTAACTCTGAATATAATTTTCTTTTTTTACAGTGTACTTCAGCACTTAAGAAGAGTTGCTCCTACCCCAGTCTAAACCCAACTTCCTTGCTACAGAAAACAACCCTCAAATTGATGACAAATTTAACCACAGATAATTAATTTATTCTATATGTATCTCCCTGGTTAGCCTCGATATAACACCCCTAAACCCTTCAGGGCCCCATGGCTCCCCCACTTCCACCACCTTGCCTCTGGACCCCTGTCAATATTTGTCCTGTGAGTGTGTGGCCCTGTCTCCTTTCTGGGTACTCTTGGCTTTTCTAACTTGCCATACTGAGAACCAAACACTTGTGACGATGCAACAACAGAAAAGGAAACAACGATTGGCGATAATTGTTACATAACTGATATATATATATATAGTTCTTTGTAGAGTTTTATTCTGATATATACTGTTTTGTAGGTGTGTGCGCGTGTGTGTGTGCATTTTGTACTTTTTATTTTTTGTATTGATTTGACGTATGCTTCAGCGTTAACTACTGCCTATTAATCGAAGTGTGTATCTTGCATGTTCTCATCATCTGTCTGACCCCTGCTTATTCTCTATTTTCGGTGTATTTTTGCACAGTGGAGGAAGCCCTCCATTTAACTATTGGCATACCGGTTGATTATCATCTATCTGTGTTAACCTCATCCACCAAGACTGTCCCAAAATAAGCCAGAGAACTAAAACGTTTAGCTTCTATGCGGCTTTTTCACAGAGCGTATGCTCACGGATCTCAAACATACAAACAATTGCATGAATTGTGAAATGAGTCTCTAGTTGTAATCGTCCTTTCCAGCCCTTTCCACCTGATCCTATCACTTATCATTTCTCTTTTTAATAACATTCATCTGTAGTGTCTCTAACGCCCCACTCCTCCTCTGGCATGCTTGGACACCCCAATTTCTTTTGATAATTTCAAAACTGCCATAGTACAGTTGGACCAATGTCTGTAGATGTTCTTTTTTAATTTTAATATTACAGTAGTGTCTTATTTCGAAAACATTCCTTCATTGCAGTCTAGTGCAAATGCTCTTACTGTAGCACATAAGTGTAAGTATAAGTAAAAAACAATAATACATGCAATGAAACTTGTGTGGAACGTCGGTCATGCAACCCTTAGGAAAATAGTTATTAGCTGTAAGGATAGAGAGGAGTAGACTGTCTAAATTCTTTTCTTTTTGTGATATTAATGATGTTATCTTACACACAATCTACTGTGGAGATGTGTTCATGTTGAACTGTGGAAATGGGCTTGATAAAACAATTTTAATGCCAGATACTTTACATTGCATTAATTGTAATCCATGACTCACTCTGGCCCATTCCCTCTGTGGACACTAAAAAGCCTTAGTCACTTTTTTAGTTACTGTAGGTTACTTGCAGTCAAACACACCCTCAACACATTCCTGTTTGTGTAGAGGGAGTGGCAAACTGTGAGGAGGGGAAAGAAGGAATCTGTTTAAAATGCACAAACAAACTTGTTTTTGATGGCGCTGTCTGGCCGTTCCGAAGCCTGGCCAAAGGAGATCCTGGTGCAGCAAAACCTCTCCACATAAAGAGCACACTTAAAAAAGGGGACAACTGAGCCTTTGCAGGTTCATGAACAGAGACATAGGCTGATGAGGTGAATGGTTAAATTCATAGTCGACTTTAAGGGGTAGGCTCAGAAATGTACAGTCAAAAGTAAGTGACAAGAAGCAACTCTTAATAAAAAAATGGTAGCATTCCTAAGAAGAGTGTTTTGCTAGCGCAGTGGGTCTGTCTCAGTGTTTCTCCCTATAGTTAAGGCCTTTTTTTTCTTTTTTTAAATATAATAGATTCTATTTTTTATTATAGTATATTTTTGTGTGAAATGGACAGGTAAAGAGGAAGTGTGCAACCAGTACAGCTCCTGTTTACCTCTGTCCGCTGTGTTTTTTGTAATTCAGCTCTGTGCGTTATACACTGCCAAGCATAAAGGGAGAGGCTTCTATTGTTTTTTTATTTCAGTGGTGCCCTCACTGGTTTGGTCTGAACTATTCTCTGACCTGTTATTTTTGGTACCTACGTCCTGTTGTATACTACCCTTTTGGCTACTTCATCAGCAGGCAATATGCACTTTCTTCCAACCACAGGAGGAATTCATGGAGATTTTCATGTGGTTGTGGTGAAACTCTGAATTCCCTTATTCAGTCAAATCTCTTTGCTGAACAGAAAGCTAATTAGCTTATGCAGCTTACTGCCTCTATTGCATTGTTAACACACAACAAAGATAAATTTGGCTTTTGGATCTGGCAGTAAGGACTAATATGTCAAATCAAGTGTGTGTAAAGCCTCAGTAGCCTTTAACATGACTTTTTTACTTCCCTACCAGCTGAGTAGACCGGCCTGCCCCCCTTTTTGCTCAACTCACTGATTCAGATTCCTACAGTGTGAGTGTGTCTGTGTGTGTTTGTGAGTGCGCAGGTGCTTCAGTGTGTGTGTGTGTTAGAATAGCTCTGTCTTGGGAATATCCCCAGTTTATCCTGACAGATTAGGCCGCTTAAATCTCAGAGTGAGGGCACGTTGTTTCCTTGACCACACAAGCAGAGAGGTTACAGATCTGTCGGCCAGTCCTATAACCAGGAACGACCTTAACAAGCCCACTCCTTCTTGCTTCCCCTTACGTGTTTCAGAGAAAAAATAAACTTACAGAAAATTACCAAAGACCAGATTTCCATGCTTACGCTGCCAATTGCCATCAAAAACAAGAGGAGAGAAACAGGTTATCTGACCTATACTAGTCTGTTTTAAAACGCTTACCCCCTGACCCTCTCTATAGGACCTTTTAAGTATGACACACTCTTTATGTGGTGTGTTAGTTTTGGCTTATGAGTGTGCCATTCTGACATATGCAAGTTAAACCAAAACATGAGCTTCAGATCCAGTCTCCCCTGTCATTATGTGCATCCACATCTGAGGAGCTTCTTTAAATCTGTAACAAGTTTTAAGACACATGATTCTATAACGAATTATAGCACAAGTCTTCTTTTTTTCTTTCTCCATAGTGCTGCCAACTTTTAAAATGAAAAGACATATAAACTAACTATAGCTGTTAGATATAACCGAGAAAAAATGTTATAAAAATCTACATTGTTTGGTGTTGTAATATGGGGGTGTTTTGGGGGGTAGGGGGTCCTATATCCTCAGGTTTAAGGCATTAGCAATTTACCAAAATATATATGAGGACAAAAACTATGTCAGCAAACTGTAAAATTTGATTTTTTGGCAATAGAAAATCATAATAGGGTTAAAAATGTGGGCCTTTCAGCCATCTTGCAGGAGTTAACCACACAGTGGACTGAAGTGGAAAACAAAACAACACTACTGATTGGGGTAGGACTTCTGTGCTAATCATAAAATCCAACTGTTGTCCTGTGAGTGCTCAACCAGTTTGGTCACAATAGTGAAAATGAAGTGAGTGCTCTCTTTTTTTCTGTTGCTTTATTGTCTGTATGAAAAAGAGGTGTGCATATGTTTTAACAGCGTGGCACTCTTTCTGTTGTGATTCATTCATTTTCGGTGGGATGGGATTGGATGGAGAATATTGTCTTAGGTCAACCTCCAGAATGGTTCAGAGAACTCAACACTGCGTTCGGGTCATTTAGGGGTCATCATAACAAAACAAAAAAAAGCTCTAGATGCAAACTTGATTGGAAATCAAGAGGAAGGTAGAGGCCGACAGAAACCAAACTTTTCAAACAATTTTTGTGCAAACATTTTTCACCCCCGAAAGGGATGAACGCAGCAACAGGAGGGAACCTTTTGAGTCTCTGAATGTTCTTTAGGTGGATATAAATCTACAATATTCTACTTGACACATGTTTTATTTTTGAACCAAATATTGTGTTTTTATTTTGAATCCGTTTTTAGTAATAACTCCAGATGTCACTGAATTGTTTGTGTGTCAGCACTGATGGGTAAAGGTAATGAAAATGGGAAATTAAAGGGGATTAAAAGAAAGTATTTTTACCTTCAATTGTCCAGAATGCTTAGAATGATTCTACAGTTTACATCAGATTGCCGTTTGTATCTACAACATCTATTTTTTGTTCAGATCAGTTTATTTTTGAGGAAAGATTTTCATTTTTTTTTTTTGGGAGCGGGGGTTTCTGGGATGAAGCTCCATATTGCCCCTGTTCATCTGGCCTTACTGGAGGGACAGGACTGGAGGATCATGGGCAATGTGCTCAGTTTTATTTTATTTCTTTTTTGTGTGTGTGTTAATTTTATTTATTTTATTTTTTGATAGATTTATTGTGCTGTCATTTGGTATGGGATTAGAATCTAAACAAGGTTGACTCAACGGAACGGAGAGGAGACTGAATGAAAAACTAAAGTACATAAAATAATTGTAGTGTAAATCTATCAATGTCTTATTATATTGATGAACATCATGAAATATATGTATATTGGAAAAACAGTGTCTATGACAACTTGTACTTCTGTGTGTGCTTCATGTGTTTTGTGGGTGTGCAGCAATGGGAAGATGCAATTTTTGATTGCAATTCTTGGACTTAATCCGAGCTGTATGAAAAAAACACACATTGATCACCAATACAAAGATAAAACTCTTTCCTTAAGTGGTCCCTATGACATCTCCATAAGTGTGCCAAAAATACAGGAAGACCTGGAGCCATAAAAGTGCATGTTTAAGCATTTGTCCAGAGTCTTGTTTGTAAGTAACTTGTGCACATTACCCCGCTAACTCACACACACACATTCACATATGTCACATTTGCTGTTAAAACATTCAGATTTTGTGAAGAAAGTTGACTTCATAAAATGCCCCCACAGTCAAATGATGTGAAATATTGTCTTTACTTCCGGTGACTTTTATTTTGAAGGCGGCCCCATTTCCTGCACTTGTTCCGCGTTGTTTTTGCGTCCTATCGCATATATTTCATTCATATTTTATCTCCGTATATACAATATTAACTGACATACAAAGCCGTGTTAGCCACACTGTGCTAATTAGCACGATAAGTAAAATTGAATTTTGCACATTAGCAGCCAGCCTTCGTGTTTGGCTGACAGCCGGCAGCTTGATCAGCGTAAATGGCTCAGATGATTGAGTGAACGAACAAATGAATGAATGAATGACAGTATTAGCTTCAAAGTTAGCCATTAGCTATTGTAACTGGTGACATGTCACACATCACATTGATATTATAGGATTTCTGAGCTGGTTTTAACAGTGAAAGGACAACAAACCAAAGTCACGAAGCAATGAAGCTTAAGGTGTAGTTTACATTTTTGTCCACCAGATGTCGCCGTGACTACAGATTCAATTTCCCGTCCATCCAAACTGATAAATAGAATAGCTTTGTGTAAATGATACAAGTTTTCATTTCTTAAAAATACATTCAAAAACGTCCCGTGCTGTGTGATGTGTTTCTGTTAAAAACAGATGATTTTTTTAGCTATGATTTCGTCATTATCTTGCCTTAGACTTACTGGCAAATATGATGAGGTGTCTCCTGAACAGCTGCCATGAAGTGGCACGTAACGAGACAAGGCATGAGGTGTGATGCTGTGTTTGCTGCCATCGTTAGACTCCTCATTATAAGATTCGACTGCAGTGTAGTTTAAAACCAGATCGGGTGCTCTGAGCTTTTTGACATATTGCACTCCTGGAGTTGTATCCAGGAAGAAACCATTAGCATCATCATAGACTTCCCTCTTTAAATCTGAGCGAGGCCGAGCAGGATACCATCTTTTTCACTCACATCTTCACCTCAGTGCACATGTTTCTGTTTATTTGGCCGACTGCATAATTGAAAGTCTGATCCAGACAGAGAGGAGAGGAGCTACAATCACAGAGGATTGATGCTTTGGTGATTGTTATGAAATCATCAGTTTGGTGTCACATTAAATAATAAATCAAACAGATATAAGCTTGGATGAAAGAGGAGAGTGTGGAGAAAGACGTGTGTGTGTGTGTGTGTGTGTGTGTGAGTGTTGGCTCAGAGAGGCATGAACATGACCTAACACCAGGGAGTATTCAAAAAACAGTTTCTCACTTTGTTAAGCTGTCTTTCTGTCAGATCTTTTTAAGTTTGTTTCCATTTTTCTGACTTACCCGAACGCCTCACACAACACTCCCCCACCCTGCTGTTCCCTTTGACTCTTCTGATGGAATGCAGGTCCGGCTGGAAGGATCCGTCAGGAGTTATTGCAGAAACCTAAACTCTGGGCTGGGATTACTGTGAAGTGTAAAGGTCATTTCACTCCCACACATAATTGCAGCGGCTGCACAGTCAGACATGGTTCAGCCACCACCCCCACACCAACCCCCAACCCCCCCTGCAGACTCCTGACTGAGCGTCATTGCATTCCTGCTCCCGCTGATTCTTATCAATCATCAGCAGGTTAACACAACACAGCAGGACCAGGGAACACTCATCTATTCTACTCCTAGTTCCGAAATCTTTCACTTACTATTTCAAGCCAACAGGAAAGCCTGAATGAGAATAATAAAAAAACATTTGGAAATGGCTTTGTGCTTTTATGACCTCTCCATCCTGCTAGCCTCGAACACTTTGATCAAGGAGTTTCCTTTTATAGTCTGTAAAAGTGGCAGATTTAATGGCATCGTTGGAACAGCATCCCCCTCCACAGGCCTCAGTAATGTAGGCCAGAGGGTTGGCTCATCACCAAATCTTAACAGAGAAAAAATACTCCCCCCCTCTTGAGTGTTATTCTTGACTTGGTGGATTGTTGGGGCACACAGTCACCCTCTGACTCAGCTGTCATAGAGCCAGAGGAGCTCCAGCGGTTGGGTGCTGGAGATCATTGCTTTTATATTAGATCTCATTGGATCTGTTGGACCCTCCTGTGTGTGTCTGTGGCTGAGCTTAATGATTTTATTAAGTAAAACATTGTGTTTAGTAAATGAAAGGTTTCATGTCTGGCTGGCCGTGGAATGTGGCTTTTATGGCTGTTGGAGTTCAGAGCTGCAGCCTCAGGCTCTGCCTCCACCTGTGTGCCTGTACACAGATCAGCACATTAACGGCCATCCAAACCAAAACACAACATTCACACATCTGCTGTAAAAAGGTGCACTTCTCTCTGAATTTGTGATATAGATCCCTCTGCCTCTCCTCCATTACATTTAAAGCAGGGTCATACCAGAGGAGACATCTGGCTCTAATTAAAGACTTCTCCTCCTTCCTCACACCCCCCCCCCCCCCCCCATGACTCTTTCTCACCACTGTTGTCTTCTCAGCATCTCTGTCTGTCTCTTTATCCATTCTCACCACCAAATCCTCCCCACACAGGCCTTCTCTCCGCCCATACCGACCGTACGGCCTCCTTCTCCTCCTCCCCTCTGTCTTTCACCTCTTGCCTCCTTGTTGCCATCCCTCTTTTCTGCATTGCTTTCTGCATGTTGCATCATGATGCACGTGGGCTGTATCTGGGGCATCTCCTTGTTGTTGTCTCTGAGTTTAGGATGGACGGGAGCTCAGCAGACAAACCACAGCAGGTAAGGTTTCAGTTTACGTTGTGTTTCTAAAAATACATTATCATGTGTAGATATTTGAGATGAAGAAACTATTCTCAGTTTTAACAAGGCTCATACAGGCTAAATAGCTCTTAGCACTTTCTAATTCCTTCTTGCCTCTGTAAGAACATTCCTTCCAGTCCACTGTCTGGTCGGGCACAGAGTTGTCCTTTTTGGTTTTTTGGCTTGTGATGTGAGGCAGGCTGTGTCTGCTTGAGCCGCCACACATGTTAATACTTTCTGGTCTGCCTGTGGGGTCGAGTCAGACAAACTTGGCTCTGGACATTTTGGCTCTAATCAGCAGACTGACTGACTTTGCAGTCTGCAGTTGGGAGGAACTATTTTTCCATAACGTCTCATTTTGGTCATGTGGATTAGTGTTTTCTTTTTCCAACAAGTTGTTTACAGAGACAGGGATGACAGACAAATGCTGTCTGACAATCTAAACATCATTTTCACAGGAAAGAAAAACTGCATACCGCTAACAGACTGTAAATTGACGACTTCATTAAAATTCGTCTTGGCTCAGAGGTTTCCGAATGGGTCATACTGTAGGTATCCCTGGTGGAATCAGACGTTAGTGACTCAATAAGTGTGAGGTTGGTAGAATGTGCCTGTCAGCTTTTTCAGTAAAAACTTTGGTTTGTTTCTTCCCTCATTTTTGTGTCTCTAAAGCAGAAGCTCACTCACTTCAAATCTTATCCATGACACAGCAATCATCTCATTTCTGTTTATATAGGCAGCATTAAACACTGAAGTCTTTGGGGCTTCATACACAGACTTCTGCATGGACACTTGATTTGTCTAATAAGTTGTGACATCAGATCTGTTTGACTGTGTAAACAAGATGACTGAGCTGGATGAGCCTGTCACAATAAATCATCTTGTGCTAATTATTTTCCTATAAAACAGATCAGCCTGTGAGAAAGCAGCTAAAGGCAGTCAGTCAATGATGTGGGAGCCTCACTGGACTACACACCCTTATATAATCCATGGTATTTTCACTGCTCTCCCCACTGCATCCACAGGCCTGTGTTCCACTGTGGAGGGGACCTGGTGACAGACTCAGGCTTCGTTGGCAGTGAGGGCTTCCCGAGCTTCTACAAACCTAACAGCAAATGCACCTGGCGCATCACTGTGAGTCACAAATCCCTCCTGCATGTCTAAGCACGGACTCAGTTTTCCACACACATACACACATATGATCTCTCTGCTCTCCAGGTCCCAGAGGGGAATGTGGTCATGCTCTCCTTCCGCATTTTTGACCTGGAGGCTGACTCACAATGTCGCTATGACTATCTGGATGTTTACAACGGCCATTCCAACTTGGTGCAAAAACTGGGTCGCTTTTGTGGAACTTTCCGGCCGGGCACTCTTATTTCTACCACAAACACCATGATGCTGGAGATGGCGACGGATTCAGAGACGCAGAGTCGAGGTTTTGTGGCCTATTTCAGCGGAACCAGACCCTATGTAGATGGTAATGTGGTCACATTGCTGTGCCATGTCTACAATACTCAACGTGCATAACCAATAACATACAGCACACCACAAAATTAGAGCTGGGCCCTGAAGGCAGCGCTAATATTTTCAGTGAAAAACACACTCAAATAAATAAATAAGAGAGTGAGATAAAAAAAAAAATATACTCACAAAGATGCAATTTAATGCATTTGATACACCTGGATTTGTGGATTTGTTTGGACTGTTTTAAATGAAGACCTTTAACATCTCTCTGCAGACTTTTCCTGTCATCGCTCTTTTCTCTGCTAAGAGGGGAAGAGGAGTTATTTTTACATTCATGAGAACTGATGTGATAGGAGTATAAGGATGGGGGCCTCACAGGGTTCAAACATGTGGAAACAGAGTAGATTAGAAATGTCCACTCTTCATTTTGCAACTACGACTTTTATCTTCCAAAAGTGTGAGTCAATCACAGAGAGCTGGTTAAGTTAGTGAACAAGGTTGAGTCATTAATCATTTTCATAGAGTGCATCTGACTTGTTTCAGACCAACAGTTCTGTGGAGGGAAGATAACAAAAGCCCAGGGAGAGATCAAGACGCCCAACTGGCCTGACAAGAAGTACCCACCAGGAACCAGCTGCTCCTGGCTTATCACCGTGGAGCCGGACATGGTTGGTGGCACTCTCTCTCTCTCTCTCTCTCTCTCTCTCTCTCTCTCTCTCTCCCAGCATGCATGCATCTTGCTTTCCACTGTCATATTTAAAGGCTTGCTTCTGCTTCTGTTTGGCCACCAGGTAATCCAGGTGAAGTTTGACAAGTTTGTTCTGGAGGCTGACACCTACTGTCGGTTTGACTACGTGGCATTCTTTAATGGTGGAGAGAAAGATGATTCACGTCTGATCGGAAGATACTGTGGCGATCAGGCCCCACAGTCAGTGGCGTTTTTTAAAAATAATGTCAAATAAAATAATCTGGATTTTCAACATTTTAATCATTTCCTGTCTAGACCCATCATCAGCACCGGCAATGTGCTCCTAGTCCAGTTTGTGTCTGACCTCAGCGTGACCTCTGATGGGTTCTTCGCCTACTACACCAGCATCCCACGTGGTTCTCAAATGCCAACAGTTGACCAGGGAGCTGGTACAAGGTCCATCCCATCAATACCTGCGGGCAAACCCGCTGCACCCGAGCATCCCGCCACCACTGCAAAGCCACCTGTCACCACCACCAAATACGTGCCACCGCCTCCACCTCAGCCCACAGAGAGAGTCAGACTGGTCAAGCCAACAAGAGGCCGCGGACAGGGCAACACACGGGTGACTGGAAAAAGACCAGGTGGGTGAAAGTACAGCATATTATATGTGTGAGTTAAAGTGAGTCTAACACATTGTTTGTGTCTTCTGTAGTCCCTCAAAATCCACTGTGTGCCAAAGCCTGCAAAAGAAATGGAACCATCAAGACCAGTTTCTGTTCCAGTGAATTCGGTGAGTTTTCTGTTTGTTACACTTATGTTACCATCAAACAGATATTATGTTCTGACTGAATCTCCTTTTGTTTCCAGTGCTGACTGGGAAGGTGACCTCGCTGACCCCAGGGCCCAAAGGCACTCTGAACATAAAGGTCTCCCTCATCAGGGCCTACAAGGCAGGTCGTCTGACCATTACACAAGTTGGAGAGACCATGTCGGTGAAGCTGGTGTCACAGTGCAAGAAGTGCCCGTTACTCCGCAGAGGTATGCACTGCAGATTACACTCAACACATAACCCTGGGTAATATTTCTGAACATGGTCATTCTCTGTCTCTCTTTATTAGGTGGCAACTACATTATCATGGGTCAGGTGGATGAAGAGGGACACGGTACCCTGGAACCTGGTGCATTTACAGCACCGTACAAAGCTCCACACCACAACCTATTAATGAACATCAACAACCAGCCCTGTTAACCTCACACAGCAGTACAGCCCAGGAAAACATATCCAACACACAAAGACATTTAAATGTGAAACACAGACCTATTAAAGCACAATGCAACTGTAAGACATAACCTCAGTTTTATACACTCCTTTAAAATGTTACCACATTGTTTTATCCAAAACACCTTCAAAACCTTATGTTTGTAATTTATGTACGAATAAAGCTTTTATATCTCTTTCAAACTGTCTGGCTGCACTTTTAGTATTCATAGACAGACTTTAGTATCAGAGAGGTGTCTCTGGCTCCTCCTGGTGGACATGAAGATTCAGTATATTCAGTATATTGTGCAGTATTAATCTATACTGCACAATACAAACAGAAAGAACACCTTCCACATATGAATAAATAACTGAACTGGAGTCAGATATTCTTCTTTTATTTTTAATTATCTTTAATAAAATATCTTATATATTCTATAACACAAAGTACACAAAGCTCAGGATCGATGGCACTTTATTGTAAAAAGGTATAAAATACATTCAGTACATAGGCATTGCGTACAAAAAGCTACACTGACTTCAAATGTTCTATATAAATGATAAAATATGATGGATTTTTACAATAGATTTAAAAACACTACAATTACAATTTGCCTAAAAAAATAAAGAGCCAGACTACAAATTACAACCATGTACAACCCTCCTCCATTCCTACACCCACACACTGCCCTTCCTCTCCCTCTCCGTGGCGCCCCGCTGGCCGCAGCAGCCTCCTGAGCTGCGGTGGCGTGAGGCTGGTAGATTCTTGTAGACGGCCCGGCTGTACGGGATGAAGCACATCCCAAGCTGCAGGTGTCGGGCCAGGCGGCAGTAAGCGGCGAGAGCCAGGACCAGCAGAGGGGTGAGCAGCAGAAAGCCTACCACCAGCAGAGCCACGCAGCCACCGTCATCCAGCAGGTCTGAGCAGAACGGGGAAGTTCCATGTGGCTGCACCTAGAGAAGAGGAGGAGGAGAAGGACGATGTTACTTTATACTGCACCCCCACTTTCTACACATTGCACATAAAATAATTCCAGTCACAGCTGCAAAGAGTTTAAACTGAGCTCCACAATGTCAGCAAGGTCTGAGAAAACAAGGTCAAATCTCTGGAAAAACATTCTCCTTCCTGTGTCCATCATTTGATTGACAGGCCACATTGTTTCCTGTTCATTGACTCAATGCGGCACACTGATCTGAAATATCCAACACCTCACCGTGGAGTGGCAGAGGAAGCCAAATATGATCATGGTCAGAGCTGGGGTGAGGATGGTGCAGAAAATGATGCTGGCCAGCCCGGCGTTGATCAGTGCAATGATCAGATTCTGTGCCGTGACCAGGACTGAGCATGCCCAGCAGTCCAGAGAACCCCTTAACTCCAGAGGGGCTTCAGCACCTTCACTACTGCCCAGGGAGTATGGAGGCGGCACCACAACCCCTGACCCCGTTCTGGAGGCGGAGGGGGCTTCAGAGCAGGCCTGCTCAGCCACCGTCTTCTCCAGCGTCCCGTTCCGTGACAGACTCATTGTCTCTATCCTGCAAAAAGATAAGCAATGCTATAATTATTTATGAAAGCACACCCAAGAATTTTAAGTGTTTAAAAGTAAAACATTACGCTGCACTAAAGTCTTTGCTTCATGCTCCTAAGTCTGTCCACTGAACACATGAAATGATGCAGCATTAGGTAATGGGCTCCTTTAATAATTGGCTGAAAGGTGTGGAAAGTCAACACAGATAACTGCGCGGCCTTAAGTGCAAGGAAATGAGCTCCACTCCGACTCCACCTCCAAACTCCAAACACTGGCAGCAGCAGCTCCACCCAGAGCAAGGAGCCAGCTGGAAAAATCCCACTGTCACTGAAGAGTCAGAGCACTGCTGTGATTTAAGTGATGATAGAACAATTATGTGGTGAACTTAATTTTAAAATGTTAAAAAATGCCTTTGCAGACATTTAACAAATGACACATTAGCACACTTGATTTTTGTTAAAGGACAGTGCCACCATTTTTTCTGCTTTTGAGTGTGAAATCTTTGGCAGAATTCATTTCCATCCAGCTGCTTTTGTAAAGATGATCCATGAAAAAATATTCATTTTTCACAGTGAAAAAACAAATCTGTATAAAATCCATCAGGAGACCATATGTTGTTAAACACTTTTGATGACATCATCAATACAGATGACAGCAAGTCTCCAGATCCACACTAATACTTTTACATATCAGTGTCCATAGCATGAACTAAACTTTTGCTGATGTCTCTGGTTACTCAGTATTTTTACATTGATCAGATGATGTCGTCTCACCGTGTGCTCAGCCTGATGATCAGCCCTCCTGCAGTTCACTGGTGGCAGCAGAATTTCAAGAATTTCCTCCTGATGTAAGTCCAGATCTTGAAGGTTCAACTTTTTACTCCTTAAATGTTTCTTTCTTCTTTTTCTTCTCTCTCTCTCTCTTGTGTTCTGGCCTGTTTCTCTAGAACAAATGTGTATTTGCTAGTCAGACCTGGGTCAGAAAATAAGCTCTGCAGACTTGTGGCAAATTGTGCTTTCCCACCAGCTTCAGCGCTTCCTTCCCTGACATTCTGTTTCCTCACTCTGACTCCAGTTTGAGATATGATTGAGTGTGTGAGTCTGTATCCTGTGCAGCCTGGACTGTGAATGCACAGAGAGAGCAGTGCTGTGCTGTGTTAAAGGCTGCTGCTGGAGTCTGGGAGAGGGGGAGCAGTGGAGGTGGAGGGGTTTCTGCGATAACCCCTGGAAAGCAGGGGGGAGGGAGGAAGAGTGTTTATTTGGATAGATTAGAGGAGTTAGGGTATATGCTGCCCAGGCTACACCTCTTTACACCCTCACTTTCTCTACTCCACTGTCAAGTCCTGATAAGGTGGGTTTCAAAACTCAAAACAATTTTAAATTGGATTTCAAAAAAGAAAAGAAAAGGACTTTTTTTTTTTTCAAACTGTTACATAAGATGCGGGCCGTGCTGTACCCTCCATTATACTATACACCACAGTGTTGAAATATAGGTAAAGAATAAAGCCGGAGTCACTTTCTATTTGTTTCAGCAGCAGGACTGACAGAAGTTTGGCCCTTGACCTCGTGATGAAAAACAGATCTGAGCTTTCAGAAAACATAAGGAAATGAGGACGGTGGAGAACGCTGACTAATTTGGTGGAGGAAAGAGACTATCATGGGACTGATAAGAGGAGCCAGAGGGGCTCAGTTCAAAGAGTGAAATTGGTATTTTGATATGAAGTCTCATTTTTTCATCTCACTCCGGGCATCAGTGTTTATTTTGTGCTGTCCATGGAGAATTAGAAGCATTTTAAGTTGGCACAAGGAGAAAGGATCAAAGAGCCCCTGGCATTAGGACTGTGGGCGAAAATAATATAAATATATATATATAGGTATATAAAAAGACAGACTGGGTGTGGTTTTGGCATAAACAATGCCACAGTGTGTGCTGTTGTGTGTGTATGTCAGTGTCTGATAGGGCTGGTAGAGGAAGAGCAGCCTTCCTGTCCTTGGACGCGGGATATCCGCTGCAGAGTCAACGCTGGACGGTGTGATGTCCCCCTGTCTGCAGGTCTGACAGTCACATGACCTCTAACCTCAGAGACAGAGGCAGGAATAAATATATGACTCATGCATGCCCTAAATGGAAACACGGTGTGCTGCCAGTCTACATCTGCTATATTATTTTACTTTAAGGTCTCCATGACTGATGCTGCATGGTCCTTATGTAAAGGGACTGAATGTTTCTCTTAGTTTGGTACCATTCAGATGACTTTCTGTGCTTTTTTGTGCTTTGGTTCTTAAATGAAAAACACAGCAGCTGGAACTTGTAGCTTTGACAAGATGGTATCTGGAAAATAAATGAATAATGCCATCTACTCCCTCAACATCTAGCTATGAAGGAAGCAGACTGCTCCAGTGGAGCCGCTCAGTGACCGTCGGACTGACAGAAATGCAGCTGGCACATGTAAACACTGAGTGAGGTCAGTCTGACTCACCTTGTATACATGCAGCTACTATTAAACAAACAGATTTATGTGACAATAAGGATAATTACAAAACTGCAAACACTGTCCTTCTGTAACACAATAAATACTAAGATGACACATATTTAAGCCTGGTAGAAACTAATGTAGGCTATACACAGAGCCCTTTTTGACCCAGCAGGTAACATTTACACAGACCCTCCCTCCTCCTGCCCCTCCTACAACATTTTAAACCATCACATCAAAGCACAAGATGAATCTGTGGGCATGCAAGCAGCTCTGTGAGGCAGATATGCACATAACTGTGAGCTACATGCTAATGTAAACACCCTAACCCATGCATGCACGGTGACGCTAAACAGGTATTGACCATTAAAATCACTGTAGTTTGTGGTAGTTTATGCACACACTGACATTTTGAACATGTGGTTTTCAATGATCTTTATAGCCTTTTAAAGGCTTTTTCTTGGAGCATCATACAAATGTAATGTTTAGCAAAGTGATTCATAAAACAGATGCTTTAATATTTACAAAAAAAAAACACTTTAACATGAAGTGAAGCTATATTTCAGTTTTCTTTTCTAGGCTAATTTGGAAAATGTGAAAAAAGTTTTACAATTATTTTTAGATTTCTGCATAATTATGACCCAAAACATCAGACAAGCTTCACACAAATCCTCAAAGTAGAAAAAAAAAGAATCTTAATAACAGCATTGTATGTGAAATGCACATGTGCAACGAGCATAGCTAAAAACCAGAAGTACTGGTGCACACTTAACAAGACCTTTCAAAAAATGATCAAGCCTCTAGATGGACACACTTCAAAGTCTTTTTAGAGTGTTTATCCAGGGATCAGAGTCCCTGTCATGCTAATCAGACAGTAGTAATATACTGCACACGTATACATATACACAAAATGAGACAATACAAAGAAAACATTCAGCTTGTAGTGAGTCTATTATTTTCTGTTCTTTCCATTCATGCATGTGTAAAACCAGAGCAGCAGTAAAAAAGACTACAAATAGGAAAACAAAGACAAAAAGTCACTGTTAAATAATTTATCAAAACATTTTATTTGTTTGAACAACAATACAATATGTCACAGAAAAATCACAGAGGGATTTAAGACAGGTCTGGCTCAGGTTTTTCTTCTATGTGAGTTCTTTTTGAAACAATAAGTGCAGCATAAATCAAACAAGAGGGGGGGGCATTATTACATCCTCAAATGATACTAATAATGAGGACAAGACACAAAAAAACCTCGACGCCATCAAAAGTCACATCCCTAAAAGTCTCTGCAAAAGTGTCAAGAATTACAACTACTGCTAATGCTCATCATAAAACCACTAATGCCTCACGAGATTATGAATTTCATACAATGGAAAAAAAAGGTTACAAAAGATCTGGTATTTATTATCTGTTAGATACAGTACAAAGACATCATTCCATTTCTGTTACCAGTAAACTGTGGTGAAATGGTTCTAAGCACCCAAAACGGTTGGTGTAAAATGTACCACTGCCTTATGTTCATACATCGTTATATGCTGTTTAATGAGGGGGCACTGAGGCAAGGAGGGGTCTAGCACCATGAAAATTACACCGCCCCCCTGATTGCACTTCCCCTGTCCACATATTGTGATCATACTACATTTTTTTTAAATACCTTGTAGCCCCTTATCAAGTGAAGTATCCTTTGATATGCAATAAATATATAAGAAAAACAACAATTTACAGTATAAATAATGTCACAATTTACAATTTTCTCTGTAATTCAAAAAACAGAAACTGACAACAAAAAGAGGTATAAAAGTGGGAGGAAACTCCCATTGCAGTATTTTAAAGTAGAGTGAAACGGGATATTTTATTAAGGGCGTGTTATAATATAGTAGCAATAAAAAAAAGTGAGGTGGGCAATTTTTTTTTACCATATACAAATTAGATTTCTGATTGAGAAAAAAAACTACATAAGTCTTCTATTAAACCTTCAAACAGATACAGTATGTACATGACATGGTGTGCACAGACTAATGAGGGCAGAGCTGCGATCGGACACACGCTTTTGATTTGACTGAAATGCTTGTTAACAGCAGTGACGCTGACCTGCTGTCTGAATTCCAGAACAGGCCCATGCCTGTTCAATACAGTGCAGTGAGTCACCAAGAGGAGCTACGCTGATGCAACTTAGCTGCAGTGGAGAACGACATGTGAGGTAACATAGAAACAGTGTCGCTATTACAGAGTTTGAAAGCACCGAGTTTTACAGTACAATGTCACACTTTATAAAAAAAAACAAAAAAAAACACAGACTTTGGGGAAATGACTAAATTGTTTTGTTTGTAGTGTATTTGATGAATTGCTCCTAGTTGATATGGTGATATTAATTTGGCCATATCACATGATGATGTCATGTCAGGGAGTGAGACTTCTAGTGTAGACAGCAGATCAGGGTGCAGCTCGGTGTTTGAGCTGACAGGAGACATCTATGACTGGATAATTGTACCGGTTTTAAACCACTTGGACAGCTTTCTTATTCTACCTGCTGGTTTGCCTGCAGACAGGGTATGTCAGGTGATCTGGCTCTATTGCTCACAGCACAGACGTTTGTTTTTGCTTTCATGCAACAAAGCTCAAAGGTGGTACTCAGACTAACAACCAGACATCCTCTCCCTTCTGCATATATTTACACAAATCTGTATCAACCTAAAAGAGTCCTGTGGAGCTGCAACTAATTGTCGTCATTACAAATAAATAAAAGGTGAATGCAATTTTTTTTTATGAAGAGAGGGACAGTTAATGTCATAAATTTATAAAATGACACCTGGGCCTTTTTTGTGACATTTGAGTTCATGTGCTCTTCATCATGTTAATCTGTAAATA
Organism: Parambassis ranga; assembly: GCF_900634625.1. Taxonomy (NCBI): domain Eukaryota; kingdom Metazoa; phylum Chordata; class Actinopteri; family Ambassidae; genus Parambassis; species Parambassis ranga. The sequence continues at coordinate 15,227,880 of NC_041034.1, read as the reverse complement.
GACTATGTGGCAGTGCGTGCAGCTGAACCTCATCAGGACGGATGTTTGGAGGAAAAATGGCAACAGAGAGGTGCCCTGCAGATTTCTTGCTGTTTTTGCATTATAAGATCATGATTGTATTGTCTCTTTGGACATTGTGGGCACTTCACTGAAACAAACATCAGTAGTGACTACCCCCTCCCTGTCTCTCTCTCTCTCTGTGTGTGCACACCACTGTGTATCCAATAAATTCATTCACAATTTACAATTCTTTATTTTCTCTGTCTAGAAACAAAAGAGGTATAAAACTGGAACTGTTTTCCCATTTCAAAAATAAAAAAGGACACCATGTCTGTTTCCTCAGTGTATTATAGAAACCACAGCAACCGCCATTTTTAGCTGGACTTGTGAAAAAGCAAAGACGCACTTAATTCCTATCTAAGGATGAAACTATATTAGTCCTCTAGTAAACCCGTATTTTAGAGAAACTAATTTTTTTGTTTTTTTAAACACGTAAAACCTTATTTGTGTCTTCTAATTACCTCTGCTCTAAATACAGTTCACAAGGCCAATGTGGTGTACTTCTAGGCTGGTAAAACATTTTTTTTTTAAAGTATCTAACGAGAATAAATAAGATTGGAATAGCACCTCAAAGAGATTACAGACAGGAATTACAAATGTCAGCGTTTACCTGAATACCAAACAAAAACAGGAACCAATATGATGCCAAATGTGACAATCAGCTACTTCTCCTGTGAAGCGATTCCCCTGCTGGTACAATAGAATCACAGCAAATTCGTGGACATGTAGAATAACTAGATTGGTGTAAAAAAGTTCTACTGAATTTGCATAAAAGTACCTGAATCAATACACAGAACTGGCTACTTGATGCTTTTGAATCACAGCAGTGTCCGTTGAACATATATAACCTGATTTTCAGTGCTAGCAGTGCTCACATTGTGTTTTTTTTTCTTTTTCATCTGAAATACTTTTCATGAGAAGTACCAGTCTAGTCATTCTATTTCAAACACACGTCCAATCAGCAGCTTGTGTGGGGAAGACAGTGAGCTATTGTTGGACTGGCTGAGTATCCATACCTTATTGTGTGATGTAAACAATACTGAGTAAACGTGGTTGGCTGATTGAGAAAGTGTTTGCAGGAACAATCTTGCCTTGAAGACAACGTTTGTGCTGCCGTTAGAGTTTTGGTTATGGCTGAAAGACACCGTCGAGGAGTCGTCACTTTGAGAAAGGTGATGGAGTCTGAAGGAGGGGAAAAGAAGAGGAAGAGACAGAGCTGAGCACAATGTCCTAACACAAAGCATGCAGCAAACACAAATATTTAGTCATATTTTCAGAGGCAGTCATGATTATTTGATTATTTGAAGTCTTTGTTTATTCATTCTTTTGAACCGTGTTTGAGACTGGTTGTGCTAACAATATTACAATATCAGCTTTTCATTACACAATTATTCTTTCTCAAAGAAAAAAAAGATATTGACCACCTAAAAAAAATCAACAAAAGGAGATATTTGTGTAATTTGTCCTTAACTGTAGTTTGTTTTTTTGCCAGAGGAATTACACTAAAAAAATACAAGAGTACATGTTGCTGAGTTGTGTCAACCAGATATGCTGGTGATGGATTATTTAAGATACTATTGTGTGTGTGGGTTGAAAGTATTTTCTTTTAGATGCAGGACAATGATAAGTGTTTGTGCTAATGTGGAATGACTGTGGATCACCTTTAAAGGCAGATGTTAAAATATAAATCATGCAGTGAATGTCTGTAGCAGATTTTGCTGCAGACACTACATCAAGCATTCAACCTTGTTGCCTAGACAGGACACATATTTCTATAATAACTGACCTTTTCCCAGAGAAAAGTGTATTTTTTTATATTCTCAATATTCAGGTAGTTTTGCCTGAGATGTGCCATGAGAAATGTAAACAGTGGACAATTAGCAGTGCCTTCTGAATGTCATATTATTATTTCCCTGTACTGAGCAGAGACGGTCTCAGAGCGGAACATAAGGGCTTTTAACAAGTCTGGCAGATGACAGGAAATGAGGGGAGAGAAAAACACGTCTTACGAAGGACACTGCAATTCATGGTGCAATTGAAAAGAAAGGCTGTTTAGAAAATTCTTTCACAGTGTTTTTTGTTTGTTGCTGAAACTCAGGCAATAATAAGTTTGTTTTACCACTGTAACTATGGTAAAAAGCCATATAAACAGGAAGCAAGTGTCTTATCATAACTTAACTTATTCTTAACCTAGAAAATCTGAGCAGGTCCAACTAAAAAGAAGTAATGTAAACACATTCTCCTTTTATATTGTGTTGCTATTAAGATTAGGATTAAGAAACCCTTTCTTTGTCTCACAATAGGGAAGTTGCTTTGAAGACTAAAATATGATCTGAGAAAGTAAGTGTGTTGTTTCCTGTCTAAGAAGAACTGTGAACTGTGCCTCTTAAGTGATTGTAATAGGTTAAAAAATGATACTCACTAGCACAAAACTGTCAAAAATTCTCATTAGCTCCTCTATTCGATACTGTTCCAGCACCACCACTCCTGCCAGTGATGGGGTCTTAGCCCGGGCACAATCCTCACAGTGCACCACGTAGGTCTTCTTACTGCTGTTCTCACTTGTCACGAAGAGCAGGTTAAACACCTCCACCTGCACAAACACAGTTAGTCCTGCAGTCATCTGGCATTAAAATGGATCTACAACAGGAGAGAACGAGGAGGGACTCACATCACATTCGTTGCAGTAGTAGGCTGGCTCGTCCTTCACACGGCTCTGGTAACAGATTTTTTTCCCTGCAGCCACCAGCTGGTCTCTCAGAATCTGGATGTGCTTGATGGACTGCAACAGGCAGTGTCTGAGAGAGACAGGGGAGCAGACAGTGAAAGAATTAAACGAACACTCACTCAAACACAGATTGGTGCAGATAGATGTCTTACTTGATCATCTTGAAGGTATCCTGATCGGTGATCTTGATGGTACGTGCCACGTTCCAGGAAACATGGATCATGGGAACAATTGACTTAACCTTCTTCACTTTGTTCCACTCGAAGCGCTCCAGGGCGAGCTGATACTGGTACGCTGGGAGAATGAAAACACCAAAAGTGGCGTGGCACAGTTAACAGCATATTTAGTTTGTAATTTGAGACAAAGAACAACAATGTCAATCAAATTTACTCTACTGACGTGGGTCTTTTTGGGTCTTTGTTGTTACTTACAGTTGAGTGGTCCCACATTCCAGGCGATGTTGTTGCACCAGCCCACTGCTTGGACCCAGTGCACAGTCCCTGCATTGATCCACACCAGATCTCCCGGCCTCTGAATGAAACGGTACACTGGGATGTTGGAGCTGTAGAGGTCTTCCAGGACAGGCCACCAGGACCCCGTAAGGTAGTCTACTCCATGCCTGTGGGAGGCAATTTGCAGCTTAGTTTACACAGATAGCTCATTGGTACAAACGTCTTTAAAGATGCTCACTCTTCACTCACTTCTCACAGAATGTGTTGATAGCTTCCCAGTAGTTCTCATGGACAGCAAACCACTCACAGTCACCAGGGCCGATATTGATGTTGACTGAAGAGAAATTGTTGTTCTCTTGATGACCTGGTGAGAAAAATATTCCAAAACTGTTTCATGTGAAACACTAAAACAGACATGCTCCCACTTCTGAGCATCGCCAGCTACAAAATCGAACACACTGACCTGGCGTGCGGCTGCCTGGAACCTTCATGTAGAGCTGGACAGTGTTCATGCCGAGGATGGTGTGGCCGACTTGACTGAGCATGTTGTTGTTGGATTCCACTCTCATGAAAGCTGGCAGCTTCAGCAACTCCTGCAGCTGGGGCTTCCACCTGGTAAAAAAGAAGCAGGTAATGTGAAACTGTGAGGCACCTTCAGTGAGTTCACCTCAAGTTGGTGGAATTCAGAAACATAATCTCACCTTTTAGGGTCAGACAGATCGATGTTGGTCCCAAATTTGATGACCTTTCCAACAATTTTTTGTTCTGGGCTATAGGAAAAAAAATCACACCTGTTGTTTATACAGTAAAACTGATTTTTTTCACACAAACAAATCATGATTTTTGTGCTGACCTAGTCGTGCTGGTGGAGTGAACAGGGTGGCCTTTACTGTTGGCGAACGTCAGACTGGCTTTTATGTTGGGTGATGGATCTGAGGTCTGCTCTTCTTCCTCCTCATTTTCACTCTCCTTCTCCTCCTATAACACATCTACATGAGCTTAGCTGACAGCTAAGAACAATCGCATCATCAGATAGTTAACATTTTAAGTCTTGGCGACTGGGATTTCCTTAGACCAGATTGATAAAAGCAACATACACACTTTAAAATGTGTGTGATATGAGAGAAAATGTCTACCTGCAGGCTCTCCTGGAAGCTGGAGGCCTGGTACTGGGCATATTTGGCAATGGTGGTGTGTGATCGGCTGCTTTCACAGGGCCACGTCTGCGACGAGCCGCTTAAATCCCAGTTCTCATCAGCAGGCTGCTGAACCTGTGTCCTCACTTCCACTGCATGGTCTGAATTGGCCTCCACTAGAGACTTGGTGGAGAACAGACCAAGATCTTACATAGGAAAAAAGACAGCAGAGACCAAGGGTATATATTAGACAAATACAAATCCACAAACTCATTTGGAATTTGAAAAAACTCAAAAGGTGTTTAAAAACAAATAATATATCTCTGTAAACAAACATACTGAAATATGTAAATGCTTTAAAAGCAACAATCCTTCATCAGTGAACTGCTTTCCAGTTGCCAAGATTATGACAATTATGTCAGCCTACATGATCTGCACTCAAATGTGGAAGTTGAAGAGTGATATGACTGACACCGAAAATGTGACACCGAGTGCTGCCTTATTTTTTTTATTTTTTAGTTTCATGACACAGCACTTCTCTTTTGTTAACTTTTTCTCACTTTTTGCCTAGTTTGTGGAATTTTCCTCGCAGCCCTCTCACTGTGTTTGTGTAAGGGAATGTAGGATATTATACAAATATACAAATTTCATTTTCAAATAGCCCACTTTTATAATAAGCTATAGTTGTATGTGAATAATATATGCTTCTTTCCCTTTTCCTGCTGCTTGCATGATATTTTTCACAAAATAGTTACGGTTAAAAGCTTTAATTAATGGTATATTATTAATCTCATTTAGAATAAAGGGGAAGTGGAATGGATGGGTTTCCATTTGAATAAATAAACTGTGCGGTGTATAAACTTACTAAGGCGCAGAGATCCAGCAAGGCCTCTGATGACTGTAACAGCATTTTTGGGATCGGTACAGAACTGAAGCAGAACAGGTGAGAAAGCGTCCCTCTTGCTCTCCAACTGCCGAAACAGCATAATGCATTTATGAATAACTCAACACAGCAAAATGATAAATGTGTCATGAAGGCAAACAAAAATACTGACAGTGGGTTGTAAATAAGTGAGGATAAGAGGTCTAAAAACAGAGTTCAAGAGTTGATGATTATATGTTTGGCACAGTGGTGCCTACGGGAAACGTCATCATGACAATCCTGATGTTATATTAACATTTTACAATGCTACAACTACACTTACCATTTATTCACAAATCAAAACACTGTATGTTCAAATTTACATTTGGCGTCATAAAATTTCTGAGGGGCCATCACACCAACTTGTCAAGTTGTTTATACACTTATGAACTAGTCAGTGAATCAGCTAACACAGTGGTAACTATGTGGGTCTGGTTAAATTCATCTAATAGTTTAGACTGGATGAGTGCTGTGCATTGACTTAATTAGGTGAGACTCCACATTCCTGCTTTAGAACTGTGATTCTAAGCTCCTGCACCTGATGATAATTTTATGTTGAGTTTGACTGAATACTTTGTGTGCACTCACATAGATGCTTGGTGTGGGAGGGTTCAGCTTTTCCCGAGGAATTGGTGTCTCAACGGACAAGGCCGGTTTAACAGAGAGGGTGGGAAGCAAGTATGACTCCTTGAATTTTCCTTTAATTTTTATCCCCCTGAAATAACAGATCAATTAAAGTCATTACCAGATGTGAATGAAGCACAGACTAGCAGCATCTTTGTCAGTACCCACTTGCATGCTCTGATCACTTCAGTGGCCGTGTTGTTGATGCTGATCTTGGAAAGTGGTATTCTCTGCTCCTCCAGCTCTGATATGTTGAATGTTTGCCTTCCGTCACTCTCCATTTTAATCAAGAGGATCCTCAGCTCTTTTGACAAGCCCATGGACAATGCTTTCAGTTTCAAAGGGTCCACTGGAGCTAATGAGCAGCGAGGTTTACTTGCTGGTGTTTGAGCCCCTGATCTGGATGCACTGATTGTTAGAGCTGACTCTGAGTTTGAGGTGCTGGTATCCGAATTTCCAGCTGCTGATGTTGCCTTATTTTCTAGCTTATTGATCTCTTCTTGCTTCTCTTTTTCTGTCTTTACATCAGCGTCCATTTTTTCTGCCTCAATGTCTTTGCCATGTGGAGGTTGATTTTCCTGAGGAATCTGGCCCTTCGTACTATCTTTGAGAGGTCTGGGTGAGTTTCTGGACATGACTGGCACAGAGGATGGAACATCCCGCTCTTTCAAATCCTTTAATGTATTTGATTTATTTTTAGAACACACAACTTTGCTTTCCTCTGTCTTTATCTTAGTCTTGATTTCTCCCTCTCCGCTCCCATCCTTTGTCTTGTGTCTTCTCTTTCTGTCTGTACCTGTGTGTTCAGTTCCTCTCTCTTCCATTGTAGAGACAGTAATGAGGCTGGTGTAAGAGGTTGTATGTGTTGTGGTCAGTCTCAGCTCTGCACTCAGTGATTCATCCAAAAGAGATGACTCCATTTTCTCTGGGAGGATCTCTGTCTCCATGCCCTCGTGTTTCACTTTTTTGTCATTCTCAATTTCTTGCTGCTTTTCCTGCCCTGGAGAATCTGTGAAAGGCTCAGTCACATCTGTCAAACTGGGGGATTTTAAAAGTGTGTCTGAGGTAGTGTGAGTTGGTGATTGATTACCAGGTTCAGACGTTGCTGCAGGGGGGGATTCGAGGGAGAAATCCTGATTTGACTGGATGTCTGGCCCTAACGCAAGAGAAGAAGAGTACTTCACCCCTTTTGTGGCACTAGTAGGAGGCCTGCCGAACGGACCGCCTCGACACGTTACCCTCTGACCTCCGAGGAAAGTGGCCAGGCTCTTGAAGACATCATCCAAACCTGTGTTGTGGTGATGGAGCTCATGAAGAAGAGACTCAGATGTTTCCTCCTCTTCTTTTTCTTCCTCAGCAACTTGTTTGGTTGTACACGGTTGATCACAGAGATCAGACACACCACTGTGAGAAAAATCCCCCAGAGTACTTTCACAAGGTCTCTTAATAATGTCATCATTACTTTCACTGTCTAGAGCAGAAGGTGAGAAGCACTGAGTAGGGCTGGGCTGAAGGACAGGTCTACTTATCACTCCCTTTTCCAGCTCCTCCTCATCCTCTCCCACTGATACTGGGGAGCCCTGCCAGCTGAGAACGGGAGGAGTGTTGGCAATATTGTCTCCAATTTCTCTCAGATTTCCCAGCACAGCCACAGGCTGAAGGTCTGGGGCACTGAGAACTCCACCCTGCCCACATTCTTTACCATGGACAGGCTGTTCAAAGCTAACAGAGCATGCTGTACTGAGAGGGGCTAAGGCTTTAAATAAGAGGGAATGGAGTGTGTCATTAGCGTTTGTATTTGGTCCGTCTTTTGATTGGGATGGGTTGATGGTGGGCTTCTTAGGGCTGGTGTTTTTGGAGAGAGGTGCCTTAACAGGGTGTTTTGGGGTGTTGTGGTTCTTTTTGGGCATTTTGTGGTGTGATTTTGATGACATCTGTTGTGATGTCCTCTCTCCTTTTTCACTCCTCTTCCTGTGCTTGTTTTTTGGTAGTGAATGGCCTTGACTTTTTGGGGTAAAAGTAGTTTTGACGTCTTCTAAGTTGGAAGAAGTAGAAATGGAAGGAAACTTTTCTATTTGTGTGACTTTAGTTTGCAAGCCTAATTTTCTGTCCTTTTTAACTGTCTTATCTCTTTTCCCTTTCTTTTCTCCTAACCTTTTTTCCTCTTTCTTCTTCCGCCTTTTTCTGTCCTCACACTTTGTCTTTTGAACTCCACCTTTTCTCTCTTTTTTCACCAGCTTATCTTTTTGTATGTACTCAGATTTTTTGTTTTCTTCTAGCTCCTTCTCAGCTCTCGGCCTGCCATGAGGGGACTGTCGTGATGAGTGGGGCTGTGAGGTCTTTCTGTGTTTAATGTCTGAAAACCTGCATTTTGAACCAGAGTGTAGTTTGGGAGAAATGGTAAGTCTTAGGGAGTCATTGGGGCTTTCATGGAGTTTGATAGATGGATCTTTTCTGCCACTGGCTGCTGTGTGTAAAGAGGGACTGGAAGGAGCAACTGGACTGCTGGAAGTACAACCTCCATCTTTAGGACTGCAGAGGACAGATGGATAGGAGGGAGATTCTACAGCAGGTGTCTTGGAGAGGACCGGATCCCTTGAAGTTCCTCTGTGATGAGTTTCCTGCAGATTTAAAGATTTATCTCTTTGGACTTTTTTTTAAGGGGATAATATAATAATGTTTAATAAAAAAAATAACATAAAAAAATCTTATCTTCAAATTATAAAAGTTTATTTCTTACTGTGCTTGGTTTGTGGTGATGGCTCCGTGAATCCTTCTCCTCCAGAGCGCGTAGCTGGACATTGTGCTGTGGGGCTCTAGGGTGGCCTGTGTGCCGCTGATGGTGGTAATGATGATTTTGGTGGCTGTAAGGCACACGGGTGTGGTCTGCTGGTGAAGACGAGATTTTCCGGTCCACCTTCCCTCTGCTTCCATGATGTGGTAGCCTGTTGCCGCAGCTCTGGTTTGGGCTTGGTAGATGACTAAAGCCATGTCCTCCAGCTCGCAGTTTAGAGGTTTCCTGCAAAGTCCAATAAAGGAAAAGCAGTGATGTTTTTGACAGTTTTTAGAAACCATAATTAACTGAATACACAGCCTACACTACCTGTTGCTGTGGTGTTGAGGTCCTGTGGTCAGAGTGGTGGCAAGGACCTGCCCTGTCATTAAGATGTTTCCAGTCTTCTTGATTGCAGCGGTGGTGGCGAGGTGGTGATGGGGCATGGGCAACTAATTGTAAATGCCTTGAACCAGGATGAGATGACTGAACACAGAAAGGAGACCATCAGTCGTACTACACCTGTCAATAGGTGGTGCTGTTGCACAACAATAAAAAAAACGCATTTACAGATTGATAAATTCAAAGTTTGCAGAACATAATCACCTGATCCGGGCCTGAGTCCCTCCTTCTCTTGATTGGACACTCATCCCTGGAGGATAAAGGGTGCTGTGGGGGTGGACTGTGCTGGTGCAGTTGCTCTCGCCTTTGGTGAATGGCTGGTCGCTTCCAGGGTCCAGGTCTGTTGTTTATCATCCTGCCTGGGAAGCTCCTGCGGCAGTCTGAGGGGGCCCATCTTTCTGGTGGGGACTGGAGTTCCCTGTTGTTGCGATGCAAGCGAGGAACCCCATGCTTAACAGAGAGAGAGAAGAGAGAGTTATGTTAAAAACATCAAATGCTAAGAATGCTAAGACACTTTCAGATTTAATTATGATATAATGACCTTTGAAAATATTAGTGTTCCAAATGAGCGAGTCTCACCAAAGAGTTGCTGACACTGTTGTCCCAGTCTGTGTAGCGCTCTCCTGGTCCCGTCGGATAACCGCTGTTAGTGCCAGCTCGGTTGTGGAATGAGCGTGTGGAATTGTGATGCCAGTTCTGGGACTCAAACGGCTGCTCTTTACCATCCCAAATTCTTAGCAGCTGTCGATGCCCCATTGCGATATTCTTGTCCTGAACATGACTGACTGTTCTTTCCCCCCTAAAAAACAAGTATCAGGTTGCTAATAAGGAACACAGTTATGACATTAAACATTACAATAAATTAATGTTCATTCTAATAATGGCATCAGGTGTTTGGTGTTGCTCAACAACATTTGCAATGAATACTGTAACTGTAAATATGTACTATTTTACTCACCTATTATAAAGACGACTAGTGAGTGGGTTATGTGATTGATTGCGCCCTCCTTGGCATCTGCTGGAATGGAAGATACACAAAAACTCTATATTGGGCCAAGAGTACAGCACAGTTCATGCGGAAATATCGCAAATCCAGGGATATTTGCCAGTGGCTGGAAGTTGTGTCGAAACCAAACCAACTTCATTTTCTTCATTGACTGAACCTGCCATAATTTTTCCCTTTTCAAATGTCTCCTTTTCCCCCTAAATGTCGTAATGAAGAATATACCTCACTGCTAAAAGTGACATTGTATACTCATAAATGACATGTTACTTGCTTAATAGTAGTTCTGATGATCTATGACATTTTTATAAGAAACACATCCACATCTGCAGCAATAAAGCTACAAAGTGATCTTCAGCAAGGATCCTTTCAGCCACTGAAGGAGAGTTATCAGTGACCCAGCAGAACTTAAGGAAACTGCATATCAGCAATATTATTACATATGTTTGTTAGTTTTCCTCACTTTCCTCATGCACAGTGAAGTTGGACTAAATCAGCCTTGTTGGAATAATGTTGTTATCAGACACATTTCACTGTGACACGTTTGCTCAATAAAGTATTTAAAAGTGTTTATGTCCCACAATGAGGGTTGTAGTTGTTTGTCGTTGGTTCTGAGCCAAAGTCAAAGACAAACTGTTGCAGTTAAATTCAGCAGTGCTTCAACTGCTGCAACTGAATATTTATACTGGGGCTTCTGTCAGCTGAAGATGTTACAGTTTCATTCAGTCCTGCTTGTTTAAACTGCAGATGGGTTAATTCTCACAGCTGCAGCTGAAATAACAGCATTTCATTAATATTCTCACCAGAGTTTCAGTTAATCAGTCCCCCTCATAAAGTGGTGCTTATCTTCAATCAACAACCAGACAACAAAAGCTGAGGTGCCACCTGCTGGACTGAACCTCGTTGAGGAAGTCCAAGTCTCAAGTTGTTCAACTATCAGCTCCCACTGAGTTTAAAATCTTTGCAGCAGTGCTGTATTTATGTCTGCTTTCTTAACTGTTGCAGCCAACAATCTCCCCTTTGATAATGAAGGTTGCTGTAGTGGGAGTTTTGGCTGACGTTCATGGCATGTGTTTATATCAGCACAATGAGCACCGAATGAGAAATACTACAGCACAGAACAGTCTACATCCACTGCATGATCCAAGATCATATGTGTGCCCTCTGTTAATGGAAAACTGTCTTTTTGACTAAGAAAAGGTTAAAGGGCAGAAGGAGTATATCATTTTGTGTGTTGTGCTGCTGACCTTTGTGTGTGGCTCCAGGGGCGGTTGTTTGCAGGAGCCCATTGTCCTCGGTTAGGTCCTCCAGCTGGATAGGAGTCCCATGTGTTGCGGCCAGAATAGAGCTCTGCTGGGTGATACATGCAGCCTGGAACACAGACGATGAATACGCAACATTCATTGTCTAATCAGAAGAAGCTGATTAATGGAATAACATACAAAGTGCTAGCATTAACTCAACTCATCGAAACAACATCTATCTCTCTAAATCATACAGTTGCTTAAATTTGCAATTATTTATAAAGGTAAACTTTCCTAGCTTCATCCCTGTACCATAGGTTTATTAGCTAATTACTGTAAACCTTTAATGCACCAATCACCTTTATGAACAGTAATAAAATAGCCTGGACTGGTGCACATGTGTATAGTGTTTGCATTTGTGCAAAGTACAAATGTTTTTGTGCTTACCACTCTTGATCTGTGTTTGGGAGGCCCTCCACTTCACACCTGAGAGCAAAAAGCAATCTGTGGACAAAACACACAGCAGGGTGATAGATTCTGTTAAACAGAGAAACAGGCCAACACAATGGTTGCATTTGTTGAGGATTAATATAAAATAAGCTTGTTCGTATGGATGACTGATCATCACCACACTGTCACTTTGTGTGTCTCCAGTAGATTCCTCATCCCTCCTGCTGTATTTTCAGCTGCACTGTATCTGTTCAGCAGTCATATCATCAGTCAGCCAGAGCTGCATTGTGCACTCTGCCTCTCTCTAACCACTGCTACCCAGCAGACACCACAGCCAGTGGCCATCCAGAGAAAAAATGGCATCTGCAGTTTAAAAAGACCAAAGACCATGGCATCCCTCCCCTTAAGAACAGAAAATTATGGCGGACTCATGTAGGTTTGCTCCCATTCTCCTTTTTAAGATACAGTATCAGTTCATAAATTACTGACTGAAGTGGTGGTAGATGTGGCTCAGCTCAAGAGACCATTATGCACACCCAGTCTCATCCAGGGGCTTGTTCAGATGATTTATAAATCCAAGTATGTACTGAACCATCACTGTATACCTGTACCAGTAGTGGCGGGTTGTGTTTCTGCAAAATTTTAATTTACATATATATATATATAAAGCTTTTTCCTGTCTAAACCAAATTGTCTTATTTGTCTCTACATATTTAACACACTGGCATTTCTAACCTTGCATACTAGCATTGCACTGTACTAGTGAGAATTTGCACTTCTATATGCATTCATCTCCCACAGTTATTTATACATACATACGTATGAAGAACCACTGTGCAACATTTTACCACTTCGCTAGTGGTACTACACATTTTTTCCACAGGCTTGTTTGTAGTGAGGCTGTTGCAGCTGTGCTATCTTAACCTTACTGTGTGTGCTGAATGAGCAAAGTAAAAGTAAGGAGCCTCTATGAGAGTCCATTTCCAACCAGTTGCTAGAGCAACTGAAGCCAGACAGTTCTTTCTGCTGTGGCTTTAGGCTTTTTTAGACACACGTTCATGTATTTTTAGAGCAACAGGGGTACACAACAGGACTTTATGCATATGATGTTATACTGCTTACAATACAGCACTGTATGCCATCAGTTGCTGCATGGAGCTGTATAGCAGATATGTCTGAAATATGCTGCTTTAGATACCACATTTTACCATCATTAATGCAGCATTAAAAGTTTCTTTACTAGGGCCCTTGTGCGGGTATGTTCATTATTTTGAGACTTACCTACCTGTTGTGTTATACATTGTTGTTATAACATTCATGTGCATTAGCTGTTGGGGGGAGGGGGTGTCTGTCAGTCAACAGCAGCTTACATTTAGCTCTATACAACAATGGCTCTGTGCTTCAAGTATTAAACCCATGTGTGCAGGGTTAATTCAAGACATCTGGATCTTAGCTTGGAGGCCAAATGATGTCACAGCGTTGCTTTTGGGTAAACTCTTTCTTTCACACTGACATAACCTTAAAGACAGAATGCAAATAGTGCAGTATGTCAAAGTATTATACTAAACTGCAGTTTTATAAATAAGTGCTTTACTCTTAAGCAGTTTTGTTCCTGATACGTAAACTGCAAAATATTTGTGCACATATAGCCAACTGTCTGCACAGCCTGCATCCCTGGTCCTTCTCACAACATAGCATAGCAACATAGCACCACGTTAATCAAAATGGTAAGTGTCCAATGCAGACATTTATTCGAGACCTTATTCAGAGACTATGTGTGAATGTGTGTGCTCCCCTGTAACTAATCTTACCTTGCAAAGAGTACTAAGAGGAAAGGGGCAGACAGACTTTCTGGTCCAATTTTGATGAAGCTGTCAGTCAGGAATAGAAATACAGCAGACCCGTGCTGTCTCAGATCTCTTTAAATAGACATGCTCACCCTCTGCTAGCTGGCAAAAACACACACAGACACACATAGTAGAACTGAGGAAATACCATGGCCAGTTGGTGCACAGATGTACAAGACAGGAAGATTTTATTGTTTTAAGGCCAGGATCTCTCCTCCAGCCCACAGGTTTAACTGCCATTCACTTTCTTTCTATTCTTGTCTCTTACTTCCTACAACATCTGCACGCTGCAAATCTGACTCTCTCTAGACAAAGAAAGAGTGAAATGAGATGTAGGAAGGGATAGAGAGGAAACATAGGCCAGCAACCTTTGACAAGCTTGGAGGATTCTTTTCTCTTCTTTTCCTCCTCATGGCCCTGCCCTATAGCCTTTGCTATCTTCACTACTTGCTTCAACAAGGCTCTTTCTCTCCTGATATCCAATATCCCAGCCTCCTGCTTTCTCTTTCAGGCTATGTGTATGGCTTTGCCTATGCCTCACCCTCCCTTTTCTCTGCACGCTGTGTCCTTGTATCCCTGGCAACCGATGATATCATTTAGTCCAGAGCTAGGAGGAAGGCCCCAAGCAAGGAGGGGAGTGTTTGCATTTGTGTGTGATTTTGGCACTGAGAGAGTGGGGTGGGGGTGGAGACGGTCCATAGGATTTAATGTATACATCCACATTTCCAATGTCTGCAGTGTTGAATAAAAGCAGCTCTGAATAAAAAAACTGTATCAGCTGCACTGTACCACTGCAGATGTGCATTTCTTGTGTGGCATTATCTCTGCATGTGTGTGTGCATGTAGGAGAGATGCTGCTCCTATACCATAAAAGGAAGGATGGGCTGCAACAGAACCGGCCTGTCTCTGGTGACTCCTAAGCTAGCTAACACAAGAAGCAGAGACTTGGGGTGAACAGATGGAGGGGAATGGAGAGGTAACAATGTACAGATAGACACAAGATGGACAGGCAACCCATCCTTAACACATACATGTGTATAATTTTACTGGACAAGGCCCTGAAATAGCATCACAATTACAGAGAAAGAACATACAGTACGAGCCGAATATCAATCACATTTCTAAAAATAACATCCCTGCAGCCCCGCTTCCCTCTGCTCTATCCCCTTTCTCCCTTTCTATAATAGCAGCTTCTCCCGGTGTATGCTCCATAAAGCACAGCCCTCTGAGGGGTGCTGGAATGTACCAAGGCAAGGTCAAGAACAAGAAAGAGGGGTGTCTTTGGCAAACAATACAAAATGTACTGCTTGTTGTGAACAAAGACAATAAGGCAGTTTAACAGGTTTGAAAACACTGGATGCATGTGTGTATGTGTGTACGTGCACGTCAGACAGCTGCGCTGAGTGGGGAATGGTAACCTAGAAATGCACATCCAGGTGGTTGCCTAGACTAACAATCATATCAACTGAAAGAATTCACTGGGTTCATGCTGTAAATTAGTAGCAGTAACCTGAAATGTCATTTCATGAGTCTAGTTATATATAAATATATGTGTGAATTGTATGCAAATGTATTAAATATGAGCCACCTATAATATTAAAACTGCTGCATGCATTCGTGTAAAACGTGCTTATCAAACTAAACTTAACTTTCGGTGGAGCCAAGTGCGGTACAGTGAGTGACACACTTCAGGCATTACTTTAAATGAAGGTTAATTATGCCACTTGGTCACACTGTAGCTTCTTACTACTCTACACCGCACACACACACACACACACACACACACACACAAACAGATATTCAACAGTTAAATTTTCCACAAAGCATAAATCTAACCACAACACAAGTGAGACTGCAACACTTCTTCCTCACTACATTCATCATTTCCCATTTGTGCTCTTGCTCTCGCTGTGTCTGCACGTGAGCATTGCATGTGTGCATTAGTGTGTATGTGTGTGTGTGAGAGCTTCATGCATGAATGTGCAGCAGTCAGTCTGCAGACACACACTGCAGCATGTTCATCCAAGACAGATCATTCATAAACAACTGAAGAGAAAATACATGCATAAAAATGAACAAGTGGAACACCAAAAAGAATACAAACAACACACACATATGCGTTCAGTGCATGCAGTATATTTCTATTCAGCCATTATAGCAAATCATTTTGCTGTAGTCTTGCTTTACCTCTTTTTTGTGTTGGTCCTCTTTGGTCCACACGCCCCTCTGCTCCCCTTTTCCTCCCTTTCACTCCTCGCCACCTTGTCTCACCCGATCCTCTCCTCTGTCTCCTTTCTTCCCCTCTCCAGCTCTTCCTGTTTCCACTCCACTCTCTGATGCTCGGGCTCTCATAGCAGACCGATCCACGTGCAGAGACCGACAGGGCGGGCTGACAAGCTGCCAATCACAAGGCAGGGGCCAATGAGAAACAAGAATTCTCTTATCTATTATATTTTGCAGCGAACAAGAGGAGGCAGGGGGAGGGTCAAACAGCAGACAGAAAGAAATAAAGAGGGCTTCTTTATTTCTCTTCCTCAGTGTGTGTGTATACAGTACATGTCTGTGTGTGTGTGTGTGCTGGAACACAGCCAGTACAGTAGAGGAGATATTTTAAATCTCCCCACAGCTGTAAAAGAATCTTTGGGAGCTGATACAGACATATTTGTGTCGAGTATCACTGCATGTAGAGACTTGTTTTACTTACTAAAAAGATAGATACACATAATAATTTCACTATCTTGTTACTTTTTTTTACAAATGAAAAAATAATGTTTAATGACTTAAAGATAGAAAAGAGAATATCAACACAAAACCGAATATCATGTATAAACGGTGGACAGGTTTCTCCCATTTGTGCAGCTCTTGGTGTATCTGAACACTCTGGTGTGTTTTTGGATGAAGTGGGGCAGTGAAATGGTGACAGAGGGGCTGCCAGTGCTGGCTGAGCTCAAATGTCAAGTGACAGGATAACTGGGGGGAGGTGGGGCTTACAGCTCTTGCTTCGTGAGGGAGGGTCTAATAGTCTTTGTGGCTCACAATGCAAAACAACCATTCACCCCCTCTGCTCATTTCACCAATCACTGGCCAATAAAAAGCATGCAGAGGCTTTGGCTCTGAGAGCTCATGCAGTGAGCGGTGGAGACAGAGGAAGAGCTGATGAGGAGCCAGACGAGTGTAAGAGTGAAATGGTGGCAGCTGACTTTTTTTCTACCCCTAAAATGCCTTAGCAACAGCCCCTGATCAGCACAAACTCCATTGGTCAGGACTCAACCACATGTGGGTATTCGGACCAATCAGCAAGCTTTGGTGCAGAACTAAGTAGGTACAGCTTGATAGGCCAGTATAATCTGCTAAATTATGCCCCCTGGTGGCTCAGAGAAGGCCTACAATCTGTCCTCGTAGTTTACATGTAAAAGGAAGCATCTGTTATGTGCTGGGGGATCAAATCCTTAAAGCTTCCATGCTAGGGATCAACTGGTACAGTAAAGATACAGTGTTCTGCAGTGTGGCCTTTGAGCCATTCAGAGGCAATTATTAATATTATATTAATATGAATTTATGGAAAGATTGTCCTAATGTATTATGTATTAACCTGTGGCCTAATGACTCAATTAAAGAAGAGTTTACATGTGGAGCTCATTCCACTGAACACAAATACAACTAAGACTAATTCACAATCCATGTTATACTGTGACAAACTTAAGCCTGCATGAGCAGGAAGTGGTAGCAAGCAGCAAACAAGTTCTACACTGGCACCATGTGGACGATGTATAACACTGCATGCATGGTATACTGTGTGCATCTTCTGTCAGGTACAATGTGATACCCACAAAGTAAATTTGGTCACATGTATTTTTAAGAACACAGTGATTTTCATAATGCATTATATTTTTTAATTTTTTTTAATTTTAGATACTGTATTAATCCCAGAGGGAAATTCCTTACGGCTGCTGCCAAGCAGTGTCATACAATGACTAGCAAGGCGCGTGTCTTGCCCAAGAACACACAACAGTGACTAGGGAGGAGTTGGGATCGAACCACCAACCTTTACTAGACAACCCTGCTATACCACAACGCCACTGTTGTCCCCCTATATTATACATTAATAATATGAGTGTCCTGTACTCATTACTCCTCATCTCTCCTCTTTAGTGATGACCATTATGTAAAAAAACATTCTCTTGCATGGACTATCTTGACAAGAAGGCAAATAACAGGCTATCGTTAAGTGCAACAGCAGTAAAACTAGCAGCAGAGGGCAGCTAAGCTGGGTTTTTACTTTGTGTAAATTTATAATTATAATTGGTAAAAATGCTGACAGCTGAAAAATGTCTGTTCACATAACTGCATCATCAGCCCCAGCTACATAAGTTATGATTGTCATAACTCAAGATTAGATCGGAGAGGCAAGCTGGCTCCTCGATGAATAACAACACTCAGTCACTCAAACTGACTTATTAGGGCAGTGAAAGATTGTAGCTCCAGCTAATCTGACAGCCTCCATTTACATAAGGCAGACTTTAGCAGAGGGCAGTATAGGACAGCTCCAGCCATTGATACTGCAGCACATTTTATGTGCATTTCTTAAATATTTTTTACATGTTTTTGTAATTAGATAGGCATAGATGTCATTTTAACCACACATTAAGTTTTTATCTACACATTTCTAAAGACTGTTCATCACTTTCAGCAATATTAATCAATCAATAACTTAAGCTATTATAAGCTATTCATACATACCTATTACAAATAGTATAGTTATCACACCTGATGCTTATGTACAGCTACTATTTTTACATTGCCTAGGAAGCGCAGATGTATCATATATATATATATATATATTGAGATCAACATTTAGCCACTGTTCCCAACACTGCAAGTTGCAGAGTAGGGTGAGTCCAGTGCCAGAAAAAATGCTCAACTCGATCATCAGATATTGTTGGGTAATGAGTATAATGAGAAAAATGGAGAACTTGTAATTTAACACTCCAAAAGAGTTATGAAACGCTGGGGAGAAAAAAACACTCAGGAAGATGGTTTCAGATGGAATAATTGCTCTGTACACAGTGAGCAGCCAAATTAGGTCAAGAACCCATTTTGGCAGAACAGTGAGCCATTTGGTAGGAAATACTTTACTTCAGTGCAAATGAAGTTACTTCATTCGCTGAGTTATTTCTACT
This sequence comes from Parambassis ranga, assembly GCF_900634625.1. Classification (NCBI taxonomy): domain Eukaryota; kingdom Metazoa; phylum Chordata; class Actinopteri; family Ambassidae; genus Parambassis; species Parambassis ranga. The sequence goes on along the minus strand of NC_041034.1, from coordinate 15,209,059 downwards.
GGTTTATGTTGTTACTTAATATTCATCTGTATCATGCTTCATAACATCAGGAAACATGAGTGTGTATTAATGCACTGACCTTGCCTTTAAAATACACTCTTTGTCACTACGTAGTTAAATTTTTTGCTTTATCTCTCCTTTGCTTACTGGCTTATCCACCATACTATTCACACTGAGTGGAATAGTATCTCCGAACCACACTGGTCACTGTGGGCCTTCTGTTCATCACTCAGACAGATTAGTGAGTTTTGCATTTTACAATTACACTGGCAGCACATTCCTGATTATGACATCCTAAAGTACTGTATTTCATCCTCACATCAACACTCAGCGAAACTAAATTTGAAAAACATAGCAGGTTAAAAATATAACACAAGGTAAGGTAAAATAGCAAGTGAATAAAATAAGATAAAAATTCCAAACTATAAAAAATACTCAAGTCACAAATTGTAGTCATATATAATATAACTGGAACATTGCAAGCAGGTAAAGTATAACAGTACTATAATAACATCCAATATGGATATACTAGCTTAAATGGCTGTTTGACTGTATCAAATTATTCAAGATGAGCCACGCTGCAACAACCTGCACATTAACGCCCACACATGTTAGGAGGCCTGTCTTTTAGTCACACACTCCTCACTTTGCATATCTGCTATGTGACATTTAAATTATAACTGCATTACATTCTCTGTCATTGTTTCACAGAAGGTGCAGTTTGACACACTGAGCAGACTGAGGAGACGTTTTGACCATGATCATATTTAGGACTTTAGTTTTTGCTCTTATAATCAATTTTTTTACATCAGCAACAGTTGTTCTAGATTTTAATCATGTAGAGAGGTGCAAGGACTCACTGTATATGGGAACTCCACCCCGAGGGTTCATCGATACCAAGCTGAAGAAGATCTGCCAACGCTATGCGGACAAACCTCGGTATGTGACCCTATACGACCCTCAGAAGAGAATCCCTGTTTACTCAGCTTACACTTTCAAGAAAACAGAGGGTGACAGACGCGTGGACTACCCATGGATGTATGAACCACAGGTCAGACTCTTTCACTGGTTATTACATTCATTTATTCTCTAATTTTTTCTAAAGTAATTCACACTGAAATAAAGCTGAAAGAAGCCAAGATATATGACATGTTTGCACCATGCAGAAGGCCTGGAAGATGATATTGATATTTTTTATCGTGTTGCATTGTTGGTGTTTAAAAACAATACTCTGGGTTTTCCTTTGTGTCTCTGTAGCTGGCAGAAATCGATGGAAATGGAAACATGATGCCCTTCCCCACAGGTTACCTGCATATGAAGTTCGAGGACAGCCAGGCAGTGCTGAATGACTATTCTGATGTAGTTCTTTATGAAAGAGGTCACCTGAACCCAGACCAGCACCAGTCCACCCCACACGACCGTGCTGCCACTTACACACTGACCAACGTGGTCCCAGAGATACGGGAATTCAACATCGGGCCTTGGCGTGAGTATGAGGAGCAGATTCGAATCCGCCTCAACAACTTTTGCCGCGGCACTGCCTACATTGTCACTGGTGTGACCACCAGGGGTAACATGATCCGTCGCAACAACCAGGACCGCGTGGCCATCCCTGAAGACGTGTGGTCTGCATACTGCTGCACCGAATATGACCGCAACGCGCCCCACGATGTGCGCATTCGCTTCCCAACTTACGCAGCTCTGGCCAAAAATTCCAAAGATGGAAACCGTGTTCATGAGATGTCTGTGCAAGAGCTTGAAATCTTTCTAAAAAACAACATGGATGTGGATCAGAACCTGCAGCTTTTCTATGACAACTGCATCTCTCCCTCACCCCTTCCTCTTTACCTGCAGCACACCATCTGAAAGCGCTTTCAGTTTCACCTTTTGTGTGAATTTTCTGTCATCAATAATATAACATATTTATGCTTGTTTGGCAAAACCCTGATAAAATTATCTAATTAAAAAGAAAATAGCTGACAATGCTAAACTAACTTTTCCAAAAATATTGTCCAGATGCTGTTCTCTGTGGTCTTTCCCTATATTTTACAGTAGAACTGGAGTTCTTTGGGATAATATTACTTGGAATACTTTGGGAATTGGTTCATTTAATAAAATATTCTAATTTACTTGCCTGCATTGTGTTTGTTATTTATATGAAAGCATTTGTATGCAAAATACTGAGCGTCATCTTTGCAGTAAATGAAGAAAAGTTTTATACTTACGGAAACAAAAACACCTAAAACAGACACCTCCTCCAGTCATTTTCTTCTTAAAAATGTCAATAAAAAAGCTGTGTGGACATGAGACATAGCTTCTAATAATTATAGTTTCAATGTTTAGCCAGTTGCAAAATTTGAATGAATGTGACTTTTATTGCTGCATAATGGGTGCTAGTGTCTTGAATCATTTAGTCAATCAACAAGTAATAAAAAACATTTGTATATCATAGAAATTCAGATAGTCGCACTTCCTTTTAAACAGAACAAGATTTGAGAAAATGCTGAAACATCTAATCAAACAAAAATGATACCTGAGTGAATTAATTTTATGTGATGGCAAAGGCATCTACCATATATTTGCAAAGGGCTTTTTAAAGCAGGTTTTTAACAGAAGGTTAACTTTACACTATTAAGTAGCAGCAGTCATTTTGTGATCCTGCAGTCCTGCTTCTTATGAACAGTTTCACTCTGCCACCTAGTGGAGGAAAGATACTGAAGCCAACATCCAGTATCATTTCTCTGCAGAGGTAATTGCGTTGAGCACAAAAGAAAAGCGCTATGACATTACAATGTGCATCAGTCATCTGAACAACTGTGGTATCTATTCAGGATGAATCTTATTATACCTAGCACACTCTAATAACCTGAATTTTATTGCAGCAATAACTCAATGCAGTTATTCTGAACCAAGAATAAGGATTTGCTATTTCAGATAAGAAGTATAAAAAGTAATAAAAATGGATGTACCATAAACCTGTTAGAAACTACTGCAAACTGTACTACACTACATATTTTTAAAGGAAATCCTCAAATATTAAAATAATCTATCTATATTGTTTTCCTGCCCTGTCCACCTGCATTATTTATAGTGCTAAATGTGTAATTGACTTAATGATCGCTGCAGGAAGAGCAATGCAGTCTAAAAATAGTTAGATAGCGCAGGAATAAATGTATCTGCAGCTCCATTATGTCCACACCGGAGCTTAAATGTTAAGGTCGTTAGCAGAAATGCTCCAACAGAACCAGTGCATCAGTATATTTGCTGTAATAATAATTTACTGTGTACAACAGCTGAACAAACACAGATCAGAGGATGGGTCCCCTCATAAAACGTACTGCCAAGTTATTTTAGGCTTCGAAATGAAAACTGTTTGTACATGAATTATGGGAAAGGCAATCAGAGCATAGGTTGTGAAGCTTTCTATGTAATTTAATGTAATGGCTACAGCCAACTACTCTGCTGCAAGTGAGCTGCATTTACTGTAGACTGGCAGAGAGTATGGAGGCATTTGCAGCTAAACAGAAATGACTTTTTTTTTTTACATTATTGTAACTTTTACTTGATGATCAGGATATCACCGAAGCCAGTATTGCTCTGTGATGAGCACAAGAACAAGCCTACAACATGCAATGTTTTTACTTGCCCGTGTGTGCTGGACAAATATTTGTCTTCCCTCTGAATACATGGAATTGACTGAAACCAAATAAACCATCAGCCACCTCCACAGCTCAGATCCTGTAGCTCTGTCCTGCATTCTGTTTGTTCATGTGGTCGACACAAGTCACAAGCTTGACAGAGCCAAAGCAGCACACAAACCTTTTTTAACCAAGTCAGAAACCAATTGTTGTTTTATCGTTTCATTACTTGCTAAGCTAAAGGGTCCGATATCAGACTCAACTGTGAGCTTTCACCGCCTATCGTTGTGTATAAATGTTTTCTCAGGCTGATGCTAGGCAAGTACGCCTGCCATTTAATCAATCCAACTATTAAGATTATATGTAATTAGGGAAAAACATCATCTAGTTATCTATTTAAAGCAAATGCCATTACAGCAAAATAAGTCTAAAGTACAAGCTCTGTCAGGTATAGAGATAAGATAAATGGGCACCAGTGGAGAGGCACAGCAGTATAGAGAAAGTGACATCCTATACAATACCAAACATTCCCAGAGGACTAAAAGTGCTGCAGTGCCATCTAAGGTGCCCCCACAATGGAGCAAAATAACAAAAAAAGCTCTTCATGAAGCAAAACAAGAAGAAAAACAAAGCTTGGACTGGGACTGTGAAAATCATCATTACACAGTCTGCCTATATGCAGTATGTTATGATTGCTGGTTTGCTCAGCCACACTGTTTAAAACCTGTTTTCAAATTTAACATATTTTAATATTACAAAATCCAAATCAGCCCTGCTGTGCCCTCTCCTGCCCGAAACACTGCACTGACCTCTGCTTTGCACCTTTATGGCATCAGGACCATACAGCCCCTCCTCTCAACATCACTTCCCCTCACAAGGGACCATGAGACGTGTGTGCTTCTGCAATGGGCTGTAGCAAGAAGAAGCTGAGCCATAAAGCAAGAATCCCCTAAAGACCGGCACCTCGGTGGCCCTGACCTATGGGCAATGCTCAATAGAACAAGATTGTGAATATAAGCGGCTAAAATGAGCTTCCTCTATTTCAGAAAAACGCTCTTAATATACCTGCTGTTGTTCAGTGAGAGGAGCCAGTTTGGGCACCAGGTGAGGATGTGACACTTTAGCAGTCAGTCAGGCGAGGCCAGCAGGGTGGAGGCCATGGGTCTGGGGTCATAGAGAGACTAGAAAGAAAATTAAATGTGTAACATCTGTAAAAAAAAAAAAAAAGAAAAAGAAAAAGAAAAAAAAAGCCGGAAACAGCGCCGCTCAGTACTGTGTAGGTCACTGTCGCAGTTATCGCTGTATGGCTAGTCATAGAGTGTTTAAAACACACCTAACACACCTTGTTAGCTCTATCAGCTTAACTTTCTCCATTGTCTAAATTTTTTACATCTGCAGTTGTTTTTGCTATAAACAAACTCCACCAAACAACAAAGTTAGCAACTAAGCTAGCTAGCTAGCTAACGAGCTAGGTGGAGGACAGTTTATCACACAGATAACTCACAAAAACCGTGCATTTACACAAAACGACAATATTAAAAACGTACATAAATATACGACTTACATTCAGCCAGAGGCCTTTTTTTGGAAAGTAAAGCTAAATTTACTATCTCGACGACATCGTCCTGATTATTAGTTAGCTTACAGCTACAGGTGCCGTCTGGCTTCTTTTTGGGCCTTCTTCTGCCCCCCAGTGGCCAACCTGTGTCCTACAGGACATACCTGTTGTGTAATACAAATAATAGGAAATCATTTGTTTAAGAATGTCTTTTAATGTTTTCCAGTTCAGATACACAACATACAGTGTGTAATAGCCTCTATTTGAAATAGAAATATTAACTTTAATTCTTTCAACCCCTTCTGATCATTATGCTCTCTCACAGTATCTTGAGCCTCAAGCAGGTTACTGAATCAAGACTAAATGAAACAGACAAACAGGTGCAAGCCTTCACTTTACCATTAAATGTTAGAAGAAGAATATTTGGATCTGCGTTTTTTTTTTCTCCCTCTCTCCCCCCACTTTAACCTTAAGCCAACATCAAAACTGTAGTGTAAACATGTAAACTTGGTGAGTGTGCTTCCATTGTCTGTTGGCTGGTCCAAACCCTTGTTTCAAAAATAATAAAAAAAAATGTAATGCTGCTTTTGGAAACATGGGCAACTGAATCTCACATCAAACAGCTGAGTCAATGAACCCATAAACAGAATGTGCAGATAGAATTTAAAAATATAGCAACCATCAAGAGTAATCAAAGTACAGAGGATTTCTCAGCCTCCTGGTTGTACTGTATGATAATGCTCAAGACAATGTGAGACACTAACAATAAAAAACCCAACAGCATCACAAGTATAAATTCCTTGATTTGTGGTTTACTTTGAGCACATGTGAAACATCCACCTGATCAGTTGTTTCCCTCCTCGCCTCCCCTCCTCTTCCCACTTGTCTCTTCTCCTTCTCTGCAGCTGTTCTTTGTTTTTTAGCCAATGAAAAGACTCATTTCAATCAAAAGCTGCCTCTATCATTGATGGGATAGTGCCAGGTGAGTACGGTATGCTTTAGACAACCATATATGCAGTAAGAAGAACATCATTGTATCACAATATCTAGGCTAACCTGAGCTGTAAGCATTCCTTCTCATGTTTATGGTGACCTCAACCATGCTGTGACTTTTTTTTTTATCATTCATATATGTTGACAGATGTACTCATGTGCCCCATAATCCTATTGGGATTTTAACCCTTGAGATCAAGGAAATAAAGAAAACATACTGTACGCATGAGTGCTTAAAAAAATCACTGAAGTCTTCTAAACTTGCACCTGCTGTCAACAAATAAAAGATCCGGCCAATTCACTCAAACCAAACGACAAACATAATATTTACAAATTTCCAGTTTGTTCTCTTACACTTAAAAAATGTACAGTTTGTTGTTTTAATGTTGTTTCTTTTGTCCTCGCAGCTCGCTCCAGGTCCAGCGTGAGGGATGGCAGTCTGGCTCCGGAAGTGTCCTCATCCTCACAGCAGACAGGAGAAACAGGACAGGTAGGACCTTGCCTTTTTGTTTGTGGTGTATGGTGTGTGAGTAATGTCTGCTTTTTTTTTTATAGAATGCATCCTCTGTGCATTGACAGATCATACCGTTGACGAGTTAATTCGCCATCACCACAGTGGTGGCGTTGTTGTCCAGTGTTGTCCTAATGTCACTGGGAATTCTTTTTCTTTTTTTTTTTTGTCCAAGAGTGTGTGTGACCCGTCTCTGTGTTCAAATTGTGCGAAAGATGTGAAACGCAAGGCTCTCCCACCTTTTTTTTTTTGACCATAAATATATCTCATCCTTTAATCCCACTTTTGCAGAAGCAGGAATCATGAAACAAAAAAAAAGATAACCGTCAGGCAGTCTTCAAACACTTGAAGCATGTGGTTAATGTCAGTCACAGACAAAAACCTTATTTAGACTATTCATGTAGTCATCTGTTTTTTTTTGTAAAAAGTGCTATCTTCAGGTGAGCTTGAGAGACAGTGACTGTGCAAAAGATAAAGAGAAACAGCAAAAAGCAAAAAGAGGAGGGGGGGGGGGGCGGAGAAATAATAACAAAAAAGGCTTTCATCAGTCTTTCTGGTAGTTTTTGCGGCACAGCCTCAGTGTTAGGAAATGAAAAAAAAATAAAGAGGAAATATTTACTCTCTTTGTTATAATCATAGTTTTACACAATATTCATCTCTTAATACTTTAATACTTTCCGAAGTACCACAAAGTGCAGATGATTTTAAAATAGATGATTTTTAAAATGAAAAAAAAGTGAACAAGGCAAATCATTAAATCAAAACTTGCTTTAGAAAATAAAATAAAATAAAAAAACATCATGCAGATATCCCACACAGCGAAATAGTTAATAAAACGTTATATTCTTTTTTTTTATATGAGGATATATTGAATCTGATTTCCCTTTTAAAGAAGAGACCAGCCACAGTGCAACATTGAATGTAATAATAATAATAATATTAAAAGAAAAGTGTGAGGTTTAAAAAGAAAGATGAAGGGGTTGGCACTTTTTTTTTATGAATGGTAATTCCTTTTGTAAGATACAGTCAGGATGGACCTCTCCCGGCAGTCCACTGGATGCCGGCAAAAAGAGGAACTTTATCACAGTACTTGGCACCAAGAATGCTGGTAAAAACGAGATATCAGAATATCTTTTTTTTTTCATTCATATCCTTACAATTTATTAATAATACATCATTTACATTTGTGTTTTTGTATAAAAGACTCCAAAAGGAAAAAAGAGTCTAGAAGTGATTTGCGGAGAAAGAAGTGGAGATGGAAAATGCTTTATGTCAATGGTTTAATAAAAAGAGCTACAAGGGCAGATGAGGCGCCAGAGAAAGAGTGTGAGTGTGTGTGTGTGTGTGTGTGTGTGTGTGAGGCAGCGAGAAGACAGAAGCGGTTAAATGAGCTGAGATATGGGGATACAGACAGAGAGATAATGAGCGAGAAACAAATAAAGAAATGGACGTGATTAGAGTCTGTGAGGCAGAGATGCAGCAATTTCTAATGGGCAGCCTGGATTCCAGGTTGCATCCCACAGACTGTGTAGGATTTGATTATTTCCTGTCAGTAGGAGCCCCCAATCTGGAAATGTTGTTGAAAGCAGCAGTGAGTTTACAGGTTGGATGATGTGTTTAGGTAGTGTCATAACTGGAAAACAGGTACATACACGTGTAAATAGAAGAAAATTAGACTTTTAAAATGAAAAACTCATGCTTTTGCCTTCCAATAGTAGCTCCGTCAACACATATCACGCTAAACGGTAACCTCCGAAATCACAATGCAGAGACAGCTGTTGGGACATGGTGCTCAACATGGGGTGCCAAATTTCACTTCCAGATTGGGCCTTTAAAGCTGCAATTTGTAAGTTTCCAGAAATCAGCGCTTTATGACAGACAGCTTGCCGGGACATATGTTGCCTCACAAAGCTGCTCACTACTGAGTTATCCTCTCACTAAATGAATGCGAATGAATATTTGTATTCTATGTTAAACATAGTTATACACTGACACAACAACACATGCGCAAAAACAACCAATCTACACTTCTAAATGTCTTGAATGATTGTGTTTAGCTGGATCCCTTTTGGAGAGAGCTACGAGCTTAAAGCTGCGTGTTTTGGTGGCTGTCCTAAGCACCAGATATTGAAAGAGCTTTAACAAGGAGAAGCAGTATGTATATAAGATGGCAGGCTTTTGGCAAAAGGAGCTTTTCAGTCAAGTCCCCCTCCTTATGTTATGATTATAGTTTAGAGGTATTTCACTGCTTCAAATCTTACAAACTGCAGCTTTAATTGAGGGCTTAATGAGAAAAGACAAAAAAGACAGTAAAGAAGAAGAGACGGTGGTGAGGGTGAAGTTTGTATGGAGCAGTTTGTGTGGTGCATCTCTGTAAGCCCAGAGTGGGGGTAGCAGAGCTTGTGCCTGGTCCTATACACGGGTGGTGGAGTGTTGGTGCGGCAGCGCATTGTTGCTGTGGCTGGGGACAGGTGTAGTAGAAGGGGCCGGGACAGGGGGATAAGTGTTGAAGGGGTGGAGGGGCTGCATGCTGCTGATGGTGCTGGGGATCATGGTTATGGTGTTGGCTGTCATCAGTGGCACATCCTCCGGTGCCCGCCGTAGGGCCAGCGTGTAGTCAGGTGGGCACACGGGAGGCCGCAGTGGTTCCAGATCACCATGGACACCACGGGAAGGGAGGGGTGTCCCGTGCTCTAGCTCCACCCTCTGCTGCTTCATCTGCAGTGACATCAGCTCCTCCTCCTGACTCAGCGCCAGGTCATTGTGCGGCGGGGCCCCTACGACACCCATGCCTACGCCCATGCCCATTGTTGTGCCTCGCTGCGGGGAGAGTCGGCGGTGTCGCCTCTGCATGAGTTCATGCCGCTTGTCGCGTTTGTAGTAGAGCGCGGCAAAGGCTAGCACGTTCAAGAAAAGAAGGGAGGCGCCGACAGCTACGGTGACACTCAGCTCGGTAGAGTAGTCCCTGGTCTCGGTGGGGAAGGGAGAATAGCGTGGCCTCTCTGAACTCTCGGGGTCAGGATCTGGTGGAGAGGTGGAGATCACCGGGTGTCGTGTGGAACGGGTGCCAGGATTAGGGCCCTTCCAGCGACCGGTACCTCCGGGTGGCAGTCGAGTGGTGATGGAGCTAATGATTTCCTCGTGTAGACTGTGCAGATGTGGCACCAGCTCCAGCCAAAAGGCCACCTTGTTAGCACGGTAGTTATCTCTGACACGAGGCTTCAGGCCAATATGCAAGTACTGCTTGTCTTTGGAGCTGAACTTGGTCCAGATGACTTCCTCAAACCGGTTAGGCTTAGTGTGAATGAAAGTGGTGTCCTGAGGAACAGGCAGGTTAGGATCCCTGAGGGAGAGAAAGAGTTGTGTTTTAATGGTGTAAATACACAAACAGATGCCTTTAGCCTGTAGGTTGTGTGATTACTCAGACTTTTTGCACCATTCTGAGTAAACTCTATGGACCACCGTGCAATAATGAATCCCATGGGATCCTATGGGATCAGCAGTTTCAGAAACACTCCAACCAGCCTGTCATGTTTGAAGTGAACATTAAATGAAACCTGCATCTGCATGATTTCCTGCAGTGCACCACTGCCACATGACTGGCTGATTGGATGTCTGCATGAATAAGCAGGTGCACACGTTCTCACAATCAAACCATTTCTATCCACTGAGAAATGATCCATAACGCTGCATTCACACAGAAAACATCCCAGCTGCACTTTTTACTCATTCGCCTCACATGCGCCTGATGCAACAAATACACACCTATTTTAGGCTGATGCTCACATTTTACCTGCGCAATAGGCCTTTTTGCAGTCTACATATTCCCACATTCACATGCGACTAGAATCATCAGGCTGTAATGATACTGTGTAGACACCAGAGCTTACTATTTGTGGATGTGAAGGCATTTCAGGCTTTTCAGAATACATTGACATTTCTAACTAGGAAAATAGACAGGCAATGACGGGGTTTAATATGCACACAGTGCCTAAACGTGCTTGAAATTCTTCTTTACACTCACCCAGTCTTGGCAAAGTTGGTCCAGTATGTCATGACGACAGCACTCAGCATCACATCGTTCTTGGAGAAGTTGCAGGGAAACAGGTCAGTGGCTCCCACCATGGGAATCCCAAAAACATAGGGGATCTCATCTCCATGGGCAGCGTCGGCCCAGTCCGGCCTTGCCTCGGTCTGACAGTGGTGGTGGAAGGTATAGAAGTAGACAGGTGACTGGAACTCAGCGTGCAGTTTGGCAGTGGCAACGGCCGGGGCCACCCACTGATGATCTGTGAACAGGGCCAGGAGGGTCTTCCTACGCATGTCACTGTTGTCTCTGTCAGCCCAGTCAGTGTACATGAACTTTATGGTTTCCCTCAGGATATCTTTACCTTAGAAGAAGCACAGAGGAATGTGAATGTGCACGTTTATCTGCGACATTAAGTGGAATAAAGTGGAAGGATTTAAAGCTGAAATCTGAACCTCGTTACACAGGAAGAATTATTAACATAATTAGCATGAGCATTGACTTTATACTGCGAAATCTATTTAAACTTATTCTGCTTTGGTGTATAAAATAGAAGTCACCTGTTTCTGTGCTAGACCGCTGTTAACAGAGGTGATACAATGTTACAAGCTACAGACTTAATCGAGAAAGACAGGCAAAGACATCAGCAGGGTAGTTTTGAGTAGCTGGTCTACTTACAGCTAAGTTGCTGCATTGCTTTATTCATTCACCTCTATTTATTTTTGACCGAGCAGTCAAATCAGATCAGATTTTAAAAGCTTTTGTGGATTACAGTTCTATTATCACAGGATTTTGCCTCAAATTCTTTAATACTTGTCACCCAACAAAAGACTTCCACTAACTCTAGTTCAGATGACTCTGATTGAAAAAGGGAGAGAAAAGAGATTCCTCCTAAAATGTATCTGTTGTAACGAGAAAGAGGAGCCCTCTGCATGTGATACCTACAAGATAAAATTGTAACGATGGCAAGGGAACAATATGTCAAGCGATTAGCTTGTCAGCCCTGACCCTTGCCTTTATAGGCTGCCGTTTCCAGATTAGAGTCTCCAGTCACAAGCACATATTCTGTCATCATTGTCTACAGCATGAGGCGATGTACAGATTTCAGCTTTAATTCAGTGAGTAATAATCTTAAGGTATAAGGTTAGGATCTGACCATCTGGGTATCCATACAGATTGTCCACAAAGTTGGAGATAGTGTAATCAAATGTGGCGGCTGATATTCCATCTTCCCCTTCGCTGTCATCCACAAACTTCAGGCCCTCTCCCTGGTTGACACCCAGCAGTATGTCATAGTTGAGGAACTCGCCCTGACATGACAAAACACACAAACAGCATGACATCCTCCTTATGACGTTTTTTAAAGTGTGAGATCTTTTAGATGTGACTTTACAGCTTAATTATTCACTGCATGGTGGCCAAGAAAATGAACGCTAACCTGCTGCATGAGGATCTCGGGGTCGTCCGGCACCACGTCCCCATCTACCACAGGCCCAAAAGCTATGTGGTAGCGCGCAGGCTGGATGTCTTGGTCCACCAGCTCCCGAAAACTTTTCCTCCGCAGGCAGTCCACCAGCTCCGCCATGTCCCCCAGAGTGCAGCCGACCTTCTTCGCCAGGATCTTGGTGTACATCAAAGGTCGATAGTTGACGGACCAGCTGGAGATGGCCGAGCCACTCTGAGCTATGGCCCTCTGGAACAGGCCTACGCAAAGCAGATAGCAGAAATGTTCTATTCTCGTCTGGCACTGTGTTTTTTTTTCTTATTCTTCTGACACACTTTTGCTAGCAGCTGATGGGGCCTTCAAGGCCTTACAGTGTGAGTGCTTTAAATAATGCATATGCTGGAGGAGGAGCAATTGTAGTGTGTCACATGAAGAAGCAGGACCAAGTAGATATTCAGTTGCTTTTCATAGCTGGAGAAAAATCTTAAATGGACATTAGGGTAAGAAAATCAAGTGCTCCCATTACATACAGGGAGAGACAGCAGCAAGAAAGATGGTGACAACTGTGCACGCAGCAGTGGGCTAGTTGGAGAGAGACAGAAAGAGACAGAAAAAGAAAGAAAACTGTTCGCACTGTTGCACCGCAGCACTGTTATGTAAAGTGGCTTGCTGTCCCTCTGTTTTATCTGCAGATTCTGTCATTAATAATTAAGCCCCCCCATATTCTGCATGTGCCCCACCCCCGCTCCTCTCCCTGTGAAATCAATTAAGAAGCCTCTCAGCTGCAGCTCCAGCTCTACTCTTCATCTCATCTCTCCTCAGCACACACACACACACACACACACATATGCATACCCACACACAGCACCTTAAAAAGCAGCTCATCCTCTAACTTTTTCAGCACTTTGTGCTGTTACACCCTGTCTTCAAAATGGAGTGCCTGTTTCATACACTAGCTGCAAAAACCTAATAATCATGACTGAAATAATCCAGCAGTTCACAAATTAAAGATCTAAACAATACTACACAATCAGTAAATTGAAAGTTGTTCTGCCTTCTGACAGACTAACATGTGTGTGTTTCTCATCCAGTTTTTCATATGACCAAGGTCAGTCAGACAGTGTGAAGGTTAACAGTTTAGTAATAACATAATCTGAATTCTTGGTAAAGTTTAAAATGCCAGTCACCTTCTCAGCTCTACCAAATAAGATCAGAGGATTTGCAATAAAGCATCTGCTGGGTATTTTAGACATCTGCCATTCAAAATCATGCACAAAAAACAACAGCATGCTGCACTTGTCCCCAAGAAGACAGACCGAGATGTAGCTTTATTATTTACTGTACCTTTTTAGTGTCCTTTCATAACGTAAAATAATCATATAATGTTTTTTATTCCCATCAAACTAAGGAATAACATCAAAAAATGCTGTATTAAAAATCGGGTTAAATGTGATGTAAGGACCTCTCATGAATGCCAGTTGTCATAGAAACATGACACCTAACTTCAGCTTTTCAGGTGCCCAGCCTGCAGAAATAATGGCTGATAAAGTTGTTACCGAATACAGCTTATAGCCATTGGTCAGTCCCCCATCTGAATCCCTTATCTGCAGAGAAAAACTGTCAAATGCAGAAGGCGTGCCAGAGAAGCCTCCTGAGACAAAACCCTCTCTTTTGCCAGCATAGATACTGAATACATCAAGTCGCTTAGTCACATCAGGGGATTAAGAGCCATAAATAAGCAACAGAATCAGTGCATGATGTCATATCTGTTTTTCTTGGCTATAAATAGAGGCACATTTAGCTCATCAGAACATCTGAATGAGAAAAGAATAATAATAATAGACTTTTAAAAAGAATGTTCTCCACATGCTGCTGTAATGTAACTTTGAAGTAGTGGCACCTGGCTGTGACAAAAACACCTGACATGTGACCCTGTAATATAGCTTTTAGGAGCCTAAATTGTATTGTATTGTAAGATTAAAAGACCAAAAGAGCCAGCGCTCATCTGTTTAAAGGAAAAACAGCAAAGCCACCTAATACATCTGCAAACATCTGCACAATAATACATATGTATATGCTTATCTTTGTCTGCGGTCTGATATTAAAACAACATATACACTGCATCTGTTCCTAATGCCTTGCCCAGACAGGATTATTGGAGAAGTGTGATATTGTCAGTGCAGTTGAGTGATCTTAGCCCCATGTGGAATGACGTTATTTTGAGATTATTACAGGCTTTGCATCCCAAGGTGAGTAATGGTTTTACAGCAAAAAAAAAATCCTACTGTTTTCATCCATCTGTCCACTCAATTGACATTCTGGGTTTCTTTCAAATTATGCAATCTTTGGAGAAATACTATAATACTCAAATAGTGACTGACTCATTTCTGAATATTGCATCCCTACCCTTGGGGGAAAAATAATATTGCTATATGTCTTTATCTGGTTTAGGATGTTCATTGAAATTACCAACATGCTCTGTAAAGGCATACACTACCCCACACCGTCCTGAATTGTTAATCCCCCCTTTGAGCAGGGTATATGACTACTAATGTGGCGATGACAGTGAAAGAACCTTACCCTCAGAGTGGTGGGAGAGGATGAGAAGGTTCACACAGGCGGCACCGGCTCCCGAGCCAAAGATGGTGATTCTTTCTGGGTCCCCTCCAAAGTGGCCAATGTTTTCATTGAGCCAGCGCAGGGCCTGGATCTGGTCCAACAAGCCATAGTTCCCCTTAGCAGACTGGTCCCCTGTGCTCAGAAACCCTGCGGGGTAAAATAGAACAAACACAAAGAGGAAAGTGAAATAAAAATACAGATAATGTGCACAGGAGCGGGGTAAAAATTCAGGTGCACAGGATAACAGTCTGTTTTTAAAAAATGTCCCACACAAACAGGAGATGGCATGCTGTCTTTGTCAGGAACTTCTCAGCCTCCAACTCTCTGCAAGTCTGAGGAGATTTCACACCAAAAGCTTGCCAAATTACTCATTTTTTAATACCCACGCTGAAAATACAGCACAGTTAAGAGAACTTGTCAGCAGAGAGAGGAGGAGAGCAACAGAAGGCATGTTTCACCTACTTCCAGGACACACATTTACACAGTAGGTGCACACCCACAACAAGACAAAATAAATTGAACAAAATGCCACACACACACACACAAAGCTTTGTTCTTATGAGAGTGAATTACAGTACTTGACGTGTTTCAAGCAGCACCGAGCTATTTCACCCTGCAGCAAATTTTACAATTTTTTCCACTGTTTGGATGACTTCAAAAGTCGCAAAACATCTAAAATGATTTCAGTAAGCCGCACACTCCTCAGAGCAGTGGCTGGAGGGGTGGTGAGGATGTGATGGAAAATAAAATCGCGTTCAAGCATGTTGGCCCATCTTTGATTTTGGCCAGCTCACCTCTTGATTTTCTTATATTGACAGGGCTGCCGCACCTCTTGTGTCACTTCCTGTGAGTGAAGAGAATTTCGCAGTCTTATTGTATCTAATAACCGTTAGTTTAGAAGTAGTAGGTCAGAAGTACAAAGCTGTTTTATTCTCAGTCGTGTCCAGTAGGGCCAATTTGACATGAATTCTGAGTGAAATAATGGCTGACCATGCAAGTCAGAATCCTGTAACAAGTGCCTCTGCTGTCCAGGTCCACCAGGTTACCATGGTACATCTCTTTCAGAACTGATGAAGCTGCTTGAATGAGCAGCGACACGTGTTCAAGAAAACTACATGTCCAGGTGCCTTGCTTCAACCATCTAAATGAAAATGACCTGGATGACTGAGAATCTTAATCAACACTCTGTTCCTATTGTTTCCACATTGTTATCAAACTATAGATTTGTTTCAATCCATACACTAGTATCTGTAAATCTAATCATATGACATGAACATCAGGTATATATCAAAAAATATATAAACAAAAAAATGTTTAGCAAATGAATCAGTGCTTCCTAATATAAGATTAGAATAATATTTATGTAATAGCACAGGTCAGCGCTGGCTTACATAATGTGTATTGTTTAAAGATTGCACACATTATTTCAAGAAGTAAACCTCAGACTGTTGAATTAGCTTCCAGCTCATCTGCATGGACTTCATGAAGGCAGGTGGATGTTTTTTTTTTTGTGCTAAAACTGGAGCATGAATGTTCAATTCATGGTAGAAGAGCTGACCTGTTCATCAGACTGCTCAGTGAGGCAATGAGAAGCAACAGTACTCATCTTTAATAGGCTATAGCATAACACATATGGCATACTAAGAGAAAACAGCCGGATTTTAACTATATATATATATATATATATATATATATATATATATCAAAAAAATGTAGTCATCAATAAAAAGTTTCTGGGTGGATGAAGGTCTTCTTCTAAATACTGTTAATATTCATTATTAAGCACCGATGACATTGTAGCAGTGTGTTCTTTTCCTCCCTGCTGCACACGTATCCTTTATTGTTTGTACACTACGTCGCCTAAATGTGCATTGGTTGAATAAATGTTTACTTCTGCAGGGCTGTGCACCATATAACCTTGTGTATGCGGCACAGACCACTATACACAAGGTCATGGCCACAGTGTTGTCAGCACAAGTTGTTATTGTTTCCCTACAAAGACACATTTTTTGAGTGGAGAAAGTAGTTTGGAATAATGCTGGAATGTAAAAAACACACATAAATGAATAAGGGAATTATGCATTGTTTTTTTTTAAAGGGCAGTTAGACACATGTGAGGCAGCTGCAAAGCACAGTACACAGATGGTGGGTCAGACAGTCAGCATGTTTTCTGAGTGTGCCGAACAGCAAATTAAGTTTTATTGATGACACTGTTAAGTGATTGTGATGACAGTGATGATAGAAACAGTAGCGGTGATGATGGTGGTGATGATAACCTGCCAAATTGACCTTTCTACAACAGTCAGTGTAACACAACACGCGTCTCATTCCACACTCTTCACTGTACTTACACTACAGTTAACAGCACTCGAAGCCTGGAGTGTTTTGATGGGTTAACCTGGCCTAATATGATTCACAGGACAGAGATTCCAAATATTTTGCTGCATTTTTTTTTTGGCTAAATGCTTTATCCCACATATGGACAAAATGACATGCTGTCTGAGTCTGGTACGTGCAAAATATGCAACCATAAACTTTGTCTTGGGGTTAAATTGTGATCTGGACATAAATTGGATGGATATTAAAAACAGAAATCTTGTTACTTGTAATCAGATCAATGCTGTGGCAGAAACATTCCCCTGAAAGGATTACTCCTCGTAATCAAGATACAGTTAGCATGTTACCATGTAATTGTGTTATCCCCCCAGATCATCCCAGCAATTGACTGGCTCTTAGCCTGATATGACTCTGACCTGGTAACATATCAGCGCTGACCTGCGCCTGCTTATCAAAACCACGGGCATGTGGAAATGTCTGCTGCCCAGTGGAGTGCTGAGCTGCCTGCCACAGTTGCCTGGCAACTGTCCAGGGCTTCAGGCAAAAATCATATGGACGGACACTCATGAAAGCACTTGCATTCACACATGCAGGCTGCTTCCAGTATTTCAAGTGCACAAACAGGCAGAACACATGTGCACGTGAACTCAAAAGTCAATGCACACATGCAGCCGAGCTGAGAGTATATGCACTAGCATGCTAGCTTGAGCTAGCGCCTCCTGCAGCTCTCTTTACAAGGACAACATGAAGAGAGAAAATCTGGTTTATCTTTCACTATTGAAGATAAGTCAAACTGCTTCCTCACCTCCTCTCTTCTCTTCCACTAAGTTTTCTCCACCCCCTCCTCATCTGCTGAGTTGGGCTTCCTACTGACTTTAGCGCTGAGAACAGCAGTTTATGAGGCTGAACTCATGCATATTCAACACTTGCTTTAGGTAACGGCCAAGGAACTGTGAGGAGAGTCATCAACCTCTAAGTAAAGATGCAGGATGAAGTCAGTGGAATGGATGGATGAGAGAGTAGTGAGCAACTAATGGAGGGAAATTTAAACCAGCATATGGCATCCATCGAGAAAGCACTGTAATCTTAACTGCAGCATTTACTGTTATCGTTAGAAGCATATTTCTAAAAGTTGTCTTTATGAAATCAAAAAAATCATAATGGCTGCTCCCACAGAGTGAAAAAGGCAGCAGATCGCACTTCCAGTAGTCTTTCTAATGTACACTGATGAGTAAAGGCACTGCAAAAGCCATTATCCCCTATTGATATTGTATTGCATCCACAAAAAGATGATATATGTGTGTGTGTGTGTGTGTGTGTGTGTGGCCCACATGAACAGTATATTTAGTTTCCTATAATAAACAGCTTTATTCAGTGCATGCTCTGTTGCAATAATCGCTGTTCACAAATTCAAAACTAAATTGCGGCCAGTCATCTGTCTGCTTGACAACTGAGACAGGAACACACGTCTGCAGAGTAATTTTTAGGACTGAACAGAATGGCTGTATTGGGTCACTGAACATATTTCTGTGAACAGACAAGAAAGAACAAGAGAAGAGGGAGGGGTATGGAGTCGAGGGTAGAGGATTAAAAAAAAAAAAAAAATCAGAGACATCAAACTGGTATTAAACTGAATATTGCCCAAAGCTTTTTGTCAGATCTTAACTGACAGAGAGGTGAAAGGAATATAGTGAAGGACATATTATATAATTTCACTGTGACATCACACAGGAGATAATGAGAGATGTCAAGATTCTGTGAAAAGATGGTGATTGGAGAAGCTTTCCCCTTTTCTGTATGTGTAAATCGGTACATGTAAATTAATCAAGCACAGGTGGAGGCCCTGTTATAAAAAAAAAGAGAGAGAAAAAACCTTAGCAGATGGTTGCTGTCTCCTGCACGCTGAAGATGATTGGAATAGAGTGGATTTGATCATTCAATACTGGGCGGCAAAGTTGGGGATTATCTGCTGTGTGTGAATGTAACGCTGGATGAATATGACAGGAGGAAATCACAATGACTCAAAGATCTGCTGTTAGACTTCACCTCTTGCACATTCTTTTTGGATTATTAATTTTTTTTCCCCATACAAATCTGTTAAGTCCCCTTGTTGGCACTGCAGGTTCAATCCAAGGACCTGCTGGCAGGTCCATTTCAATTATGTATCATTCTGTATGTCAAGTATACCCCGAAATGAAATTATACTGTAATTGAGCTTCCTCCTGCTGAACTAATGTGATTTTAGTACATCGCCCATAGGCCTCTGATGTCATTGTATTTAGTACCTTACTTATCACATCTAGTTTTTATGTCCAATCGCATGGCAGCAAACTGTGCAATAAAACCAGGGACGCAATGAAAATTAAAAAAAAAAAAGCAATGCTTCAAACGTCACACTGACACAGAGACACCTCAAAGACAGTTCTGATCAATGATGAAAAGCACAGCCTGCCAGAACAAGGAAGCAGATCATAGCAATGCATACATTTAATCTCTACACAAAATGCAATTTTAATCCCTCTTTAATCCCAATTTTAATTAATGGACATAAAATTTTAATTAATCATATATACCCATTAATTGGACTTGTAGTCACATGTATCCATTTCAAACAGTAGTTAAGTGTGTAATTGTACATGTACACATCAGCAGCTCATTTAAAAACACACACAGATATTAGGGCAATCAGTGGTTACACTTAAGTTGGTCATATTAGGAATTTAACCGTGTGTGGCAGAGCCATGACTGATGTTTGAATAGATTATCATCTTATTTAGTCAACTAAGGTTCTGGCATTAAGCAGATATCACAGGTTGAAAAAAATAAAATGTGTTCAACGGTTAAATTGATCAGTCCATCAAACAAAGATGGACGACAACTTACAGTACCTTGATCTATTTGAAACAGGTGAACTTTGAAATATGCAATTCACTAGTAATATCAAAATATGAGCATCATGTCTTTTGATGCTCTCTGAGTTATGAATCCCAGAAGACTTAATTTTACTCAATTTGCCTCACCTTCCTCCCACTGTATGTCTCCCCCCCTGGGGAGATGCGCCGCACAGTTTGAAAACCGCTGATCTAAATTAACCACAGTAGACAAAGACTTTTATCAGATCTTATATACAAAATAATAGTAATAAACAGACACTTTTAGGGACTTGGTTCATACGGCTGATATTTGAGCGAGACACTTTATGTGATGTGTATAAGAATTGTGGCATCAGTTATTAGAAGCTGCATAAATTATGCTGTGTATTTGGCTGTCAGCCTAGAAGGCAGGGTGGTGTCTGATTTGCTCAATATGCCTATAAGTCATTGCTTCTCTATTTGAACAGTGCCTACATAAAGAAAGCAACTGTTCTGGCTACTGCATCAAACACACAATAATAACCGAGGCCCAGACAGCAGGTTTAAGTATTAAACATGCTGCGGCTACACTTTATTTCTGCAAAGGAAACAGCTCCTGTCTAATATGTGGGGGGAAAAAGAAGGGTGTGAGGACTGTGTCTCTACACAAAGAGTGGGAGGTGTGTTTTATCTGTATTTAGAGACAGCTGAGTTGTGAAAAGGCAGCTGACTGAAATTAATTGACAGCACCAGCTAAAAATACTGTTTATGTCATATTTTAAAAGGATGATTTTGAGAACAACAGGCAACACAATGCGAGCTGCTTCCCAAGCCTGACTGAGCTAAGAAGTATTTGTGGATGCACCGACATTGTTCGACTTACTGTATGCAAAGAATGATGTTTCCATGCATGACACTGTCAAATTATATGTATTAAAAAATGGATAAAACACTGTTTGGTAGAGTGTTACAAAGTAAATGATTGGCTACATCATTTTGTTAATCTCATCTCTCATGTCAGGCACAATAACATTCTACATACTGTTGGGTGAAAGAATTTATTCTGCATGGTGTTAACATGCAGTGTGTTCAGATATATAAGTATTCATGTTTATATGTGTTTATCGCTTAATAATGTGATTTTCATTTTCAAGTGATTTTCAAGTGTTTATGTGTTAGGAAGTTTTATAGAAAATCAAAGTAATTTGCGGATACTGAATGTATTAATAAGTAATTTCATAGTATGTCATATAACGTTGTTTTCTGCAGTTCAGGCTGTGGCAGATGAGATCAGTTGTTTTTCTGTTCTCTGGAGAGAGCTCCGGTTGGTACGAGATGGTCATAAATTTAGACTAAGGACAGCAGCACCTTTGACCTGATAAAAGCCAGATTCTAAAGGAATGTGTTTTTCTCCTGAGTACCCAGTTTTATGGTCACCCCCAGATCGGACTCACAACCTATGAGATTTGAGGAATTGAAGTTTTACCTTATTTGGCAGTAAACACTAATGGTCTAGTTGCTGTATGAACCAGGGTCTGCAGGGGGGCGGTAGATGCCCCTGTGGGCCGGCAGGCAGGAACGCCCATGGGGTATATCAATGTGTGAATCCCATGTCCAGTTGTTGTTGCATTGTTCGTTGTTGCTGTGTGGTTGTTTGTTCTTGTTGGTTGTCCTGTTCTTGTGTTGTTCTTGTTTGGTTCTGTGTGTGCAACAACCCAGAGCTCTGCGACTCAGAATTTGCCTCATTGTTTAATAAATTATAATTTTGAGACCAGAATTTATCCGCTCCTTCCTTACAAACTAATTCAGGGGGTGATCAGAAGGAAACAAGGGGATTTTCACCCCGACAATACTGCTTAAGAATAGTAGAAGTAAGTAATAATTCATGTCCTCTACCTGACTTCAGAGTGCTTTGCTTAGGTTTAGAGAGTAAAACCACATGGCTAGGTGTAGTAAGAGGTCATTTTTTGAGACAGATTCACTCACAAAACATTTCCAATTTGCAGCAAGCCTCTTTTGTTCTTTTTGGTGATGAGCGCCACCATGCAGTTTTGACATGCACTGCATTCACATGATCACAGGAGGGCATCAGTTATGCAATGTCAGTGACTCCAACCCGCTCTCGGCCCCTTTGGTCACAGTGGATTAAATCATAACAAGAGGTTGCAGTTATGAATTACCACACAACACTGCAGTGACACAACATTCTACATTTAGCATCTTTCAGCTCCTTATTTTGGTTTTACAGTACAGCCTGTACACTGACTACATTCAGGTACTGCAAAAATCTGGGAGACAACGTTTAGGTAACTGAAATACTATCAAAGTTGCATCCAGCAAAACTGTAATATAATATACATCAAAATAAGCAGATTTTAGAATAATATAATGTGGTTGTTCAACTTGGTGGCATTTACTCCTACACAGGTTTCTTGCTAAAAAGCAGAAAATGTGAAGAAAGTGCAGAGAAACGTTTCCAGAAGAAGCGTTTCATCTCTCTTCCTGAGGTGAAAAATGTTCTCTCACTCTCAGAGACCACGATGGTAGGCCTTTCCCCAGAGTTCATTAATTAGTTAATTAGTTAATTAGTCTGAACAGATGGCTATGCAACACAAATCAGAAGGCTCTCTCTGGGCCTGGAGCAGGAGGAAGGTAGAAGAAGGTGAGCAGAGAAGCGATCTGAAATCACAACTGTCACCAAACCTCTGAACCGGGGCCGTGTGCAGCAGACATTTTCTCCTCATTCACCCCTTTTACTCCACAACGACAGGGCGTATCATAAATTGATGAGAAAATTCTATAAAGTGTGTCATTTGCTGGAAAATTACACGTGTATGTGTCGTAGTGGAGTGAAGGCATGAAGCGTTAAGCCATATGCGAGGGTGCTGCGGTCACACTGCAGGAGCATTTATTCGAATGAATACTTTGCATCACTGCAGATTTAAAAAAGCATTTCTGAGGGTTTATTTTTAGACTGCTCCCATCTCCCCCCCTTCTGTTTCCTTTTTCCCTCACTGTCTCTCTTCGATTCCCCCTCGCTCATCTGTCTCTATTCCCCACTCTCTCTTCCTCCCTTATTCCCGACTTCCTATCACTCTCTTAAAGGCGCACGCATTGTATGAAATGAGGTTGGCGTGCGTAAGCTCCTGTGTGTGTAAGTACAGGATAATACTAAAGATTAGAACATAAAACTATTAAAATTTGGTTTGCCTCTATTTCTCACTTTGACTAAGATTCACAGTGTCAGAGAGGAGCGCTATTAAAAATTCACACAGATGGTGCATTATTCATATATATATATTTTACGCACGGCACGCAACCAATTACTGCGCACACACACTTTATCACATGCACAAGAAGGAATTGGTGTGTGCATGCATGTGACACACAGAACATGCAAACACACACACATGGATAATCGCCTTAGTACAGTAACCCATTTAAAGCACATCTGAGAGTGAGAGTGTGAGAGAACACGTTCGCCCACATACCAAAATTTCCAACAATGTTAAAGGAATCGAGGACACTGCGTCATCCCTCATAATCACTCAGTGGGATCTATCTCCATCTCAATGTATGTGTACCTAGTGTGCGTTACAATGACTGTGTGTGTGTGTGTGTGTGTGTGTGTAGGTTCAGGGTTATAAACATACTGTACGATGCATGAGTGCACTTCAAACATCTCTTACATGAATCACACAGTTGATGTTGATGTAAATCCGCCACCTTCAGCGTCTAGGAACAAGGTCGAGGTGAGTGTGGAGGGAGCAAACAAAGACGCCATTCAGCAGCGTTTGGAGCAGAGTGATCAATCTTTTAAATTTGTGAGCTAAAATATATTGCTTTGGAAATGGTGACGATTTCTCTGACAGCTTTGAAAGAGACCACATACAAATCTGAATGTGAGCCGCATACAGCAGCAGGTCCAGGTCCACACATTTCACTATCTCTCAGTTTGTCCTTGCCCCCCTCCCCCCACCCCCACCCGTGCCTTTGCGCTGACACTGTCAATAAAAGTCTGGATCATGTTACCCTCTGTTAATACTCGCTTGCAACTCTTGGACGCCATCCTAAACTACTCCCATTTCTCTGTTTATCATTATTCTGATATGTTGAAACAGGCGTGATGCAATAAACAAGATCTGATTACCCAACCTGGCAACCACAATGACTGACACAGATAGACTGTGTGCAAACACCTCTGAAAAGATGACGCTGAATGTAAATACTTGACTCCACAGATATCCAGCGGCGCAGAGGCCAGTCACACACACACACACACGTGCCACCGCACAAAAAAACACACACCGCTCACCCCGCACACTCACAGGGCCAGGCAAGCACCGCAAAAGCTCCAACAGAATGAACAAACAGAACACTTCTTAATCCAAAAATACACTGACAGCAACAAACATACATTCCAGGTCTGTTTTCAGTCAAATGTACAGTACACCAAAGGCACTGGGCTGTTAGTGGTGTCTCCAAAGTGTCAGATCCTGCCTCAGGTGTATATTATACAATAAATAATCCATCCATCCATCTTCTACCGCTTATCCGGGGCCGGGTCGCGGGGGCAGCAGTCTAAGCAGGGACACCCAAACTTCCCTCTCACCAGACACTTCTTCCAGCTCCTCTGGGGGAATCCCGAGGCGTTCCCAGGCCAGCCGAGA
Organism: Parambassis ranga; assembly: GCF_900634625.1. Classification (NCBI taxonomy): domain Eukaryota; kingdom Metazoa; phylum Chordata; class Actinopteri; family Ambassidae; genus Parambassis; species Parambassis ranga. Next base: position 15,184,410 of record NC_041034.1, on the reverse strand, counting down.
GACATAGTCTCTCCACCGCGTCCTGGGTCTTCCCCGGGGCCTCCTCCCAGTGGGACATGCCCGGAACACCTCCCCAGGGAGGCGTCCAGGAGGCATCCGAACCAGATGCCCGAGCCACCTCAGCTGGCTCCTCTCGATGTGGAGGAGCAGCGGCTCTACTCCGAGCTCCTCTCGGGTGACTGAGCTTCTCACCCTATCTCTAAGGGAGCGCCCAGCCACCCTTCGAAGGAAACTCATTTCGGCCGCCTGTATTCGCGATCTCATTCTTTCGGTCACTACCCAAAGCTCATGACCATAGGTGAGGGTAGGAACGTAGATTGACCGGTAAATCGAGAGCTTCGCCTTCCGGCTCAGCTCCTTCTTCACCACAACAGACCGGTACAGCGACCGCATTACTGCGGAAGCTGCACCGATCCGTCTGTCAATCTCCCGCTCCATTTTCCCCTCACTCGTGAACGAGACCCCGAGATACACAAACTCCTCCACTTGGGGCAGGAACTCTCCTCCGACCCAGAGAGGACAGACTACCTTTTTCCGGTCGAGAACCATGGCCTCAGACTTGGAGGTGCTGATTCTCATCCCAGCCGCTTCACACTCGGCTGCAAACCGTCCCAGTGCACACTGGAGGTCCCGGCTCGATGAAGCCAACAGGACAACATCATCTGCAAAAAGCAGAGATGAAATCCTATGGTTCCCGAACCAGATCCCCTCCGGTCCCTCGCTGCGCCTAGAAATTCTGTCCATAAAAATTATGAACAGAACCGGTGACAAAGGGCAGCCCTGCCGGAGTCCAACATGCACTGGGAACAGGTCTGACTTACTGCCGGCAATACGAACCAAACTCCTGCTCCGGCCATACAGGGACCTAACGGCCCTCAGCAGAGGGCCACGGACCCCATACTCCCAGAGCACCTCCCACAAGATGCCGCGAGGGACACGGTCGAACGCCTTCTCCAAGTCCACAAAACACATGTGGACTGGTTGGGCGAACTCCCATGAACCCTCCAGCACCCTGCGGAGGGTATAGAGCTGGTCCAGTGTTCCGCGGCCAGGACGAAAACCACATTGCTCCTCCTTAATCCGAGGTTCGACTATAGGCCTAATTCTCCTCTCCAGTACCCTGGCGTAGACCTTCCCAGGGAGGCTGAGGAGTGTGATCCCCCTGTAGTTGGAGCACACCCTCCGGTCCCCCTTTTTAAAAAGAGGGACCACCACCCCGGTCTGCCAGTCCAGCGGCACTGCCCCCGATTGCCACGCGATGTTGCAGAGGCGTGTCAACCAAGACAGCCCCACAACATCCAGAGACTTAAGGTACCCAGGGCGAATCTCATCCACCCCCGGTGCCTTGCCGCCGGGGAGCTTTTTGACTACCTCGGCAACTTCAGCACAGGTGATGAACGAGTCCACCACTGAGTCATCAGCCTCCGCTTCCATAATGGAAGGCGTGTTGGTGGGATTGAGGAGGCCCTCAAAGTACTCTTTCCACCGTCCAACCACCCCCTCAGTCGAGGTCAACAGCTCCCCACCTCCACTGAATACAGTGTTGGCAGAGTACTGCTTCCCCCTCCTGAGGCGCCGGACGGTTTGCCAGAATCTCTTTGAGGCTGACCGATAGTCCTCCTCCATGGCCTCCCCGAACTCCTCCCAGGCCCGAGTTTTTGCCTCTACAACTGCTCTTGCTGCAGCACGCTTGGCCTGCCGATACCCATCAGCTGCTTCAGGAGTCCCACAAGCCAACCAGGCCCGATAGGACTCCTTCTTCAGCTTGACGGCATCCCTGACCTCCGGTGTCCACCACCGGGTCCGGGGATTGCCGCCACGACAGGCACCAGAGGCCTTGCGGCCGCAGCTTCGGACAGCTGCATCGACAATGGAGGTGGAAAACATAGTCCACTCCGACTCAATGTCTCCAGCCTCCCTCGGAATCTGGGTGAAGCTCTCCCGGAGGTGGGAGTTGAAGATCTCCCTAGCGGAGGGTTCGGCCAAACGCTCCCAGCAGACCCGCACAGTACGTTTGGGCCTGCCGGGCCCGTCCAGCCTCTTCCCCCGCCAACGGATCCAACTCACCACCAGGTAGTGATCAGTTGACAGCTCAGCCCCTCTCTTCACCCGAGTGTCCAAAACACAAGGTCGAAGGTCGGCTGACACGATTACAAAATCGATCATCGACCTCCGGCCTAGGGTGTCCTGGTGCCAGGTGCACCGATGGACAACCTTGTGCTCGAACATGGTGTTCGTTATGGACAAACCATGCCCAGCACAGAAGTCCAATAACAAAACACCACTCGGGTTCAGATCGGGGAGGCCGTTCCTCCCAATCACGCCTCTCCAGGTGTTACTGTCACTGCCCACGTGGGCGTTGAAGTCTCCCAGCAAGATGACAGAGTCCCCGGTTGGGGTGCCATCCAGCACCCCTTCCAGAGACTGTAAGAAGGTCAAGTACTCTACACTGCTGTTCGGCGCATACGCCGAAACCACAGTGAGAGACCTCTCCCCAACCCGGAGGCGCAGGGAGGCGACCCTCTCACATACTGGGGAAAACTCCAACACATGGCAGCTAAGCTGTGGGGCTATAAGCAAGCCCACACCAGCCCGCCGCCTCTCACCATGGGCAACTCCAGAATAGAAGAGAGTCCAACCCCTCTCAAGGAGTTGAGTTCCAGAACCCAAGCTGCGCGTGGAGGCGAGCCCGACTATATCTAGTCGGTACCGCTCGGCCTCCCGCACAAGCTCAGGCTCCTTCCCCCCCAGCGAGGTGACATTCCATGTCCCCAGAGCCAGTTTCTGTGTCCGGTGATCAGGTCGCCGAGGCCCCCGCCTTCGACTGCCACCCAATCCACTCTGCACCGGCCCCTTACGGTTCCTCCCACCGGTGGTGGGCCCATGGGAGGTCGGCCCCACGTCGCTGCTTCGGGCTAAGCCCGGCCGGGCCCCGTGGGGAAAGGCCCGGCCACCAGGCGCTCGCATTCGAGCCCCAACCCCGGGCCTGGCTCCAGGGTGGGGCCCCGGCTGCGCCATACCGGGCGACGTCACGGTCCTTGATTTTACTTGCCTCATAAGGGGGTTTTTGGACCGCTCTTAGTCTGGCCCATCACCCAGGACCTGTTTGCCTTGGGAGACCCTGCTGGGGGCATTAAGCCCCCGACAACATAGCTCCTAGGATCATCTGGGCACTCAAACCCCTCCACCACAGTAAGGTGGCGGTCCATGGAGGGGCAATAAATAATGAATGTAAATAAAAAGTAAATACACCTGTTTATGCTTTTTTTGCTGCACACATAACAATGAGTGGACAGATAATGTTGGTGAAATACTACTTAGTAGCAGAAATGATAACTCAACATTAACTAGACCTCATGTGTGTGTGATTTCAAGGCTGGGAGAAAACTCCATAGCATATGACTGTTCAGGGACACAAGCTCCCATATCGGTGATAGCGTAGTCTGGTACAGTATATTAGGTAGGAAGGTCCTGTCAGGGCTGTAGAAAGCAAACAGGTTTAGGTATTTTAAAATAAAATGTATTAAAAAGTGCCTCATCTGCATCTATCCCTGTCATTAGTAGTCACAACATTACATTAGCAATGAAATCTAATCATTAGCAATGGAAGGAATTAAACTTATGTTGTGAGACCTGGATCAGATTCAGACCTGGATCAGATTCAGACCTGGATCAGATTCAGGCCCAACTGGCCCGACACCAAACAACTGGGCAACACTACACTAATAGCTTCACACCCAAGGAACTACAGTTCTATAAATTAGCTTTGGTTTGGATTTCATTGAACTGTTTTGTGTTAGAAGGGGAAACATATGGTTTTTGAGGCTACACATCAACTGTAGGTTCATCCTATCAGCCTCCTTGCGTGTTTCCTTAATGCATCAGAACACTGTTTAAAGGGACTTCAAATTAGCGAGCACCTCCTACACACTCCCAGATGGCTGAGAGCAATTTAAGAAGCTCCAGCACCTGCAGGAGTAACAAAACAGGACGTGTTTTGCTTTTGTTGTTTATAGCTTTTATTTCTTAGTATTTATATGACTGTTAAAAGATATTTCTAAACCTTTTTTTTGTTTTGTTTCTTTGTTATTCTGCCATATCTTGCATCATGTTCTTGCCATTAGTCAAAAAACATCTTCATGTTACATAATTATCTCTGCAGCAATGCAAATAAAATCTGAATAAAACATTTAAAATAACAATCTGAGACTATAAACCTTTAAGCGATGCATAATGTAAAAGCACTTATGATGCTGAAATTATCAAAGACAAAACTAAAACGCACACATACATCGCCTTTTTCTCATTTCAGTGTCAGAAGGAACAATAACATTTGATGTGCATTTTCATAACATTAAAAGGAAACATTGATGCTTTACTTTAGCTCAAATTTGAATTTATATCCTAAAAGAATGCATAAAACATCCTTTTGATCCATTTGGTGATTTGGGGTATTTTTTGCACATAGAGCACTAACTAAAGACACTCTCAGTAATGCAAATGCAGTGTTTATCTCAAGTGTATTCATTACTGCACGCATGTGCACTTCATCATAAGAGTTGTATTGGGAAACGTGTATAGAAAGTTAAGAGTCTTTTTCAGAAGTGGTGTTTGGGTTTCAGCTTCAGTTCCTTTTTCATGATATTATGATATTATCAGAAGACAATATAGGCACAATAACAGATCGAAAATGGTGCTTTAATTCTTTCTGCCTGTCTTTGATGGGACAGTAATTCTCCTGAGATATTCTCCGTTTATAGCCGCCTCTCTTTTATACCTGCTGCTGACACTTTCTCTTACATGTCCTTTCTGCCGTAATCTGTCAACACTGTTGAAATTATTTGAAGAGCTACTTTATCCTGAAAGTCTAATAGCATTTTTTTCCAGTGCTTTTCATTACTGCCATAAACTGACAAGCACACACCTTATGATGTTAGCGTAGAGTAAGTGAGCATCAAAGTTACTTTGGACTCCAGAAGGCTGAAGATGGAGGAGATTTTTCATTCTTGTGTCTTCATACAATAGGCTTTTACATGTGATGTCAAACATTTTGTCATCAGCTCTCAGACACATACTGGGACTGGACAAGATTGCATCTGGCTCAGATATTACATATTATATGCGACTTACCGAGCACACCAAGCCGATAGTTCATGGTGACCACAATAACGTTTCCGTAGGAAGCAAGGACACTGCCGTCAAACATGTTCCCTGAGCCCTCCATGTAGGAGCCTCCGTGGATGAACAGCATCACAGGCTTCTTACGACGATCCCGAATATCTGCATAACACAGATTAACAAATTAACAACATTACCAAAAATGTTTTTATTATTTTGGTAAAATCTATTAACACAAACTCGTGTTTAGAGTTGTGTACACAAGCAACAGGTAGTTTACTGAGTTTGCACTGAGTAGCAACTTTAGGTACAACATTTGGTTTTTATTTTGTCATGTCTGTGTCCCCTGTCCTGTGCAGTTGTCCCAAACTGTTATTCCCCTCCATGTATGAAGCAAATGGTGCAGCCAGTTCTGATGCCCTTTCTGTTATTGGTGTCTTTGTGCCCATCAATGTGTTGCTATGGTTCACTCTGTCAGCACCCCCCCCTTCCATTTCGAACCCCCCCTCCTATGCCAGCGTCTGTGGTATGGTCTGAGTGTCTGAGTGTGGATAAGGCTGAGAGAGCTGCCAGAGCAGCCCAGTTAGGCTGAGCGTCTGCACTGTGCAGGGCCTGTGGATAATTTGTATGAAAGCCAGACCAAGTGGAAACATAAATAACAGCCACAGCATCTGTTTACCCTGATGAGCTTCAGCACTCAGAGATGGGGGAGACGAGGAGATAAGAGGAGAGAAAGAGAGATAAGGGAGGGGGAGAAAAAGGAGAGAGAGGAAGGATATGAAAATAGGGCAGCATGAGAGAACTGACAGGAGTAGAGAGATGGGAGGTTCACACAAACACACACAAACACACACACACATACACACCATGAAAAATATATGAAATGTTACAAAGCAAGTCACATAGCAAGGTACGCTAATGAACACTCAAATTCACACAGGATTCACACCGTATTCACACACACGCACACAGACACACACAAACTCTTGCATAGGCAGCTGCGATGTTGAGTCGCTATGGAAACTGCTTCTTGCTAATAGAACTGCACCAGCCATTCCATTGCACCGAATCACTGAATGCCTGTTGCCGTGGTAACAAATTCTACTCACGTATTTGCACACCCGCCTGCATCACCACCTGAATCTCAGGTTACACATGCACTTGGGTGCGTCACTCACAGTCGCGCATGCACACACACACACACACACACAAGTAAATGTGGAAAAAAGGCGCATATGGCTTCACACATGCAGACATCTTTTATAGATCATATGACACAAGCAGACTGGCTGTAAAAAAAAAATCAGTCGCACACTGGACTGATTTCCCGGAGGATATGTAAACAAGCTCAATTATCTCGGCATTACCAGGACAGTATAGAAGAGTGATGTAACAGCAGGCGTCATCAGCTGCGCTCACAGCGACACACACACACACCAAAATTTAAATCCTCAGAGAGAGGGAACATAAGCCATGACATGTATCTGTACATTTAGAAGCCCAATCAGCGTTTTTCTTTTTGCTGTGAAACTGATGTGCATATAAAGACTCTCTATTTGCTCTCCATCAATGGTCAGACCCACAATGGAAACAAACTGCTGACAGTTCAGTCAGACATTTGGCTGTGTTACATCAGCTTTAAGCCACTAGCCTTGAGTAGCGGTGAGAAGCAGGCTACAGAGTTCTGGGAAACTTCATTGATTTTTTTCTTTCGCTTGAGCAAATCTAACTCATGTGACCTAAGGGGAGGCTAGTTTTTAGAGTTAGATTTCTAGCTATTCAATCTTGTGTTCAGAATCAGAACTCCGAATCCTCCTTGAGGGTAATCAGCTACATAGTGTGATATATAAATACAGTTAAATAGTGACAGGATTGTTAACATGGTTATGGTCACAGACAGCAGCCAATACATACAAGTTTTCCTGATACGGATAACAATATTTTTATTGGAGAGGTCAGTCACCTCTCGATAGTCAAAAATGTTCTACTTCAATTACTGAATAATTGCTATTAAACACATTCGGAAAGATGAGGTGTATTTTTATTAGAAATCTGAGGTTGACAACAATGAGACACTGGAAACATTTACACAGGTATTCATTTTTCACGCAGTAATGGGTTATGATGATTTGAATGGCAATTTTTATTCTCAATTTTTATCACTTTGCTGCTGTTAATTTTCTTTTGCCTTAGGTTGAAACATCTTTCGGAGGGCACACTAAAAATTTCTCTGCGTAAGAAAAATAGTCAAGGATCTGCTGCTGTGGTGCATGTTGCAGTTTCAATTGTTAAAGACCAACAAACAGGTTCAACATGAATGGCTCATTACTGCATACACAGTGTTAGACCTGAAAAAAACACACACACACCACATTCAGAAACGTTTGTAATATTGCACCAAAACAGAACCATTAAACTGAAGTAAAAAATAAAATAAATAAATGCTAAAAATAAAACATTTGCTAATCACAATAAAAAAAGGTCAATGGACTATATTCATTTAGCATAGAAGATAAAAAGCTCATGCATACCTACAATGAGTTAATGTGAAAAGAGTAGATAGGAAATAGTCCCGGTGGTGTGAAAGTAAAAAAAAAAAAAAACTAATTTATAATTCTGACAATATTTGGGGGACATTCTGGAACATTTATCTACTTTAATAACACATGCATGGTGCAGGTGTTTTGCATGATGCACATAAGATTGACTAGTTTAATAAAGACGTTAATAAAGATATGTAGTTAGGGGTACAATGATGGTAAAGGGCTTCAGCACAAACAGAGAGGTGATGGGGGGGGGGGGGGAACAGGGAGCTCACTGTCTCTCCTGCCTGCCTCCAAAAACACTGCCACATTATTCACTCCTCTCATTTCCACCTAACCTGATGCCTATCCTCCACAAAATTCCCCTCCCTCTTGCAAATCCCATTCTCAAAGCAATGTCTCACCTCCCAATAGAAACTTCTGACTTTCTACTCTTCTTGCATCCCTCTGGTCTCTTCTCATTCACCCTCTCATGGAAATCTCCATTGATTTGGGGCGTAAAAAGTTTTCAGCCTGACTCAGCATTTGAATATTTTTCACACCCAAATGATGCACTTCTTCACAAATTGCTTTCCAAAAAAAAAAATAAGATGCTAATGTTGCTGTTTTCCAACAATGTTTCAGAACCCGTGTCCAATTGATACCTGAGCAATTAAGTGAGGAATTCAGCTGTACCCCAGCACCTCCTGATCCTGTCAGGATCCATCAGGTGTCAGCATAAATGTCAAGCTCCACCAGTCTCTCCTCATCCACCCTCTCTTTCTCCACATCTCTCTCTCACTTTCAAAGCTCCATAAATGTCATTTCATCATGCACTTGTCTTCATTATGACTATTTTTCCCCCTCCGCTCTCTGCCCCCCCCCAATCTTTGTTGCCCTCCCCAGTGCTCTCACAGTCTTCAGCTTTTCCCTTTCTTTCATCTCTATTCTAGCATCATTCTGCTCCACTCCTCTACAATCCGGCATGAATCCTTCCTTGTGTTTTCTCCGTTAAGAAACCACACAATTGGATTAGCTACATCTGTCTCTTTTTAAACCATAGCAATTAGAGATGCAAGGAAGAGAGAATTCAATACTCAAATAGCACAGAGCCCAAAATACAAAAAACACACACACACACAGGCACAAATTAGAGCACATGCAATCATGTAGATTTGCACATGCGCTGTGCTCAAGTAGACACATGGACAAATGGAAATGTAACGCACTGTATGTGTGCATAATGTAATGTTGTATACAGTGTGCGTCTGGGCACGTGTACAGGAACAGATGCACAGGTTTTTGGCTGCATCAGTAAAGAGTAGTGAGAGCATCTCCCTTCAGCTGCAGTGTGATCAAGACAATGTATACAGCAGCAGCAGAAATATGCAGAAATACTCCACATAATAAGGTAAAACTAAAGAACTGGGTAAAGCTTGCTAACATTATACAATAGCAGACCATTTTACAAAAAAAAACCTTAGTGGCAGAATAAAAGTGCAGGAGAAAAAAGAGCTGAGTATTGATTTGCAGTGATGCATCACATAGAATAGGCAGAACATCAGCGTGCGGTTGATCAACCACGTAGCAACCAAGAAAGGAAAGTAAATTAGCTCTACCCCCAAAAAGCTGCATGGGTGACAAAGGTGGGCAAATGAGAAACAACTACCTTTTATTTAGCTGAACGTATATATACTGTATATATATGCCTGTGAGAGGAGACTGACAGGTTTGTATGCAGTTAAAAAAACGGACAACATATTGTGCATGTAGAGTGATGGTTATTAATTCGGATGCAAACACCACATTTCCCAACGGAGTTTGAAAAATAGAGCATGAGGAAAGGAAAACATGCAATTAAAATACCTTCATCCCTGGGTCTGTTCATTGTAGACTCGTCCTGTTTTTTTGTGAGCGGACCTGAAGTTGAGAAAAAAAAAGAAGGAGAAAAAATTTTAAAAAGAGCGCAGTTACAGAAAAATGTAAAACAGAAAAACAAGAGAGGATTAAAAGAGAAAAATATTTCCCTTTGATGGCTGTGTACAAGGATTACACATTGTTTCCTAAAAAGATAACCCAAAACATCATCTGTTTTAGCTGCTTAGGATCTAGTCAAGGACTGCCTCATAAATGACCCCAGAGACCAATTCCTCCTCAACCCCTTCTTCCCAATCAGTCCTGACACACTGCTGCTTTGTAAAGGAAAAAAAAATCGATGAGCAGAATCAAGCCATCAGTCTTTTTGGTCAGAAAAAGCAATGCCAAGATACTGTGTGTCCTGCTCTAGCTCAGGACAGTGTGACAGCCGAGGAGCACCACAAACACACACACACACACACACACACACACATTACTAGCATGAGAGGGAGCTGTTTTTGATATTTACACCGACTGTGAAGGCCTGTGACAGGATTTCCCCTCACGAAGGTCAAAGAGGAGCCCCACATTAAGCTTTAATGGTAGTGCCAGTTAAATGCTCCATAGGGCAGAGCCAATAACAAGCTTTTATCACAGTGACCAGCTGACACCCTGCCATGTCAACCTCTGTAAGTCTTAACTGATAAGGATTCTGTTAATTTGTTGGTTTTTTTTCTGGGTTTCCGTCAGTGGAGCTTTCCATCAGCAACAATTATCACTGCACTGGTTTTCTTCTCAGCCATTGTTTCCTTTAGAAAGTCATTAAATACATTCAGCCCCACACACGTTAGTTCACACAGCATACAAAGCACGATAACAGCGTCCTTATCATCTGTTGCCGTCTTCCTCGTACCCACCCAGCAGCACGTGGCCTGCTCTTTGGTGAGGAGGAGTTGCAGTCTTATATTTAAAAAAAAAACAAAACATTGGGTTGCCAAGAGGTTTATCACTCTGCCGGTGCGCTGCTGACATGTCTGTTTCTACCCTGTAAGAAACCTCACGGTGAAGTGATGGCATATACCCTTTTGAAGAAGAAGACACACAGCTTTGCCGCACTCCACCATTATAATGCTGCATTTCCACCCATCCATCTATATAAATATGGTTTCCTGATGTAAAATGTTTATCTTCCGTCTAAAGTGGACAGAATCAATGCAGAATGGATTTGCTGCATCCCTCGGAGTACCAACCACACAGGCGCCTAAACCAGAGAGCACTTAGTGCCATAGCAGGAGATGGTAGAGACTGGAGATGGTTGGTCCTGGGCTACAGAGCAGACAGGTAGTGGACCGGTAATGGATAGAAAGGCACATTAGTTCTCTGTCTTGTCAGCACTTCCTTACTACTTAGCACCACTCTAAAACCACACCTTTTTTTTTAATGGAGACTGCTCTGATTTCAGTTGGGTTCCTAATGCCTAATAAAGATCTAAATTATATGTGAGGATAAACGCCACTCAAACAATCGCACATTGTAACAAGAGCATCACCTTAGAACTTCACACCAGGAACTCGTTTGTCTAAAAAAAACTGAAAATGACATAGAAGCAGTACTTTCTACTGTAATCTTTATTATGAAAATTAAGATAACAGTTTCTAAGACCCTGTGTTTATCAGGTCTATCAGATACACCATTTATATTTTGAAATATGGCACACTATTGTCAGCTCGTTTTTGCCATTAACTTAAATTTCTAAGGGTAAATGTCAGAGCATTACCACAGTAGATATCATTTATTCTCATGAGAACACATCTGAACAACATATGATGGCAATCCATGCTGTAATTGGGACAGTTTTCACAAATGTCAAACACAGACTCAAGACATCACCCAAGACAGTATTGTACAGTGCACGTATTGTAGATGTTATTTTCACAAAGGATTAAAACCAAACACCATGGAAATCCAGCCCACAGTTCTTGAGATACATGCTTGACCACAGCATTGTTTAAAAAAAAAAAGATTTTTACGTTATTGAAACTAATAATCATCTATCCTTCCACCCATTTTGTCCTTATATCTGGAGTCAGGCTACAGTAGCTGCAGGCTGAGCAGGGTATTCCAGACTGTGTGTCTTACTAGCAATGTTTTCTACAGGAGGTGTTTGATGCCAGATGAGATATGAAACTCCCTCCTGGGAGTTTTGGGTCTATCCTGGGACCCAGCTGGGTGTGCCTAGTAAACTAACACATGCAAAGCGTCTCAATCAAATGCTGGAATTACCTTAATTGAGCAGCAGCCGCTCTGCTCTAACTGCGTTATGTCCAGACTTCCAAACACTAAGACTGAGCCCAGCCACCCTACAAACAAAACTCTGATTCTCTAATTCACTGCACAGAGCTCATGACCACAGATGTGGCCTGATCTATTTAATCTTCGCTCATAAACATCATCTCTGGAGGGAGATATTTAATGTTTTTCTGTGATTTGGAGGTGCTTTTCATTCTCTTCACCTGGTGCAAATTGCACAATTTTTTATTTTTAGTTGGTTTACTGATAGACTAACATTGCATTACATAACATATGTTATTATCTAGGTCTTCATGGACGTTTGAAGAAACACTACTATGCATTAGACAGGACAAAATGTAAGATGTAGCCAAAAGGGAAAACACACACTTAAGGGTCATCTTTCCCATCTGCCTCGGCACAAGAAGCAGCCCGGTAGCCTGACTACCACATGAAATGGGCCACTGGTCTCTAAAATGCGATGGCCTATGTGCTTGAGCATTTAGCTCGGGCTGTCCCAGTACTGTTTGACCAAATGCAGCCCCATCTCTCAGTCAACAGCGTTTCTGTTCGGTTCAGTGAGCTAGTGGCCGGAACGCAAGCTGTCTCCCGTCCCTCTCCATTTCCTCAGTGCAGTAAACGGGATGAAGCTGCAGTATGTCATGTCTGTGGTGGCCTGTCTGCTTGACAAGGTGTCAGACACAGCTTCAGTTCAACTGCCTCTCTCCACCCAGGCAGCGGCTGCCCAGCACATGCGGTCCTATCCTTATGCTCTCCATCTCCTCTACTGCGCCCCCAGCCTCCAGCTCCATCCTTGCCTCCACTGTCCTGGCTCCTGAAATATGGTTTTTAATAAAGAGCACTGTAAATGCCTGCTCTAGCGGTAATAAAAATGAAGGATCTGTGGGCCCTTGGCTGAGAGTGTCTTCAGGAAATAGGGATGCAGTGAGACAGTGTCTTTGCTTCACAGTCTGACCACACATGAGAGTAGGGGTGAACACAAGAGAGGGAGGTAGAAGGCACAAAAAGAGCTAAAAGAGGAGTGTAAAAGTTACAGTTCAGTCCAAGGGAACATTTGGGTTATTTACATTTTTTCTAAGTTATTTGAATTCCCTTTGAGTTGAAGAAGTCGTGGGCTACATAGTGGCCTGCTGGGGAAGGGCACTAAGCTCATTAGCATTCGAAACACTGACCATTCTACCGCCATCTGCATAAAGATGGAGGAGTGAGGAGAGTAGAGAGGAGAAGAGGCAGGGATGGTTTCAGGGTGGAGAGAGCAGGAGGGGTGAACAGATGCAGGAAGAAAAGACGACTGTGCATTTCTTTTTGTCCAAAGTATAAGATGGAGAACATGTTCAGTGGGAATATTTGAGAAATGGATTTAGCAGGCAGAGGGTGCATGACTTAGCCTTGTATGGGAATAATACCTAACATCACACTCTGGAGATGAAATGTGTCAAAAGTCGTGCTGGACAAATCTGGCACCAAAACATTCTGATCAAAGCTGTGTACGATTATGTGCTGCCAATTGATTTTGGCCCACTGACATCCGCTGTGAGTGGGAATGTAACTCCACAGTGCCAGAAACGGCACAACACAACTCCCAACATACACCCTTTATGCATGGCAGACTGTCACCTTAGAAAACCTATCTACAAATGCAGCCAAAACAGGGTAGTCTAACTGAAACACCGCTAGTTGATCATTGAGGTTACAGTTTGGCACAGTAGGGCTAAATGTTAAGATTAACATATTCTAAACAAAAAGTCATTTAGCAGGTATGATTTTAGCATGCTAACATTTTCATATATAGTCTGAAGCCATCAAAGAAAATAAGTACATCATCTAGTTATAACAATCAATCCTGGACTTGTTCACACATTTCACATACAAACAAATATCAACTTGTTAGTGACACCATGAACGTAACATACAAATATACTAATAACCAAATGCACAAGAGGGTTTGCTCTTCCAAACATGAAAACATCAGCTGCTAGTGGGTAGACAACTATTAGGTCGAGCTGCCTCGCTTTAACTCTTTGAGGAAGCTGTATTTTTAAATGGTTACCTAACCTTTACCTTTTAAATTTTAATGTCCTAGAGACATGCTTAAGCAAGTGTTCAAGTGCTTTGGAGCCAGCCCATCTGACACAGCCACCAGTTTAACACCATGTAAACAATCTGAGAGATTGTGACAACGATAATATGTGAAAAATGTATTTGATTTCAGGGGCACTTCGCTCTCCTCCCATCTCTATTTCTCTCTCTCTCACACACACACAAGGCAAAACATACCCTTGGGGACAGCATTGGCCTTGTGTAAGCACTGACCCCTGACAGTAAGTGACAGATCCTGACAAGCAGACAGGGCTACATGTAAAATCTGTCTCACTCATTTGCACACCTTTTCCCCTGGGAATAACACAGGAGACTCTACATCATCCTCCCTGTGAGTATCTGACGTGTGGTAGTGTACAGCATGCATACTGTACAAATGTAGACGCCTCATTCTAATCATGTAATCACAATGCATTCTCATGTCTGCCCTGGTTTGTATTTCTATTTGTTAGGAATATAGGCTTTAGCTTCAGCACTAAAATACAACAAAGCTACAGATTGCTGCAGACTACCATTCAACCGAATGTATTTCCACCAGCAGGAATGCATAAACATGTGTTTTCTTACTCCCAGGCAACTCTCAGGTGAGCCTATTAATCATGGGCCTTTTAACATTTTATCATTAGCCTTGCTTACTATCATCAGTAGCATATGCCTTGCCTCCAAAGTTACACTTTGATCCAATGTTCTTTTAACTGTTTTTTTTTTTAAACTAATTTTTCCCCAAGAGGTGTAAACAAGGTTGTGCTAGACAACGTATTGTACTTGTTTTAGGTGCTAATCACCTAAGAAATACCACATTACCTGTCAACACTTACTGTAAATGTTAACTGCTTGAAGCTAATAGTTGAAGGACAAAGTGTTTGCTGCCAGTTACTACATACTCTAAGCATCCATCCATTCTTATAGAGTCACAAGGGGGCTGAAGCCTGTCCCGGCTGTCAATGGGCAAGGAGCAGGGTACGATGCGGACAGATTTTCAGTTTATCATAGGTCTGACTATAAGCAGTCCTATATTTTAAAAGGAGCTTTTTGCTACAATGATATTGAAGTGTGTGATGTAGTATGGATGTCTGCCAGGCAACAGACTGTCCTTTTAATAAATGAATTTGAGGAGAAATTTAGTAATAAAATACAGAAATCAGATTTTTTTATTGCAGGGATTTCTTAAATGTAGTTTTCCTTAAATCTTTTGAGAAAGTTATGTAAAATTCATAAAGGGCATAACGTCATTTACTGAAGGGCAGTTTGTTCTTACCCTCAAAAAGGTCCTGTTTAAGTGCATTGGTTTATCAGAACTAAAACAAGGTGAAAGGAAACATGGCAGATTGATTGTTTCTACTACATTTTTTTTCTTTTATCTTTTTTTCATTGTAATACTTTGAATCTTACTTTAGATGTAAGGAAATAAGGTACAAAACAAATGAAATGCATTTGAGAAAATGTGCTGATTATTTCTATCAATAAATTAACAGATTACAAAATATTGGACAAATATGCAGCAGCCACGTTATTACCTACTGCTTCTATAGCAAGCACTGACTGTTTGACAAAGGTATTAACAGACAATCTACAAACTTGTGTCAGTGATTTATCGAACTGAAGTAACCAAATGTCAAAGGTGTCAGGGGAGAGTTCAGCTACATTACTCATGCAAAAGGTTGATATTAGCAAGCTAAAACATGCTGAAGCTAAAATCAGTAAAAAATAATGTGTTATTTTTTAATGTGAGCAACAAATGAGCATCTATATGTTTAACAGCTATCAAGACTGGATATATATGTACACTTACAAATGATCAGACTCAATAATCAATAGTAATTAGGATGTGCATTAGTGCAAGCTTGCAAAAACTATCAGAATATATTCTTTAGCTATCTCCTGGGTGTCTTTTGGCATCCTTTTTTTTTACAGAATCCTGACTAACTGATCAAAATAACACCATTCCAGTGAGTACTGACACAAATATGTAACATGATTAGAAAAGTACAAGCTGTTCTTACACTGCGAAACAGCTGTGACACAATCAAAATCTCTAAGCCTGATGCAAAATCATCTAAAAACATTCTGAGTGGCCGAGGCAGGATGTCAATCATAGAGCTCCTTTTCACAGATATAGACTTACCGTCTTCAGTAGGTACATAAACGTTGAGGTAAAGGCAGTCCTCGCTCTGATTCTGTACATAGGTCGCGGCAGCGTCCAGGTTGTCTGTGAACCACACTGGCAGCATGATCTCAGGTAAAACCCCGTGCACATTCTGGGGGCACACAGGCGCGAACTGTGTGGCGTTACGGATCTCTTGCCAGGAGCCCGGAGCTTCAGGTGGTTGGAATCGCCGCTCACCGATTGGTGCGGTGGCATATGGCACGCCTAAATACTGTTCCACCGGGCCCAAGATCTCATTATTCAGCTCCTTCCTGATACCACGGACTTTTCCGTAGCCTGTGGACACTATAGGGTGTTTCAGGTCAACTCGTTGACAGGAGGAAAGGGTCAGGTGCAGCACTAGTCCCACAAGCCACACCAGACAGTGATTAGCAACTTGCTGAGAAGTGTAGTGACGCTTTCCACCATAGCCGTGGTGGCTGGCAGCACTGAATGGGAAAAACAACATGTCCAAAATAAAAGCTTTTGTACTCATATCACAGGGACTTAGCTGGGTGCAGAGAGGGATCACAAACTCAGTGGGATATGGGAGATGACAAAGGCAAAAAGAGGACCAGAGGAAGGGGACAGGTTAACAGCGCTCCTAGGGCGACATGGTGAGGCAGAGGGGCAGGTAGCATTCTCAGGTAGACTCTGTAGTCTCATCCGTCTTGTTCCACGGAGCTCCAGATGGGTCCAGAGCTGTGGTCAGGACACCAATTAAACCTGGAAAACACAGACAGGTAGCAGGTTTGAGTAAGTATATGTGAATAGATGACGTACATACTCTGTCAGTCATGTTTTGCATCTTCAGAAGCACACTTTGAATCTATCTATCTATCTGTAGATAACTACTGTATATAGCAAGCAGCTATTTGCTTAAAAATAGGTACCATGAAGCACAGTAGAATGTAGAGTGCATTGTGACAACACAAAATTTCTCAATTTCAGCTTCCACTTTTTTTGGATCCTCACAGAAAATACAAATAATCATGTTCATGACATCTGCAAAAATAAAAACATGACACATATACAGCCAAAAACGTAATGGAAACACTCTGCCAAATTAAAAGCTCAAAAATACATGAAACTGGAAAGTGCAGGGGTTTTTACAATTACTGCTTAACACAGCTTACGAACAGCATGTGAAGGCAGGGGTAAATGTCTAACAACACTGGCTGTGGTTGCACAAATGTTATTTGCAGTCCAAAGGGAAACTTTATCAATCACTGTGGTGTAGTGTTTGTGTGGCCCCTGCTTAATTTTTTATCTTCCAGATAATTACAGAACTTTGAAGTGTGATACAAGTCTTGTCTTGTAATTTAACCTCAGCACAGAAAGAACACAAAATAAATAAATACATGTTCACACATCATTCTGAGAAGTGAACAAACAAAAGCACCACTGGCCCCGCACCCTTGTCCTCCATCCACACTGTGTCAGAGTTAGCCTTTCCCTCTCAACTCAGTTCAGTTGCTTCTTGCTTCCACATCATTACAGATGAATGGGCAGTGCTTATCTCACTCTGGCTTTGGGAGACGGAGCCATTTAGGTGTGATAAAGGCTTTATGTGGTGCTAACTGTTGGTTGAATGCCACCTCATCTCTCCACCCTCAGCCCTGCAGTATCCACATTCCACTGCCAGTCAGCAGACACAAGGAAAGACAGCTGAATACAGCTGGAAGATGGTGTGCAACATCATAGAGGGTTTAAAGTTGGTAATGTGAGCAGTATTCTGCTTCACGAGGACTACATATCCGCTTCATTAAAGGCATCTGAGTGACTCCATCTTATGACAAGTCTACACATTTTAAAGAGGAGATAAGCTGCGCGAGGACACCCCGAATCCTTGTTGCAAAAGTTGCTGTGCCTACATAGCGAAGCTGAAAATCCAACTTAAAAAAGATTAATGTGAATTATACACAGTACATGACTCGAAAACTGTGCTGTGAAGCAGTCATTGTGAGGGGGTAAAACTGTGTGATATGGAGAAGCCCCTAGATTTGTTTGGAATAAAAAGCAAAGAAAGGAAGAAATCGAAGAGTTGGTCATTTTAGAAAGATGGTTAAATTGGATTGATACCTCATATTAGGTGAGAGTTTGCTTAACCTTCCATGAAGACTGAAAAAAAAAGTGGAAAACTGCAATCATGCCTCTGGGCACACATTTCAAAGGCTCAGCTAACACATTTAATCTAGGAAGTCACGACTCCAGGCCAAGGAACGCTTAAAACACCATGAAAGTACAACTTCACCACATTAAACAAATGAGAAGCAGCTCGCTACAGTCTCTTCACTGTAAACCAGAATAACAATGGATGGTTCAAATCAATGCAGGATCACAATTTGGCACATGAGACGCAGAGATACTTTTATATTCCTTGCTTCCTTTTTTTCAGTTAAAACCTGACAACTGCACTAACCAGAGAGCAACAAAAAGTTCAGTTAGAAATGCTGGTGAGCTGGTGGCAGCTAATGTAAACTCAAGCCCCCAAGTAGAGATGAGAGAGGGATACACAAGTCTGCACTCACAGATGTTCCATCTATATATTTTACTTCAGACCCAAATCACACAGATTCACATTCATTTTGTATAGCTCCAGTTGTAGCCATAAAGTGTTTTGTTACTATTTTTGTCATATACAGTACACTGTTGTGGTCACTATGACCTCCAGTCATCTATGTGTAAAAACAGTGTAGTGTTTGTTTAATTTTGGAGCTTTAAAGCAGTGAGAAGGTGGATTTTGTTACTTTAAAACTGTTCAAAACATCAGATTCGTCCTTCAAAAGCACCGCCCCAAATGGGAATATGGAAATAAGCAACAAAGAGTGACAGTGATTAATTATTAAACATTTTCCTTACAAAATACCAAGAGTCAATAGTATTGAAGCACACATACCCAAAAAACTCAATACACACTAAAGGCTATGATTTCAAAGGGTGTTCGATCACAAACCAGCTGCTGTCACTGCTCATTGCTTACATTTGCTGCATTTATGTACACATTTTGATTTTAGAACATCCATCTGTGTTTGTGTTTCTGCTGATAAACGGGACTGAACCTACATCACCAAGCCCAAGGTCAGAGCACCTTTAGTATGCGCAGTACTCGCAGGGATGCACGCATGTATGTATGCATGTATGTCCTCTCTGACTATAGAACAGTATAGGCGTGGGTCAGTTGTTTGTAGCCTGTCAAGATTATTCTCCGCATCCCTCGCCTTCCTGCCCGCACTCGCAATGATGTACACACACATGCGTAAAATCCGATGAGGCATCAGATGTTGCATGTGAGTAGAGACTCTCCTGTAAGCACAAATCGGTCTGTTCTCAACCTCTCACATGTGACTTGCAAATGGTTAGTATCCTAACATCCCTAACATCTGTTCACGTCAACCATCTGTGAGCAGGAACGGCGCTGCGAACGTGCATCTCCACACATAAAATAGGATAAATTGACACACAAATCACCAGGCTGATGTAAGTTGTGTTTTTTTTCTGTTCTGTTTTATTTAATTGGTATTCCTGTCAGCTAAAGCTGTTTAAAAAGGTAATGCCTCCCTGCCAGTGGGAAGCTTTTACGGGTATGTTTAAAGGAAATGGTCAGAGTGGCTTGTGAAAACTTTCACAGAATAGAGAATAGAAGGTGTTTGATGAAAATGCTTAGGTTTTCTTTTACGTGGCTTTATTTCATACTTTGACTGTTAAAACTACACACACTACTTGACTCAGACTGCTCTCCTCTGCTAGTCAACATCTGTGGATGACAAGCAGCTTAGCAAGCCAGAAACAAGAGTGCTGAGTTTTAGACTTGCTCATTTGCTTTTTTTCGTCACTTCACTGGAAAAAAAACAAACCTCTGGTGGCTGCAGTCATTTTGTGTCATAACCAGCAATCCATTGTTTTTATGTATTAGTTAAAACAAACAGCAAACAATCTTAAAACACGAGTGACTTCTGACATCTTAGATTGGATAACACAACTTTATGTACGTGGTTCTGTTGATAAGACAAAAGTTTCTTTATTAAGGGAAGAGAACCTCTCCGTCTCTAAGAAGACAGAAAGTCTCACAGTCCCAGGTCATCACTCAGCGTATGCTAAGATAACTTAATTTGTTGGTACAGTCTGCAAATGTGTTAATCCAATTTCTTGCAAAGTGTCAGATGAGAAGATGGACACCGCTCTGATGTCTTTATGGTGAATTATGACGCCATCAGCCTGTTAGCACGGATTGGTGGCAGTTACTGTGTCTCTATCTTATGGTAGTTTTTTTTCCAGCAAGCAACTTTGACAGTGTGGAGTATTGAATTAAAGTGCTAAATTAACCCAATAAAATCAGTGCTTCTGTTTACCAGTTACGACAGTGATGAAAAAATACATACATCTTTAACATGAAATTTGTATGGTATGTTGTAAGATATTTACAAAATTGCCCAGCTGCAACATTAAATATGAAAAGCTTTGTTGCAAGTGGTGGCAAAAATATCACTCTCAGACTATTTCTGCTTTCTTTTAGCAGGTACAGCAACGATGATTTACACCGTTTTGATTAAAACAGATGATTAGACGCTGTAATGTTTCCTTAAACCTCTAATGGAGCAGGAAAGATGAATAAGTCGTCTTGTTGATGAAGTGAGAGGCTAACAGATTAGACTTGTCAGGCTGCATATGTGGTCTCAGCCAAAGGGCCTCATCCTCTTTTCACATCAGACATTGAAGCATTCCAGAATCCACCCAAGTGCCTCTGTGCACAGCCTGCCAGGGTGCACTGGGCGATTCAGGAATGGAGATGGGAAAGGGGATGGGGAAGGGAGAAATGGCTGCCACTCCTGGAAAGTGCAACATATCACAATTCATTTACTCAAAAGAAACCACTAGAGAGGTCTGTTCTTCTCTTTTGTAATCTGTAACAACCATAATAATGCCGTGATTATGCTGAGGCAACGAGGCAGCTAAACATATTAAAAAGCAGCCCTGACAGGTGAGTTTGAGCTTCGTGTCACTTAGATAAATTAGTGATTCATCTGCTTTGAAACTCCAAGTAATAGAAATTAAAACAATCCCACGTAGTCTTCATTCAATTTTAGATCAGAACCCTTGAATATATTCAGTAAAAATAACATCAGTAACTGCCTATAACTAACTTTAAAAGGGGGTCTTTTAATTAGATAAAGCAGCAAAGCCCCTAAAACATTTTGACTTCAACTACGTGACATATCTTATAATGAAGAATGAAGCCCCTGAAGACGGAGGGAAGGCTACAGAGGGTAACAGGCAGCGATTCTGCAGACTTTATGTCAGTCGAGCTTTTTAAACCACATAAGGATTACTGCAATAGGATCACTGTTGAAACTTCTGAGAAGATACATATTTATTTGTCATATGTGCTTTCAGAGACACAGAGTTAAATGAAAGCTGTAACTGCATATATGAGTGAATATACATCTACAACATGTTTAAAAATAGGATACCTGACTTTGATAGGAAAAAAAATAAATATATAATACAAATCCTATTAAAATACTATATTATTAGAACTTTATGTGCCAGGTAGTTATAATGTGTATTCAAAAAATACAGGTCCATGATTACTGATTTTTTTTTTACACATATACCAGAGATACTTAACAATAAAAACGAGTTGCAGCAACAGGTGTGCTGCGATTTGCACGTTTTTTTTGCTGCTGCTGCTCCTGACATAAGCTGGGTATAGATTGTAGCTTTAGTAAGCTATACCACTGTGAACATCAGTACTAGTGTGTGTTGGTATATTGCGTGTGTCGCATATATTTTGTGTGAGAGATATGTGGAAATATGTTTACTGATGATATCTTCCAGTGTCACATTTGCAGTGCAGAATATTGGTGTTCATTTTACCAACAAGGTACTGGTATTTTGACAGTTCTATTTTAATAATGTAATATAAGATGTCAGTGTTATATATTCAGACAGCTTAGTAAACAAAGTCAAATCCCCACAGTGTTCAGCCTGTGACTTGTGCCTCTTGTGACAACATATTGTCTCATCGACAAACAAAAGCTGAGCATTCAAGTGAGTGTCTTTAGATGTCAGATGATGCACACATTTTACAAAATGCAAAAACTTGATTTTTTTAAAATTAAATTAACAGATTGTCCAACCTCATGTTTGTGATAAATTAAAAATGGATGTCAAATTATCTCTGTTATCTCTGATTCTTTACAATTTAACCAGGCATCAAGGATCTTATGCATGCTCACCTGAGGATAAACTCTTCATTTTGGACTCTACATAAGGTTCACTCTTCATTCACTCTTAAGCCAAATGACAACTCAGAAATCCAGCTAATGGCAAAAGAAATAAACCTTTTCCCTTTCTTCTGAACAAATATTTTAAGGAAAATGCAAATCAACACTGTTGTTATGTTCATTGCAGTAGCCAAAAATGTGTAATAATGTATCAGACTTTTAGTTTTATATATTATTATGACACAGTGATGGAAACAGTAACACATTCTCATGCAAACACCTTCCCTTATTGCTTGTATACACACACATGAATATACATATATTCTCCTGGGCTGTCTGTCTCTAATTCGCTCTGAACCAGTGCATCAGTTCTGCAGAGCAAATTTCAAATAAAGGTTAATCTGTCTAAGAAATATTTTAGGTTGCAAGCTCTTGTCACTGTGTTAATTTTTATGGCGACCCCATAATTACAAAGAACCGCTGCATTGTTAGCGCTGATGAAGCCTTTGAGCTTCATCCCACAATTTATTCTATTTACCATAAGCTCTCCACACTCCAAGAGCAGCTCAATCAGATACCGTAGCCACTCCATCTGCCGCCGCGTTCCCATCCCCTTCACACCGCAGCCAGAAAAATGTGGGAATATCCACAAGGAAATATCACTTTACGCTTATTATAATTGCAATTAACCCAAGAAATGACTGCACACATCTCATTCAAAAGGGGGGATAAAGGGATTTCTGGACAGTTCCTGACCGAGCAGTAGAGGCCATGCTAAATTTATATCGGAGGTCAAAACAAATTAAATGTCATTATTTTTCCTTAGCTCCACTATACTGCATGGTTCATCCACATAATTAAGAACATGAAAACACAAGTTCAGTTGGGGAAAAAAGTTCATAAATGATCAAGTAGTAGTCAATTAAAGGGGCCTTAATGAAGCATCACTGCAGGTTATTAAAGCAGCAGCGGGGATCATAAAGCAGCAGGCAGCGGGAGCAGATAGGAGATGTTAGACAAAAGGCCCTCTGTCACTGCTGGACCAGAAAATCAATACCTTGCTGTTGGTCACCGCTGTTTTTTTCCACTTAACACCTGTGGATCACATGGAAACCCCTTTATCTTACCCCTCTTCACAACCAACACACACGAACAGCGTGATACCCTGACAGCTAGTGGCCGGGCATCCTTTGAAATGCAGTACTGTTGAGCGTTGCTGCCTCTAGGGGTCTGTTACTTTTTATTTACCTGCTTTCTTTAACATGTTTGCTAATTGTGATCAGAAGAGTGTGTCCTAATGAAGCCAAACAGTGTGCACAATCTGGTGACACGCTAATTAGCCGTGATCTAGGTGAAATGCTAGCTGTGTTAGCGTGTGTATAGGTGTCTGTGCACGATATACTCACAGTTTGAGGGAGCCGCCTGACAGCTGCCTCGCCCCAAGCTTGGAGCTAATTTAGGATAAGAATGACCCACTAAGATAAACAGAGAAGTCTGCTTAGCCATGATTGTCCATCCTTAATGATACAGTGCAGTGCGTGTGAACATCTAATAATAATAATAATAATAATAATGGTAATTTTTCTAGAGGTAGGAAAAACTAAATAGAGAAAACAGCTTACTGAATGCAGTACATAAAATAGTGTCTAGAGGGGTACAATTTAAAAAGAGATTTATAGGATAACATTGAATTAACTAGCTTAAGTTCCTTAGGCAGGCACATTCAACACTAAGCATCCCCCCAGCAAAACTACAATCAGCTTCATTCTTGATTCTAGACTGAAGGAGATTCAAGAGCCTGAGAACCGCAGGCTGACAGGAAACTGAAAAATACTCAAACTCTGAATGTCATCGCGTGCCAGACACAGCTTTAGCTAAGACCACGACAGAGTAACCTTCTGCAATCGTGTGTGAGTTTACATTATGAGATATACAAGCATGTTGCTTTACAATCACACATTTAAGTGTTTTCAAAAGGAGGCCTATTCCGTTTGTCTGAGGACTCCACATGCTGTCAATGCACGTCTCATGTTCTTGATGTGGGAGTGTTATGAACATTCTGCTGGCATCGCGCAAGTCTGACTAATTCATTACCTTCTGTGACAGGCACATCCAACTGACGAGCAAATCCCTCTCCCGTCATTTGGTAGAATGTCTGGATAGGATGTGTAGTAAGTTGGTGACATAAAATATCCTTAAACTCACAAAAATAGACCACACAAATCACACATAATCACATGGCATACAATATCATGCACCTCACCCATTCTCGCCATTGAGAGTAATAAATAAAATCCAGTTCATCCTAAAGAGCTACATTAGAATAGCTCTGATGCTATTTCTGCACATGTACATTTTGGCACATGATGTACCACTCAACCTGCATCCAATAAATCTGAAGGAGGAGGAAGAGGGAAAAAAAAAGCACACAATTGCGAGGGTGGAAGGAAGAAAGCAAAGAGCGAGGTCAAAATCAGGAAGAAGAGGAGGACGTTTTTAAAAAAAAAAGCAAGGAGATGAGAGCGATGGCTGGAAACGAGAAGGGAAAAGGGTCATGGCTAAAATAGAGGCAGGTGTGGGCAGCAGGGGCGACATATGTGGTTAAGTGGCTTGCTGGATGTCAAGTTGCAGCTCGTCCTGTAATCCCCTTCCTTAAAGCTCTGCCATGCTGATAGTGTGTGAAGAAGCAGCTGCTGCTAGCGTGTTATGCTAGAGCATAACATATTGTGAGTTAGTAAAACACTTATAGTAATGCTGTAAGATATCTTTTTGCATGTTCAAGACACTTTAAACAGATGGTGTGATTAAGATGATCTAAACTTACCCACTTGTGTTTTTTTGAGGGTTTTTTCGTCGGTAGTGTAGTGGGATGTGGACAAGTCGTTTTTTTTTCTCACATTCACTTACTCTTGCTTTTAGTAGAACATGTATAGCACAAGCCCTGATATGGTGTAAATACCTCAGATACCTCAGTCTACTAAACTCCATCTGTTCTGCTAGCAGATCTCAAAGAAACAACAACAAAAAAGTGAAATGGAGAGGGCTGACATTTTCCAGTAATTCCATGTCTCTGTAAACTGCCCCCGGTCTAATCAAACATACCCCTGCTGGGTGAAATCACTTTAATTTGAACTGTGCATATGCTTAATTGAACTATTACTGCAATCTCTGTTGTCACAGTAACAAGCATGCCCTTGCATTGTTCCTATCATATAATCAAAACAAATCCGGGCCACTTATGTTCTTGAAAATTACATCCATGTGCCTGTTTGAATTTTTTCTCTCTTTAATGTCTACTTGTGTAAATGTGGTCGGCGATATATTGGGCATTTATTTTCCAGTTTTCTCCCTATTCTTGAGAAGAATGTGCAATTCTCTTTAAGGAGCACACTGAGGGGGTGTATGACTGAGAGGCACATGTCAGCCACACCTGCTTGTTTTTTTGTGTGTGTGTAAGCTCATGTTAGGAAAAACTGGTGTGCAGAAAGCACACATGGATGACATTGTATAGCACATTTACACAATAATACTGATTATTACAGAAGTGTGCAGTCAGAGGAGAAAAGAAAGGAAGGGGGTGGGGGTAGGGGGGCAGCTGCAGTCTGGATCCTGCACCAGTGTGGGCAGATAAGGGCTACACACTGGAGAACTGATGCGAGGTTTCAAATGAAGTGACATGGAATGCAACGGAAAAGCGGGAACACAGAGCTGTATTAGAGCAGCAGAGTGATGTGTAGATGTAATGAGACAATAAGACAGTACACTTTGCAGATGTATCTGTAAGGGTGCATGGATACTGACAGATGAGAGGTGGGAATGAGGGGGAGAGGGCCGGTCAGGCTTTTAAAATGATCATTTCAATGGTATCACTCACAGGAGGAATGCTTTGTTGGTTTAAACTGTGGGTAATTCCCTCATGCTTAATGGCATGTTGAACAACAGCAAACTGTCCAGTACTGGGCCCAGCACAGATGTAATGATGTGAGAGCTGAATCTAAAATCAAAGAAGCTACCATAAAGTTTATGCTCTTCTTTGGTAGCTTTAAAACCGGGACATGAGTCCTAATTTTGGTACCATAAACGTGTAAACGTGAGCTGGTATGACAATAAAAGTTCCTTGAATCCTTGAATCTCTGAATAAAGTCACCTTCATATTAAATTAACAGGTCTTGAACATCTTATTGAAGCTTTAGAGACAATAATCAATGGTACAAATAAGTGTTATGAATAAAACATGTAAAATCCAATTACTGACTACGAGCTAGTAGTTAGCTAATAGTGAGCAAGTTAAAAAGTTTTTTTTCTATGGTAATGGTTAAATTAGAACGTGATGTACAGATGTACTAAAGTACAGAAAAAATAAAATCGTGCACTGAACAAGTGTTAGCTGCAACATTTTTATGACATATGCTAAAATCATAAACAGTAATTTGAAAGTGTGTTGCTGTGAAACAAGCAAGACCTTAGCTCCTGCTATGACTGTAGCAGCCACAACCTGGGTTCCTATAATTATCAGCCTTTTCAAACCCAGGAGTTATCAGTAAGGCTTTTCAGTCTGTGCTGAATAATGAGTCCTTCACATCAGAGGTGATGCTTGTTATGTTACGCAGAAAAACACACACAAAAGATTAAGAACTTGAAGAAGACCCCATGTTTTCAATAATATTGCATATGAATATTAAATGGAAGTCTGGCTTATGTAATCCTTTGTCAAATCCATCATTATTATGAGAAGACAATTTGTAAAGTGATGAATGAAAAGCAGATCCCATTATTATCCATTTCAGAGGTGGTCCCATTAACCTTACAGACTTTGTTGTTTCTCAACAATATGAATAATTTGGATAAATATTTTGTATGCTTTCACAGAAAGGTGATCGTTGAGAGAAAGTGTTTCCTTTTTTTCCCCCTATTGTGATCGTATTTCTTTAAGAACATGGCATCAATTTGGGTTGTTTGTTTTTGTTTAGCGCGTGTCCTTCTACCACTGCTGAAACCCAGCTCTTTAACTGTTGTGGTAATGCACTGTAGTCCAGCTGTGTTCTGAGTATCCGAACAAATTAATAATTTAAATGTTTTCAGAAAGGCTGGGATAACCTGCATGGTGTTTTTTTCTCTCTCTAACTCTTTGGCAGCACACCACTCTTTTTTTCTGAAAATAAACCAGAAGAGCTCTATATGTGTAAATGCAGTTACTCCTGCGGTATCGGCAGGGGATCCCAAGAATAACAAATTAACTTTTTTTGTGTTGTTTTTTTTTTCGTTCCATTGTGTATTTAGAAAAGGGAAACAGCCTTGTTGCAGTGAAACATCAGCTCAGACAACAGCAGTCCCTGACATTTTTTTTTCTACAATTGAAACAATTTCTTAAATGAAAGCTTTGATTTGAAACCACCTTTATATCATTACAGTGTGGGATGTTACACAGACAGATTCTGCCTTCACTTGGCAGCTGAAACTAAGTTAGAGCTGCCTTGCTTTTGGATTAAGTTACACAAGCATGTGGAACATTTACCATGTATTATAATAATATATGGTCCTTTTTGAGGGCAGAAGGCTGACAAACTCCTGCACATGGTGGCGTGATCAATTTGCAAATTGTTTTAACCGACTGTATGGGCTGTAAGTTTGTTGACAAAATCATCTGTTGAGTTATAAAATATCCCTTTAAAAGATTGGGAATTACAGATCTTCTTATCATGAGGCAAATTGGTATGTCTACTGATACTGGCCGTATTAAGCGGATTTAACATATGGTATAGGATTATTATCTGCATGATATTCTGAGGATGAATCCAGCTGTGTATCCCTACAAACCACACTGAATGATGGACTTCAATTCAATGCAGAGGAACATAAAAGACACAATACTCCCTTAACTTTGCTTTAGTTGAACAGCCTTAACTGCAACTTAAGTGAAAACGTTAAACAAATGACAACTGCCAACAGAGAAGCTGAACAGACTTTCTTCTTGTTCCATTAAATTCGTTTCGTAAGATGTACTCTGATGAACATAAGCCATCAATGCTAAACTCACTGATTAACATATTGTGTTTTCTGTGGCTTCGACCGGCTGCACTTGTTCTGCAAGTTCATTGCTTGATGTAAATCTTTCCCATAGCCATGTGCAGACTTAAGGGTTTGTCAAGGTTGTGTATCAGTAATGGAAAAGTGAAAAATTGTGAAATTGTTGATCATATGTGTTACTTTCTCTTTTTCATGAAGACCTGCAGCCAGGGAACTCAGCCATACTGTTTGAGATGCAAATGCATACTGTAGATCAAGTGTTATTACACTCTGGCATAAATCAATGCATACACCGGGGCAAATCAATATTATAATAATAATTTGTCCACTGCCATAATAAAGGCCGTTTTAACCTCATATAATATAGTTGGGAACATTGCATAAATGAGATAAGGAGGGAGCTGCCTGTGTCACTTGGTTAATGCTGATGCACACCATACTGGAAGTGTGGCAGATTTTAAAATAGAGGTTCAATCTCAAATGGAAGCTATAAGAAAATCATATGCTATACTGTATGTGTGGGAGAGCAGGTGCACTATGTTTGACCACAAACAATCATAATAATGGGTAATACGATCCTCTGCAAGTCACACAGCTGGTACTGTACTATTGTAGGCTGCCTCCTTTTTCCAGCAACATGGAAAATAAATCCTCATCACTGTCTTACACTGGGGGCCTTTTGACTCGTGATCATCATTCATTTAAGTAAATACATACAGTTTACTTTGTGACAAGAAACAGCTGCTGAAATTCAAATGTCGCCTTAAGAGGACCATCACGTTTGGCGGGACGTGTACCTTGACAGATGGGCTGGCTGCACTGATGATGTGTAAGTTGGCTTAAGTAGAGCACTGAGACCTGCTGTATGTGATGTATTCTGCTGAAATGATTTGTATGCTCACAAGTGCGGAGAGGTTTCCTGTACTCCAAAGGTACTGCTCCGAGGTCAGCTGAATAAAAGATGGTGGCTGTAATTTGGGTTTCAGTGATCATGCTGGCTATATTTTCAATGACTTATCATTCAAAATATAGAGTAGTTACCAAGTAACCATCAATTTTGAATTTATAAATCGCATTTCTGCTACACCTCCATTAGCCAACGCACCTTTACATCCCATATAGGGTCACAGAACAAATATGGTATCTCTTTAATGTAATAACAGTTCATTTCCTATTTGATTTGACAGAACAAAACCAATATGAGGAAGAGTTCAGGTTGAGCACTGGGTTACTGCATATCATCAGCTGATCAGAGTCTTACAATCACCTGTCAGATTAAAAATAAAGTAATTAGTGGTCTTGATAATCAGGCAGATTCACACTTCTACTCCACTGATCCTGTTCTCCTCTTCTGTAGTCTGTCGTGCTGCTCAGACTCACAGAGCACCTTCAAATGCAGAGTGCATCCGGACATCTATTTTCAATACATCGTCCTGAATCCTTTTATGTGAGTGTCTCACTGAACTACCTGACATTTTGCAAGAGTGCTGTGCAGTGTAGAGGGGGTTTCGGTTAGTGGCAGATCACACTGTAGCACATTGGTTGTGTTCATATGACCCTGTGTATCTATTTGGTGTAAAAGACTTCACTATAGCAAATTACATTTCAATTATATTTGCCATCTTAAGGACACTAGGAGATTATATTTCTATTGGACATTTATTTACTATTAAAAGAACATATGTTTACAGCCACGGGTACTTTTACTGAGAGTACTCCCAACTTTGACATGCCAATTTGTTAATTTGATAATTAGCATACTGTCCAAGTGTTGACCACTGAGAACATGAGAACGTTTTTACTTTTTTATGTACAATCAAATTGATTTAAATAAACAAAGAGGGTCATTTGAATGTGTAGGAAAACTGTGTTCTTATTTCTAACATATCTCCATGGCTATTTTCCTTTCTTTTGTCACTGTGATTCATCCTGTTCCTCTGCAATGCCACAACATTAGGTTTTCAAACTAGGTGACTTGGCCTTGTACGGTAACCTCAGTACATCTGGAATGATATGAAATTACTGTAACGCCACAACCATCTATCAGACATTTTTAAACTAGCAAGGATGGGCAATAAAGGTCTACTGAGATGACTGAAAAAACTCAGAGCTCCAATTATCAGAATGTACAGTACAACCTAGTGTAATAAATAAAGGTTTGAACCTTCTGAACAGTTTAGAAACAACACTGTGCCACATTGTGTAATGTAAAGCTGTGCTTACATACAGCATAGCAGACGCTCTACATCTGTATCTACACAGGAGATGTTCAGACACTAAACCGAAAGTGATGCGTCAAGGTCTCAGACTGTCCAAAACCCACCCAGGTCCTCAAAAACGATGTGCGGGTTTGACTTCTACTGCTATATATCTGCTTACAGCGTTTAATGCAAATCCATGCTATAGAATAACCTTGCCGAGTCTGACAGCTGTTCTGACATGGATTGCACTACAGCAGACTGTAATTCTGTCATTAGCAACATAATGAGTATATACAGCACTTCTCCATGGCAATGGTGTTACAAAGGATTACAAAAAAACACAACACACACACACACAGTATGCTGACCATTTCTGATGTCAGATGTTAAGAAAATCTTTCCAGGTACTATTATTTGGAGTATCATTCAGTGCTAGTAGTTGTTGTTTAACTCTTCATTTGAGTTGCAGTGGACTCCCACAATGCACCAGACACAGAACACATATGGAGTGCTCTTTATACTGAGTATAACTTCATAAGGCAACTGACATTTACATAATAGCAAGTAGGCTCCATCCTAATATATCATGAAAGCTACATGTCATACAGGCTGTGTCTCACTCCGGCAAACCTGCTGCCTCCATTGATACATTGCCACTGCTTGAAATAAATACTTTTTCAAGGAATACATGCCATGTTTGAATGCCAGCTCCAGATTTTGCATCACTGACCAAAAAATATCAGAGAATTAAAGGTTACATCTGCTTAATGGATCATGTCTGATGAATTGAAGGGTGCAACTTTGTGATTCAGGAAAGGTCACATGTCCCGCTTTAATGGGCTTGTGCCTCTGCTGCTAATAAAAGACACATTAAATTAGCAGATATTTTAATGGGGCTTGGTGTGATGTTCTTCCCAGACAGCATGAGACAGGATGGCACTTATCCTGGCTTATCTTAAGGATGACTGTTATGTGATATTGTTCAAAAGGAGGTTACACAAGATGGTTACCATGGCATTTACACAGGCGTTTCTCTTGCTTTACTTTACTTGCTTTACTCACGGATAATGGGTCAGGTCAAGCTATTCTATTGCTTCTCTCCTCTGTGGTCGTGACGTGACTGAGAGCTGGGTCATTTTAACCTTCCTTTTCTATGACTTGACATCTTCACACAGAAATTAAAATCTCAGAGCCTCCATTACAGCAGCTACATCATTAACCCAGCAGCATACAGTAAATGTTTTATGCAAAGATGCTGTAAACTGGTGAGAAGCACGGCTAGAACGATGGTGAAAGGATGTATGGAAACTAACAGCTGCCATGTGTCTGACTTACTCGAATGTAAAGAAATGTCAGGATGGGTTTTAAGGCAGATTTGTGCTCGTGATAACGTTACAAACCTTAAAAACCACAGCATGAGAGTGTGAGAGCGCTGTGGGGCACTAGGGGTAACATCCAATTCCAAACCGACCTCTCAGTCCAACAGAAACCACAGATATTTGAAGAATATTTTTGATAGATCTCCGAGTACTCAGGCCAATCCTACTGTTAAGTGCATAAGGGCTCTCTATTCAACTTTCTGAACCCTTGATACACACTTTCTGTAAGTGCACATTCCTGCAGGCTCTCCTTAAGGGACTGACACACAATTCATAGTGCTGCGATATTTTAGAAAATGGTTCTGACAGGGGAACCCCGCAAGCATTTCAGACAAGATAGTTAAAAACAGTTACTCCTCCTGCCCTGAGATGCGTGCATATTCATGCATTTGCTGCACAAATTGCATCAATTAAATTCTTTGGGGGTCAATGCTTTGGCACTTGAGTGCACATTGAGATTGGGTCAGTAAACTACCATATGGCACACCCTTCATTAGGACAGTTTCAAACACGAATGGACTCATAAGGGCTCTCTCTCTAATGATCACACATTGGCTGGCTTAAATACTACATTGACTTCAGCAGTGATACCTGAAAAGATAATGTTTGGCCTGGAAGAGAAAACCCCTCCCACCTCCACTAATGACAGCAACAGCAACAAATTCTATGAGATTCAGCATTGACTGGAGTAAAAGTCTGCAGTGCAAAGTTAAGGACTGTTGAACTTTTGAAATCTCATTAAGCTCATCAACGTCAATTCTCTGTAAGTGACCAATCACATCAACAAATAGGTGGGAATTACGATATCTGCTCTGCACCAGCCACTGATACTCTTCCTGTTCTTTTTTCCGTCTTTTTGCTAAATTTAATGTGGCTACCTCAATCCCAGGATACTATTTTTTCCCATCGTCTTAGCTAATCTTTCTAAAGTAACTATGGAGAGACTTGATGTTCAAAACTAAGGAAAAAGTGCTAGAAGACGAGTTTTGTAACCTAGCAACAAGAGGCGCTTGAGAGGAGTCCTCTGAAAATTAGGTCATGGACGCATCTAATGCAAAAAAAAAGCTGTCTGTGAACACAGACCCTATTTATTAGAAACAGAAGCAATCAAGCTTGAGTAAAACATAGACTTATAATCGACAACCTTGATGCTAGTAGCCTGCATGGTCAGTGAGCCAGTGGGCTGTTGCCTGTAGGTTTTTTATCTGACCCATAATATCCCAGATATCAGATAGCATCATCAGTCTTAATATGTAAAATTGCTTCATTTGTTTTATGTGCTTAGATCCCTAATCACTTTCAAATTTCCATTAAAAAACAAATACAAAAACCAAAACACATTGCCACACAAAGTGAGAGGGTACAATCGTCTTCCTACATGTGCTATTGTATATAGAATTAAGCACACTCATGTGACAGGGTTGTTCTATCTCAAATCAAACAACCAGACATCAGCTGTGTGCTTCTTCTAAAAAAGCCCTGGAGAGCAGAGAAATCCACATTGACCATTTTTCGACACCTCACCTTACTCACCCAAACATAGTTCATTAAACATTAAGAGTTAACGCGCTTTGTTCTGGATTGTAAGCATCCAACTCATGTGGTCATCCAATCCATTAAGCAGCTATTCTTTCCTTTTTTTCCATTTATCTTCACTTATCTTCTATTTTCTGACACTGTCTGACACTGCCCACCACAATAATATCTTTATTGGCCCTTTAGTGTAGTTTATTGGGTAGAGTGCTATGGGAATGGTAGCAATTGCATTCTTCTTCTTGAAGATTAAAAAAAATAGATGAGAACCAGTTTTTTAAGTGGAAGTTGTTTGGTTAATAACAGCAGGTGTGTGATGTCACTGCAAATACATTTGCCACCAAATCTTCTAGGCCCACTTACTAGAGAGTAACTGGAGACAAAATGGATCACTTTCAGAAATCAAATAATTAGTTTGAAAGAAATAAAGGTTACCCTGAGAGCTTTAAATGTGAGGCTCTGGGTCTACTTCTGACAAATACTGGGAGAATACTTGGTCTAAAGTGATTGCTCTACACTGTGTTCTTCTTTTAAAAAGAAAGATATGAACAAGTCTCCAGCCATAATCTGGTAAGTGAACACCAGGCTGACATGATGCCGGCCTTAGAATGCATTTGCAGCTATTTTACCGGCACAACAACACAACAGAAAAATCTGCAAAACTCTAAAAAAAAAAACAAAAAAAACACTTTATTGGTTTTCTGATGGGTTTTAAATGTCACTTCTCCATAGCTACAGGCACTGTATCTGTGAGAGGAAAGAAAACAACACACATCCATTCCCTAAAAATGAAAATATACCATTCCTCATCCATGACCTGTCAGAACAGAGGTCCTGTTGTCTGCCATTAACTGAGCACTGCCCAACCACCACTGAATATTAATGGAGCCTTCCCCTGGATCATCAGAGTGTGTGCATTTAATTCGCAATCCTATCTGCATCTTCTAGGGCACAGGCTGTGTGTGTGTCTGTGTGTGTAGTCTATATGTGACAGAGCTGTTGTGAGTTTGTTCATTAGAGAGGACATCTTCTGAGTTCAAGGCCTGTCACACACTCTGCTTGAGATTAGTTATATTGCACCACAGAAGCATGTGGGTCTAATTAAGCTGTCATCAATAAGGTGTAATAAAAAAAAAGCTTATCAGGATAATCTATAGCTCCACAAGCAGGAGAAATGGGAAAGGAGCAGGGAGTCTGATTGACGGTCTACATGATGAGCTGATTCCAATTAGACCACACTAATATCTTTCTTGTTAGCAGCACTGTTCAAACCGGCTGGATGTTGGACACACAAAAGTAGACTGATCATGTTAAGATGTGATGGCTTATCAACAGGCAAGGCCAATCGAAGGCTCCCACTGAAAGGAAGAAAATATGTGCTATAGCAACAAAGTGGAGCGAGGATTTACATTGAAATCTCATTCCCTAATTGTGACAGTGCGTCAAGATGGGTTAACGTGCGCAATGTGGGAAGTCACCAAAGCGTACATATTGCGCACACATAAAACCCATGATGGACAGAAAATCTCTAGTCACGTTTAGGAGGTGGTGGGGGGGACATATGGCTTACCTAAAAGACGCGATGCAAGCACCGGAATTAAGATGATGATGATGACGATGATGATGGCCCGTCCATCTAAACACGATTCTTCTCTTCAATCCTCTGTCGGTGTGTCGATGGGGGTTTTTAACTAGGCCATTTCTTTCCCGGATCGCAATTTATTTCTCAGGAGGGCAACGCGTCGCAGGCTTTCGCACATCAGTACACCTTCTTGGTGTCCGTCTTTCTCCGGCTTTTCCAAAAAAAGCACACCTCATACTGCCCCCTCCTCCTCTCATCCCCTCTCTGACAACACCCTGCTCTGTTCCTTATCCACAGATATTTGACTTTTACAAGATTGAGATGCAGCAGCGAGTACAAGTCAAACAGAGGGAAAAGAGAGAGAGAGGGGGGGGGATAAAACACTCACAGTAAAATAAATGCGTAACGCTATAGCGTCAAGGCTGTGCGCGCTGCTTCAAAAGTCAACGCAGTGATCTGTCCTCTTTTCTCCATTTGTCCACGCTGATAATAATCCACGGCATCTGCCCCGCTGCACCGACGGGGCCTTTAAAACAGGGCTTGTTTGACTTAAAATGGGAAATAGCGCTCTAAAAGACACCCCACGAAATCAGGTGTCCAATCTCTTCTTTACGCGCTTGCGTGGTGCTTCCTCTCTCTCTCTCTCTCTCTCTCTCTCTCTCTCTTTCACTTGGGTATCTGATGCTCTTCACAGAAAATAGAGGCTTAGCGCAGGGATCTTCCGTTTATCCTTCCTGCTTTTAGAACAGCACCATGATATAAGGGTGGTGCAGTTGTATTAATTTGAAGCCCGATGTCTGCACTGAAAAAAAATCCCACGGTTTGCGCTCTCTCTCTCTCTCTCTCTCTCTCTCTCTCTCTCTCTCTCTCTCTCTCTCTCTCTGTCCCTCACTCAGTGCGGTCTCGCTTATAGGACACCACTTGCAATATTTCAATCTCACGGCTGGTTGTCATGACGAGGAGGCGCGACGCGTAATTCAGTGACCAGGCGCTCACTTTGCAGTTCATGCTGAAAACAAAATGTGCACTTTACACAGGGGGAGTGCTTTGATTTTTTTTATTTTTTTTTTTTAAGTGGGGATCTGCACCATGCTGACGTCAGATTTGTATTATTTATTTACTTATTTATTTACTTGCAAGGGGTCGTGTGTTAGTAAATTCATACTATTAAACACACCAATAATACGCACAATAATACAATTAAAGGGATGTGGTTATGGAGACCGCGTTCAGTTTGTGCACTTTTACTTCACCCTGCATTGATTTGTCCACGTGGGGGCATCATAAACAAGCTGTAAACACAACATGAGTAACACAACCATCAGTCATGTTGGCGATCAATCGTCTGTTGAATCTAAGTTCGATAATTACTCTCTATTAAGCTTTGCTTTGTTCACCAAGGTCCTCTGGGAAATTTCTGACCCTTTAGCTGCTAAATACATTCTCTCTCTCTCATTTGGAGCTTTTTACGTGGAAATGCTTTACGGTTTTCACCATTTCACATGAATATACTGATGCCTGAAAGCCAGATTATGATGGTTTCTGTGTGTCAAAGGATGAATACAGACCAGCTACTGAATGTGCCTGTACTGTATGTTGAATAGACCTAGTTAGGGTAGCTCTACCATCTGATCAAGTTAGACCTAATGATTCCTCCCTCCAGGGTCCTTTGGGCACCTGAACAAGATCTGAGGGAAAAATAAAAACTCACTACAGAGATGGAGTTTCATTTGGCCTGTGAATACCAGAGAAAAGAAGGATGTGGCTAAGGGGAAGGGTGACTGGGATGCTTACCAACCCCAGCCACTGTATGCGGCAGGAAAAGAATGGATGAACGGACAGATAAATACACACTAGACTATGCTTCGATTATTATGGCTATTAGTTTGATTGGATTCACAATGCAGGCGCTGAAGAACTGCACTTTTACCCTGCAATTTATTGTCTAATTTCCTGACGATAATTATGGATTAAAAAGTGTTTTTGAAATTAAAGGCAATCTCTTGTATTATAATATTAACATTATATCATCTGAACTTCCATTTGAAAAACAAAGGGCACAAAACAATGTGAACTCTGAACATATCTAATTTAACTGAGTAATACTAATCTGATTTATCTTGTAGACATATTGAGTTATGTGCATCCTTTTGAGAATGAATGCTTAATCTGGGAATTACTATCATGAGTCTTAATTCAGTTTTTATTGTTTGCATTAGTTTTCAAGCCATGTTCAGAAAAAAATGACTTATTGGCTCTTTCCCTGTTGAGTAGCCACTTATTTTCTTTCTTTAATTACTCAATTGGATCTTCATTGTAAAAAATAAGAAACACAGTTTCTTCTTCCTGTATCTTACTGTATGTGTTTTGAATAATTATGCTATATTCACTAAAGGGGATTAAAGTATTGATTCTTCCAATTAATATGAAGAAGAATCAGTATTTCAGCATGGACATTTTTTTCAAAAGAAAATATGAATAGCAAATGTTTGAGACAGAAGAGTCTGCACAAATCAAATGTGTCATCATCATTTACAAAGCAGGAGGAAATAATAAAAAGGGTGTAACTATTATATTTGCACTTACACAGTTGTGTCGACAGAATAAGCTCCATCATGAAAACTGAAAAACTATAGTGGCTGAATCTGAATTAAAATGAAAGGTGTTTAACATAACAGTGCTGCATACTGCAGAATTTTTACCACAGTGCTCTTGTTTAACAGCATGTGTTTAACATTTTGAAAAGGTCTGTTTTGACCTAAAGCCTGATCTTTTCCTGTCAAGCTGCAACAGTGAGGGAAACTGGGGTCCGTGCAGAGTAACAAAAATCCCTGTGCAGGGGGTGGACCTCAGGTGTCATGTTAAAATCAGAAGGGAGAAAGCTGCAGGTGCTTTGGTCCCTGGGGCTCTAAAAGCAGATCAAAAAGAGACAGCAGATACAGAAGTATCATCTGCATACTGAGTATTATTTATGGCAACAACAACAATGACAATTGGAGCATTTGACCAGACCAATGCTGGAGTGTTTCTGTCTGTGAGTGGAAGTCTCTTTTTCTTGCATTGCATCACTAGACTTTCATGGGAGAATAGTGAAACTTTTCTGCTGAAGCACTGCTGAATTAATTTGTGGGCTGGCTTGGCTGGCATTCAGCTGGTATATAAGCCTGTATTATAGTTTCCTATAGATCAAGTGTGTGGATGCTGTTCGCATCCTGGAAGAGTTGTCATGGAGCAAGAGGTGGACTGAAAGAGTGGGAGAGGTCTTTCTAAACACACACTGTGATTCTTTGGCCCCCTCTTTATTTTAATGCTAATTTTTACATACATGACTGCAGCCCTGAGGCTACTAATTTGTCATCAAAATGCATGCATGCAATAAAGTTACATTAACGCCAGAATAACAGGTATTAGTAAAGGCAGTGTTGCTGCTGTAAATGAAGGCAACACATGTATGCATCAACAGACTGAGCCACAAGATCAGGGTCAGAAATTCAGAAACAGGCAATGTATTTCTAGTATTCAGTTGTTGGAGAACAGCTCCCTCTGCTGGTTAAATGCTGCTGTTGCATTTCCTATCATTAGTAGTCTGCAAGCTATAAGCCACAACATCAACAGAATTTTAATGGATGCTTGCAATTGTATAAGAAAACTCAAACCTTTTGATTTTTTAACCACACCAGCCGCAGAGTAAACTGTGAAGGGAAGCTACAGTAGCAGTGTCCTGCAGCAGTATAGAGTCCATAAAATTCTGGACAGGTTGTTAAATCAACAAGCTAAGTACAGTTAAAGGATTTATACAACTGCACAGTTAAAATATAACCTTCTGTTTTAATATGTACTTTAATTTGCAGTGGCCGTTCTCATTAACCTGACAGCTGTGCTGACCCAGGAAGGATATAGTGACAGAGCTTAACTGAACATATGAAAACATGAACTGCCGCAGAGGTCAGAGCGGTCAGTGAACAAAATTCAGAGCTATCACGACCGTTAAATACAGTGGCAGCAGAAAGAAGGCAAAAGATTTCATCTGTCTCATTATTATTTCCATGTCCTGCTCTGATGTGTATTCACCTATTAGATCACAAATGCTGTATTATAGACCAATGATATTGGATATTTGCTCATTCAGTGTGACATTGCGTTCACATTAGCTGTCCTCTTTCACTGTTTTCACTGTTTGATTTTCCATACCCATCATCTAATGACCTGATTTTTTAGTAGATACCATCAAAGCATAAGCGTGACCAATGACCATGGATGTTGGTAATGTGAATGTATTGTGGCTAGCTACTGTATAAACATGGGCTGTTCAGGTAACAGCTTTCTTCCACTGAAAAACAGTAAAGGAGTTCTATTATCATCATTTTAACAGCCATGTGATATTGTATTCAACTAGGCTCTGTATTCAAATATACATCAAATATGCATGAGTAGGAATGCAATAGTATGTAATACTATAAGCTCACTGCTTATGGTTATAACGCAACTGAAGGCCCTGCAGCGTATTAAATCTAACATATATTAATTAGCTACAGTTTCTGCCCTGTATCTCTCCCCATTTACATCAGTACAGATACACACCTATTGTGTAGTGCAACATTATAGATGCAGAATTTCTGTTCTGGCATCAACTGGTAAAGGATGGTGCACAAGTGACGTCATTTTGCTATCATCCCCATTTGATGTGACCTCAGTTGGTGCACCCACTGATAGTCAGGTCTATGAAGATTTCCTGTCTATCATGACAGTCACCTTGACAGCTGAATATTCTTTAAAAATGTACTCTCGGGCCATTAGAGCTCTATTTGTGGACTCTGCTGTATTCTCCTAAAAAAAAGATTCCAACTGTCACAATGAATCTTGGGATATATTGGGCCACTAAGGATCTACCAATTGGATTCTTCACTAAAAGGGAAAGGAAAGCATATCTGAAGAAGCCTTCCAAATAGAAATGGACTTCAACTGCAGCCAATGAATTAAAATGTAGCTTCTGATCCAAATGGATCACAAATACTATAGCTATTGCATTATTCTGTGCAATAGCACAGGCCAATAGACACAGTCAACACATCCTCATACGTAAATATCAAAGTCCACAAAAGGGTTAAATGGATCCTAACTCCATGTGGTTCATTTTTCGAGTCTTTGTTAGAAACTTCTTCACTTAACAACAAGCTTTGACCACTGCTGTTTCCCTGGTAAGGTCAAGGATATAATTCCTCCTCCCTAAACTGAAATGAATGCATAAAAAATGACAGCCACAAAAAAAAACAAAAAAAATACCACATCCAATTTTTCTACAAGGACGTATAAACTGTGAAATTTCTTCGACACTCTTTTTATTCAGCTGACAGTACTTCAAAAACCTTTCCTTTCCATGTCTTCCAGACCCAAAGCAGCATAAATATTGACATGTTGTCAACCACATGAAGGAGCTTCTTTGTAGACAAAAAGGTTGACATTGCTCTGATCAGAACTCATATTTTTCATGCTTTGCGGTACAGAAAAACCACTGGTGTCTGTACAAAAAGCTAAAGATACATTCAACATATAATCCCTAACCTAAGGAAAAAAAATGACGTCCATGCAAAGAAGAAATGATATTCAAATAGGGCAGATAATTAAAGGTCATCCAACCCAATCTACAAGACTTGATAGGAGAACATTTAGAAGCCTGATTGCAGATAGAGATGGGTCTGGAATGATGATTTGTTCCCTATATTTAATACCCATTTAATCTCTCTCCCTCTCACTTTCCCTTTCTCTCCTTCTCACTCAGTCCCCCTCCCTCCTGTACGCAATACTTTACAGTCTCTCTATCCATAGCTATGTCTTTAATAGGATGAGGGAAATCATGTTAAAGGATTTAAAACCTCTGCAGTGAAACGCTGTAGCTTTGCCAAGCTCACTCTCTGTCGTTCAGCTTCTCATTCTCTGTCTCCCCTCAAACACTCTTCCCTCTCTGAATTACTTAGCAGTGGTTCACACTCTTCACTCCCACAGACTCCTGCCTAATAACAGAGGTCCAGCAAGGACACTGCAATAAAAAATGGAGCAATTTGACTATTTGTGTCAGTGTGCTTTCACGCTGTACAGAACCTGCTCCATGGGAAGCTGAACATTTTAAGAGACCTCTGAGGGCTCTCAGAGAGCATTAAATATTGGAGACAAGCCTCTGCTGTATCAATCTTTGGAGAGCAAAAAAAAAAAAAAAGTCTAGTCTAGTTTTTTAACAGCACGACTTAAGGCTGCTGTTGGAATCCAAATTGTGAAACACAGTGGGTACAGCGTGTGCTGCCGTGTCCCACTTTCTGGTATTGTATCCAAATTTGCCAGAGACCTTTTAAATCAGCTGAAGCCCATTCTGACTGGATTAAACATGGATATTGAAATTACATTACAATATGACGCTCTGGGAGGAACCATGTGTTATATTTAAAGGATGTTTTAAAATAACCGAGATGGGAAACAGGGCATGTCACCTGTCTATTTAGTCTAGTAGATGACACATTTGATTAAAACAATTTGCTGTAGCCAGAAAATCATAATGTGCTCTTTTTATAACAATATTACTTTTATTTTTTTATAGTTGATTCAACATGTGACTAGAAAAGTTAGTCACCACCAAGAGACCACAGTTTAGACAGATATTCTTATAGAGACATGACTGAATGACAAGTATTTTAGTAAATTTTTACTTGATTTTACAATGTAATATTAACAGATTCAACAATTCAAAAGTCCAATTTTCAGGACTCCACAGTCAGATGTGGGTATTTCATAATACTGTGAGGATTATCATAATACAGATGCTAAGCAGGGATATTGTTTATTGTGCACAGTAGATACTGCCAATATAAAATTACAGTAATTACTTCATATTAAATTTTTCTCTGTTTTTCCATCGGCTCTGCACGCTCTCAGGCTTGCGGTCACGTGTCCGACAGTTTATTGTGAAAACCATCTGTGAATGAACGAACCAGCCGGTGCCTGAATGGAGAGATGCCCTTGCTGTGTTTTTCAAGGATGCAGCCAACCCACGAGTCAGTTGCGTTCAGTGTACAGCAGGAGGTGCTGGCTGACTGCGCTTGGCGTTCTCCGTCTTTCTATAATCCTGTAGCAGCTCTGTCAGTGGGAGATAGTCACGGTCTGTGAGTAAGACTATCAAGGAGGAGAGGGAACCCAGGATCGCAAAGGAAGATGGGAGGATACACGGGGACCGGCAAGGCAAATGGTGCTTTAGTAAGGTGTTAAGATGAAAAGTGGGGCTATAGGTGTTGTGAGTACATACACAGGTGTGTGTGTTTCTAGAGCTGGATGGGTGATCCTTAAGGACGTGGTTAGTAGAGCCACTTTACTTCTCAGTGGCTGCCTCTCCTCTTTCAGTCCTCTTTCTCTGTCTTCCCTGACTGGCTTCAGACCTAACCTTGTTCTAATGTTACATCCCCTCCCATACCCCCCTCTGTCCACCTTCTCTCATCCCTACCTCTTGCTCTCTGTTTTCTTCTTATCACTCTGTGAAATACTTCCTTATCCTATTCTCTCCCTCAGGCCTTTGTCTCTCAGAGTTGCAGGTGAAATTAGAGGGTATAATTTCCTACAATCAGCAGAATCTGGTCCACAGAGCCCGCCACCCCCTCCCCTTCCCAGCCGCCCTTCCGCCATCCAACCACCCCCTTCTCACACGAATCCCCACCATGGCCAGGGGCAGAGGAACACCAGTAGTCTCAGTGAGAAACCTCCCTTCGTTCTGCCTTCTACACAGGGTCACTTTCATCTCCTGAACACGGGGAAAGAATCAACCTACGCAGAGGAAAAGAGGCACTAATGAGGATGAAAAAAAAAAATAGATGAGCGCATTTTAGTCCGGTGTGTGTGATGAAATTGAATGAATGTGTAAAGAAGGGCGGAGAAGGTTAGAAAGAAAAAAGAAAGCATGTGAAGGACAAGGAAGAATAAGAGGAGTGGCAGTGACATGGAGGAGGACAAACAAACCTCCCGTGCACAAACACACAGACACATGCATGTGCACATCACATATTCTAACCAATCTGCTACGGATAAGAAGATTATGCCTCTGAGTTTCCTGGAATGTTCTCTGCTGTACCCCCTCAACTACAGCCACCCATCCCCCCCAACCCAACCTAA
This sequence comes from Parambassis ranga, assembly GCF_900634625.1. Lineage (NCBI taxonomy): Eukaryota > Metazoa > Chordata > Actinopteri > Ambassidae > Parambassis > Parambassis ranga. The sequence continues at coordinate 15,141,260 of NC_041034.1, read as the reverse complement.
CCCAACCCACCCACACAAAAACACTGTCTGTCTGTCTGTCTCTCTTTTTCAGGCTGTGGCCTGGACTCTGGCACGGATGTCCCGATCTTCCACTGCTGAACTTATATAAGTGCAGCCCCATCCTCCTCCTGTGTCCCCAAAGCCGCTCACGGAGCACACCATCCCGGGTTGCATCATTCAAACACTGTCTGCTGTTACCCAGTCTGCAGGAGAGCATGTCTGAAGTCAATACAGCATCTTAGCTGCTAAACACAATCAGCTTTTCAAGTCAATGTTTTACCTTTTAGCTACTTGTGTTCCCTTTTTTCTAATGTCATCTAAAGCAGAACAATTAGTAAGTTCTCTTATTGTCTGCTGTATGTTGTGTTACACACAGTCCTGATCACCCTCCAACACTAAAGGTGACAGAAAACTGTAATAATGTAATAACAGCGTGCATCCAAAGGTGTTTCTCACCTCAGAACTTCAGTGTTATTTTTTCCTCTACCTAGTAAACTCTATCTATCTTTCAGTCTGTCCTACTCAGAGCACCGTGCACCCCCTCCTCCAGCACTCATGAAGCTTTTTTTCTTTTGCTCTTCCATGCCTGTTTGTTGCCGGTACCCATTAATCTCCATTAACACAGAGAGAATATTAATAGATTCAAGGGGGTAAAAAGCTGCTGGGGCAAATTACAGTGGTCAGTGAACAGCTGATTTACATTTAAGGCATACTTGGTATTCATACGTGTGTCTACACGTGTGATTGTCCTCTTCATTCCTGCCACTTTCTTATTAAAACTGCTGAATTGTAAGGTTATTGCTGCAGCTGCTGCTACTCGCATTATGCGAAATGTTCTACATCGCTGACTTTTTTATTTATTGAATTTTTATTTAATAGTTCTGGTTGTCAAGTCACACATTATAAAAAATAGTGTTGTCTGAGAACTGGTAACAAAAAAGCAGAAAATAACTAGTCAAACTATAGGGTCAGTGTAACATAAAGCTGCTGTCAGCTGGCAATATTTCATATGCTGTCAGAAGAAATGACGAGTGACGAGTGTTTTAAAGGACAGATACGTCAGATTTATGTAGTTGGATACTATATAGTTTAGTTACTGTGTAATGACCTATAACAGTACTTGTGTTGTAAAAATACATGTTGAGCCACTATGTCTCTGAGAAAAACAGACCAAACAAACACTTGGCACTACCCAAAATTAAGGGAGAATAATTTTCTCATGGTTTTGTCTGGGATTTTTCCAGGATGCTTGGCTTCTGCGTGTCTTCTGCATTGTCAAAATATCCAGAATCCTTTGTAAATATACAACTATAGCGCACGATAGAAAAGGGCAGGACCTTTTTTTGAACCATGCACTCACACCAAGACTGATTTGTCATGTGTGTCTTCAATTAATAGGATGATGTCTTGCTGGCATCCAAATGATCTGATTTGGAAGGACGTATCATTGCCGTTGAGTAATTAGCCTGACGTGTCAGATGATTTGTTACACAGAACCATCTGATTCATCCCTCTATAAAAATAGTTGCACCAGTCATACAGTATCTATGACAGGATAACTTCAACTAATCACAAAAGAGAGGGAGGTGAGCAGCAGTGGTAAGACTAATGCTTGGCAGGCAGAAATGAACAAGAGATTCTGATTCAAACGGCTAGAGTTCAGGAAGGCTAACTGGATTCCAAGATGAATGTCAGAGTAACGTGTGTGAGAAGAAGTAATCAAAGCCTTTTCTGTTAAGATTACATAGTAACCCCATCTGTAACCACGGTGACTGTACACAACAGTAATGATGAAAACTCCCCTCAAAATGCATATTACAGAAAATCTGAAATGCATGTTGATAATGAAAAGGCTAAAGGCTTTTATATGTTTTAACTTCACCATTGCATTTATATTAAAAGATAAACACTAGATCAAAATGCCCAGAATGGCATTTTTAAGCATGTTGACTATCAAACTGAATTTTCAAAAAGCCTCAATGGTTTGTAAGGAATAAAACTGAAAAAAGTATGGATTGGATGGTCCCTAGAACAAAGCAACAGCAAAAATCATGACAGTGACCATCCTGTGCAGTGTTTGTGTGAATAAGCTGGACCTGTCCATCCTTTTCAAGGCTGACACTGAATAGCATATATTCAGGTTTGCTAACCAGTTAAAAGATTTATTTTCTGGCTCCGACTTGACTTGTTTAATTAGTATTCTCTTTGACTACATTTTTTTTTCAGTTTGAGAAGGAACTCTTGGATGCAACATAATTGGCCATGGCTCAAAACCTTTGAAGTAAAATTGCCTGGGTGAAGTCGACTATTGTAAACTGGATTAAGAGTCAAGGGGGTAATAAGTAATCAGTTTTTCATTCTCTATCAACTTTCACTCTCTTGCTCCAACTCCATTTTCCCTCTCTTGGCTTGCGTCATCTTTTACTCAGTCACGCTTCTTTACCAATCCTTCCTGCTCAGAGTCTATAGTATAACATATCGCACCACTACATTAACAAAAGTGCACATCCAGAAATAGACAGATGCAAATACCTTGTGTGAGCACTGTTTCAATTTCCCAAACTTACTGGACTGTGATTACCAAATAGTTCTTTATAAGTCGCATCCTTGACTGCAAGATTACAGTAACACACAGACGTAAAGTAAAGTAAATAAGATGCACACAGTGAATGACGCATTGACAGATGAAGAGAGAATAAGAGCGACAGAAAACTTGGGGGGAAAAAAGATGCCTAGTGGGGTGTGACAAATTATTCCTTAAGCCATGACGCACGAAATGGGCTGCAGTCTGGAAACAAGGGCAGTAATTATACGAGAAAAGGCCTCTCCCTCTTTCCCGACATAATCCAGTAAAAGCGCTGTGGTTCTAAATGAGAATTTAGTCAGCAATAGTTAAGAGAAGACAAAAACTGAGGGCATATAGAGTATGCTGCGGCTGTGAAGGAGGCTGTAAAGCAGAGTGGAGAGGGAACAAGCAGACATTTATGTTGTGATTATTCTACAGGTGCACCGAATCACTACATTACGTATTTGTCACACACAGACATGGTTTTTATGGAGAACATCCTTCCTGTCTATAAAGTCCACTGAATAGTTTTCAGTGTAATGAACTTTATGGATTCTCTTTCCTGCAAACCGTCACTTGAGATTCTTCGCAGCTTATAGAATTTATTGCCGAAAGCTTTTTTGCTCTACTTTAGAGACGGATTCAGTATGTTATTAAACCTCAGTGTTGGCAGGATGTACGTTTTCACTGGTCAGTTTTAAAGCAGGAGCAGGTCTCTAAAATAACATCTGCTACACAGACAGCAGGGACAAAGATTCAAGGTATTCATTTTTAACTTGGGCAAAGGTTGGGTGAAATCAGTCTCCAACAAGCCTCAAATACTCTGATATTACAACCATTGTGTAGCATAGAGTAGTTTTACATTGCAGAGATGGAGGTGAGCAAGTATGCTGGAGCTGTAGGCAAGTGGCAGAGGGATGGGTGGAGAGAGAAGCAGGGGCTAATTTGCATATTGAAAGATCTACACATTTTAAATGAAGCAAAGGTGTATAGCCACATCAAAGCCATTTTTTGTAATGGAGGGGGATTCCTTAATGATGAAAAACTGTGCAAATATGTATTCAACAGAGATGAGTTTAAGGGATTAAATCAATGTTATGAGAGGAACTTTAAAATCCAATGATGCGTATTCTGTATGGTTTTAAAAAGGTATTCAAACAACAAAAACAACATGCAATAGCACTGTGGATTCAAGTGTCAATGAGAGATGTTTAGGAGTTGCACATCCACAAAAATAATCCCCTCTGATAAACTGAAATAAAAATCCACTTGATCTGCATGTGTGTGTGTGTGTGTGTGTGTGTGTGGGTGCACAGTAGAACATCTGCACTTTGAAGGCACTCATCACACACCCACTTGCCAGTGTGATAGAGAAGCATCTGTGGGGATATTGCTGCATATCTAATGTCAGTAAAAGGTATCATATTAATATTTTAATTACAGGCAGTGTCGGGGCTTCTGTTGAGAGATGGGCTTAATGTGCTGACAGATGAGGGTTAGGGGTAAACAAGGATTTGGCTGTCCTCCACAGGAATTGAGAGGACAGAGTTGGTAGATTAAACGGTGGTTTTGGCTAGAAAGGCACCTAGCCTGCAGTAGCACGAATGAAAATCCAACAGCTGGGGCATCAGACACCATATACTAAATCATAATGTCAACATATTTTCGTGACATGTTTTTCCATCGGCAGTCTACAGCACAGGTGTTAATTAAGCTGCATTTGAAACTATTTAGACCATCATGGTGGGCCGCTGATTTACTCTGCTGCCTCACAGCATGAAGATGCTGTTTCCTCAGAGGTGAGAATGTGACTGTGCTGGTGTTAATCTGTTTTATCCTTGTGATGAACTGCCAACCTATCAAATGCATGCTGGGATAAGCTCTTACCCTCTGTGAGCTAGAGCAGCCAATTGTCTAATGTGATAAACAGCACAGCAGAAGTTAAAAACAATGACCAGTGTATTCAGCTGTATAAAAGGTATTGCACAACCATAAATCATCATTTGCTACACTGGGCTTTAGGACAATACCCAAGCACACACACCACACACCATATATATATACACTCAACAAAAATATAAACGCAACACTTTTGTTTTTGCTCCCATGTTTCATGAGATGGACTTGAAGATCTAAACTTCATTCCAGATACACAATATTACCATTCCTCTCAAACATTGTTCACAAATCTGTCTAAATGTGTGATAGTGAGCACTTCTGCTTTGCTGAGATAATCCATCCCACCTCACAGGTGTGCCACATCAAGATGCTGATCTGACATCATGATTAGTGCACAGGTGTACCTCAAACTGCCCACAATAAAAGGCCACCCTGAAATGTGCAGTTTTGTCTCACAGCAAAATGCCACAGATGCCACAAGCATTGAGGGAGCGTGCAATTGGCATGCTGACAGCAGGAATGTCAACCAGATCTGTTGCTCGTGCATTGAATGTTCATTTCTCCACCATAAGCCGTCTCCAAAGGCGTTTCAGAGAATATGGCAGTACATCCAACCGGCCTCACAACCGCAGACCACGAGTAACCACACCAGCCCAGGACCTCCACATCCAGCAGGTTCACCTCCGAGATCGTCTGAGACCAGCCACTCAGCTGCTGAAACAATTGGTTTGCATAACCAAACAATTTCTGCACAAACTGTCAGAAACCGTCTCAGGGAAGCTCAACTGCATGCTCGTCGTCCTCATCGGGGTCTTAACCTGACTCCAGATCGTCGCCGTAACAGACTTGAGTGGGCAAATGCTCACATTCGATGGCGTCTAGCACGTTGGAGAGGTGTTCTCTTTACGGATGAATCTCGGTTTACATTGTTCAGGGCAGATGGCAGACAGCGTGTGTGGCGTCGTGTGGGTGAGCGCTTTGCTGATGTCAATGTTGTGGATCGAGTGGCCCATGGTGGTGGTGGGGTCATGGTATGGGCAGGCATCTGTTATGGACGAAGAACACAGGTGCATTTTATTGATGGCATTTTGAATGCACAGAGATGCCGTGATGAGATCCTGAGGCCCATTGTTGTGCCATACATCCATGAACATCACCTCATGTTTCAGCAAGATAATGCACGGCCCCATGTTGCAAGGATCTGTACACAATTCTTGGAAGCTGAAAATGTCCCAGTTCTTGCATGGCCAGCATACTCACCGGACATGTCACCCATTGAACATGTTTGGGATGTGCTTGACCGGCGTATACGACAGCGTGCACCAGTTCCCACTAATATCCAGCAACTTCGCACAGCCATTGAAGAGGAGTGGACCAACATTCCACAGGCCACAATAGACAATCTGATAAACTCTATGCGAAGAAGATGTGTTGCACTGCATGAGGCAAATGGTGGTCACACCAGATACTGACTGGTTCTGAGTCCCCAGACCGCCAATAAAGCAGAAACAAAATGCACATTTCAGGGTGGCCTTTTATTGTGGGCAGTTTAAGGTACACCTGTGCACTAATCATGATGTCAGATCAGCATCTTGATGTGGCACACCTGTGAGGTGGGATGGATTATCTCAGCAAAGCAGAAGTGCTCACTATCACACATTTAGACAGATTTGTGAACAATGTTTGAGAGGAATGGTAATATTGTGTATCTGGAATGAAGTTTAGATCTTCAAGTCCATCTCATGAAACATGGGAGCAAAAACAAAAGTGTTGCGTTTATATTTTTGTTGAGTATATATATATATATATATATATATATATATATATATATATATATATATATATATATATATATATATATATATATATATATATATATATATATATATATATATATATATATATATATATATACACTGCATCAACACACATACAGTCATGTTCAATTTATGCCCTGGCATGTACTTCACTGCACCTAAAGCGGATTTAAAGTTGGTTCACGTGAGATAAACAGGAAGCTCTGACCAGTAAATTAAACTTACCCTACACTACACTGTAGTGCTACAGTGCACATCTCTGAGCTCTGAATTCTTAAACTAAATAAAACCTGGCACTTATTTTATGATCAGAAATATTCCTAGCTAATCTTAAACCATGAAAGCCTAAAAATACCCTCAGTGACACATCTAAACACGCTGAATATGAGACATGTTTCTGAGGTAGAAAACTTTCTACCTTCCTGATATGTAGTGGCACTCATTAGGCTTTGTCTTGCATGTCATTCAATTGTGCTTCACAGGTGGGACAGTCTTTGTTCACTGGCTTGCTCGGTAGATCTGACAGAGCAAACAAAAAAAACTATTTTTACTCTGGATCTGCGTGTGTGTGTGTGTGACAGTGCATGTGTGCTTGTCTTCATATCACAGCAGGTAATTAACTATCATATGCCAGCCAATTTGTTTTTGAAAATCTGACAGTGACTTAAAAAAAGAGAGAAAAAGAGAGACACACAACATGCACGGATGCATTTTCCAAAATGCACGCATATGCACTTCTAGTGCCACATTGTCTATCAATAGTTTGAAAGTAATCTGTATTTTTTTGGTAGCAACTGTCTCCTCAGCACAGACATGTCATGTCACAACCCTTTTTATAACATGGTGAAAAACAAACATCAGGTCCCCTGGTGGTGCCTCTGGCTGGGCCGTATGCAGGACATGACTTGTGATAAGTTGATAATAACACAATAGCGCAAGCAAGCCCCCAGCAAGAGACTTGACGGCAATATCTATTAATCCACTGCAGTTTCCCACTAGTTCAAAGGCTGTCTTGCAGCGGAGCTCTACAACATCAAAGAGTGCTCTCTTATGAAGGGTAGAACTGAAATGTGGAACTCTTAGCTCAGCTATCTACCAAGCTGCAGAGGAGTCTTTGGAATTCACCAAAAGACACAATTACAGCTGGTTTGATTGGAATGACCTCTGAATTGAAGACATGCCAAAGGTGAAGACAGTTATTTGCTTTTTGCTTCGAGCCCTTTGATGATATCACCAGCCATTAACTGTTTTTCATTAAATGCTCTTGTCCCTAAACTCTGTGGTGTATAAAGCTCCCAGTCATTATGAACAGAGATTTCTGTCACAATATGTTGATGAAGATTCTCAGTCACCCAGGTCGTTATTATCCAAGAGCTTGAAGTGATGCAACTGGACCTGTAGAGTTTCTTGAAGCTGTTTCACTGCTTTTGAATTTCTGTCACAACTATTTCTGGATATTTCCGTCTGTCAGTTTGACTTTGTGCTTGATTCTACACACAAAAAAATACTCATAAACACCTGCAGCTACAGAAATTGCCGTGCTTGCAAATTCAAAATCAGTTGCAAGAAAATAAGCAAAACAAAGGGTAAAGTGAGTAAACCTTGTAATAATTGATTTGGTTATTCCCTATAGAATAATCTATAGCTTCCTCCCAGCATGTGCTTCCCTAACACGCATGCAGTCCTATAGCCATTTTTAACAGAGAAAAGTTAATCATTTGTTTTAATGACTCATCTGGGTGTATTATGTATTGTGTAGACTTACTCTACCTGTGAGTCTCTTTCCACATAAGTTGTCTTCCTCGTGAACATTAGTCATATGCCGCTAGAGAAATCTATCTGATAGTGCTGACTTAGACATTTTACAATATTTTGTATGTATATACTGCTGTCTGCTGACTGCTCCTACCTTTCAATGACAGATATCAGTTTTCTTGCTGATTCAGCCCAAAAACTTGAATTCAACAATAGTTTATATTAAACCACAAAAAAAAAAATAAAATTTAAATTTTAAACTGACACCTGAAATTCACTATTCTCCAGATGATTACCGTCTTGGAAAAAGGTCATGCCTGCTCATTAGTCCTCCATTATTCCTCTTAGTTTTATTTCCTCCTAACATTGCCATGACCTTATAGCTGTCCACATGTGTAAAGGTCATGTTTGTTTCACAGAACTTCTTGAGCTTTCAATCTGTTTACAGCTCTCTGCCTTACCATAATCCTTCATCGACCATGTCACTGTGAACACATTATGTTTCCCACTGTAATCTGACTAAACATGTCTGTTGCACTAAGCCTGGCAGCCACTAAGGCTTTTACATAAAGCTCTCAATATATATTTAATTAAAAGAAAAAGTGACTGTGGTTCCTGCATATGCAGAATGTGGTACACAAACTGCCGCTACCTTCAGAGCACTCTTGCTGAAAGGTTTATTATCACTTATTGAGTTAGTGTAGGTGTTTGCTTGTTAAATAAGAGCCACAGAGGAAGAGAGAGTGGAAAAAAACACACTTACCTTTCCTGCTGAAATGGCTTTGAGCAAGGCTCTCCACCCTCATCTTCTCTAAGCTGATCAGTGGTCAGCAGTTAAGACTGGATCAGCCTCCACTGATCTAAGTTTCTTCTAGCGCCATCCTAAACACATCAAAACATCACAATTTATGTGAGTAACTTAATAGTCTCAGACACTCAATCAAAGTTGTATTTTGTTTTGTATTTTCAAAGTACTGATGGAACAAGATGGAATTATTTCCATCAATGCAGGTTCATCAGCAGCTTTCAATGCCTTGGCTGCTGTGACCATCTGAAATAACAGTGACCACAGACTCTAGTGACCATAAACACACATCATTTTTTACAGTCTATAGGTAAAATAGCTTAGCTGTAGTTTAGCTGAATTGCAGCTAAACTGACATACCTCTTTTTCAAAAGCTGGCACCACTCTGGTATATTCTAGTGTGATTTTACATTCACAGAATTTAAAATACCACTGACTGATATTAAAATCCCTTTGGTCATGCAGCTATCAAGTCTAAAACAGCACTTAAAACAAGCATCCCTTCAAATTCATTTAATACTTGTTTCCTGAGGGGTATTGAAAAGAAGGGATCCTCACAGAGGCCAAGGGGATATGACCAAGAGGGAGTGTGACCCACCCTCACATAGATGACACATACTGTAAATAGTACATTAGCAGAACAGCAGCAGCTGCAGTGCTCCATGTGTGTCTGCTCGGGATGTTCAGGAACACTAGGTCACCTGTGTGTTGGTAGACTTCAGGGACCAATACATAATCACTGTGGTCATCTTTGTAAGAAGCAACAAAACTAAGCAGTTGCATAGTTTTGTAGATATCTAGGCTTCTTTCAATATGAGCAAAAACTTTTCCATAATATGTGTGAGACTGAGCACTAAGATGATTTTTTTGTATTTTCTGGCTGTCAGTCTTTCAGCTTGCTGCCTAAGCTCTGGAATTTTGTCATGGATTTGGCATATTTGCACGAAATCTTTGTTTAAAAAATGCTAAGCTAGACTAACACACAAAATTTCAAAACCTTAAGCACTGGAGAAGGTTCAAAAATGAATTGAGCAAAAGCTTTGCTAACCTGACTGTGTAACATAAATCTTTAAACTAAAAAGGCGGCAGCAAAAACATCAATGGAACCAGCTGACTTTACATTGGCACACAAATTTGTAATAATAACAGGAACAATCCAAGAAACTGTGTTAGAAGCAGGTGGGGGTAGTTTTGATGCCAAAAGTTAGTTTTGAGCCTTCCTGAGGTGTTCTGATCCTAATTCAGCAGAACATCTGCGATGGGAGGTACCCATCTGATAACCCCAAGGACATGCCAGCTTTCACATACCTCTTCTCTCCTCCGCCACCAAGCTGGATTTCTGCACCACGCTTTCGTGGCAAAATGGAAAAATCACTGTGTGTGTGTACAGAAGCACAAACAGCCATTTATTTATATTATTTTTTGTGACTCCTAAACAAATCACTTTGAGTGAGTTATTCTGAGAATCTGCAGTAAGTATCAGGAAGTGAAATGCCAAAAAGACTGATGGGACACTTGAGAGACTCCCACACAAAATCAATATTTATATTGAATACACAGCCAATCTCAAAACCCACTTATGTGACCTCATTTTGCTGGCATCGTTTCTGTATTCCTGCTATGCTTTGATTCTCCATGGATGTACTTCATATATACAAGAATCCATCATAAACTGAAAAAAATCTGCAGTATTATAGGTTAATGCACACTGAACACAAACATGTAAACATACTTTTATTTTTACATTTCTGAACTATTTGTACTGAGAAAACTCTTGGATGGATCATGAGTATCTTTTGTAGCTAGATTAGAGTCATTATTTGAATCCCAAACATTTCATTTCCATTGCTAATCCATGGAATGGAAGGTCATTCTAATCTGACATAGACCTATTTCATTTTCATAGAAATGAAGGATGAAGACTGTAGAGCAAAAGGGGGGAAAGAGATTGAAGAGCAGAGATCATCCCTGGTTTGTATTAATCAGACAAAAACATTAATGTTGCATCTGAGTATACAGTTAATCTTGTATTCAACACTTATCCATGGACTTTAAACAAAACAGATGAAAGGATTTGGGAATTTAGAGGCAGTTTTATAAGTGGCATGGCCTAGAAAATAGTTACACAGACTGCATTCACTTGTTAATCCTAAATGACACACAATTACTGTTTGAAAATCAAGAAAACAACAACCACTGGTGGTAGATGCTGGCTGGAGGAATGAATAGACAGTGTGACTTCCATCACGCTGGTGTCAACAGTGTAATATTTTCAAATTACCAGCCTGCATTGTGTTGTAATTTGTAACCCACGAAATGTGAAGATACAACCTTTATAATCCAAATGAGGGAAAACGTTCAAGACACCTGTGAAGATGCGTAAATAAAAAACCAGCAGCTATCACATCAGCCTCTGCTAGGTCAGAATAGAGGGTTGATATGATGATGGTGGGTTGACAGCGGGCTTTAATAGCACCTACACTTCCTGAAATCTGCATTCACCAAGGAATCTTTACTTAACCTGAAAAAAGCAAGTTTAATCTTGCAGATTTACTTGCTAAAACTACACCTCAGGCAAAAGGATGGATAAAAGTGATGAGAAAAAAAATCCTCATTCTTATGGTTTACTGATGCATAGCCCTGGAACTTCAGAAGGGTTGCGTGTCACTAGTTGTATATTAGAACAATTAAAAGTACAATGTACTTGTTTGTGATTAGACTAGATGCATCGTAGCACATTTCAGGAGAACTTCCAGGAGTAACCACCACTCAGTTTGACAAAAAATACTTCACAATGGCCAGGATGTCAGCTACTAAAACAAATTGTGTGGAACCTCTCAGTCACATTTCCTGAACAAGGACCAAATACCAGCAGTTGAGATATAAAGAATATGACTTGCAATGCTCTCAGTGTGTTTGCCTCGATTTTACCTTGACCTAAACTTAACCTTGTTTTCATAAAGTCATAATACATTAAAAATAGTCCAACAGAGGACACAAACTGAGTCTCATGGGTTAAAGTCTGGATCATTTATATCTGTAAATTATAGCTCTAACTCCATTGCCACAGGCTGAAATGTCAGATGGGTTTCCCTGAAAAACCAGACCAAACAACCATGCTAGTGACACTGGCACAGATGGTGCTTTAAACATCACCATGCTAAAAACCCTAAATGTCAAACTTAAAGCATTAAACCCCCAGACTCAGAGACAGTCAAACCCAAGACCTGTTGTATACAGGGTACAAAAAGTACATCTGTCTAAAACATATAGAATAATTTTTACAATTAAAACCTAATTACCAGACTCTGATGTGAACAGGGCTAAATAAAGAATGAAACTGAGTGATATGTGCTGCTCAAAGCTAATGAGCAACTCACCCAAGGGTCATGGACACTGGAAATATTATTTCTGTATGCATGAAGCGGGCCTCTGATTCCACATGGTCGCATAATAGAGGGGGATTAACGAAGAATACCTCCTGTCATCTGTGGACAGTGTGATGAGCTGAGAGGGGATTGAAGGAGAGAGAGAGTGATGAAGAGAGGAGGGGGAAAGAGACAGAACTAGGCCAATTGTTTTGATGTGCTTAACTCTTTCTGGCTTTGTGTGTGCATTTCTGTGTTTACATAAACATGGCTGCAAGTAGCTTCAGTACATCACAGCGCACTGGACAAACACACTCAAGGACACCATGCCGCAAACACACTGCATGCATTATTGAATTTGTTTTTGTTGGTAATATACAGCTTTTCATTATTGATTAATCATTCGATTGTTTTCAGGCAGCGCTTTGGGTGCTTTCACTTCCCTTCTAAATCCAAAGGGACGTTAAAGCGTTAGAGCACAGACAGTGTAACTCAAACATTCATCTTTGAGAAAAATACTGAGACAGAGATGTGCTGAAATTATGGCTATTTTTGCTATTAATAGTCAACATATCCTCATAATTCATACATAGTGAATCACAAAGTATATTAGGGTTAGGCGAGTGGTGCTGAAAAGCCTTTCCTATTCATTAGTCACCTTCTAACTACACTAAACCAGTGATGTTGTGCATCTTTATTATCTATTCACTGCACAAATATATCAGCAATAGACATTTGATGCAATGATCACAGCTGATTGGTTACTTTAAAATAGCGGCCAGCCCTACAGCATGTTGTTGTTCGACTGTCACAGACTGACTATGAAAAACAGACAATGTCCACAAACAGTCATAGTTCAGCTATAGGAGAAGATGGTGATTTTTAGATTATACAACGCAACAAGCTTCTCTGCTATTTTTCTGAGACCCACCTTAACCACCACATTTTACATTTCCTGGGAAAACTACTGCCAGTCAAACAGGAGAATAAATACTATCAGGTCCAGCTCTAATCAACGCAACTTAAAAATATTTGCAATTTGTTTGTGTATGATTTCTGACAGAAGAAATGAGACAGAAGACTCATTTTCCACGCACAGGGCTCGGTTTGTGCCATATACTGTAACCAGCCAGGTGGTGAACAAGATATATTGGCTTTGACTTTTGGGAAACTGCCACATTATTCATCTTTATACATGTAGAACCCATATTTATTAATACGTATTATATGCAAGCCAATCGGGTCAATCCATTCAATGCAAATGAGCTAATTCAACATTTGGACATTGTAAATTTTCTTTATAGTGAATTTTGAATAAATATTGAAACATATTATGAAACAACATATTCAAACATAAATCCTTGGTATTATAATCAAACTGAAGCAAATTCTGGTATACAATGGAAAAGGTACCTCAAAACACAAGCAAAAGCACTTTGCACCTCTTCACCACTAAAGTGAATGAAAAAACAAAATCAACCAGCGTATCTAGTAAAGATTATAAAAGTCTTTGTTAGGTAACACAGAATCCAACAAAGCATGGGAATCATTATCCTGGGGAAAACATTTCGACGTGAGGCCCATTAAAAAAGGATATTCTGTTAATACCCCTGGCTTCCATGTAAATTGATGTGCATGCAGGGATTGTGGAATGAATTGTTTTTAGCAAAAAAAAAACATCTGCCTTTAATCCCCTTTTGTGTATTATACAGATGATGAGAATTCATATAAGGACATGCTTATTTGCTATTTTTATTTTTCTGACTTTTTTATTTATGCTGTATTTTTTTCCTGCATCAAAGAAGTTTCTAATGACACTGGAGCTGAGAGAGCCTACACACTAAATCCTGAATGCAATCAGCTGTGGGTGTCGGAACCATGTTGAAAAGTGAACACAAATTATATCTGAGCAAGACAAAAGTCTATTAATATGGTAATAAATTGAAAAATAAATGTGGGTAACACAGAGTCCTGCCATAATGGGTGTTTTAGTTGTTAGCTGGGGATGTGCTTACTAAGGTGATGGCTCTTGGGATGAAATGTTTGTGGTTTTAGTCTTAATTAGTTGACTTGTTTTTTGTATGGAACTTCATTAGAATGATGGAAACATTTCTTAACCTTCAGCCTGTCTAATGTCCAGAGGACTTGGCTTTCTTTTGGTGTAACTTGGCATGTACTTGTGACTGTAAAAGAAAGAAGCAAAAAGTCAAAGAACCTTTGGCAATGTGTGTAATGCGACGTCCATTAGGAGATTGATTCTTAACCCAAAGTAAGAAGATGGGTGCGGATGGCTGAGGATGGCTTGAGAACACAGGAGGAGTAAATCATTAGAATAGAGAAAAATATCTTTCCTGTTTTTTTTTTTTTTTAATGTCAATACAAATTGCATTATCTCATCTGTGATTCCCTCCTCTCCGCCCCTGCTGTGCCATCTCCAGTCCGTGGGGACCAAACATCTGCTGTCAGCTGTCAATCAAGCCCTGACAGACAGTGACCTTGCTCTGCATTGTTAGAAATGTTTTGAATCGACCTTGCATTTTCAAGTCGCCTCCAGCTGCTGGTTTCCCCGGCAATTGGCTTGTAAAAGAGGTGCCATGCCAAATAAAATTGGATTGATTGGTGCTTGGGTTAGTTGATTTATCAGGTCTGAGTCGAAGGAGGCAAAGATGTTCATAACATTAGTATGTACAGTTGCACGGCTGACTCAGTGATGAGCTTTTAGATTTATGGCCCAGATGAAACACATTTCCTGCAGAGATTTAACAATTTGTTCTTCAAATATCCACTTCAAATGTAGTCAATAGTTTATTTTCCTACAAACATATTACTCAGGATCTCTGGCTGAACGAAAGCAGTAAGCGTAAACATTGTTTTTGTTGCAGCTAAATAAGATGAAAAATGCCTGACTGCAGGGCACTGTCATTTACCAGCATCTGCTATTTTGTGCAAATGTATGTCAGTATGGTTTGTTCTCTCAACAGACAGTTCTAGAAGTTTGTTTTTTCCCACAATATTGGGGAAATCTCAGCAAGTGCATGTTTGTTGTTGTTGTATCAGTATTTTCCAGGTGGTGGGAAGCTGAGGGAGAACAGGGACTATATGAGTTTGTGTTGGCAATGTTGGCTGTCTAACTCAATCTGTCCGAGCTCATGTTTCTGTCAGGGTTAGTGTAAGCCAGCAGCCAGCTCTGTCAGACATTAAATGTCAGTTCAGGGAACCCAGTTACTTTATTTCTTACTCTTTTTTTGAGGTGGCTCTATTTCATATGTGGAGCTCAAGGAAACAAATCACAGTGACTGTGAGGTAACTGGTGCAAAGGAGAGAAATGAAGATGAATACTACATATATGCACACATAATATACAGTTGAAGTGGAGGGGGTACCACTACAAAATATGCTGATTTTCAATGTGTGTGTGTGCATGTGACAGGAAGGTAGTACATGGGGATGCTGTTCCTCTCAAGGAGATGGAGAACTGTCACAATCTGCACCTCAAGCACTCTCTCTCTTTCCAGCCCATCTCTCTCTCTCTCTCTCGCTCTGTGTTTCTGTGAGACAGGCACAATGACTGAGTTTTTGTGGGGACATTTCAGTAAAAATAACAAAATCGTAGCAAGTGGCTCTTACCCATCTCTCTCCCGGATTTTCCCTCCTTTTCCCAGCCAAGCTCATTCTCACACATCACAGCCTCTGCCTCCCCCTCCCTCACTCTTTTTTGCTCTCTCTCTCTCTCTCTTTCTCTGTCTCTGTCTCTCGCTCCCTCTCTCTCTCATGAATGTCACCTCTACTGATGGTGGCTGCTGCTGGAATTCACACACACATACTCTCACAACCACTCGCTGACTTTGGATGGGAGGAGGAGGAAGAGGAGGAAAGGAAGGAGGAGGAGGAGGAGGAGGGAGGGGGAGTTCAGTGAGGACTGTGGGAAAGGAGCGTGCAATTGGAGGCAGAAGAGGAATCTCTGTCTGTCTGTGTCCATGTCTCCGCTCCGTTCCCGGCTTCATTCCGACAAAGACACTCAATGTCCCGCCTGCTGCTCTACCTCTGGATTTAAGTCGGCTGGATTACAGCTCGGACTCTCAGCTCATTATTCCTCGCTGCCACATTTAAATGGGAGGCAAAGTTGGACCTCCGTGGACTGCACAAATGGTGACAAACAGTTTGATTTTTTTTCATGCGCTTTTACGAGCTTCCTAGCATTCAAAATGTCACTGTCACTTTTCTTCAAAGAAAGTGTTTTTATATGTAAAGCAATTTGAGCTTTGTCTCTTTGATAGTGACTATTTAGAGTAGATTTTGCAATATAACACTTTGAACTTTGCTGTTTAGGTGCATTTTGATGCGAAGATGAGTGGGGAGGAGGGATAGATGTATGTTCCCCTCTTCCCCTTTTAAAAAGTCATTCTAACCTTGATCTTAGTTTAAAACTAAAAATGTGACTGTAGCACTTTTTTCCTGTGCTCTGCTAGTGTCAGATTTTTTTATTTTCGGTCAGAGTGGAGGTTTTACCTTGGACTGCAGGTGAACTTGCATCTCTTTTAGTTCCTCCCTCTCTAAGGGAACCCTCAAACTTAACTCTTCCCTGTTAACCCACTTAGACGCTCGATCTCCCCTGAGGGGGCTTCTCTTAAGAGTTTAGCCTACTGTAGTTTTTTTTTAATATTATTGTTATTATTATTTTTGGAAGAAAGCAAAAGCCAAGCCAGCAAAGGGGGTAGTTGTCAGGAAGACACCCCCCTCCCAAAGGTGAGAGGGGGGGAAGATGGCAGCTCTTGCCAGCTCTCTCATTAGACAGAAACGGGCGGTCAAGGACGACCAAGCCAACCGACCGGTAGCCAACAAGCGGAGGCCCTGTCCTAAGAGCAACAAGTCCCTGTGCCAGAAACAGATCCTGGTCCTGATCTCCAAAGTACGACTATGTGGGGGTCGAAAAGGTCGAAACGACAAAAGACCAGGTGAGTCACTGCCAGTTTGTTTTGTATTTTCTGCTTCCTCCTCTCCTTGCTCATATATTTGTACATGTTGGTGGAAATGAAAGCTAAATTACTTACATTAAAGTTAAACATTGGTCCACATGATTCTTAGATTTAACCAAGGTATCACCCAGCAGGACAGTGGTTTTCTATGCACTGTTAATCAGTAACAATCGATTTAAACACTAACAATAAAACCCTAGCAGCTGATTAAACCTAAAACTTTAATTAGCGGATGTTACACTTGATGCTCTAATGTACTTGCTCTTTGAAAACAAAACTTTAACCCTAGAACTTCTTAATGTCACTTCTTAAATTGTCAGAAATTCATATACTATACAATGTTTTCTTTCCAATGTGTATGTTTTTTCTATATTTGCTTTTTTTACCCTGACTGACTGACTTGCTTACTTAATAAGAACAAATAATGTAATTTTCTTCATTTGTTATGTAGCCTTTTCTCCTTTGGTGTGACTGCTAGACTGCTGAATTATTTAATTCATGACTGAGAAATGTTTTGCCTTATTCATGCACAATTAGTGAGAGTAGTATGCTTAGGTTAAATTATGCATATTACAGAAATGTCGCTGAACAAAACATCCTTCATAAAGAGGTCATAGCTGATAGGAAAAGAGAAACCGTGAATTTAGAGTGTTGTCTGCTCCCCGGAGCTGCAGACTGCATCTAAGCAGCTTGAACGTGAGAGTGATGAGCGATGAGCAGAGCTTTGTGCTTGATGAGGACTTTCATTTCATTCTGCAGCACTGTTTACTATGAAACTGAATTGTAATTCTAAAACTCTCAACCTCACTTAATGACCAAATCACTGATGTACTGTAGATATGATGCAGTACAGCATACTGAATTTGCTCTGGCTCGAACTGTTCGTGGTATGCTTAGACATTTTCTGACTTAATGCGTTAAAGTCCTCTCTGTGATTTAGAGAAATGGCTTCCATTATGTTGTTAACACAACATTCTAATCATCAAACATGGCAAACGCGGCGTAAAAAAAGGAATGAGACATGAATAGTGCTGCTGTATTTTGTAGAACAAATGTATTAGGACCAAAGCTTCGTATAGACTAGACAATCCCTGGTTTTTATGAAACTGGCCTTAAGTTGTTTACATAATAACACCAGATGTTCAGCTGATGTTGCAGTGGCAATGGGGGAATGGTCTGTGTGACAAGCATTGGCTTTTGGGGTTTAGAAAGATACTGAAGAATATTTGTGTTCTACTAAAAAGAGCTTGTGGTTGTTGATGTGCTGAACACAGTTATAGGAATTGCATGCCATGACATGTTTTATAATTAAAGCTGCAAAATGGAAAAATGAGAACATTTCATTGCCTGGTGGATCTATTAGACCGTACGAATGCCAATTTTAGCACAAGAAATGCTAACAATTCCAATAAAATTGTTACAATAATATATATATATATATATATATATATATATATATATATATATATATATATATATATATATATATATAACTAAGATAAATGTTAATTAATGTAATATGTACATAAATCATGCTCATCAGACTAATTTTGCTAATCAAACACAAATGAAAGCTGAGGCTGATAGGTATGTCATCAGTTACTAATGTATTTGTATTGAAATCAAACATTGAACAAACTGGATTTTAGAAGGAGTCCTAGGATCACAACAGCCAGTAGAATTTATGAAAGGATGCGCTAATTGTTGGGGTGAACCATTTGGACCAAAATGGCGGAAACACCAACAGAAACAATGCACTTCTGCAACAACAATTATTGAAAATAGACTCTAATGTTGGTATCCACAATGGAGTATGAACTTGTTAGGGTTAGTTGCCACCTATAGAAGGAAAGTAATAACTTCTATAGTTTAAACATATGTAAATAGACAGTAGAGGACAGAAAATAATAACTGCCCTTCATGCCAGAGTGTGAAGAAGGACTGACAGGATATACATATTATAAAAAGTTCTGTGGGTTCAAATCTGGCAAAGACATTAGAGATTATGTTTCCATGTTATGCAACACAAGTGCATATATACATTACAACATAACAGTTTGTCATTTGCACAAGTTAATACCGGAGAAAAAAAAATATTTTTTTCATGCAGTAAAGCCACCACAGGATTCTGTCCAATCTCTACCAGCTGATTTTCGAAAAGTCGAAAGTTTAATGCTGTCACATTAGCATCACACATAAACTATATGTATTACCGCCATAAAGTGATGGGCTACTAAAATGATTGAGATGGACATAATCCCCACTGCTTGCACATGTTGCTGGCACAAATATAAAACAGGATTTATATGTTTTCTGATTTTACCTCTGTCTATCCTCTTCATGTCATTCCTCTTGAACCCCCTGTATGGGCACGTGCTTATACAAGGGACCTGTGCTGATGCCCCTTTTTCAGATCTATTTGGCTAATTAATTTCTAGTGATTAATCAATCTCCCTCTTGGTTTGTTCAAGGTAGAATCTTACTTAAAAATGGAGGATTATTGACTTGCCTGTCATGCATCACCTTTAGTACCTTTCTCTAAGTTAGATAAAATAGGCACAGAAAGTATCATCTTAATAACTATCTAGACTTTGGCAGAAAGAAATGTCACCGTAAAATATACGGATTAAAAATAGCAACACTATTAGCTGAGTCTTTACTAATGCATGCAAATATAGTGCAGACATAGACATCTTCTAGCATTGAGTGTGCTGTTTGGCATGGAGGTGCAGTAGTATGTTGTAAGAGTAAGCATCCGCGAGGCCAGTCGACAGTTGGAGCACAAATGTAGGCCCCGGCTGGCGGGCAGCAGACCGGGTTACAAGGAGAGATCCAGCAGAGGATAGCATTAAGCTGACCCCAAGAGATCAGGGCTGCAAACTCGCTTACTCAACAACACCTGATCAGACAATGCAGTGTTAGGTAGCTTCTCATCAGAACTTTACTGACTGTGACAGGGGTCAGAGAGAGAGAGAAAGAGAGAGACAGAAAGAGAGAGAGAGGGTGAGCCTGCAGAGGTAAACACAAGCTTATAAAGAGAAGTAAAGATATTACTGATGCCAGAGAAAGCTGGATCAAAAGGTGCATGTGGATGGCATTGATGGGGGTGGATGCAGATAAAGAGGTAATCAAACATACAGGAAGAGAAGTAGGGAGCGATAGCAGTGGAGATTAAAGGGAAGGTAGGTGGGACTGCTAAGAGGTGTGAATCAGCCTGTCATAGAGCAGCCTGTGGCGAAGAAGATGAGATGGGGAACTTTGAGGCTGGATATTAAGTGTCACTGCAAAGTAGCTTACCATCATTTAATTTTTTTTGTTAATGTTTGTTGTCAGTAGTTGTAAAAGCGTTTCTTTAGTTGAATCAATGATGCTTGCTTAAACATATCTATATAAACCTGCAGATGCTTAACTACAGTTCAGAGCAACAAAAGATGACAAAAGTCAATATTTGAAAGATGGAGGGAATGGTGACTCAGACACAAGTTTGCTTTCTGTGTGGGACACTACTTTTCAAGGAACTTTTATAAGTTACTTTTTACAGTTAGGTTTTGTTTTCACATACTCTTTAGTTAGCTTTTATTAAAAAGATTTTGTGTTAGGTTAAAATACCACCTTGTTACAATCCTATCCAGCCACTTTTTGAGGTTGCCAGGGTGACAAGTCCGGGCCCAAAATATGCCTTAAAATCTATTACAATCTATGTACCCACATAGCTGTCACACATTTTAGAAAGGACACACAGTGTAATCAAACTATTGTACAAATTAGTATCACACATAGGTAATTTCTATTCAACAGAGCTTTGCACTCCTGTATTGCATACAGTACTAATGTTAATAGAATCTGTTACCAATTCTATATGAACATTGTCAAATGCTGATGTCAAATGTGTCAGATATCTAATCTTATATTATGAATTTAATCAAACTTAAACTAGCAGGACTAGCAGTCATCCAAATTTGATGGTTTTGACTAACAACATCTAGACGAGACAAACAAAAGATTAGTGGTTGATTGCTGTTGAGACCATCCTACCAACATCTGGGGATTTTCAGCTTTGAATAACCCAAAGAGATCTAAAATATCCGGTACCAAATTGTGTTGACGGCGAGACGGTGCAGCTGTTCTTGTGCAGAACTTTGCCCAAGATGCCCTCATCAGATTAACACCACAAAGGAACTGAAAGTTCAGAGCTTTAATCTTTTTTAAAGTGAAACCCACCAGAGATTAAAAAGTATTTGTTATGTATTTATTTTAATTTTGAAGGTTTATCTAACTTCAGGGGATCAGTGGTGTCTTTTGATTTCTGTGAGTATTACTGTAGAGTTTCAAAGTTGGCTAAAAAGTCAACATAATCATTTGCACAGAGCCTTTTGACAATAGCCCCTGAGTCTTATTCAAAATGAGACGAGTGGAAGGAGGAGGTGTGTACACAAGAACACCCTTTTGTTTCCTGTCCTCCCGAATATGCCACCTCAACCTCCAACATACACCTGCTAAATCTGTGCATGCTTTGATTGAAGCTGACAAAGATAGATTGGATTTACCTCTAACAAGGAAAACGCAGTGAGAATGAAGGGCACCTATAGAGGTAATAATGAAAGGACAAGGAGAGGGAACTGTAGAGTGTGAGAGAAATGAAGTCATGAATAGGAGATACAATAAGAGGGAAGCCAAGGTTTAATATTATTCAAATATTGTGCGCTCAAAATAAATAAGCACCCATAACCGTAGATTCTTTAAAACTGAACTTATGCAATCTGGCAAGGTCATCACTTTTTATGCACTGTTTGGGAAGGCAACTGGAATGGACACTAATATAAAAAAGGCACATGTTCAGTACAATACCAGTATATTTTTGATACATCAATACCAGTCAATAAAACCAGCCAACTGAGACTAAATATACAAACTATAAACTGTCATACTTTCCAGACCTGCACAGATTCCACAATGGAAATAGACAAAAGCATAACAATAGCATATAATTCTATGTAGTATGTAGTATGTTTATTTTTTTATTTTTTGCATCCTGCATGATCTAAAAACTTGATCTATTGATAAGCCAGTTTTTATTTTCTCTTCATATCATAAATTTGATTTGATGCTTTTGCTGTAAACTTGTTCGATGAAGCATCTAGTTTGTGATGCTGTCATTCACATGCACATTTGCATATGTGTACTGCTGCATACAAATGTGTACAATTTTTTGTTCTTGCATATTTATGTTGCTACTTCTATAAGTGTCTTTGCATTGCTATTCAAATGCAGATAAATATATGTTTCAAAAGTGTGTCAGCGAAACTTAATCTCAGACATTGTATGACTGAAAACCTACAATGGGTTCCCTCCTCCAGTAAGAAGCTGCCCCTAAGCATCTCTACTCCTTTGTGGGGAAAAGCCCACTGTGTAAGGACTACGTACATCTGAGAGGCTCAGCACGTAAATCAATGCAAGTTCAAATCTGAATCCTTTGTTGTCCGTCATTGTGCCGTTTAGCTTCGTTATGTGCTCACTGGTGTGATCATCACACATTCTGACAGAGGTCTGGACCCCTGTGGGAGTGCAGAGGATGTTTGTCTTTGGATGTTCTGCATATATTAAAGTGCCTATTTGTGTCCTTGCTAGAGGGTCTATGGGATAAAAAGGATAGGTGAGGGGTGTTGGGGTGTGAGGCTTGCCAGTCTTCTGCCTGTTTCTATGTAGCTCATATGAGGGCGGAGTGGAGAAAGAAGAGTGAAGATGAAGCATGGAAACCGCACTATGCTGCTGCCCCACATCACTCTGAATCCCCAGAGCTGACCATGCTGTTAACTGTCACTGATATGTTCTTGTCATAATGCTAATTAAGCACATATGTGACTATTGAATGTGTGTCAGGGAAGCAGTGTGAGTCCTATTTGCTCCTGCTCGTGTTTGACATGCTCTTGTCAGCACCGTTAATAGGCAGCAATAATGCTGCCACACTTATGTGAACTGCTGCCATTGTCACATAAAATGATTTATGAAGCCCTGAATTCAAATTAAGAGGCCACTGTTGAAGCTGCAGGTGATGTGATACACCTCATTCATTTCCATTCTTTCTTTAACCTCTCCCCTCTCCTGCTATCCCTCTTCCTCTCCCTCCTCCTCTACAGCATCCCTCTTCTATGTGTCTTTCCCTATCTCCTCTCCTTGCCTCTCATGCTGGTCATACTCCGTATCTTTGCATCACTCTATCGCTCTATCATTGCCCTTTTCTCTTGCTCCCGCTGTCCTTCCCATTTTGTTTTATTTCTGGAAAAAAAGGGAGAATTCCACAGTCTTGCCTCCAAGTTGTTAGCTACATTTCACAACTTCATTCCTGCCCTGCTCTTCTCCTTCTCTCCCCCTCTATCTTCCCACAAGGTTGATAATTACTAGCAGCACTGTAGAGCTCATGGCCCAGTTTAGAGAAGGAAAAAAAGGAGTAAGAGTGTTCTCCTTTTATTAGACGCAGAATCAAACACTACACAAGAGACAAACTCTTTCATTTTTGCAATATGCCACAGCAATGCCCATATGTGCATGCATGCACACAAACTCACAGACACTATGCATGCACAGAGAAGGAGAGGTAAAGAGAGAGCAGCTGAAATTGATAGAGAGTGCGATGAGATTGGGAGGGGAGAGTCCAGGAGTCCTAAAAATATAAGGCAAGGAAAACCCCTGTTGTTTGGTGCGGTCAAAGCAGAAGAAGAAGAAATGCCCTTGGCTGCTCAGTCATGCAAACCCCCTCTGTAATTACCTCCAACCTTATCAAGAGGAGCTCAACTATAGGGGGATCAGCCAGTGACATACTGAGCTCAAATCAAGCCAGATAAATACATTAGTGTAATGATAATCAACATTGAGCCATACACTACGCTGATTAGCGATAAACCTCAACCACTGCTTTTTTTCCAGACCAATTACATAGCAGTGGAGGGTTTAAGTGTCCTTGATGGCAGCTGTGATGCATGAAGTGATTACCTTGGGTTCTTATGTGCATTGACCTCATTTATTCAGAGACACACATAATTGCTATGTGAATGGTTGTACTGTAGGGTGAGGCTGGAGTCTCCCCCAGGTGATTTTCAAAATGATTATCAGCACTGAATATAAATTGATGAGGGGCATCCCTATGTAAACCTTCTATTGGTTTTTGCTGGGATCACAGAGGCAAACTTACTTTAATAAACAAATTATTTCATAACTATGATCTGTCATCTGGCTTCTACAAATCTTAACACTTAATGATCAATTTATATATAATGACATATATATATAATGAAATAATAATGACATAATCAGAAGTAGCACAGATGTGGGACTACTATTACATTTACATGCATGACAAATGTAATTTTGACATTCAGTACAGTGCATGTACAGTATTTTTTTTTTTACATCATCATCCCTTCAGGCACTGCTTGTCAACTGCTAGTCATATGTCCCTTCATGTGTGGAGAGGTCACTTGAAAATGGGCCTGCTGATGAGTCAACATGTTGTCGAGCGTGCTGACAACACCTGTGTGCTGATGTACATAAACAGACAGGGAGCTCTCTTTGACCCACACTCCACTGACCTGGATCAGCGAATGTTTTCTGTCACTCAAGCCCACACGTGTCCCAAGAGTGATGAATGTAGTCATACACCTCCTCTCTGCGGGAAATACCCAGGACAGAGGGAGCTACACGGTGCTTTTCCTGGCATATTTAGCAAAAATAGTGTGAGGCAGATGTAGGTGCACTCACCCTGAATGGTAATGTGCAGTCCCTGCTGTTCTTGTAACTACAGAACAAGGTTGCACCCTAGATAACTCACAGCACAATGGAGTAATAATAATGATCATAAGTGGATGCAACTGGATCGGGAGTTTTTGTTTTGTTTTTTTCAGTAAGATTAAGAATACCTTTATTAGTCCCATAATGGGGAAATTGCATGATGATACATTTGTTTTAGGTCATGTGATCATGGCTCACATTTTGCCTCAAAAACTGTCCCCTCCACATTATGCTATACTTTTTTTATACAGGGTTCATCACAACTGCTAGCCTTACAGCTAACAAGAGCCAGCCAAACAATAATGCAAACAATGCATGGAAGTGGGCAATCTTTCCTTGGCTGTTTACTATAAAATTCGTTCCTTCATCCAGGGGCACTGCAAAAGTCACCCTCTCACTCACCATCTCATATCGGTTTTAAGCTTGGTAGTCACTGTCAAAGCCGTCACTGTTAGATAGCAAATCCCTACAGCTGTTTGACTTTCACACCATTCAATCACTGACATCTGAGTTTTTGCTAGGACAACATGCCATGACACAAGTTGGAAGAGATCACTCAACTAGTCAGTAGTAAGTCATAATAAATTAATTTAAATAAATTGATAAAGAGGACTGGTGACCTGTCCAGGGTGTACACCACCTCTCACCTGTAGATACAGTAGCTGGGATAGGCTCCAGCCCCCTGTGACCCCCGCGGGTTCAGATAATGGATGGATGGATGGATATTGATAAAGAATAATTATAAGTTGCAGCACTGCCTAAACTGTGGGGGATTATAGAAGTTAGGGCAAACTATTCACATACCGGTACTTTATACACAGAGATACGTAAAATCATCTAAAAATTTAACTTGTAAATAGGATCACAGATATATATGATACGGCAATAACACATTGGTAATACTGATGTAACCATGTGTAAGCAGCACTATGATGCTGGACGCAAAGCTAGTTACAACAATTTGAAATTCAGTTTGGTGTTGGTTAGGTAACTGTGTACGTCACTGTATATATCTGTCTATATGTCCCTGCTTTCCCATTTCCCATGCAAACACAGGTTTTGTTCTTAGATTTCTCTCTAGTCTATACAAAAAGTCAGTGGATTCACTATGCGAGAAGATAGTTTGTCTCCAGTCACTGTGGACAATTCCCTTGGTTCTACATCAACAACAGTTGCTTTCAAACAAGCATTCTTGCCCTGAGTTGTTTTTTTTTTTTTTGCTTCAAGTTAGGCACTTATGGTTTTTCTTTTTAATTTGAATTTCCCTCTTTCCCACTGAACTGTAAGGAGCAAAAAGTAAATAAAGTTTGTCAAATAATGCTATTTCTTACATTGGATTACAAGATGCACCACCTCACCATTAAATCTGTTTTGGTTAAGGTCTCCTCACCCCCTGCCAGATTCAATATTCTCTCACTGTTTGAATACAAGGATGCCCTAACATACCAAAATCACTAAACATGACCTTTGAGTCAGTAGCTCTTCGAGTTATCATCTGCTCTATTTACCCCTGTGGAGCAGTGGAGGCTGCGTGCGTGCACTACGCATCCTTGTGATACAAACACAGGCTTTTTGCTCATGTAAACAACTCTTGTGTGCTTTGCTAATCCAACCAGAGGTAGACTGCTGTCACAGTGTGTCACTATCAGTCAGTGTGCTCCTCTGGGGCTTATAAAGGGAAAAGAAAGTTGACTTGCCTAATAATGTGTGCTCTATGTGCTGTGGCTTGGACACAAACCATTGGGTTTAAAGGTGTACTGCAACAATTTTAATACCTGTATTTTCAGTGGGCTTGGGCCTTAAATATTTAAAGAGAGAGCCTGTGTTCTAAATTAAGGTGGGGTGTGTGGGTGTGTGCGTGTGTATGTAGACACTTATGCTGTCAACGTAGTGAGAGGGGGACCACTTAGCAGAATATGTGTGGGGACGTAGTGTGCATCTCTGTTATTTGATGGAAGCATGAATCAGTGTTATGATTATGCAAAGATTTGTTTATTTGCATGTTTGCTAAGAGCCTTGTTGCTGTGCTGAACTTTTAGAGGCACAAAGAAAAGAGCCTCAGAGTTGCACTAATGTAATACTAATACTACACTAATCAAGTCAAGGCTGCAAATAATGGTTACTGTCATTGATTTTTTTCTCAAATAAATAATGAGAAAAAAGGTGAAAAAATATGTTTGTAAGATCTTTCTTTCCTTGGAGGAAGCTTTTATTCTGCGGTTCAGAATGTATTGTGTGTTGGCGTTGGATGGGGGTTGTGAAGTTATAGTCAGCTCTGCTAAGCAAAACATTTGTTTTAGTACTCAAGCTTGGGAGTTTTGATTGCAGCCATATTGCAGCCATATTGCACTAGCTGTCAACTAAAATTTCTGCCCAAACGTGCTCTTTCTCTAGCACATACAGCCGTCACTCTTAATGAAAGGACAGTGTCATCTCTTTCACTCTGCTCCCCTGCTGTCCCTCTGCTCATTTCTCTCCTCCCCGATCCTCCCATTTCCCTTTCTTTCCCTCTTTCTCATCGTTCCCTTTTGCATCTGTGGGGACGAGTAATGAACGGCTTCCCTGCACTGATTGGCTGATGTATAATGTTATTAGGTGGGATGAAAGCAAACATAACTCAAAGGGTATTAAATGAAAAAGTAGAGAAAGAAAAAAAGGAAGTGGGAGAGTGGAGATACTGAAATGTTTTGACAGGCAGCTTTTTAAAGAGAGAGGACGGTGAGTGCTGCAGATGCACGCGTGTAACAGTAGGAGTAGGTCACAGTTTCACTGATGTTTCAACCCTGGCACACTTCCTTTGGGAAATAGCCGTACAGATCTAATCCCTGTGTCCTTTGCCACTCTCTGGCTCCCTGTGCAGGTCCGAAGAAGACAGGGAGATTGCGCAGTGACCTAGGTTGCCCTCTGGGGAGCATGTGTGAAGGCATGGGAGGAGTTGGGTGGAGGGGAAACTCCCAGATCTCTCCCAGTCCTCTAGAGGCTCTATCATAAACTGCTTCTTCATCCATGTTTCATTTGCTTATTAAAACTGCAAGTAGTAACTTCACTGGGTCTAACCAGACTAAATGAGTAGTGTTTTAAGCTAAGTCAAGGGACCTGCAGGGGTTTATTAAAAAAGGTTTTGAGGTAGCGAGGTGCTAAGCTCTGGAGACAACTTAGATTCTGGCAGCATGGAGACTGGTTCATGTAGCTGAGCAGGGCTACTTGTGATATCTGAGTGCTGCAGCAAAAATTCTGTCTGTTTCTTAAATAAACGCAAAGTAGGCTGCAGGGACTCCTAGCTCATGAAACATTCAACCACTATTCACCCCTCCGTCCTGTCCTCCAGCACCTAGCCTTCTTGATTATATATCTTTTATTTAGCAAGAGACAGGCTAACTCTCTCACTTGACTCCATCCTCTGGTGCCGCTTGCTAAAATGCTAAAAATAACAGAAGGAGAAACACAAAGGACTGAATTTAAGTTATACCTGCATTCAGTAAGTTGAATTATAGCTAACAGAATTGTGTTTTATTATGTGTTAAATATTCCCAGTGTTAGGTGAATTAGTCCAAAGCACTACACTGGATAAACCACTAATTAACACACATGAAATACTGGTACTGAAAACTAAAAGCCTAAACTCTTGTTTCCTATGTTGTTAGCTTTCATATTTCCTTCTCTAGAGACACGTTTTTAAGAAAAAGAAGATAGATATAGCTGAACTGACTGTTTCAATGTTGGATAAATGTTTCTCTGTTCTATTTTCTTTCTGCTAAAACTGCACTGCTGTGCATATGTTCAGGACCATACATTACACTGACAGTGTCTTATTTCTAAACCAGATCACTATATTGTTGGTGTGATACAGTCATGCTGGCAGTTCTAGAAAGGCTGTAGACATGCTAATGTTTAGCAGATGGGTATTAGGATTAGTATGTTCACTCACTTGGCTGATTTAATTCAGCTAAGAAATATTGCAAGTTTTTCTAAACCACTATGTTGTCAAAAAACTTAAATTATTTCAGGTACAATACCAGGATGGTCTATTTGCTGGTCTTACCCAACAATCCAATATTAAAGTATAATCAATGCTGCCAGAATGAGAGGCCCGATTTTAGACAAAAAACTTTTGTGGTTCTTAATGGCTTGGAATTAGGCTACACTGCTAATTCTTTGTCACTTTTTTAATCCTTCACAGCCTCTTAGCTGCACTTTTTAATACACAGTGCAGTACAAGTAAAGAAATCATCAGCTCTGCGTTCTTGAACTAAGCACCAAAACCATGAAATCTGTGGGAAGTTTTAACTGGAAATGGAAACACAGTGACACTCATGTGGTGTGTATTTAAACAAAGCCACAGGAGTTGACTAACCTGCTCTTTTTTCATGTTCTGTAAATCAGTGGATGTGGTTCTGCTAATAATTTCTACTGTCTAATGGTATACTTTTTTGCCCTTCCTCCCAGAGCCACAGCTAAAAGGCATTGTTACCCGGCTATACAGCCAACATGGATACTACCTGCAGATGCAGCCTGATGGAACCATGGACAGCACAAGGGATGAAAACAGCTCTTTCTGTGAGTCTCTAACACAAGCAGTCCTTATCATCATACAGCTTGACAATGGAGCAGCTCATGGCAAAATTGGGAGCCAAACCTCCAAATGTAATGCTGTACTGTTCACACTGAACTAAATAGAAACACATCAGGTGTTGTGCTGTGCTATAGGGACCCTGTAAGTGAGGAGTTGAAAAGATCTGGATTTTGCCAGCTTACCTGTCAAATTTGCTCCAATTTGTTATTTTTGTCTTTCAATAGGAAGAAACATTGTGTCATATAACTATCTTGGAAATTTTGGCAATTTAGTGTCTTTCTTTCCCTTATGTACAGAAACATTTACTTTAAGCTTTACTTGTAGTCATTCTGACTGGATCTCACCATTTGAAGTGAATAAACCACAGAAAACGATTTTAAGATGATGTAAATGTTCTTCCCGACCTTTAGCAAACTAAATTTGGTCTCCAGACTATGCAGTGTTCTTTTCCAAGTATCATTATCTTGTGTTTGCCTATTTGACCTTCAAGACTCAGACATACACAGACCCATTTTTAGAGAGTGGCTTAAATATGCCACTTTATTTACTTGCCAACTTAGATTATTTCTTGGCAGAATTGTTATTGTTTGTTTTTTAGCACTATTTTAATCAACTGTATCAACAATTGCACTTTTGTCTTTGCTCTGAGCTGCAGTTAGTAAGACAGAACATGTCCATTGTCATCCAGGTTTAGAGGCAATCTAAAGCAAGGTGACATGGTGTTTCCATAAACATAAACTCTAAGTCACAGTAGGTCACAGTATTTGGGCTTAATAGAGATATAGCATATATATATGCAGCAGTGAGTCTGCAGCCATTTAGCCTGCAACAATGAAGACTGAAAAGCAGGCTGTGTTGTTGTACAGTATTGCAGGTTGATTTCACAACTATGTTTTTCTTCTCCCTTTCTCTCCTACTTTATTTCCCAATTTAGCACAGTTCAACTTAATTCCAGTGGGACTGCGGATTGTGGCAATTCAGGGAGCAAAGACTGGGTTATACCTTGCCATGAATAGTGAAGGATACCTCTATACCTCGGTATGTACACACTACAGATCAACCAACATACAGTGCATCCAGAAAGTATTCACAGCGCTTTACTTTTTCCACATTTTGTCATGTTACAGCCCTTATTTCAAATTGCATTAAATTAATATCTTACCTCAAAATTATACACACAATACCCCATTAGGACAATGTTACATGACATTTTTTTGAATTTATTAAAAAAAGTACAGCCTTTGCTTAGTACTTTGTTGATCAACCTTTAGCAGCAATTACAGCCTCAAGTCTTTTTCAATATGATGCCACAAGCTTAGCACACCTATCTTTAGGCAGTTTTGCCCATTCTTCTTTGCAGTAATTCTAAAGCTCCATCAGGTCGGATGGGAGACCTCTGTGCACAGCCATTTTCAAGTCTCTCCAGAGATGTTCAATCGGATTCAAGTCTGGACTCCAGCTGGGCCACTCCAGGACATTCAGAGTGGTTCTGAAGCCAATTCTTTGAGATCTTGGCTATGTGCTTCGGGTCGTTGTCCTGCTGAAAAATTATCCTTCGCCCCAGTCTGAGGTCATGAGCGCTCTGGAGCAGGTTTTCATCCAGGATATCTCTGTATATTGCTGAATTCATTTTCCTTCTATTGTGACTAGTCTGCCAGTTCCTGCTGCTGAAAAACATCCCCATAGCATGATGCTGCCACCACCATGCTTCACTGTAGGGATGGTATTGGCCTTGTGATGAGTGGTGCCTGGTTTCCTCCAAACATGACGCCTGGCATTCACACCAAAGATAATTTTGTTCCTCATGGTCTGGGAGTCATTCAGGTGCCTTTTGG
Organism: Parambassis ranga; assembly: GCF_900634625.1. Lineage (NCBI taxonomy): Eukaryota > Metazoa > Chordata > Actinopteri > Ambassidae > Parambassis > Parambassis ranga. The sequence goes on along the minus strand of NC_041034.1, from coordinate 15,109,881 downwards.
CAAATTCCAGACAGGCTGCCATGTTTCTTTTACTAAGGAGTGGCTTTCATCTGGCCACTCTACCATACAGGCCTGATTGGTAGATTGCTGCAGAGATGATTGTCCTTCTGGAAGGCCACAGAGGAACGCTGGAGCTCTGACAGAGTGAGCATCAGGTTCTCAGTCAACTCCCTGACTAAATCCCTTCTCCCACAATTGCTCAGTTTAGATGGCCGGCCAGCTCTAAGAAGAGTGCTAGTGGTTCCAAACGTTTCCATTTATGAATAATGGAGGCCACTGTGCTCATTGGGACATTCAAAGCAGCAGAAATTTTTCTGTGTCCTTCCCCAGATTTGTGCCTCAAGACAATCCTGTCTCGCAGGTCTATAGACAATTCCTTTGACTTCATGCTTGGTGACATGCATGGTCAATCAACTGTGGGACCTTATATAGACAGGTGTGTGCCTTTCCAAATCATGTCCAACCAACTGAATTTACCCCAGGTGGACTCTAATTAATCTGTAGAATTATCTCAAGGATGATCAGTGGAAAAAAGAATGCAACTGAGCTCAATTTTGAGCTTCATTGCAAAGGGTGTGAATACTTATGCAAAAGTGATTTACTAGTTTTCTATTTTTAATAAATTCAAAAAATGTGGAAAAAGTGAAGCGCTGTAAATACTTTCCGGATGCACTGAATGTGACAGAAAACCCCCTGTAAAAACACAAACATTTCTGCTTATAACAATTAGGTTTAGGTATGTTTGTCTTGCTGTGCATGGTTCATATAACTTCTAATCTATAGCCTGGTGACATGGAGGGCTTTGTCACATACTGTCAATTTGGATTTAAAGCTTCAGCTGGCTGTCAGTTAGACTTAATTTTGTCTTTTTAATTGGAGCTAATATGGATGCTATGGATAATGGTACAGTGTGATATAAACTACTAAGGCAGTAATCTAACAAAAGGAGGGAATGAGAAATGAGCTGCTGTAGCTTAAGTAGCAGTAAAGGTTAGCAATTTTGAATAAAAGGGGAAAATGGAAATACACGTAATGTGTGGTAGTGGTGGTGACAACATGTCAAAATGTCGTCAAGAAAGCAGAAATGATGGCAGAAAACCAAGTTTGTTCAGAACCTTAGACAGTGTCAACATCCATGTCAGCACCATAGACAGTTCTGATTGTACTGCTTACACTACCAGTCAAAAGTTTGGGGTCACTTGGAAATGTCTTTTATTTAATTAAAAAAGATGTTTGTTTTTTTTTTAATGAAGATAACATTAAAGTAATTAGACATACAGTCTAGACATTGTTAATGTGGTAAATGACTATTCTAGTTAGAAAAGGCTGATTTTTAATGGAATATATACAAAGGTATACAGAGGCCCTTTTCTAGCAACCATCATTTCTATGTTCTAATGGTACATTGTGTTAGCTAATAGTGTTAAAAACATTAATTGATGATTAGAAAACTCATGTGGAATTATGTTAGCACAGATGAACTGCTGATCAGAAAAGCTAGAATTGGCCTGGTGACCCCAAACTTTTAAACTGTAGTGTAAGATTAGCTCATTTCATCTTAGCTACATGGTATATGTGGTTATAGCATTAGAAGTCTTATTTCATTATTGCTTGTGACAAGCATTGTTTAAAAATGTGATAATGTTGTATGTGCTGCTATAGATGACTATAAATGAGCTCCAAAAGCTGTACCTACAGGTGCACATATTGTGTCATACAAGTATGAAAATGATTCCTGCAGTATGTTGTATAGTTTTCATCTCTAGTGGCCGTGTGGTTTCAACAGAACGCTTGGGAATTTATATGCAAAATCATTTACTGCAAGTGCAGTATTATGCATATAAGGAGGAGTGCATAATACGTGCGTGTGAGAGTTAAATCTTGAATTATGGCATATGGACTACACCCACTCCTATTATCTTCTCAGCCCCTGATTAGCATGCATTAGACTTTGGTGCCTTGCCTCTGTGAACAGAGAAGAGAAGGGATTTCCTCAGCAGCAGTCAATAGCTGTACTGCATTCCACACTGACCTCTTTCAGAGAATTTCCTCTCTCTTGGACATACAAACACAGTTAAAGGAGTGGGTTTAAGAGACCAGCTGTCTTGTTGTGATATTACGCAGGTTTAATTGTATAACCCCTTATTATTCTTCCTCATGTACCAATTTGCTGGTGTAAGAAAGGAGTACAGGTGGCATTATACGGCCATATCTTTGTGTTCTAACAGCACATTCATATTACTTTTACATTTAAAAGCATTCCAAGAGAGTATGTGAACCAGACAAGGAATGGTTTTGTTTATGATAAATAGGCTCATCACTGTCACTTTCAGAGGAGCCAAGATGACTGACAGAGAGACTAGTCTGTTCCCTCTAGCAATTTTCTCTTATTCTTCCATATACTACCCTTTTTTGCTGCTTACTGATGGTTATTATGCCGTTTTCTGATGCAGCTTGCTCACATACTTTGGGCAGGATATTGAGCCGGGCTCTGTAACAAGCAGAAAAGTCCACTGTTGCCTTGTCTTGCACATAAATCTCAGCCTCACTACCTGTAGGTGACAACAGGAAATGGCTGATCCTGATACAAAAATAGAGCTTGGCTTGTTCCTGCCCCATTTTATAATCTATGTGCTCTGGAAAACTCCTCATGGAGAGAGAATGTGAGTGTGTGTGAGGGAGAGAGAGGGAGAAAACTGGTGTTGTGTTCTTGAAGACTAACATGACATGAAGTTTGTTATTTGTGCCACAAGAAGTTACATTTTGATAAATCATTTTGATAAATCTTTGAATGCGACCTGGATCAGGTTTAAACAAAAAATGAGCCATTAAAAAATCAAACCATTTATTGCATTGAATGGTAAATAAAGGTTGAACTGTGTAGTCTGACAGAGAGTAAGAAAGATAGACAGACAGGGGAGGGATAGAGAGAGTGAAAGAGTGTTAAAGGGTATTGATAAAAAGCTATGTCCTTTCTATTCTTTTCATGAAAGGATTACATTGAGATGCAGGACAACACCAGCAGGTAGATAGCATCGCTTTTTATCACGGGACAGGAGAAAATGTGGACATTAGAAAAAGTAGAGGAGAGGATATTTGGCCAGAGCTGGAGAAAAGAGATGAAGTGCAGAAATGCAATGATCAAAAAAGACATTTTGCCAGACAGCCAATTAAAACCGCGTAGGAGAGCCAAAACCTATTGTTTCTGATAGATTGGTGATCTTAGAGCAATTCTCCCCTTCAAAAAATGTCCCAGGGAGAATGTAGCCCTTGTGATTTGCAAAGATATGAAATAGCAATCAACCGCTAATCTCTGCCCTCGATTTTTGATAAAGGCAGCAGGGAGTGTGGAGCCAGTCACCTCTGTCACTGAGGGTTGAAGTGGGGAATGTCAGCTCGAGCTCTGCTCTCAGCTGCATAATATTGACAAGGCCCTTCCAGCTGTCAATCACCACTGTGGAACCACAAGTCCCTGCACAATATCATCCACTCTGTTTGTGTCATATGAGCATCATGCCTCCCTGAACTATCATAAAGCATTAGGGACAGACTATACATGTGTGGTGCTAGACAGTATTAACTGCCAGTCTCATCCTCTGTAAAATCCCTCTTAATAAACACGTCTATGCCCTATTGACTTACGTAACGTGGTGTGTCACAGTGCATCTACATCTGGCTCGACATCAACATCATCAACATGCCCTGCCGGTGGCTTCCTGTGCTGCAAACAGTCCACACACATACACACAGAGGATTGTTGTGAATGAGCTTAACAATTCACGTTCTCATGTGAGTGAGTTGCTGCAGCAGTAATGCAGCACTATGGGAATGTGGTGAGATTACTGCAGCTGGGCAGATTTCACTGCCTCTCATAGATTACCCAAGGAGTAGACGGGGCAGTCAATAGATGCAGGAAGGCTGTATGACACTGTGACCCCTGCTGTCTACACAGGGGACTGCACATCACACTACTTAAACATGTTTTGAATTCCATATGAAGTGCTGTATTTTCAGAGGCATTATTTTTTAATTTAATGCATGTACAAGCATGATGACTTGAAAGCAGAAAATACAGTTCAAGGGTTTGCGATTATGTTAGTCACAACTCTTTTAACTTAATTATATATAGGAAAAAATGTGAGGTAGGGTTAAGGAACTCCAGCCTGTGAGTGTGTGTTATTAGTACTTCACTGTCCTTGTGTGGGGCTAAGTGCACTTCCAGTGTATGGTAGCATGGAGGGTAAAGCTTCTTGAAGCAAGTAGAACAGATCTAATCAGACACCAGGAATGAAGAAGGAGCTGGCGTGTGTGGGCGGGGAGGGTCAGGATGATACTCTGCATCATAAAAAGGTTCTCCCCGAGCTTAGGGATTCTCAGCACAGTAGCTACATATTACCTTTCTCATTTGCTTTCATTTAAATTCCTTTTTGGCTTGAGACACGCGGAAAGGCAGGCTAGCTACACAAGTCAGAATAAATCACAGTTGAAGAAGTTTTTTTTAAATTGCTAATTCCTTCATCACTTTTAAAAATGTGCTACACTCAACACATCGTCAGCAGTTATTTATCTGGTGGTTTGAATGATATTGTCGGTAAGGGCACCTTTCCGTCTAGAGGTTAACTCAAGGTGAGCCACAGAAGGGGGACAATTACAGCAACATATCTGCATCAGGATCCTGGCCATTGTACCTTATCATGAAAAATCACTTTATTATGAGGACATTATTTCCCGGTCTTACCTGCTCTCACACAATGTTTTTGTTAGACCTTAGGAGAGAATGACATACAGATGTAGGTTCTTTTATCATTAGTTGAATTTCCAGGGGAGTTTAATGAATTTAATGAATGTAATTTCATAGGATGACTTGGGAGAGTCATCCTTGGGTCATCATTGGCGTCAATTCAGAGGTTAAGCTGAAGGGTATTGTGTTGGAGGGATGGGTTCTTTTTTCCAGAGGGACATGGCTGTCAGATTGTGGGGTACTAGTGTCTGAAGCCCTTGTCAGCCTGATGTTCCCGCTTAAGGTCCTGAGGGAGAAGCAGGTCTTTCCCTTTTCTGTTTCTAAACTCTGTTATTACCCAGCAACCCCTGTGTCCTCTCTGAGTGATCTTCTGCTCTCTTTCCTGTCTCTCCTACCTTTCCCCTTCTGTCTCCCGCACTTCCCACCCTTCTTGCTCTCTGGCCTGATTAATAATGAATGAAGCGGATCATCTATCGATTCCATCCTCTGTGTTAGCACAGCAGAAGATATCAAACCTGTCAGTGGATCTTAAAATAGCCCTGCAATATGCTGGTGATGGTAGTGGGAGTATTTGTTAAGTTAAGGGTAGGTGCTTTTTTACAGAGAGATGATAGTAGTAAAATGAGAACAAACTGTAGCAGAGCTGAAGGGCAGGAGAGGATGCAGAAAAGTCCTGAATTGCCTGTTCAGCTAAAGGACGACCCCTCCCTGTGAAGGGGAAAGGTGATGATCTGTGATAAGTGTGAAACTAGAGGTCTCTTATACCTTCTCAGTCTATGTCTGGTTCTTTATTAAAACTTGTCTATGCCAAGCTGTGATCCTTTGGCCCTCTTCTGTCGTACCGAGTTGCAGAGAAATTCTCCACTCAGCCATTTCTGCCCTGCTGCTCTCACTTAATCAATCCAGCAGATTGGCTTTGCTCTCTGACAGAGGAAGGACCCTGTCGAGACCCTGATGGAGACTAAGAGAGATGTATATCTGTCGCCACTGGTTAATATCACCAGTCAACATTATGCAGGGTTCAGTAGTCCTTATGTTGAGGACGGAGAGGGAGGGGAAGTGCTACGGGAACATGATCATTTACAACGACTGGTTGAACTGTTGGATTTGATCCAAGTTCCACTAATTTGATTTTGTAACGTGTATTCAGATTCATCCAGTCATGGACAATTCACAGTACAAGAGTGGTTAATATTAAAGCCATAATTCAGGGGAGTTAATAAAATGTTTCTCCAGACAATCCTAACATTTGAAAGTGTCTTATTTTAAGCCGCTAATCACAGGTCACAGTGCATCTTCTGCATGTAGAAAGGTAAGACCAATAAAGTCACTGCAGTTGCAGTGACACAGCCTTGGTGACACACTGGTGAAATCATTTTAAACAATATAAGGAGATCTGTGGTTTCCCAAATCATAGCTGTGCTTGGTTAGTGATGCTTGGATGTAGGCTGAGGTAAGTCAACTAACTGGCAAACCGACTCAACAGACAGCAGAATTCTCCCATTGATTACTTATTGCATCCTAATAACCACTATCTACTCACCAGGTTTGATTAGATGAATCATCTTCCAATCACCATTTATAACAGGCTAACCTTTGGCCATTCAGATAAATTAATTGTAGGTGAGCAAACACAGTAGGTTGGTGAGGATCATTGAAAAAACTGAAAGTAGCAGTTAATATGGTAGTCCTCTTTCTAAGATGGTAGCAGGTCATTGTATCAGGCCAATTGTGTCGACTACACAACCTTTAACCCTTCTATTCATATCTGGCTGTGTAATAGACTTAATCAGCTTGACTTCATGACTCGACATTGGTGTCTTATTAGATGAGGTTGTGAATCTAACGTTCCTGAGCATTGTTAACTGACTCTAATTTCAAGAGTCATTTCAATCTCTTGCAGCCATATATCACAAGATGGTTCAGTTTAAAAAAATTCTAAGGCCAATGAGAGAAAGCTGCATTTGTGTTTTGTATATTATAAGCAATTATTTTTGTAGAATAATTTTGCAGTCATGTGTCAGTTTTGGTGCTAAGCTTTGTCTGAGCAGGTGGTTGATGTGGGTTTGCAAAAATTGACTTATGTAGGACCTTGGTTTAATATCATCGGTTCCACAGGAACAGTATCCATGTATTTGTTGTTGTGTCAATGTCAGAGTTTCAGTTCCTTTCATCTTTTTTCCTATCTCAGCATCTTCCTCTGGGAATTTGTTATGTTTAGAATGAATGTTTTTTTTTTCACTTATAGTATGCATTCTTGTCTTGCTGTTCACCAGGGACCAGGATGTTTATGCTTTCAAAGAAACACAAGTCCAGATATGAAGTTCGTGTTCAAAGGCTCATGAAAATGTTTTTTCATGACATTTGCACATTATTTTTCGATGCTTTGTTTGCTAATATGAATGTGCCTCTGCCCCCTTTTCCATATTTCATTTTAGGAGCACTTCACTCCTGAGTGCAAGTTCAAGGAGAGTGTGTTTGAGAACTACTACGTTACATACTCCTCCATGCTATATCGCCAGACCCAGTCTGGCCGCTCCTGGTATATCGGTATCAACCGTGATGGCCAGGTCATGAAGGGCAACCGGGTAAAAAAGACCAAGGGAGCCGCACACTTCCTGCCTAAAGTTATAGAAGGTTTGTTTTCTATATGTCACTTTTTTAAATGGTTTATTCTTCATTATTAACCAATGCTTCTATTTTTGTCAAACAGTTGCAATGTATAAGGAGCCATCGCTACACGAGCTTGCCAGTGAACCAGTGAGTCCTCCTCGGAAAACAGTGAAGACGTCAGATTCGCCGTCCCTAAAGAATGGACGGAAAGAAGCTCCAAAGGCTGATGCCTCATAGCACAGGAGACTGAGGGTGGGACAAAGGGCAGCAGTGACATTGGGAACACAGTTGTTCCACTACGCACTGAGGGTGGCTGAGGGAATGGCCTTCACTGGTCACCACATTCCAGAAGTGCACTACAAGATGCTGAGGGATAAAGAGTCAGCAGTCTATCAGCAACCAACAAGGCCTGAGAGAGGAGTCCCCCCCTCAACTGAGATCACAGAAGGTTCCAAGCCAGAACTACTACTAACCATCCACCTCCTATAATGTCAGTGTCCCCTCATGACTCCCTAATACACAGACTCCTTCATCTTCTCTGTCAAACTCGAGCTTCTTTGTCCTGCTGACAGTTTCAGCTTTTCTCACATGCCTACCCGCCTTCTGCTCTATTGTACTGTATATTCACCACTCTCGCATTTTCTGGCGCCGACTGCATCATAATCCTAACCCATGGGCCCTCCTCTTGAGCCCTAAAGTTGGTGACAGTGTGGCTCAGCCAGCTTTCCCCCATCATCTGTCTACCAGCTAAGCTAATCACAAAGGTCAACTAAAGCTCAAAGCAAGATGAAACAACTCAGAGAGGAAAGATATCTGCAGGAAGTCTGGGGTCAGGTCAGGTCAACAGGGCAAGGCAAGTGCATGAGAGAGTGTAAGGATAAAATTATTAAAAAGTAGTTTATCACAGTAGTTTCCTTGATAGTATGAATAATTGGCAATATTAATGCTAAAATATCAAAATCAATGGAAATAAAATAAATATCCTTTTAGGGAAGATGAGCCATAAAATAACAGTAATGGAATAATGCATAAATTCCTGAGCAATATAGTTAACAACAAGCCACAACAACACAAATCTTAGTAACAAATATAAAAATGAATGAGTGAGAGAGTGAGCAACACCATGTGATCCATACTAGGTGTTCACTAATTATTGCACTAGCTCATTAAAGGCCCCAAATGAATAACTGGGTTGCCTTTTAAAATCCAGGGTGCATCTAAACTCAGTCACCTGAAAAGAAGCCGTAGTGTACACTTCACTCAGCATCTGCTGTCAGAAAAAAGCCAGGTTTGAAGCCCAACATCAAAGCCAGAGGAGCCTCTGAGCTAGAGCACTTGTTATTCTGAGGATGTCTGGCAGCTTATCCACTCACTAGCTTTATCAAATCACCTTGGAAGAATTGCCCTCAAAAATGTAGTTGTCTGAGTGGATGTGTTTGGTGTGACTGTGTTTTAACCCCGCGCGTGGATGTCTTTTAGAGAATGGATGTACTGTGATTCTGTGTGTGAATGAGAGTCTACACAGAGGATAGACAGAGGTAACCTCTGCTGTGTCCTTCAGACAGACCACGACACTGTGTCTTTGATATATCCGTGTTGGTGAATAGATCCTTCATCTTTTTTTGTGCACCTCTTTTACCAACTTTACTTTTAAAACAGCATGACAAAAGATTTCTGGCCGACCTCATGGTGACATTAATGTAACATTTTATGAAAACAAAAACGTTTTACAAAATATACATTGACCTGATGTACGGTAAGTTAAGGCATCTACATGGAAAGTGTTCGTCCCAGGTGCTGTTGGGTGCTGTCTGCTCTAGTAATGGACTGAGGGAGGTGAACATGTCACCATAATGTTTAGTCAAACTCAATGTATAACATGGAAAGAAGCTATGTCAGGAAGTCTGAAGGTATAAGATGCAGAAGGCAAAGAGTAAAATTGCTGATCATGTGCTGGTTAAAAATCACAGATAAATCTGAGGAAGTTCTGTGCATTGGCAAGTGTGTCAAGATGGGTTAGAGAAAGTGAAATAGGGGCTTTAGGAATGTGCTATTGAGGGTGAAAGTAAGTCTGAAATTGTGTGTGGAATTGTAAAGAGGTCATCACAGGAAGGCAGTTATTTAGAAAGAGTGAAGGATTAGCAGGTGTATTCTTGAGGAATGTTGATAAGGAATTTCGGCAGCAATGTGAGCAAGAATCATGGCAGGGTTGCATGCAGCATGTGGATATGATAATGAATGTTAGACAAAGAGGCACGTAAGGCACTGAGCGCTGTTTATGACGGGGTCTATGGAGGACATTAGTTGGAAGGCTTTGTTTTTTTTCCCATTAAGTCTTTTTAATTTCCTAGGCTTTTCCAGAGGGAATATTACTCAGTTCAAATTTGGATAGTCTGTCCTTGTAGCGGATTTTATATTGTACACCTGTAGAAAAATCTCTATTTTGTCAAATTTTCAGTAAGCCTTGTACGGTTTCCAGCTCTGCATTATATCAAAGTGCTTGCACAGCAGGTTGCATCTGTGTACTGCATTTTGAAGCTGATCACAAGCCCACTTCATGAAAGGAAAGCACTTGAAGGCGCAAAGCAGTGACTGAGTGGTGGAAAAGGATTTTTGCATTACAAGATTTCTCCCCTCATGTCTACAGCATGGCTGCAGCTAAACAGAAAAGGTATCAAATCGTCATAAATGTGTAATTTTGGTGGTAAACTGTGAAAATAGTGTTGTATATTTACAAAATTAACTCTTACCATAATTCCTTTTCCACCATTAACATCAGGGATTGAAATTCCTCCATAGATTTCTTGTCCGAAAGGCAGCCAGTCCTTACTTTTGTAGGAAGTAGAAGGCCAGAGCAAGTTGTTCGATAGCAAAACTGCAAGTAGACAGGCAACAATAGATACAGTTAAGTAGTAAAAAATTTGCAACTGTAAATTGTGAAACCAGTGATGCTGTTAAACGTAAAAGTTAAGGAAGGACAAGCAGCTGAAGGTCTGTGAAGAAGGTCATCCAATTAAGAGGATTTCTATGTGTTCTGTTGGAGAGAATGGGATGTCAGGTCTTGAAAAGCTAATGACGAGGTGGTAACACGGAAAATAAAAACTCAGATATACTTTATGTGCCCACGCATCAAGAGGTTTAAAGTCGTAATCCCTGTCCTACACACACCCTCTTTGTATCTACAGCCCATTAACTTTCTTTTCTACATTATGTTGCTTGTGTAGGTGTACGCTTACAGTGTCTTTATGAGGTCCGTGTGTGTATGTGTGTGTGCGCATCTATGACTAAGAGTAAGGTAAGACAAGACAGAGAAGCAAGGAGAAAAAGAAAGGGCATGAAACAATGATCGATAGACTCAATAAAACACACAGAGAACAGCCACCCTGAGATGGGCGCAAAAAAAAAATCCCCCAAGGTCTGCCAAAGACAGTAAAATCAATTTGTTCATAATGAACTCAGAGGTATGTTGTTTGATTTCTACCTATAACCTCAACAAAGAAGCCACTCAGACAACAGCAGGAGAAAAAGTTTGTATTATTTCCTCAGGGCATGTACACACCGGCCCCACAAATACCGTACTTTCCTTTAAAAACCCGAGCAGTAATCACACATCAACTGCCCACAAAGTCTGGGCACAGAACAAAGTTAACGCACTGTCTAGGTATGGTCTTAAAACATTCAGCAAAGTTAGCAGGACTAACAGGCCGTAATTAATGCTAATTCCATCACGATTGTTTGAGGATGTAAAGTTTTATTGCACTGTATATCAACTACCAACATCCAGGGGAAATCTTTGGAACAAATCCAGGAAACACTTGATCTGAAGTGTGTTTATGAAGAACCAACAAAGCATTTTTGATCACACTGATGGCTGTATAATATTACTGTGTTACACTGGTGTTCACTGGTGCACCAAAATCTGAGCTATGCATCTTTTGATTGGCATGTTATCATATATGTTTAATTAAAACCTTCTATCTTTATTTGGTGGATTATCCACATTAAATTCAATACAACTGAACTGCAGATAGATACTTTTCAGTACATAGCTGCAGCTGTTTGCAGTAAGTATCAATATATCAATTCAAATGCTGCCATGTCCTCAAACTATTAAAATGCGCATTATGCAGGTTGTCAATTTGTAGACACAAATCTATGTATAACTAGCACCCTCTAATGGACGTACTTGGCTGCTAAAAGATACTTGTGTTGATAAGGCGGACACGGTTCAGTTTGAGAGCAGAATTCATTAAGTGCAGTGAAGTGTTCTTACATTTGTGACTGAGAATTTGATAAACAAATACCAAAGTGTTGGGTCCTGTCTGTGGCAAGTAAACATGCCTGTCAAAAATAAATTAAATAAAGGTAATGTACAGCAGATGGACGTGTGCCATGCTCGCTGTTTTAAAATATTCAAAGAAAGACACTTCAACAGAAGCTGCAACGCTGTCTTTGAATATTCCTAATTAAATAAGCATTTGTTTAAAGTGCAGAAGCCATTAATGTTGAACCTGTAGAGTGTTTTTGCTGATATGTGAGTGGCTTCTTTGAGAAATAATGTGAGGGGAAATAATGTGTTTCCAGGCAACAAAATCCATCTGGATGACCAGTTTACATGTATGTCTATAAAACAATTATTGTATATCTGATGTACTATGTCAGGTTTTCTCAGAAATATACTTAAATAATATGTGTTGATGTTTTTTTAATTGATTTTCAGTGTTTCTATCTTGTCATGTTTCCTTTCTGATTCAAATGTCAAATGCCTCAGACAAAGGCAAAACTTCTGTTCCTATTTGGTGTTCTTTTGTTTGTCAGTACTGTTGTATTCACTCTGAAGTGACCCTTGAGTTAAAAAAAAAAAATCACCTAAACTGATTCCCCACTGTGCGACAGAGTTGCGTGATACAAGTGGAGAAGCCTCTCCTACAGCCTACAGTGTGTATTCTGTGTCATGCCCAGCAATGACCCTGGTGGTCCTAAGCATTATGATCATGCAAGTCTTCCGGAGAGTTCCCACAGTCGCTTCCTCTTACTCTTACAGACTATTTGACTTCTCTCGCTGATCACCCTGTCTTCCGAAAACTCACAAAAAAAAACAAAAAAATGTAAAAGAACCAAAAAAAAAAGCCATAAATAAAAACAGGCCTTGGCACTGATAAGCCACAGAGAGCAGGCCTGACTTTCTCAGGCACCTCCTGAGTGTTATGTTTGGATTCTGGACTCCTTACAATAAGAGCCAAAAGAAGAAGCAGCAGGAACATACTGGCTTTTCTAAAGCAGCAAGAAGACCAGCAATATGCAATGAGAAAAACCAACCTGCACTCAAGGAGGGGAAACAAATCCAATGGGCTAACGGCATTCAGGATTTGCAGGCTACAAAGGCAATCAGTGGTCTGCAATAATAACTACTAATCGTCCAGAATGACATGGGATTTGTTCCTCTTTTTTTTTTTGCACAGCATGCATACATCAGTGTTCTTTGGCTCTTTATGGATGACTCCCTCTGAGTATCTACATGACACAAGCCCTCGATTCACCCTCTCTCCATGTTTGCCATCAGACCTGTGTATATTTCTACAATAACTCCTACATGAATTGAAAGGAGATGTCTTATTCTGAAATATTATTCAATAAAATAACATATATTTGTATGATTGTAAGGGGTGCCATTCGATGCTTTGTCTGTCAATTTTGTCTTCCCAGTCCTTTTAAAATACAGTATTGAGTTTCCACTCAAGGTGATGTAGGTTATCTACATTTTTTTTGTTCCCTTTATGTGTCCTTGCAGTCACCTACTATGCTGCGCACTTTTAGAAATCAATAGTCGGGTCAATTTAGCATGACAAAAACATTCAGATAGGGAAAAGTAAATCAGAGATATGTAACGGAAGAAAAAAATGAAATTAATTAAAAGTATATTTGTTTAAAAACTGTCAAATTGTCCAATCCCGGTTTAGCTTTAAGAGAATGTGACATCAAGGGTACGTGAGCGAGCATCCCTCTGTGACACAATACAACACAACTCTGTGTTGAACAGGACTGCAGGTTTGTACGCTGTGTCAGATAAACTGCAACCATACCTGGTTGGTTAGTTATGGTTAGTTTCTGGTCTGGATCTACACCTTAATGAACCAGGATGTTCTTAGGAGCGCACACACAGCACACTGCAGTAGTTTTTCAGGCTGTTGTGACTGCATCTGCTTTATTACATACACCTGTGCAATCTAATTCAACCCAATACCACAGATGTGCCATTCATTCAGCATTAATGAGGCGCACTGTCAGCTCAGACACTGTCAACAATCAATCCTACTTTATTATTATCTTAGGGTGGGAGAGCAAAATGAGCAGCAGAGCTGTTTTTGGATTGCGCCAGACATGCAGTCCTAAAGTGATATACTTCTGTTTTTAAAAATAGCTCTACTGGTGTATTTTGTTTGGGACAAACTCCAAAATTATCTTGTTGAAAATAATCAACATGGCGGTGACTTGGCCACACCTGCAATGTAAACCAGCAGCCTGCTGTCACAGAAAACATAGAGCAGCTTTTCATATGTCATACAAGACGTTAGGTGCAGTAAACGCGCTGTAATGCCTGACACCTTCATGTTACTTCCAAACAAAAATACGTCCATCTTTTTTACGTCTAGTTCTATGTGGCTGATATCAAACTTGAATACACTTACCAGCATCTCATATATATATTAAAGTGCTCACAAAGCGGCAGAAAGAATATAAAAATAAATACCTGTTGTGCAATTAAGAAGTTATACTATTAGAATCCAATAATGTTAGCATAGCATCTGTCTTACCTTAAACTAGCTGTTATTCTGTGGGGAACTCCGGCATGGACGCTCAAACCTTACACTAGCTAAACTATCTAAACAGTTAGCTAATAGTTTGCTAGCTAGTTTCCCCTGTAGAGTTAACCAGCGTGCGTGCCTGCCAGTGCCACCCTCTGGTGGAGAGGAGAAGTGCAAGGAGAGCGCCAGATTAACAAGTCATTAAGTAAGCAAGTAAATTAATTAATTAATTAATAATTAAAAAACAGAAATGCATCTTTACACATCCTTTATTGCTTTTATATTTATAAACATTTGCTTACTTGTAGCTGCTAGTATTGTACACATTACAATAGAAAAACAAAAACTCTTTCTCAAGTTTAATTTTTCTTTATTTGTTATCAATATAAGCAGGCTACGTTGTAGCGAGTATTGTTGTGAGGATCCTAATTTACATTCTGAATATGCAAATATTCAGAATGTGAAACAAAGACACATGTGTCTGTAGTACTACACTGGTCTCAAATGTAAACGGCTGATGTCCGTTTACATTTGTTATTCTGTCCTTCATACACCTTTGCTTCATCATCCCTGCTATCAACTGTACAGCTTTGAAACTACCAATGAAAAGTGACATTATGATAACAGATAATGCATGATATGCTTCCATAATATTGATATGAATCTGCAGAACTGAACAAACCAACCATCAGTCTAAGATGCTGCAAAATTAACAACCTAATCTGACTAATCTACTGAAGAGTGATGTGACTCTTACAACACAAAATGTATCATAATGATAGATGAATATAGCTCCAATTATGGCCGCCGTTTGTAACCCACAGTCAATTAGACATCACAATCGCTCAGTGATTACTGTGTCTCTCAGACTTCCATAATCAAGCTACAAGTCATCGTCCAGAACAAGCTGAACTTGAGCAGCATCTGATCTGTCAGATTACTGTGTGCTCTGTGCTGTCGCTGGCTTTCACAGTTCCCCCTTTGAGACATGACCTCATTCAAGGGTCGGGCAGCCCTCTTTCCTCCTCTGATCCTCCTTGTGCTTTACTGGGGCATCTCAAATCTCATGGAAGCATGACTTGTGCATTTATATAAGATTATTCTGCATAAACCCACACGGAGCAGTGCAGTCAGCTCTCAGACTGAATGGAGCTTTATATTTCTTAATGCAGCAAATAAGGATTAAGGCATTAAACCAAATATAGTTCTCACGATAGCTGGAGGAACCAATTACCCTCAGCATGTGCATGTTTCCATTATAGGAATCTACATGCTAAATTTGAACAAACGTGGGAAAATCTCAACCTTGTCTTACATTTAATTATGTTGTTTTTTTATTTCAGGAAGCATCAAATGCTGATGTTTTTCTGACATACAATTCAGCTGTTCTTTCACTGGTATTAAAATCAATAGCGGAGCATCAAAATCTCAACACGATTAATGAAGTCACCAGAAGTGCATCTGAACAATTTTGTTCATGATGTGCAGCAAAACTGCAGTCCTAAAGAAAAACAGATGTCGGGAAGGGTTAAATAATGGAAATTTAAAAAGCAAATTCTTTGTTGTCAGCGTAGTCTGTTCTCCAGTTAAGTATTAGGCCATAAACCAGTCAGCTGGTTAAAACAGACAATAACACTCATGTGTGTTTGAGGAGAATAAAAGATGCCAGGGCGTCACAGTTGCTGTGCTTTACTCCGAAAATGAGTGAACTTCCTCACAGCTGCAGCTAAAATAAAGCCGTCACAGAATCGAATTCACTTTTAGTTAAGGAACACTGTTACATGTCCAATTGGATACAACACTTCTAACTGTGTAATCACTGTTAATTGCAGTATGTGCTGCAGTCTTTATTACATCATGGCAGCTATTTCATCCACCACTGTCTCAAATATGTAAAACAGGGATGCTGCTGTTTTTGTGCATTATTATTATTATAAATCTTATTTATTTATTTATTGTTTAAACTGGCAATTATTGTTTAATTATACCACATTCATGCAAATAAAATTGAAATGTAATTGAAAGAACAAAAGCCATTCATTTACTGTGTGTAGCCACATGACATGAGTGCTGCAGTTTTTTTTTTAATTATTCCTAATAATGTAACAAAATATTATGGATGAATACAAAAGCAGCTCTTT
The DNA here is from genome assembly GCF_900634625.1 of Parambassis ranga. NCBI lineage: Eukaryota > Metazoa > Chordata > Actinopteri > Ambassidae > Parambassis > Parambassis ranga. The sequence continues at coordinate 15,093,580 of NC_041034.1, read as the reverse complement.
CTAGATGTGTTTAATATCCACAGTGACCATTAGATGGCAGCATTGCACTTCACAGATCAGTTTGTTTTCCTTGTGTAACCTCATGTCCTCCTTGCTGGGAGTGATGGTACAACATGCATATACTCCTGGTAAAAGGATTACAGTGAGTCATTACGGTCAGGTCAACACAGCAGTGGGGTTCAATCCCAAATGGAAACATGTCATCAAAGCAATTAAAGTGCACAAAATTCATGACTCAAAACATCAAAGGAGGAAGATTTTCAGGCAGGTAATATATTCAACATTTATATCAAAAGAAAAATTTAAACCATGTAATTATAAACTCAAACTAGTAACAGAGATACATTAGCATGAAAAACTCCACCTGCTCCAGGGCAGAGGAAGCCATTATGTCATGAGGACTGAGAAGGCTGAATGAGAGTGGACACACCCTTCCAGGAAGGATAACTCTGTTGTCTGTTTCTGCTGAGATGACTCATTTGACTGGTCAAGAAACATGTGACAGTCAAAAATATTTACTGCATACTTCCTGTGTCTGTTTACCTGTACTGTGACTCAGACAGTGACTGTTAGTATCAACCTGACAAAATCTCAATGTTGCGTAATCATCATGAAACTCACGGTGTATGTTTTTATCCTGCAGCCCAGTAAAAGTGGGACTAAATGGCTTCACACGCCTCTGCCTGAGTGCTGCGGCACATTTAGTGTTTCCTAAGAAAAGCTACCACCGGCAGGTGGGAAGAGAAACCTGTTCAACCTGTGAAGTAGCTAACTGAAGTCAACCCCACTGTAACTTTGAAGTTACAAAAGCCAAACAATAACACGTCTCCTACACAGATGAAAGTAAAATGAGAAACAGGGTTTATCCATCTAAATCCCAGGGGTTTCCATGTCTGCTCCTGTGATGTCATAGTAGTCAGAGTGAAAAACTCCTTCTGTTTCAATCCCTTGTTTAGTTGTCTTGGTTTTCATGGTAACCCTTTATTTCCCTGGCCTTTGCTTTTAATTCCTCATTTATTTTGATGTTCCCTCTTTCCTTGTGTCTTCCTGTTTGTTTTACTTCCTCCTGTGCTCCCTACATTTTTGATTGCCTGCCCCGCCCTGATTGTGTTCACCTGTGTCCTATTAACCCTGTGTTTTCTGAGCCTTGTGTTTCTCTTTGTCGTTGTCGTTCGTCTGCGATGCTACCCCTGTGTCTGTCCTCCGAGCTCCTAGTGTTTCACCTTGGTTTTTTCCAGTTCTTTTGGACTTTGTTTTGAGTGTTTTGGATTCGTTTTTTTCATCGACTTTATTTATTAAAGTTTTTTGAAGTTATCAGTCTGCTAAGTCTGTCTGCATTTGGGTCCACCTTACACACGGCCAGCCTGCACTTCCTGGATTCCATCTTTTAGATGTTCACCTTTTTATGCAAGTGTGTCAGGAAGAAGGCGTATACTGATAAAGGATTCTAGGAAAATGTTTTGAACCAACGGTTGTGACCATACATGCTATAAAGACAGCTTCTGAACTGATATTACACATTGGCATGGGTAATAAAATATCCAAGATGATCATGGGATTTAACAGTCCAACGGAGAGGGGGAAGGAGAAGTTACAGTTAAAAAAAAACACAAAGTGATTATTACTGATTATTACCAAGTCCATATAATATAAAACAAAAACAATTCGTATCACAGCTAGGCCAGACTGCTAGATTCCAGGAATTATCCTGCTTTCTAATAATGGCAATAGACACTGAAAAGCTTTAATGAAAGTTTGGTATAAAATAGATTAAATAGATAATCTGTCATAACTACAGGTTTCATTATTGCATGATTGCATTGTAGGTGTGTACATAATGCTATCTTGATTCTCATTTAGCTTTAGCTGTCAGAGCCAATGAGTCACTTCTTCCCCTCTGGTTTTCCTAGTGTACCTGTTCCACAGCAGCCACTTAGATTTCTCTGCTAACATATATGACAGATATAGAAGCGTACAGTGAGCCACTAATTAATTAGTGTGCTAATGCACCCAACACACACATACATAACACGTAAAACTACAAAAACATTTGACTGTATTATTCTAATAAGGACTGGAGTGTCAGTACAAACACGCAAATAGTGTGATATTTGCATGAAAAATACAAACATTCAAATATTCTATTATACATATATACAGTACAGCAACATAAATTGGATGAAAAACCAATCAAGTAATCAAAATGATTTATAGGAGGCCAAATTAATGCTGGTATTGGATGTAATTTATTTTAATTTTTTTGCATGAGTGTTTTTTAGACACTTAAATTAGTTTAAGGTTAAATCTCTATGAGTCATGTTAGGGAGTAGTTCTATAAATAGATGGTAAAAACATCTTGTAAAAACATAGTGTTACTCATAGCTGTCATTTGTTTTTAAATTGCATTATTATTTCCCCCATGACTATTTTACCTAATTACCTTCTGATTTTAAACATAAAGACCTGGATAATCAGTGATTCTGTCAAAATGTGTATAGGCCTACAACAAATACGATTATCAATAGGCTATTTACATACAGGATGTTTATCTTAGAATTTACTTTAAGACACAAGAACAATTTACATAACAATATAACAATAATAATAACTTACAATAAATATGTTACAAATATATTATGTAACATATTATGACAGCAACTTGTTGTGAAATGTTGTGGTTTTAATTTTTGTAAGCTGTTTTTGCTTACCAGACAACTTGCAGTGGTCACAGGATTGTGACTAACCTACTATCTTTTTTAATAATAAGTCTATTGTGCTTTAGTATTCATATTCAGAAGTAAATAAAACAAAGTATTTTAAATGTTAAAATGTCTGTAGGTTGTCAGTGTTTTTGTTTTTGTTTAGTGTATCAGATGTATCGCCTCTGCCTCAGCACAGGGGTCTGTTTCAGGAAACACTTACATCACGAAACTTTCAAGGTGTGCGCACATACGCCGGATGAGTCGAAACTACGTGCGCGTCCCCGCCCACCTGCCACAGAAACCGCCTAAAAAAGCTCGCTCACGCTACCCCTTTCTCATTGAAGGTGCGGCTGAGGAACAGGTGCGCGAGGAGTCACTCAGAGGATTTCCATTCAAATAGCTTGGTTTTCTGGTTAACTTATTTTCTGAAAAGCAAAGGAATTCGCATATATACAAGAGAGGAACCTGCTTCTAAAGCAAACTTAGCTGAAAAAGGTCTTTAAGTTTTTAGCAGTGGGACTTCTACCTTCGAAGTAGGTGGACTTTTGCAGAGTCTCATCGACAAAGGACAAAGAAGAAGAAAATAAGAGAAGCGAGAAGTGGAAATGGCCAACTCGGGTCTTCAGATTTTGGGGTTCGCCCTGTCTCTTCTGGGCATAATTGGACTGATTGTTGGTACCATTTTGCCTCAGTGGAAGATGTCCGCTTATGTCGGGGACAACATCATCACGGCGATAGCCATGTATGAGGGACTGTGGATGTCCTGTGCGTTCCAGAGCACAGGCCAGATCCAGTGCAAGGTGTACGACTCGATCCTGCAGCTCAACAGTAAGTAACAGACTTGATACTCTGTCTCCTTTGTCTGTGGAGAGTAGAATTTTTTTACGTCGTATTATTGTTGGTTAGAAGCTCTCGAAAAACTGCTTTTATATTTGCCTCTGTCTTACCTGGTCCCCCACCCCCACACCCCGACACCCTTTTTCTTCAAGTGTCACCTGAAATTAAACACTAACAAAAAATTTGAACACTGAAAGCTTTGGAACAAACAGGTTTTATTTATATATATATATATAATCCGGTTATAGTAATCAATTGTTTGACAAAAACTGCAGTTTTGCGAGACAGGAAGTGACGTAACGCTGACTTGCACCTGTGGGAATAAAGACTGGTCTCCCTTCAGGCTTTTTTTTTTTTTTTTTAATGGATGACTTTAGCGCGGTTGGATGCCTGTGGCCTGGCATAACCGGTTTTATCGCCACCTAACTCTCCCTTTATTCTCTCACAATAAGATTAGTAGTAGTAGCTTATTTCTACAGTTGAGTAGTTTGAGATACTTCCCACTTGATAAACAGGAATGTGTGTAGCGCAGTCAGTACACCTGGGCAATCATTATCCTGCAGCCATTGTCCAGCACAGCTTCCCCCTCCCCCAACCTCTTACATGGAAATCTCCATAGTGCCTTTACACTGCATTGGTAGTTAAAGGTTAAAGAACACCTGTATGAGCCACTGTTTAGTCAACAGGCCTGCTTTGTGTTTCAGGCCCAAAAACAACTCAACTGTTGCAGATTGCAGCTGAAGCGCTTCAGGGGAAGTTAATCAGATTGTTTGTCACATAGATCTCAGCTTGAATGAGGAAGTTTAGCACATTTCAGTTTTTTTTTTTAAAGCCTAAAATCCTCCCTATAGATCAAGGTGCCTTAACTGTTGCAACTCTTTATGACACTTATCAGTGATCATAAATCGGTGGCTAAATGGGTCAAATGGTAGCACGGAAGTTACTTCACTTCTGTTTCATCTGATTGCTGAGTGCGCTCGGACGTAATCTGCCTAAATGTCACAGTGAAATGTTCTGTGTAGTTTTACATGGGTCCCTCCCTGTGCATTAACCTAGATTAACATTTGCTGACATGTGGTTAGAGCTTTAGAGTACCTGTTGACATGGCGGAAGAGGGATTCATGACCTGGACATGGCCTATACATTATTTTATTTATTTTTTGTTTCACTTATTAAAACATCTGATAAATTATCTGTAGCACAATATGCCTTATCACCTGATCAAACATGAAACCAGTCCAACTTTGATAAACGGTGTGTGACTGTGGTTAGATATGGAGCAAGTGAATAAATAATGACTCATTGTTCAGAAATATCTGGTCACATTCTACTAACGTCTGTTTTTAGCTGCACCAAAACTGGGAAAAGTTTTACTGTACGACTTTTTCATCAGTATCTTTTCAGACAGCAAAATGTCCACCTGCTGAAAAGCAGGCTCTGAGATTGGGAGTGTCTTCCTGATAATGAAACCTGAAACCTTGTTAGACCTGTTTGAGACTTGGCAGGCACACACACACTCCCCCAACCCCCTCTAGAGTTTGTGCGCCTTCCGTGTATAGTCAGTTTCTGTGGTGCGTTGTTATAGGGAGCGGCACAGGTGACACACAGCAGACAGAGGCTGCTCTGTTGCATGTGATGCATTTGCACAAAAGGGGGAAAAACCCCTTACAACATTATTTTAAAGCTTTTTATTTGTTATCACCACAAATGCTACTAATTGATGTTTAGCTTTACTCCAGTAAAGCCCGCTGCTTCTCCCCACACCCTGAAATACATGTACGTCTATGTTCCATTGTAAAGGTGTCACACTCACAATGAATCGTGTATTAACCCCCATCCTGTCCTCTTATCCAGGTGCCCTCCAGGCAACCCGTGCCCTCATGATTGTGAGCATTCTCGTAACAGCTGCTGGCCTGGGTGTAGCTTGCATGGGAATGAAGTGCACCACCTGTGGGGGAGATGACAAAACACGCAAGTCCCGCATTGCCATGACTGGTGGCATTATCATCTTGATTGGATGTAATGAGTCTTCTCATCTTGTTATTTCCCTTTTTCCCCCCCTTAACAGTTTCAGTAACGTTGTGGTGTTTACTTTTCCACAGCTCTGTGCTCCATTGTTGCCTGCTCTTGGTATGCTCACGACATCATCCGAGCCTTCTACAACCCTTTCACACCAGTCAATACCAAGTAGGTACCTTAAGTGAAAGTATAGAAACGGTAACGTGTTGTTTGCAGTTTTGCTGCTTTGACATGAACGTGTAATGTTACCTCTTTGCAGTCGTTTTCCCCATTCTTAATAACTGTAACTTCTCTTGTTTAGGTATGAGTTTGGCTCTGCTATCTTCATTGCCTGGGCTGGTGCGTTCCTGGCTGTAGTGGGAGGCGGCATGTTGGCAGCATCCTGCCCAAGAGGCAAATCTACACAAAAGTATCCATCCAGACCCCCCACCAGCAAGGAGTACGTTTGAAGAGGACAAGACTTAGAGGCTGAAAGAACTCATGACATTCATTCTAGTTGAACTCAGAGGTTGAGATGTATCAATGGAAGCAATTGGTGTTCGTCTTTTAATGTGTGTTTTAGTTTGTACGGGGCGACCCCTTTAATGTTACTGTAACATTATTTTAACAGGCTTATTAAAGTTTTTAAATTGCAGCTGTTTACTCCAAAGAAAGATCTGATCAATCTTGGCTTGTCTGAAACTAGTCAGTGCTTACTTTGTAATGTATACTATATAGCACACTCAGTCAACACCTGTAAAGTTAAATTAAGGAAGATTAGATAAAGTGTTTTTCTACACACTGCATGGTACAGGCCAGGTGATTGTACAGTGTATTGATTGCATTTGAATGCACTGAGTAGACATGAGGCAGTGGACCACTCTTCACACTGTTTGATTACTCTGTAGGTTGAAGCGCCTCCATTGTTTCCATGTATATGTGCCTTATTTAAACAGCACTAATTATTCAGCAACACCCCAGGCTTTTTCTTTTCTAATCAAATACCGGCATGAGATTGTAACTATATATAAATGATAATACACCGATTCCATCAGCTCAGATTGCCAAAGTTTCTTGCAGACATTACATACAACATGCTGTGACCTACTTGTTGACTTATTCTGTAATAACTGTTTATTTGAATAGGTTTATGCATATTTTTGTAGTCACAATAATGGTTACACTCATAAGATTTTCACTTTTTTTTAAAAAAAACAAAAACTTCTGATTTGCAATGTTTGTGTTGTACATACAATAAATGTTGAAAATTTACTATTTCTGGTTTTGGAAATACTGTGGTTTATGTCACATATCCTTTTTTACAAGAAGCACTAAAAGAAATTTAAACATGCCTGAATTGAGATCAAAATCTGTACAAAAAAGATATACACAAGCAACTTATTACAGTGTTTTCTTGATGTAGCAGTGCAAAAAATGCATCCTACAATACACAGCTGACTTGGAAATGTGGAAAAATGTAATTTCTAACACTTTCCCCTCAAACAGCCATTCAGAAAGCTGCTGAGCAGACATGACAGTTTCTGGTTGCAGATAATTTTCCCACTGAGGCAGAGGCTAAAATCATCAGGGCCACACTCCTCTCCCTCTCTTGCTGGAAGCCATCTTCCTTCAGGTGAATTGAGTACACAGCCTCATAATGGCCAACAAAATGAAAGTTGCTGTACTTTTACTGCCACCTGGTGGTGTACAAGAGTACAAGTACTTTATGTACATACATACAGTATGTGCGATAAACTATATGGATATATGCATTGTATGAATAATGTCACATTGTGTTAGCTGGCTTTGTATACATTTGAATCAGTTATAATGTGTGGTATAGGAGGAATAATATATTTCCATCCTTTTCCTCCTGTGTTTTTTTAGTGTCCTTTTTCTTTTTTAAATGTTAGGACTTCTGAGGTTATAATTCTTTTTCTTTTTTTCTTCTCTCGTTTCATTCATTAACAGCCTGAAGTGTCTTGCTCTACTTTTTGTTCTCATTCCGCCTGCCTTTGTCTAATCATTACTCTTCCCTTCCTCAGGTCTGATCATAAAACTAATAATGATAATGATTTTTGCTTCTAAGCGATTTAAACCCTCTGACCCTAGTCTGCTTCTGTCTAACGAACTCACAAAAAGAAACCTAGAAGAGAGTTTTGTCTGCTCTAAGTGTGGCTTAACATTTAATTATGTCATATATTCTTTTCTCACACTCTATATTTAAAGAGCCATTTCCTTATCTTCTGCAAGGCAACTGAAAAACATGCAATTGTGCATAACTTCTGACCACAATGGCTCTGTGGGCTCCTTAATCTTATCAGCAGTGTGGATGTTTATCAGAGACCACAGGTCATGACATTTCTCAGCTGAATCGGTGAATAACAGCTTGACTGCAAACAAAGCACTATTTAACAAAGAGCATCATTACTGATGCAACAATCTAAACTATTACATCAACACATGCATGTACATCATTTGTTTTAAAAATGTTTGCAATGGAAATATTAGTTACATCCTTACCATATATTTCAACATAATTTTAGAATGTTTACATTTATTTTATAAAGTATGTGTGTTCACGTTGGTCTGAGTGTGAAGAGCTAACAACAAGCTTCCTCGTAGGAACCAGTGTAGTTCTGTCAAATGACTTCTTGGATATACAGTTATTTGATCAAGGATCACAAAATGCAAACAGTGCAATAAATGCTGCTGTCTTTGTTCTACAATGCATTATAGAAAATACCTGATGAGATGGTAACATTAGAAATTAATAAAAGGTCAGAAAAAGCTCTGGAGCCATGGTGCTTTAATTCTCACATATATGCCCAATTTACTCTGCAGTCTGCAGGTATGCGGACCTAAATAAAAAGCTACACTGTTGGACTGCTCATACTTTCTTTTACATTCTGTCCAAAAAGATAGCAACTTACACTTCCACAAAGTGGAACGTTGTCTTGGATTCACAAGTCAGGTCTGTAACTTAGTAAGTTCAAAAGTAAAATGCTACATATAAAAAACAATTTAGGGATATAATTCTATAACTTGGACATTCTAAGTGAAAAACAAAGAAGGGGAAACATCCACTTTTGTTTTTTTATTTAATCCATTTTAGGATTGTTCACTAATCCCCAGAGCATATTCAAAGTCATAAAAAATGATATTTGTATATTGACAACATGGAATGGTCTACTTTAACCGGCCTCATGCACTAACATTTACATTTTCAACAACTTGAACTGGCCAAATGAGCCCAGAGTGTGTGGTGTGTCCAAACCTAACAGGTTGGAATTTCTAAGAAACATTACAACTCATTTGCAAATTCCTTCATGCATAGTCACTCATACAGTACACAACCTTTAGGGCCATCAGTAGTCGTAACACTCTGCTATTAGATCTCCAGCAGATGTGAACTGAAATGTGTCGGGTGCTTTACTTCTTAAAGCTAATACAGCAAACTACATGGGCCCAAGTGACTGAAGCTGATAAATACCAAATGACTTACTTTCTCTGGACGGTAAAAGACAGAAAAAACTATATGAATGCTTGCATTATGATGGGTTTTATGGGGAATCTCACACTGGCATAAACATTCAAAAAAAAACACCAGTCGTGTTTTTTAAAAAAGTGCCAAGTGTTTGTTGTTGATGGTACCACACAAACCAGTACCAAGTGAATTGTGTCAAAAGTACATGTTTACATAAACTGGCAAACAATGTGACCATAGTTAGTATTTAAGTTTTCATGGCTATCAAAAAAAATTGACCTGAAAGTTAAGTTTCTGGATCTGCAACTGGTTATGTGCTTTTAAAGTGAGTAACAGGTTTATTCTTATTGTTCTAAATGAGGCCAAATCAACCTTTACACCTACATTAAAAACCACACATCTATAAATAATCCAATCTGTCTAGCAAGAACATACATACAGCTGTGCAAATATTTGAGTTGTGAAGTTGGTTTCTCCGCCCTTATGAGGGGGTGATGGAGGTGGACTGAGACTAAACCATCACCATTCATCACCACCTCCCCTCATCCAGGAGGGCAGGAGGACTAGATGTAAGACTGATTAAATGGTAAGTGTGAGGCACTGAGTTTGGCTTCAGGGGGCTTTGAGGAGGTGCTATGGGCACAAACATGTCATAAAAATAGATAAAACTACCAAGATGTAATTATTTAGCGTCCTTCAGTGTCTGTCTCCACTTCCACAGCTCTGCAATAGTCTAAAGACAAAAACAAAAGAAGTTTGTTAGTATGGTGAAAGCAGGAAGCAACTCAAGTTCGCTTTTACTGCATGCATGGACATTGGTGCCACCTGGTGGTGACACCAGTACGTGGTTTAACCCCCAGAGACACAAACTTGAGATTTTTTTGGACCATTTAGATGTTGCTGATTTTGTTTTTAACTTTTGATATTTTAGTATGGTTTAGGGAAACATCGTAATATTACGTTAGGCCTGAAGGGGAGCAGGATTTCAGCGATATCGCTGCTCCTCCAAGCAGCTTCATCAGTTCCTGACCAGGACTCTACAACTCCAGCTGCCTTGATTCAGCTTTTAGAACATTAGTTCCAGGCTAAATAATTTTAGTGCACATTTATAACTAATCTTACAACCAGAATCCACACATTCCAGAGGTCGGACGGTACTGTCTGACAGAGCTATTGATCAGTCTATTATCATGCTATGAGCCCTTACACACCTACCTCCCTGAACATCATCACCTCGTTATCAAATGCCATTCAGAGATCAGATATTTGGACAAACAAGTTAAACCCTGAAAATTTTTTTTGAAATTTTTTTGAAAATTTTAAATACAAAAATCCATCAATATCTTCAAATAGATAACTATTGGAACTTACTTTTTAATCACTAGTGTGATATATTATATTATCTATATGCTGTCTAGGTATTTAGATATGTATTTTATATATATTTATATATATATATATTTCTATTTCAATTATCTTTTCTTCTATTTGTCTGTAACAAACCAGAATTTCCCCTTGGGGATAACTAAAGTAATTTCTGATTCTGATCTAGGCATTTTACTAATTACAGAAAAAAAATAATTTTACTTACTTTAGTCTTATTTTATACAGTCACAAAAACCATGGTGCTGAACTTCACGGCAAGTTCATGGCCATGTAACTACACCTACTTACACAATCACTTAACTACATTACAAACCTAAACAATTGAACTCATTGTGGTTTGAGGAAAAAAAAAACTTGTTTAGTTTTTATTTTTGTGAGGTTAAATGTAGTACATGTAGTAGTATACATGTAGTAGTACAACAGTGGGCCACTGAGGGTTAAAAGCAAGTCAAAGCCATGTTTTTCACCCAGCTATTTAATTCCATTTTATAGTTCTATCAGATGAAAAAGTGCAGCCACTGCACATGTACTATACCTTGGCATCTGTGATATTCTGACCGTGCTTCAAAAAGTTCTCAAATTTGGGCTGGGCTTTGGGCATATTCACTCCCTATAAAACAACAAACAGTTACAACAAATGAGCATGCCATATATTTCAAAAAGGAAAGAACAGTGATAATATGAATACATTTATAAAAAAAAAAACAAAAAAAAAAAAAACTTTCAGGACACCAACCTTGCTCACCGCCTCCATCAGCTTGCCTTTAATCTCAGGAAGTGTTAAGTTTCCTTTGGGAGTTGGTGGGGTTTTAGGTGACTTCTCACCTTTTCCTTTAGGGGTCCTTTGCTACATTAAATAAAGTTTGGGTGTTAGAAGTGACATTGACATATTACATGCCGCAACGGTCAACAAGAGTGCCCACAATGTTACCTGGTTAGCAGCTGGAGTGCTAGGCTTAGAACTCTTGCCATTCTGAGCAGAGGCCTTTGGTTTGGTCTGGAACAAAAAGGCAACAATTAGTCACGAGTTTACATTAGTTCAACTTGCAAAAGTGTATGTAGTTTTTTTGCTTGCCTTAACAGGCGATTCCTCTTCCTCGATCTCTTCAACATCATCATCATCCCTGGAGAAAAAAGTTATCGAACAAAAGGTTAAGACATGTTGTGCCATGAAATAAAAAGTTGCCCTTGGCCTCTGTGTATGCCACGTCAGCTGGCAGTAAGCTGAGCAGAAGTGATACACGCACATCCTGTGAAGCTCTCCCTTTAAGTCCAGGGATGTTTTTTCACTTTAACTTTCTCTACTCAGTACAAATGCTGCTACATGAATGCAAAGGCTAATGCTATTATTTCTAGAACTTTTCATACCGTTTTGGTGATATTACTAAACTGAACTTCTCAATTGAGGCTAAATCTGTTTTTATACCATGCTGTAAACATTTATTTCTGCTTTTTTTGTTGCCCATTTTAACATGGGAGCCTAATAACTATTGCAATTTTTAAAATGATACTCACTCATCCTCATCATCATCATCGTCGTCGTCGTCATCATCGTCATCATCATCATCCAATTCCATGTCCATTTTCTGTTTTTTCTATGTAAAAAAAAAAAATAAAACTAAACACATTACATACATGTAACATTACCAAATTTAATTTAAAGAAGTTTTGGGAGGAAATAAACAAACCTGAGCCTTAGCAGCAGGAGAGGAAGCAGGTCTTTTCTTTGATGTTTTCACCTCTTCTTCCTCCTCCTCCTCCTCATCATCATCTTCATCAAAAGACTGGTCAGCCTCCATCACTGTATGAACAAATTTGAAATATTATCCAACAGACACTATGCAGTGGCATCAAAAGATTTGCTCACATAAATGTCAGAGCAATGTTCATCAGAAAGACAAAACCTCATTAATTTCTGTAAACATTAAATACTCACTGACAAGGTGTTGACCACTGAGATGGATCGGACCAGAACCAGCCTTGAGACGGAAAATTGCTGGGGGTGCGATTGTGAAACCTCCGAGACACACCTGCAACAGTACTCCGATTAAAAAACTGCCTGTGATTTATATTGCACAGAGCGAAAAGACTGTTAGTGTGTCTGTACACAGGAGCGAGTGGTTTACTTACACTTGGCAGGGTAGAGGGCTTAAGTGAAACAAGTGCTGCCTTGATTTTCTGACCCTCTGTGTCCTGTCCCTCCACCTCCACCATGTGAAGTTCATCTTTGGTGCTGGGGTCCACACAGGCCTGAGGGAGCAAGAGATTGTATTAGATTTATTTTTTAGGTTAAACTCTGTTCATTAGAACCTGCAAGCTCTCATTATCTCACCCAGTTGTTCTGAAAGTGAAACTTGGATTTCTGTGCACTTACCATCCTGAGATCTAACTGATGCTCCAAATCATCATCATCAGGATTGAACACCACCTCCTTCCCAGCTTCCAGCACACACCCTAAAGACAAGATCACAGTTAAAAATCCAGAAAGCTAAAGCAGTTTGAAGTAATGTATTGTATTAAAAAGCAGAAAGTGACTTCACTAACTTATGCTCCAACAAGATTTGCCTGCTATATTCATTTATGCACAAGAGGGAGCTATACAATCTACTAATATGAGTGTTCTCTCACATGGCACCAGCAGGAATTCCCCCATGAAAGTGATTTTTAAACGTTTGCCGTTTAGTAAGCACGTATTAAGGGTATTTTATTAAATGTCTAACACTTTCTACCAAAAGTATTTATGTGCATTTAAGTAACACTGGTTGTGTTTCACTGGAACCCACATGGATCATTTTACTGATTGATCTGACACAGATAAATGAACAGATTAATGATAACAAGGTTTAAGTGTATGTATGAGTGCCAATAACCGGGCTCTAATTAAAAGTCAATGATTAGAAGTCTGAATTGTTAGCCAAAAACTAGGAGAGGAGCTCGGCGTGCCCCGCGTGTGTGTGTGAACCCACGTTGAGACCACTTCCACAGATGTAAAGCTAAAAATCTGCCAGGTCAACCCCCACCTTTAAATTTGTAGCTCACAGAAACGCGGTGTAAATTAAAATACACAACAGTTTCAGCCTCAAGAGGAGAAAAGCGAACATAGCAACACTGTTCCATTAAAACATGGGCGCCGCCATGTTGATAATGAAACACGTGTATGGCAGACTGGTTCGAAACTGCGCTGCTTATTCAGCCTCTCGCTGCGAAATTATAACAACCAACAACATAGAGAGGTATATTTTCTATCCGTTTTAAAATACTAACAACAACATATTTTTTTCTATTTTAATAACACGCAGCTAAACAGCGAAACATTGCCTTTTGTTTTCTGTTGCTTTTTTGCTGATACTACAAGAAGACGCAGAGAATTAAACAGCTAGGACAGCTGAAACAAAATGCAAGACACAAAACGGAGGAGTTATCTCACCATAAAGAAAGGTTTGTGGGGACAAGGGTTCCTCGCTTAAGCCGTTCATTTTTCAGAAGAGACGCTGACGACCTGCTGCTTGTCTTTAGTGGAAGAAGTACTACTAGTCACCGCCTTTCTCGTGCTACTTTGCTTCCGCTTCTTCTACGTTGAATAAAGAGTCCTATAAGTAACACCGCCCTCTACAGGACGAGTGTGGTAGAGCTCAGGGTTACACAGAGAATTAAAGAAGTATATGTATTTTTTCTACCTTACAATGCTCATAGAATTAAATCAGTTTTACATAAATATCACATAAATTCATACATTTTTGTACATTTGTGCAGGTAAAGAAAAACCTTTTGGACATATAGTTTTGTTTATAAATAAAATTGTTGTACACATAGAATAGAATAGAATAGAATAGAATAGAATAGAATAGAATAGAATAGAATAGAATAGAATAGAATAGAATAGAATATACTTTATTAATCCCTTTGGGAAGGTCCCTCATGGAAATTTGCGTATTTAAATTATTATTACTTAATAATAATTTATTTATTTAAATTTACATATAACCTACATTTAGGATGCTTTCTTTACACATATTATAGTGGAAGCAAAATAGTCTAAGCTGTCATGTCTCAGCCTTAATACACTCATCTCGTATTTTAACTAAATCTATGAGAAGTTTCAGTAGATAAACAATAATATATGTATTTTACTCCTGGATCAAAATAACTTTAGAGGAGATAATGGAGCCTATAGCTGGCTAATCCATGACTTGTTGATTTAATTAATCAGGAAGCTGTGATTTCCATTGGGATAGCTGATCCTAACCTGTATGCATGCATGTACACACACACACACACACACACACACACACACACACACACAAACTTCAGCAGCAATTTCCATTAATTAATTCAATTCAAACCATTGACATAATGTATATGAAACACCACTCAGAGTAAGAATTGACATATTTATTCTCATGGTTTAGAATTAATCTTCTTTTTTGTGAGATTTTACAGCCTTATTTCAAACCTTATCACCCAGGTGCTGTGATGTCACACAGATGTAACATACTGCAAAAAGCTGCTCCACTGACTGCAAAAAGAACAATGATTAATATTTCAGTGCAGCTATAGCCTAGTGGCTTTTCTCTCATGGTGGTGCTTGGTCAAATGCACCAGCACTTGCAGAAAAACAGCCAACAAATCCGGTTTTTTCATCATCAGTGTGATACCACAGTCCTGGTTCGAATGGAGGAGGCAGTGCCAAATGTTAATGAATACAGATGGAGATGTCCTGATGTCAACGAAATATCACATTCCAAAGCTGACATTCAGTGGTATTTCCCTGCAAGATTATAACAAACTTTCTCATACTGAGATTCCATTAGAAAGGCCCAGCAGATCTCAAACTCATGTGCAAATATATTGTGTTTTATGAGCTTACTGTTTATTCAACACCTTAATTTTTGTGGGCACTTTGTAATGATATCCTAAATGTATGCATGTTTTTCCACACTTTTCTTTTTATAGAATTTTTAACAACACACTAATTTGACCACAAGAAGCAAAGCAGCATGTGAAAATAAAAAAGAATGAATCTGTTTTTTTCTTTTCTAAAAACCTAAGTCTCAACACATACACACCAAATAAGACCCATGACTCTCTACTGTAAGCTTTAGACAGACTAACAACAGGCATGTAGACAGACTCTGCACACAAAGGGGCTGCCAGGTCAACACAACAAGTACAGGGGCCACTGCATCACTGAAGCCAAAACATGACATCTGAAATGTTTCACATCCGTCAACCATCAAATGCGTGAGATAAATATATGATGTCCTGATGGCCAAATTCCCATAACAAACTCGCTTGGAGATCAATCAAAAGCTATTGCAAAAAGCATGCAGTTATATTTTGGCAATAAAGGAGCATCTTTTGGCAAAAAATAGTCCAGCTCGTTGAACCTCTTCAGTGGTCGGGAGCAGCCTTGTCATGTAGGAACATCTTTATCTTTAGTGGGCCGATGTGTTAATGTCCAAGTCTGTCACATCAGTCATTTTGTGTTGTCTAGCAGAACTTGGCAGGAAGGCTAAAAGCATTCCAGTCCCAGTCCCTTCGTTCAAAACATTCCAGGGGATTCTTCTTTGCTGTAGCCAGGCCACAGCTGGATACGAGGAATGAAGACAGAAGGGGGAGGAGGAGGAGGAGGAGGAGGAGGAGGAGAGACTGAATGTATTGCAAATATGCATCCACACACACGCACTCACACCAAGCCCTCTGGTTTTTCCATGACTTTGTCTCCGTCTTCTCCACAGGTCCTACATCACGTTTTCAAACAGCTGCATGGATCTCATCATAGTTTCATCCTAGAGACAGAGCATACATGTTTATGGTAGAATGCTGCATTTAACTGTCAGCTTCTGTATTGTGTCACTGTATAACACTGTGTGTGCAGTAACACTAGCTGTATACAGGGATCCCAGTATTTTCTGATGTACTTACTACTCGCATTTACTTATTTATAAAACTGCATGTTCTACAAACAATAAAATGGCCATCTTATTCCATTTATTATTTGACACTTCACTTATTTGTTCCACACAGTACATACCTCTTGACACGCCATAATAAATTCCTCCAGTGTCACTACTCCATCTTTATTCTTATCCATTTTCTGCAGAAAAACATATGTGTTTTATCATTTTATTAGGATATTACTGAATGTTTAACTCAAGTGGTTGGATGCCTTAAAAATAGGCTTGGGGTGGAAAGGGTTAACTTGCTTACTTGCAGAGATTTTCAAAAACAAAGCCCAAAAAAAATCACCCTAGAGTTGCTGCCAGGAATGGCATCACCTCTTATATAAAACTTTATAAGCTTCATCACTAGTATGCAAAGTCACTAGTAAAAGTAGCAGAGAGGTTCATTTAGGATTGTCATAAGATACATTAAAAGCCATCATTTCCCCCTTCATGCTGTGTAAAGTCAATGTGTTTGAAATGATCTTCCACTTCTGACTTACCCCATCATTAAGAAACTGACCTGAAAAAAGGCGTCCACATGCTGCTGTGGGACGTCTCCCTTTAGCGCGGGGTATGTGTATTTCCCCATCATGTCATAAATGGCTCTCACGATCTCTGTCATTTCCTGAAACACACGTATTGTGCTGTCACAGTGTTGTGAGATACTATTTAAAACACTGCGAGCACAATCCCACCTCTCTGTTTATGTATCCATCTCTGTTGATGTCGTAAAGGTGAAACGTCCACTCCAGCTTTTCCCTCAGCGTCCCCCTCAGCAGAATAGACAGCCCCGTTACAAAGTCCTATAAAAATAAAACAGCAAGAAAGTAATACATAACTGCACAAGACAGTGAAGACACAAATGTTTTTTTATGTTTTATTTACCTTAAACTTAATGGAGCCATTATTTGTGGTGTCAAATGCATTGAAAAGATAATGTGCATACATGCTTGCATCTGCAACACAAAAATTAAAGTGTACAGTAACAATGTAAATGTTACAGAGCAATTAATGATATTAAAAGTAGGCACCTTACCTCCATGAGGGAAAAACTGCGCATAAATGTGTTTAAATGTCTCCTCGTTTACGACTCCACTTGGACATTCCTGTAAGGGTGAAATCATTTTAATTTAAATTGTAATCTATTTGTCAGTGGATCATCTGACACAAGCATATTAAAGTTGATCATTAGTTCCTAAGAATTAAGGTAGAAGGAGAAGAGTCATATAGCTACATTTATACAGCATGCATTTTAATAGGTTGACGTTTTTGGGTTGGATAAATAAAAACTTTATACTGTAGAAACTGGATGATGGCCTAGCCATCTGGGCCAAGGACATGGTGGTAACACAGGAGGATGAAGCTTTTAGAAACTCAATTCAAACATGGCAGAGATAGATGAGACAGGTGAGCCCAGTCCTGAAATGCTGGTCACGGTCGTCACTTGAGAGACTGACAAGTAACACAAATGTATGTATGTGTATGTGTAAAATCCCTGCACCGTGACACTCCTTGGATCTCATGAGAAGCAAATTTGGCACAACGTGTCAAGAAACATCATCATTCTCATCATTTAAGCCAACTACTGACAGCAACTACAGATGAAGTCATCCGCCACTGGATCATTCCAGCCCTTTAGTCCAGTTTCACTTTGTGCAGCCTTACACAACACTAGAAACCAATGTGTCACAGCACCTATTACATTTGAGCCATGCGCTTCATTGAAGCTGAAAGTTGCTTACATTCTTAAAACCACGATAGAGAATCTGCAGCTCCTGTTTGGTGAAGTTCGTTTGAGCTTCCAGTTGGTCGAGACCTTCTGGCCTGTGACAAACCATCGTCATCTCAAGCTCATCATCTGTTTTATCTACAGGGAGGGGAAAGGAAAAAGGGGGACAGAAAGAGATCCATGTATTACAGCCAAGATTGCTTTAATGCCTGTGTAACAAAAAAAATGTACAATAGTGCAACACACAGGAAAGACACAAGTCAGCGAAGCTTAAAAATGTTAAGGCAGCAGGAAACCTATCAAAAAATCTGATGAGACAGCAGAAAAGAAGGTAACAAGTGAAGCATAAGGGAATAAGGCAGAACAAGAGAAAAAGATGGATTGGAGAAGACTGACAATTTAGGTTTCCCCTTAGGTGCTGGAAGCATGATAATAATGGAAACGTGGCGCTCAGTATCGGCCGCTGTGGAGACGGATGGTGGTTAATGATGTGAGGAGATGCTTCTGCTGCGGGCGAGTGTTTGTCTCTGTGACTGTCCTCAGCGGCAGGCCAGCGCTAACATCCCAACATCCGACAGTGGGCACAAACTAATGAGTTCGCTAACAAGAACAAACATTCAAAAGGAAACAGCCACTGGCAGCTGCAGACGGCGGTGAAGGGATTAAATCTAAAAGCCTGAAGCCTTATGGCAGGATGGCTTGTTTACACAGGGTGGCCTGTAACTTGTTGATTAAATATCTCAACTGGGGCAGAGATGTGTGCAACGTTTTTGCTCTAATATTAGGTGCTCTGTCCTGGAATGAACACAAAATTGTGCACATTAAAAATGCATGCATGAGTCAGAGAATGAGGAAAGTTGATTAAAAATAATATATTGTTCATTCTTTGCTTTTTGAATGGGAGTGATGACTCATTCATTTCAAACCAAAACTGCATCTATTATTATGTATCATCTGTCATCTTCATATAAATCTTACATCAAACATCCTGTTCCAACACTGCAGTAACAACAAATGCATTTGTTTCTTTGCACATTTGTTACTTATTGATCTTATTATTATTATTTACATACACACAGCATTTGTTATAATTCATGTTTTCTAACATCTGTGGGTGGTGCGGTGTCATCTGAACATGCATGTTTATGTATCATTCCCTCAATCTTCCCTCCATCTTCCTCTGAGCTCCAGTTGCCATCCCACCGACTCTTGTTGTCATGGAGATAGACAGCCATGATAAATGTGAGCAGTGGTTTGGTATACTGGATGAACTGATAAAAAAAAGGCATCAAGTATAATTTGTACATTTATTTTCCTGTCTTGTGTAACATGACAACAAAACAAGGAGGTGTTGTTTTCACACTGTGGCAGCGCTTTGCTCTGCTGCGAACGCAACAGTGTGATAAGGAGCAGATGAAACGAAATGAGGATGTGAAAGGGAAGCAGGCAGGGGGTGTTGATTAGAGGAAGGGGTGAAATATAGAGGGGTGAGGTGAGAGGGAGGACAACACACTATCACACTGCCTCTTCCCTGTTTCAAATCAGTTTTGAGGTGCAAAGCCAACTTTTAAAGCTGTAACATTATGAAATACTTTGGTAAACAACTCAAAAGCTATTGGCTGACTGTCAATGGAAACCGCTGTAACAGATTCAGGCTTGTTTAAACTTCTGTCTTGGCTGTCCTGTTATCACAAAATGTAAGCTCATAGTGTTGTTGGTGATCTCAAAGTCTCACTCTGTCCGCTCTGCTTCACACACCTAGAGTTTAATGGGAAGATTGTCCCTTGTGCTGTAGATATGACAGGCTATAGCATATAGGTCTTGGCTGGTGGTCAATTAAAATCCATTCAAACTTTAACTTTACTTTAAATCTTGTCTCTTGTCTTACACCATCCCTTGTCATATCATTTATCTGGTTGGTCACATCAACAACATAATTACATTTCTTGGAAACAAGGAAACACACCAGCACTTACTTAAGGAGTAATGTGGAGTGACTTTCGACACCCTGAGGGCCGGTGGGTTGGTTTATACATAGCATAGGTGTGATGCTCAGAAATAATCAACAGATTACATAGTGCTGCTCCCGACCAATCACAATCAAGTTAGTCTGTGATTCTCCTTACATTCAACGCCAGCTGATGTTGGTTGAAGTGAGACAGATGAAATTGTATTATTATTAGCCTCCTTATATAGCATGTTGACAAAAAAACGTAAAAATTATGTTTACCGTAGGTGGTATGTCATCGCAAAATGAAGATTGACATAATGAAGCAATTTACCCCCTGAAATAAATAAAGGATTTCTGATTCCTGGCAGAGAAGACAGCACAGATGTATCCACCAATCTGGTAAAACACACACCAGCTGCACTGTTGGCAATGATACAAACAACAGGTTTTCTTGTTCTTGCCTGGTTTTGTATGTATGTATGTATGTATGTATGTATGTATGTATGTGTATGTGTGTGTGTGTAAGCATACAATTTTGTCATATAGAAAATATTTTTGTATCCTGCTGTGAGCTGCCTCAGTGTCCTATTTCTTGTGCTGCTGTTATACTTATGAGAATCTTATCCATCTTATCTCCTCTGCACAGCTGTCACCATGGCACACTTTTAAATGGACAACTTTAACTGAGCTAGAAAAAACACTGAGATGACCTGCTTTGTTACAGTGTTCCTAAAAAGATATAACCAAAACAAGGGTAAATGATTATATCTCATATCTGTGTGAAAACAAATGCCTTGTGGGGTGTTCCATCTGTGTGAGGCAGTAATCGCTTTGTTTGTGGCATTCTCCTCTTTTTTTTTCAATCTTTTTCATTCTGCTATAAATTCATCATTCACCCTGGTGGAGTATGTGTGTGTGTGTGTGTGTGTGTTCACACTCTTCCTTTTTTATGCCCCTACAACCCAGTCTCCATGACAACGGGCTTCTCAAGCATAAGGCCAGGGAGAGGTATGATATGTGAGCTGCGTGTTAATTCACATGCTCCGCCATGTTTCTCTTTCACTCACTCACACATTTGACAAGCATGAACGAAAACACACACACACACACACACATGAACACACATGCACACACACAATTATAGAGTCAGGGGCAGTGATTTTCTTTTCAAGGGCATTCTAATTTAATGCATCCTAATATAGCGTCACCCCATCATTATTACAGTACATGTGTTAGACCTTACAATTAAACATCACCTAAGACTTGAATCACATTTTTGTTGCCACTTTTTGGAGAGAAAATTCAGTTTGCATTTAAGAATTTTATTTTTTTCCCCCACACACAAAAACACATTATAGCATCAGTGTCATTTATTGTTTGTCTAACTTCTTAGTTTCATTATTTATATCCCACTACAGAAAATGGATAAAGTGTTTCACTTGTCTTTGTTGTGCATAAAAAATAACAAATGAAAACAAACAAACTGAATTGGCACAGGTCTAAGTTATTATCATCATCCCCTCCTCTCTGCACACTCTCTTCCTCACTTTAGCCTTCTGTTGCTCATTTGCCTTCTCTCCGTCTCTTTCTGACTAATGTTGACGTACCTCTGGACGGTCTCCTCTGTTTGGTTTGCATGGTCAAAGTGCCCACCACTGCACCCATGTTGTCACCGTGGAAACCAGCCTGGTCAAACAACCCAGAGAGTAATAGTCCTCTTATTTATTTTCGCGATTTTTTTTCTGTCAGCCTGTCGTCCCCGGCTCTGTCTCCCTTCCACAGCTCTGCCTCTTAAAGGGGTTTTGCCCCTGTTATGTCTTCTCACTGATTTCAGATCTGTCACCAAGGGACGACTCTCTCTCTCTCCTTTGAGCTCTTGAATTTCTGATCCCCTCCTTCAAACACATACACACACAGGCACAGAGAAGCTGCTCCTGCCTTTCTGCGCCACTCCCTCTGTTCTGTTCCTCCTCACTACTCATCTGTCAGCCTTTCCCCCCCTCTTTTCGAGCTCCCTGCCTCCTCATTCACCTCGAGTTGTTGTGGAGGGGATGTGATAACACTAACTGACAAGTGAGTGGAGGGAGGTGAAGAACTGTACGTTTTATCCATCTATTTTTTCTTTTTCTATTCTAAATCAGTACATATTTTCCTCTCTGTTGCTCAGCTCAGCTCAGTGGTTAATGATGACTTCCATTTGATACTACTTCAAATTAGCGCTCTGCTCACCGAAGTGTGTACAATAATGAGCATGTAGCTCTGAAGCTGTTGGTTTGTGCTCGCCATAGTGCAGACATGTCTCTGTCTCTCTGGAAACTTAACTGAGTGTTGGATTTTTTTTTGTACTGTGGTACAAACAAGAACATTAGTGTTTAATAGTGTCAATGAATATTCATTAAGCAGACTGTGTGCACCGAGTGATTTCACTCTAAACGCTAAGCATTACGAGGAACCATGGATACACATGTGTTTATAGACAATAGGATTTTTAATTGTGATTAAAAACAGCTAAGAGTAAAATGTCATGATTTTTATGCAGGATCATTCAAATTATTTTTTTTAATACAAAGAAAGACATTTTAAACCTCAGCTGCTGTGTGTAAAGGTGTAAAGGCATGGAGTGGAAACAGAAAATGTGAATGTGAAATATTCCAGTCTCTGCTTCACGCTGACTACACTGCGTGAGTGTACGTATGTGTACACATATATATGTGTATGTGTGTGTGTGTATGTAACTGCTTCAGAAACTGCTCTTAGCTTAAAAAATTCATGGAGTGCCACTTTTTTTTTCAATGCTGCTCCAGCTTTCCTGTTTCTTGAAAGTTTCGTACTACATCCTCTGGACTGAGCATTAAAAAAAAAAGTATAAAATGAAATAAAAACAATAACAAAAACAAGAAACAAGACATCACAGCTTTAACACCAATAAGTGTATAATAACAATATTTAATTTCCTGTCATTATGCAGACTTAAAAACCTATCCTTGCTAGACTACAATATATTTGCAGGCATTTAAATGAGTTGCATGTGTCTGTGTGGCCCAGGTGGAGCTGTGGTAAGAGCACATGCACTAATAAATTCAAACATAAAGTTCTAATACATTTACACTCCTCTCATGCTACATTTTTATTTTACAATCCCTTGTTAGCAACAGTGTTGCATTTCCTGCCATGTTTTTTTATTCAAACATGCACCACTTTTACTTACTTTACTTACTCAGGAAGCCTAAATAAACATTGTAAGTGATCTCACAGATGCTTTTAATTTGCCCCTTGTCATTGCAAATAGAAGCAAGCCCCCTGATGCACAACGATATACACACACACAAGCACACACACACTTGCAGATGGGAAATTAAGTATTCCTTAACCCTAAGTAATCCTAGTGACAGATGTTTGCCATCTGGAGCTGTATTTCTGCACCACATCACCCTACACTGTGTCAAGCACCAAGGACACACGCGCTGCAGTTTCGCTTAATCTCTTCATTGTCGCCTCACCAGTTCATTCATACGCCGCGCAAGCCAGACAGGCCCCACAGGCAGCAGAAAGGACTCACATCAACATACCATGCTTGAGGAAAATATAAAAAAAAACAAATGACAGAACAAATACATCTTAATATCACAGACACTTAAGTTTTCTCACTCAAAAATATTCAAACAAAGATCCACAAATGACCTCAGACAGTCTGAAGAAAATTACTTTCCCTTCAGATGGCCAGCATCAGATGGCCGGTTCAGACCTGATGGAGTATCTCTCTCTCGCTCTCTATCTCTCTCTCTCTGCTCTGGTTATGCGTCATTAAAATATTCCATCTCTGCTTCTGTCTGTTCTTCACCTTAACATTACCCCGCCAATGACATAGTCCGCATTAGATATTGCTGAGCTTCATGAGATCACTTAGCTGTGAAGGAATCTCAGAGTTACATGACCTTTTAAGTAGGCGATGCTTATATGAGAGCACGTATTATGAGACGATCTTTAATATTTAGAGGGTTTTCTTGCAATTGAACATATTGGATATCAATTTGAATATCATTAATAACACTGTGACATTGCTTTTTGTCACCCATTGTGACAACATATTTGTTACAACCTTATCAATACAAGTAACAGCAGAACACACAATATATAGTTGTATAGATTTTTCATATTGTGTGGCACATTATTGACAATATATAATAAAAAAGTATGAATTGTGAATTGTTTTGTGAAGTTGTAGTGTTACTTGTTGAACAACAGATGGCAGCAGAGTACTCTTATTCCTGATAGAAGCAGCAGCTCGTGTCACAACTGCAAAAGCATTTTGCTTTTCAGTAAATATGCAACATACAAACATAATTATATAAGAGTATGTGATCAGGAATTTGTAGACATTCACTCATTACACAACCATCATCAACACGTTCCATTGCTACAAATGCTTGTCTATCTAAAGGTGATTCTTTGTGTATGTCAAGTAGTAAAACAACTTGACTGGACAGCATTAATGTGGTGAATGAAACTCGGACACACACACAGAGAGGAGGCAAGAGCAAAGGATAAAAATAAATCGAGAAGAAGGCGGTTACATAAAAGTGTGTAGTGAGGTGATGTAAAAAATTAAAAGCAGAGACACACACTCTGTCAACTCTAATCCACTGCTTTTACAGCCAGCAGGAAAGAGAGAGTGAGCGGAGAAGGAAGGAAGGGAGAGTTGTTGTGGAGGACAGTTCACAGATGAAGGGCTAGCTCTGCTGAAGCTGTGGTCAAAAAAGATGCTACATTAGACAGGCTTGGATGGATCTGGATCTGTCTGCAGTGTGGGGTGATGCAACTCATACTGCAAGGTTATGCACTTAGCGGACACGTGTGACTGGTAATAGCCAGAGACAGGTGCAGCATGGGTGGGAGGAGTGGAATTCTGTCTTCACCAAGAGTCCAACTCCTTCCAATAGAACACAGATAGTGTCAACATTACATACAAAAATATATACAGTGCTGCTAGCAGTGTTTTAGTTTCCCTAGCTGAACCTGTTCTAATTTAAATGAGAGGTCAGGTGTTTTTTTTAGAAACTAATAAGTTAGGTCCTCTGGGCTCCTCCATGTAATTCAAATCCACACTTATCAGTCAGACATGTTATTAGGCACATCCCATAATGAATCCAGAAGCTTTGAACATTGTATACCAGACAATTGTTTTGATCAGTTTTACAAGCAAAACAATGTGAAACACAGGTATAAGGTACAGTCTGATTCCTGCTCCTAAGAATAGAAAGTAGTCCCAGCCAGTTTCAGGCCTGAGGCGTATCATCACCCCCTTTTTTTATATCTCAGTACTCTCAGCTTGCGAAACGTCTGAAGATGAATATACATGTGCTGCTGAGTTTGTAAGTAGAGCATCTTAAAGGTGAACAGGGGGAGTTTTACACTTCATTTCACTATGTATATGAAGTGTGTGCAGCCAAATATGCATAACAAATCAAACTAGTGATACGTGTGTTGAAAACGAAGGGCTGCACACACGCATGCTTGCGTGTCTGATGGTGAATGTGCCTGTGTGTGCATAATTCTTTATGTTATCTTCTCCCATGCATATGATAGCATGTGCTGTTCTGATGCAGTCTGTACAGGTGGAGCTGTGAGACACGATTATGGGTAAATTGTGCAGAGAATAGTAAAAAAGAGTCTGGAACGCAATCACAGGGACTATTTCCTTGCGTGCCATAACCCTACATTAACTCTTTCCATGTGACTGCTAAAAATAAAATAAAACCAACCTTGCGGGGTTTTATGAAACACTATGAATATTATTATTTAATGATTTTTTTTAATTTACAATTCAATTAAAAGTTAAGGTTGAATTTAGTCTTATGCTTTTTGTAGCTTACTACGTACAGCCTTATACGTACCAACACATCAGCATCTTAACCTTAACTCAGGAAAGGTCGCTACCATTCTGCAATCAGCAAAGCATGAAAGAACATTGGGAGAAAGGCTGCAAACAAGGGCAGAGGCATAATATCGAGGGAATAGAGGTTCAATACAATTCACACTCCATTTCACCAACTACTCATCCAGAGAGGACGCAGAGGGCACGATAACTGACAACTACAAATAATGACAGGGGAACAGGGATCATCCAGACAAAAGATTTACTTCTTCTAAAGCCGTATTACATGACTTTGGTAATTAGTCAAAGCAGTTTAAGATTAGTTCCTCACTGTGAAAGTAGGTTTGAAATGTCAGCATTTAGACACCACAGATATGTGCTTGAATCGCTTGACCTAGATTGTCCACACACGCAGCTATGAGTAGGCTGTATTATCTCTAGAGTAGCACAATAGCTGAATAAGCCACCAGTTTAACATAGTCTCTCAATCTCTCTTTGTACAGCTGTTATTGCATTCCATTCATCTTTTTCTGCTGGACCACAATGTTGAAGTTTGGTACTGTTGATTAGTACTATTGAAATTTGATTGATTCTTAGAAGCAGTCATATTGCTGCTTGATTAAATTCCACATTTACATCATCAAGAGAAACTGTTAAAAATGTTTGTGTTTGTTTGCTTCTTTGACCTCCGAGAAATGAAATTCTTAGCAGTGGGCAAGCTTGCAAATAATTTAGTGGTAGATAGTAAGAGTATCCAAATGTTTCTGGATGGAAAAAAGCAAGTCCAAAGTGGATGTTTAAATGATGCATCTGCACACATATGCCGTGTGAGTTTAATTTAAAATCTATATCTGACTGAAAGTTAGAGCAGAGCCGTGCGTGTTATTCGTCGTGACTGCCTTGCAGCTGCACTCTGACTTGGTGACTCAGCATTGGGTGTTTGCTGCCTAGGTGAAAAAAACTTTCAACCACTGGATGAGAGGCGCAGTGCTTTTAACACAACGATAATGAAGAAGACTAGCGGTTTAGAGTGCATCACAACTGTCACTGAGATGATGCTTACATGACCTCACCATTGTGCATTAAAGATCATGAGCACTTTTGGCTAAGTGTGCACAGGTTGAAGACGTGTCCATTTTGCATTCTAGAGTGAAAGTAAAGAAACTCTTTTTAATGTTTCTGGTGACATTTGGAAAAATAAAATGTCTTTCCTCCTAAATATCGGGTCAGTGTAAGTGCTAAAATGACATGCTTAAATGTTAACCCCCTAACGGCTATTATTTTAAATTCCACTTGAAAAACATCCCTAATTTCACTCAGCAACAGCTGCAAAATCATAAGACCTCAGGCTCTGTGAATAAGAGATGTTTGGGTTGATTTTTCCTCCTTTTCCCTATCAGCAGACCAACTCTGTTCTATACATAGATTGTCGAGTAACAGTCTTATAGCAATAAGTATATGATGTAGTATGCTGAGG
The DNA here is from genome assembly GCF_900634625.1 of Parambassis ranga. Lineage (NCBI taxonomy): Eukaryota > Metazoa > Chordata > Actinopteri > Ambassidae > Parambassis > Parambassis ranga. Next base: position 15,066,193 of record NC_041034.1, on the reverse strand, counting down.
TTCACAAGATCAGAAGCAGAAGTATTATTATATAATTGTGTAGGTTCTTTTTTCCTCGCTCTACAGATGAAGACCTATTCTGTTCTCTGTTTGCCTTGAAACTTGGAAGTTGATGTTTTGGAATATGTGCCACACCCAACAGTGCTCAAATACAACAAGTAAGATGAGCCATTGTTAGAAGTGCCAATGCATTACACAAAATTGTTTACAGCTTTTACTCCTGTTGCCATCTTGGACTTAGTGTTCAAGGTTATCAAGAGACTTTGTATGTTTATCTAGTTCAGTTTCAGAAAATTTGATCCACACATGGTATCATTCATTACACATCCACACAAGTACACTCAGTAAGACCAAACTAATTGGTGCCACAACCTCTGCTTGCTGCTGCATTGAGGTTACATTACCTATCAAACTATATTGAGCCTCACAAAATGTGAGTTTTTTGGGTTTACCGTAATTTCTTAAAGCAAAGCAAAAGCTCAGAGTTTTGCTCAAGGACACTGACAGGACGCATGGTTGCTGATGAATAGACTACTTTATGGCTAATGGAGGAACTCTAGCCTGATCTTGACCACATTGATGCATCACATTCCACGAATATAAAAGAACTCAGTTATAGAAAAGCTTGACTTGTGTTAAAATATTGGTGGATGAGGTGAGGTTTTGGGTAAAGGTTTAAGGCTAATGGCGTGCCATTGGTGGCTGTTAATGCTCTCTTGTTTTTTTTATACATTACTCTATTACAAGAAAACACCATCAGTTGCTATTTTATAGACTGTAACATGCAGTCGAGTCTGTGTTAAACTGACAAAGACTGTGTCAAGCAGTTGTAAGACTTTCAATAGAAAGCTACAGTACCTTTTGCGAGGGATCCTGAGACCAATCTTCGCAAGGACTGGATTAACTTGAGCACTCCCTGCCTGCAGCGGCTGGTGCAGCCAGCCATCCTGAGGTTGAGGCAGGTGCGGATGGGACAAGTTTCCTCCGATATATATATCTAAAGAAAAACCCTTTGGTCTTATGTAACGTTGGATCCAACCCTTGTGGCAGACAAGAATGTGCGTCAGTTGTTTTTGTGATGCGACATCGTAAGGTCCTTGTGGAGACAAAAAGTATAAAAGGGTGTGTGTAAATAATACATTTATGGCTTAAAGTACAGCTTCGAAAGATTCATTGACACATCATGCAATTACACCCTGTTAACTTGCTCAGGTACATTTCACTCACTCATTCAGAAAGACATGCTCACACACACACACCTCCATAAGAAACACACACACTGTGGTAAAGTTTACAGGCAGGTATTAGAGTTGCTATAATGGAGACAGACATACATAAAATCTGTCCAGAAAAGAGTAAATTATGTCCTAATTAATAAAATGAGAGAAAAAATAAATTATTAAATGGACTCCAGAAGTAGAACATGCAGAGCTTCGTCCCTCTGGAAGTTCTGATCATCCAGCAAACAGCAGTTATCAGTTCATCTCACCTCCTCCTCTTGTCTGTGTTTCCCTTCTCCTTGTCCTGGCTGCTGTGTTGAAGTCTTGTGAGGTATTAGCTGAATGAGGTTTTCCTCTGAACTGCGGTGAGACCCCTGCGGCTGTGGTCTGTGGAAGTGCTCCGCTCTGGTGCTCTCAGCAGATCTGTACTGCAGAGAGCTCTGGCAGCAGCCACCACTGTACCCGCCCTCCCTCTTCGAAGCTCCCTCCTCCTGCCTTGTATTTGTTCTTCCTCACTCTTAGGCTCTTTTTCTTCTTCTTCTTCTACCTTTTACTTGAGCTGATATGCACAGCTGCATGAACCAGTAAAGAAAATAGGGTTCAGGTTGGTGGGTGTGTTGTGTGAGTGGAAGGTAGGTGTGTGTATTACAAGTGTCTACTTTGCAGTGCCTCACTAATTTATAATTACCATATTACCTGTAATAAAGTTGCATCGGAAAATATTTTTTTGTGATTTAATACAAGTTAGTTTATCTATGCCAGATACATTTTGCAGGTTATTTTGTGCACTGCATTCACGTCTTCTGTTACTCTGGTGATCAAACACCCACCTGGGCTGATACAGACCCACACTCACCAAAATTCTTAAGCAAATCGCCCCATAAATACAGTACAGTACTCTGTCTGGATCTGACTTTGAAACAGGTTATGTAAGTCTGCAATTTGCTTGTGAAGACAGAGTTTTTTGTTTCTCACTCCAGTGAACTGGGCAAATACTCAGTGAGAGCATGACGCAGTGCTTCCTCTGTCTATTTTTCGCCCCCTCATCCTGTCTTGTCTATATTTAATGCTTATAGATTCTATTTATTTTCTCATAGTTGCATTTTGGGAGGTCTCTGCCCAACAGTATCCTGTATCCTAAATGTCAACGACAGCAGGGAGGCCGTAGCTTTCGTGACTTAAGGTGGCTGTTCACACAATCCAGTTTATATCCCTGGAGAGGAGCACTTAACTCAAAGAATGGCACAGTAAAAATAGCAGCACAGTGCAAGCCACACTGTTGAAAAGAGCATGTGCAGAATATTTATTTTGATTACTGCAAGGCAATCAAACTCTTGTTCTTCACCCTCTTTCTTCTTCTTCTTTCATTTTATTCTTCCGTACGTTTTTTTGGCGCAGCGTATCTTCAGCATACATTGACCGATTTCAGCCATACAACTATCAAAATGTTCATCTCATAGAGGACTTTCCACCTCAACTTCAAGTTTTTTTCAAACATTATAATTTTTTCAAATATTAAACAATTTATGCCATTTTTAACATGGGAATCTATGGAGAAGCCTCCAAAACTACCTTCTTCTTTGACATGTAACTAGTTTCACATGCTTTCTGTAGTGTGTGTTAGACTTCGTTGCCCCCTAGGGGCCTTTTGTGTGTATTAGCTGGTCTGTATTTTCCTTTTGCTCTCTTTCAGGTGTACAGGTCTGCAGGTTCTGCTGGGAGGAGTCTGGTTCATTGGTTTCACCTGTTCCTCGTTGCTCCGCCTCTGGCTCACCACTCTGAAGCCGGACCTTCTTCCTCCCTCGTCGTCAGTTCTTCAGCTCTTTAAGTGCAGTAAGATGGAAAGCATTATTCTCATTGCTTTAGTTTTGATCTGTGGTTTAGGCCCTGTTCACACTGGAGAAAGTCATTCCAGCTAGAGTAGGATTGAGCCCAGACAGCCTTTAAGCTGGATGCGTTCAGACCTATTTTCAAATCTGCTTAGCACACAGTTGTGTCCGCACTCAATCCGGCTTCATCCAGCGTGTTTGCTGTTCTCCAAACCACTAGGTGGCGCCTCGTAATATGGCTAATAATGTGGCTAGCTGGATTCGCTAGCCACATTTGCGTTCACACCTGAGCCACATTTGAGCCAATCCTGCTAGATTCACCTCTCGAGGGTGGATCTAGCCGGACTGGATTGGAGGTGTTCACACTCGGAAAAAAACACATCTGGATTGATCTGGATGCGGCCAAATCCTGCTTAAGCCACATTTTTTCCCCAGTGTGAACGGGGCCTTACTCACCTGTCTTTGCCTCTCCGAAATCCTCGTGCCTGGTGAGACCAAGCAGACCTGCTTGGCTCATACACTTCAGCGTTTTTCCTGCCCTGTGGATGTTGTTTGTTCCTTTTATTTTGTAATAAAAGATTCTTACCTTGTGATCTGCGAGTGGAACCCTTCCTTTAACCTCACATAACACTTTCAGCTACAAAAACCATTCAAGCATTATTCTGTTCAGCTCTTCAAGGGCTATTAAACTTGTATTCAGAATTTTTTAATTCCTCATCGTTTCCACATGCCAGGCTCTCAAAGTTGGAGTGTTTTAAGCCTGTTTCTGAGTTCAGCATTGGTGTGTATTGCATGGCTCAGAGCGGATGATGTCACACGCAGTGTGCCGGAGCGAAAAAACTAAACCAGTTTCTGTGTCACTATCCTGCTGCCACGCACCTTCTGTCTGGCTGAGATCATTTTTACACCATTTTGAAGGAAAAATGGTTCAAGTTTTGACGGGGTGACTCTTGAAACCAAGAAGCAAACTGTTTTGCTTGCAGAGCCAATTGTTCTGGGAAAGTGCCGGTCTTTTCCTCATTAAGAGCCCATATAAACAGTGAAGCGACTGGAAAAGAGAAAACCTATTTTCTAACTCGCTGCCATCTCCACATCTTTTGCGGGATTAAAATGAAATCGCCCACATTTGTAGAGCAAATGCTTGTGATGCTCATGGTTTTTACATTTTTTGTCTGAGTGCTTCGGTTTGGACACACAAAGCAGTTGTTCTGAGGGTGCAACCCCCATTAAAATACATGGGATCTGCCCTGAGAGGAGTAAAAGGAGAATCACACAGGTGTCTTAATTAGGGCTTAATTAGGCAGGCAGAGCTGTTACCATGGTGACAGGCTGAAACACAAGAAGCATACACAGCAGCCATAGAGCTTCATCTTTTCAAATTCTTAACCGTGTTTCAGCAAATTAAATTCAGATTGCAGATTCTCCATCAAACTTGCATTTTTTTAGGAAATGCAAAAAACCACCTGTTATTATTTATATTGTTGTATCTTATATCTTATTATTTATATTGTTATATCTTAAACTATATCAAATATTCAACATTCAGGGACTGAAGGCTAGTTTAAATTTTTATTTTTCCATCCATCCATCTTCTAACTGCTTATCCAGGGCCGGGTTGCAGGGTCAGCAGTCTAAGCAGGGACACCCAGACTTCCCTCTCACTGGACACTTCCTCCAGCTCCTCCGGGGGGACGTTCCCAGTCCAGCTGAGACACATAGTCTCTCCACCACATCCTGGGTCTTCCCCGGGGCCTCTTCCCGGTGGGACATGCCCAGAACACCTCACCAGGGAGGTGTCCATGAGGCTGAAACATCTGAAACAGATGCCTGAGCCATCTCAGCTGACAACCACCGCCCTCCCCCTAAAAAGTCAGCCCCACGATGCTCACCGGGAGCTCGCTTTCGAGCCCCAACCCCGGGCCTGCCTCCAGGGTGGGGCCCCCAGCTGTGCCGTACCGGGCGACGCCACAGTCTTTGTTCTTATTTTTGCCATAAGGGGTTTTAGGACCGCATTTAGTCTAGCCCGTCACCCAGTCCTCCTTCTGTCTGAGCAGTCCTGTGAGCTGCCTCAGTGCTTCGTTTTCAGCACTGAGTTGTTGGACAAGGCTCTTCTGTTCTGCCAGTTCTGTGTGGATCTGACTGTCAGTGGCTCTGAGGAGTTACAGCTCTTCTTGCCGAGTTCTTCTCCTCTGCCAGACTGGTCAGCAGGCTGGTTGCTTCCAGGACAGTTTGGTTAGCAGTTTCTAGCTGGCTTTGCAGGGAGCAAAGTTCAGAGGCCAGCTCCTCATACTTGGAAGGACGCTTCTGTGTTTGTTTCTTCTTTTTTTGCTGCCTCCTTACATGAAGGAAGAGAGTGAAGGTCCAGTAGTGAGGCTCTTGTGGTGAGATAGCAGAAAACATGTTTTTATTGTTCAGTGTTTGTCGCTGAAGCATTGCCAATTCAGTAAATGTAATTTTAATTTTCACAGTTGAAAGGTCTCTGTCTCACATCCCTTTGTTCTGAACTGTGTTTGTTGTGTTTCACTCGAGGAGACACATTTGACTAGGAATGAGGGGAAAAGCTGCCTTATTTTTAGGACTTATACCAGGCTGATAAATAAAAATACATCATTCAGATCTGAGATATTTCATCATGTTTTGTTCAACGGCATCCTGTTGTTGTTTATACATGCTGTGTGTGTGTGTGTGCAGGAGCTGCCTTGGCAAAGCTGTGATAAGATAACCCCTGGAACACAGAACAGTGTTTCTCCAACTACAGCCTGACTGACACCACCAACCTGACCAGCGCTGTCACCGAGTTCTGGGAGTAAGTCAGTAAGATGTAGACACATCCCTGTGTGTGTGTGTGTACAAGGTGCTTTTGATAAGAATGTGTGAAGAAGCTATTCCTGGAAGCTCCTTGTTTTTCTACAGGTGTAACATGCACCAGTTGTCCAATGGCCTGGAGGAGACAGGAGAGCTGTGCTGGCCCTTAGTGGGCTTTGAGTTAATTATATTAAACCACCAGGAGCAGTCAAACACAGATCATTCACATTGCACGTGGTTCCTACAAGTACAAAAGCAGCATTGTGTTTCTGTTCAGTTTGTCATGTTGATCCAACAATTGATGTAGTCCACCTATTACCTATACACCTATGATGTATGAGAGGACATTTATCTGTGATGTTGAAGGACTACCACCCTGTTGCAGTAACCTCCACCATTATGAAGTGATTTGGGCGCCTAGTCAGGACACACATCTGCTCCTCTCTTCCTGACTTCTTGGACTCTTTCTAGTTTGCTTACAGGACAGACCTGTGGTCACTCAGTCTGACCGTGTTTCAAATGGAAAGTGGGCGGGGCTTTGTTTCAGTCTGTTTCCATGGTGAATCGTGTTATGGGGGCTTCATCGATGAACTCAGTCTGCTGAGCCCTCTTCAAAATATGAGCTTCATTTTTTTCTTAACCATGTTTCAGCAAATTAAATTCAGATTGCAGATTCTCCAGCAATTCAGAGCAATCCTTCACGTCAGCGTTCAAAGCAATACTTCAGCTGCTGCTCTTAGTAAAATGTAAAGGGTGGACACCCGAGCCCTGGTTTGTTAAGCCTTAAATTTAGCTTATATAATAATTAATTAATAATAATTTGCTGCTTGTGTTTTGGTCTTTCACTGCTCTTTTACTTCTTGGGGAATAATTTATGTTTATTTGTAGTTGATTATTGATTTTTTTTGTATATTTCAGTCATTAAATTATGATGAAAGTGAGGGTTAGAGAAATTATATTATCCAGCATCTCTGAAGCTTGTGTGTCGAAGGCCATTATATGCATTTTATGTATTCTCTACCAGTTTTTAAACACATATTTTACATAGAAAATTGACAGCATATAGATTGCTTTTGTCGCTTCAAATCATTGATGGTGGTTTGTTCATATCCTACAATAAGATAAGATAAGATAAGATAAAACTTTATTAATCCCGAAGGAAATTCTTGTGCCAGAGGTATCAAGTCACAATGACAATGACAGTAAGAATGTAAGAACGTAGAAGTGGAGACATGCTGTTAGCAAGATGCACTCAAATTAAGTTACCATTATTCATTCTGGTTTTTGGTTATTGGTTGCTGACATGACATCAGTGACTGAGATTTATACGTATTTGGTCAGTGGTTTCCTCCTGAAGATACTTGATTTAATGTATATTCCACCATTGCTGCAGAGCACCATGTTAATGCCCAGAAAGTAATTAGCTGGCATTCACATTTGTCCCATCTACAATCATGTCTGCCCTTAGGAAACCATTAGCAGCCATGTTAATGTCAAAGCACGTATAACCTGGATAATTCACTGGTCTAAATTCTGCATGACTACTGGGGTCTTCTGTCTGTGCCACTTTCAAGTTATTTATGTAGCCTATTATCACAAGCATGACCCAAAGACTTAACACATCATGTCATGTCATATCATGCAGCATGTTATACCACCAACTAAATAAGGCTAATCATGGATCCGTTGGGCAATATAAACTATTTTCCTATTTGCATTTGAATGTGACAGAACATTGCTGCTCCTGTGATTTAAAAACATCTCACACCATGCTAAACATAACAGGTTTTTATTAGTCCTGTTGGCAGTGATATCCTACAGCATTTATGTCAACATCACTAAAAAGCCAATAGAAAGAAGTGAAGAGGAGGAAAGAACTGGTGATTGTGTCCATGGTGATATGATGATATTTATAAATCAATCCACAAAAAGAAACACTTTAGGACCTCAAGGAAAATTTTTTTGTTGCCATAGTGAAGTGCATTTTGGAAGAAGATCGTGGTTAAGACAAGATTAAAATTATCTGCTTATGTTTTAAGATACAGGCTTGCTGAAAGTCAAAGCCCATTCTGGTTAACCTCACATTTTCCATTCCCTCAGGGTTATCTGCTCAGTGCTGTCACTATAAAAACAACTGCTGCTGGATGCATTCAGCTATGCCACTGACCCCTGCAGCAGCTTTGCCTTGCCTTGCCTTGCCTTGCCTCCCACACTCAGATGTTAAGCCATCCAATCCCCCGCACTGAGCATGCTCAGACAAACCTGCTCCTGGATCTCTATACAGGACTTCAGCAGTGATCTGCCCATGGAACGATGAGAAGTGACAGGAGCAGAGAAGCCATGGAGCTCAGATATGTGGCAGAATGGGGCAAGAACAAGTGATACACCCACACACACACATAAATACACACTGTCCTGGCTCATCATCATACATTGCAAGTTTAATGTGCTAGTACATGCAGACCTATTTTAACTTAAAGCATAGCATACAATAGCAGAGCATTAAAGAAAAGCATTAAGAGGATGCTTTTGTCATATCATAGCAAAGTACAATCACTTCAATTTTGAATACACTTTTTAATGTTGAATCATAGAAATACGAGTAACAAAATGCATCTACTTAAAGAATAGGACAAATGCATTGTCTTGTGTTTATTCTCATCAAGTGGCAAACGTCCACAAAATCTGTTCCACCGTGCAGCTTGCAGAAGAAATTTGTTTAATTATCCATGGCAACGGCTGTCCTGTTCAGGTCCACTGGGGACAATTAGCATGTGTGACTTAACAAACACCAGCCAGCACTCTAATCAAGAGCAGGAGCAGCATAGAGTGGTAAGGAAACCAGATAAAAAAAATAAATATTAAAGTTTTACACCTCACTGCCCACCATTAACTCCTACTCAGTTGCATAATGTGTGAAGATATTTAAACACTCTAATCTCATCTGATCACAACATGGATAGCAAATAAAAAGTAATTAGAATTAATTAGATTACTTTATAATAGACTGGACATACATAAATGACAGAAATACTTTAAAATAGTGAACTGGAAATAATGTGACTGCTGCCCTTTTCTGGCATTCAGTGTTGATTTTATGGTTCTGTCTCACACTTCACCAAATACAGTGTCTTCAGAACCCTGTGTTTGTTCACATGTTGTTGTTCTAAAACACAGCAAATGGTTTCAGCAGAGAATACGGCTCTGTGAAGGGAGAGTTTGCTAAGTGAAAGCAGGTTTTTACTGCCATCTGGTGGAAATACCAGAATTTTATCTTTGAAACTTTGCTTTTTTTGGCATTTCCAGGTGAATATGATACCCTTAAACTAAACTGAATTCTTTGTTCATACTGGATAACTTGGCTCTAGTGTCTATGTGAAGGAATATCTAAATTGAGGTCAGAGTTCACTGACCAATAAATACACATATGATGTCATAGGTGTAGTATACAGTGTGCGTACTTGCAGATAACAATTCTAACCTTTAAGTCACTCAGTATACTGTTTATATTATGCATACTATGGCCAAACAAAAAGAACAGATCATAAGGAGGCCAACATGGATCTTAACAGTGTTTGAATTGAATTTTATTATTCTGTGCAAATCAATAGCAATAAAGGTTTTCTCAAGGTAAATGCTGTGGTAATCTTTGTTTTTCTCTTTTAAACATAGTCAATGGAGACCAACAAAAGTATGGAGACATTTAGAGCTATTGTTTGTGAGTTTCACACAGACCTACCCCCTGAGGTCCTCCACTAAATGGAACCCCATACTCCACCACATATAAACTATGCTTCCTCATCAAACAGATAGAAGTGAAGAAGCTGCTTGGAGGAGCAGCGAAACATCTTCAAGAAAACTCAACACAAGTCCAGAAGCCTTGCCTCAACCCTTTGAAAGCAAATACTGAATGACTGAGAATCTTCATTGTTGATGAAGATTCTCAGTCATCATCATCATCATCAACAGTTTGTTGCACTAACTATAATGACTTATTATGTGGTAAATGATGATGCTGATTCTATTTCATGCTGTGCAATCTCACACCACAATCACAGTAATTACTGTGACAGCACTATTTGTCTTGCCTTGTTTTTTTAACCCTGCACTTCAGCTCATATACTGTTGACAGGCAAATGTCTTATTAAAGTCTACTGAAGCTGAAATAATGAACCTCAAATCACACTCCATTCCTGTTCCTGAAACACTGTCAACCCCATTCTCGTTGTCTATGTTCCATTATCATGTATAAATAATTGTTTACATGCCTAACAATTAACAATGAAAAGATTGACACTGAGATAAAAGCGCTGCTCTTTGTACAGCAACAGGATTTTATTTATCTTTGAGCCACAGAGATGCAGCACAGGAAATGATGATGTACCAGTAAACAGAGAGGACCACAGTGGAACTACTCAACACCTGATATTACACGGGTATCTCTGCATCATGCCCTGTATAAACAATGAGACAATATTGGATTAGCACACTTTTGAGGCAGCAATAAATTTTTATAAAGCACAGGATGACGCACTCAACATGGCACAGTCTGGAAATTTACTGAAAGCACAGTTTAGTCCCGTTATGTAACAGTTACAGAGACCTGATCTGATTTGGATCAGTTATTTAATCTGTCCAGGTTAAGTTACAGCACTTTATTGTTGTCAAATATTTACAGAGGGACACATATAGTGAGAAGATAGAGACATGAATCAGTATTTTCTTTTTTTAGCAACCAAGGAATGTTTTGCACACTCACAAAAATAAAACTTGCATTGCTACCTTATCACAGTGGTCAGAAGTTCAATAGTGTTTATAATTATGTTTCTGTCAGTTTATACTGTAATTGTAAGACTATTATGAACATTAGTCATTTTGACTGTTGTTAATCTGAGTGCCATGATTGCCAATTAAGCAGGAGACAGCATAATAAAGTCACAACAGAGTTTTGCAAAACAGAAACCAACAATGATATGAGCATGAGGGTCAAAGGTCGATGTGCCATCTTGTGATGTCATAGTGTGTAGTAACTGTACTCAAACTGCTTGTGCACCAGTCTGTGAGAGCAAACTGTAGCATGTACTAAAAGTATGAACTGAACGCAGCACTGGAACTGTTTTTTTATATTACAATCTCACCACTAGATGGCACTAAATAGCTGATAGCAAACCCCATGGTCTGCTGAATTTATGCAGTACACATTTGTGTTTTTGGTAATCAGACAGGGGTGCCCGAACTTACACTGTAGAGTACCCCTGTGATGGATACTAGCATGTTTTATAAACCATCACACTGTTGCATATGCAATATTGAAGTTCATCCAGTTTCTGACAGAATAATGGCCATTTTTTAAGCAAAAGAATAGAATATACTTTATTATAAAAGCATCCTTTTAAAAGCATCTGGTTGGCACTGAAAAAAATCCTTCAGGTTTTCCTGCTTGGCTCAAGTCAAGCATACACATATTGTAGGCCTACATATCAAATCATCTTGCTGGTCACTTGTTCACTTTCACTGGCGGCCTGAAGAATGGAAAAACAAGTAATCTGCAAACTTTTAACTGCCCCTGTCTTCATGCGGCTTGCTAGAAAACTAATAACAGGGTCATCTATTCTTTGTTTTCAAGAAAAAAAAGGTGCAATAGGTATTTCATTCCTGCATGCTTTAAAATAAAAGACCTAATCAACAAAATAGCGGACAGCTTTTAATTAAGAATTTGTCCTCTTTTACCACCAAAAGTTACATAACATTCCTAGTGTGAATCTGGTGAAAGGTTGTACAATGAACCTCTCTAAGACTTTAAGATTACCTAATCTGGTACTAAGATTATTTAAGCAAGTTTGTAACATTTTACACTGTATCCATCATCACCTGGGCTCATCAGGGACACCGTTTCTTTCAGATATAGTGAGGTTTTTCTGCCCAGGTTCTTACTTAACTGTGTCTATATGTTTCTGAGACTGTTTGGAGACCCTTTGTCCATGAGTAAAGGTCAGTCGTTTATGCAGGGATGCCCGAGTAAGCTGCAGTTTTCTGTGATACGGTCCTCTGCAGCGAAGCAGCTCACCATAGGCCTTTCGGAAATCCCTGTTGAAGGCTGGGTACAGGATGGGATTAAGAGTTGAGTTAAAATAGCCCAACCATAGGACTATAGAGTGGATGGTGTTAGGGGGGTTTGTCTTTTCCTTTATGCCCATGCAGGTGAAGAAGGTGAAGTAAGGGAACCAGCAGATGACAAAAGCCCCCAGTACTGCTGCTAGAGTCACTGTAGCTTTATGTTCTCGGAATATGGCTGCTGTCGTGGTGCGGGCAAAGGATGGCGTGGCAGCCCGAATACGTCGCACCTGAAAAGATTGAAATTTTATTTTGTCTTAATTTTCATCATCCCTTAGACAGAAACAATGTTACAAAATCACCATAAACACTGACCTGTTCTCGAGCTATTCTGAATATGCAAAGATACATTCCACACATAATCAGAAGAGGCAGGTAGAATGAGCCAAAGGTATAAAGAGCAACATAGTTGTTATTCCATTCAAACTGGCAGTAGCGTCCCTCCTCGTCCTCATCCTCCATGCCCCAGTCCAAGTGCTGCACTCTGTAGTCTATTGTGTTCCAGCCCAGGTGGATAGGCACGAAGGACAGAGCTAATGACAGTGTCCAGATGGCAAAGATGACCAGTGTAACCCTTCTTGGGGTAACTCTCCGGGAGTAGCTAAGGGGGGCTGAAATGGCCAAGTATCGGTCAACACTGATTGCCAGAAGGGTCATGATGGATGATGTACACAGCATGACATCCAGTGAGATGTAGATGTTGCACAGGGCTCCTCCAAAGGGCCATTTCCCACTGCGCAGCTCCACAGTGGCAGACAAGGGCAGCACCAGCAGGCCCAGTAGGAGGTCAGTCACTGCCAGTGACACCACAAAGCAGTTAGCGATTCGCCACAGCCGACGACTGAGCCCCACAGCCAGGCACACCAGCACGTTACCACCAATGGTCAGAATGATAAAACCCACCAGGATCAGCCACCGGAAAGCTGTGGAGATCATGCTGCACTCCTCCTCAAGCACTCAGGCACCGAAACAGTGCTACAGTTGGCGTTTCAGTGGCAAATGACTCATCCACTTAACTCTCAATTTGCTTTTCCATCAGACAGTCATTTTCTTTGTACATCTGTGGAGAGGTTATCAGGTTCAGAAGTAGATCACTGAGTGGAAAGCACTTCCTGGCCATCAGTCCCTTTTGGTACATATGTACATATGTTCCTGATGAAAAACCTAAAACGGTAACAGAAAATTATTAGAAAGAACCAAAACAGTACATATAAATAAACTCAGAAAATCAGCCATTTCTATTACATGTCTTGATTTATGTAATAAATACCAGCTGTTCTAATGCGGCTGCCTGCCCACCTCAGCTCTAGTCGCTCCCCTCTGCTTTGCCCATATTTGTATAACAAGAAGTAATGTGGACTCTGACACTAAGATGATAATGGTCAGAGGTTGTTACACAGGTCTGCCTTTATTTACATGTCTGTGGCTGTGTCATGCTTCTTAGCGACGATGCATGCAAACGTGACATTATGCTTGGCTTTTAGGGTGACCATAATCTCAAATGTCATATTCTGGATTATAACAAAATGTGACTCACCCCAAAACTGTTTGTTTATTTACCCCCATCGTTCTTATGCTTATTTATCCATTGTAATGTTTAACAAGGTGTTTGGACATCAAACATTTATGGTAAGATTCTTCTCGTCTTGAGTTTCAGTCAGTATATTGTACCTAACTTTGACTGGAAATGGGTACATTATATTAAAAAACTATCCTCTTGATCGGAATCTGGCAATAATCTGTAGACGTGGAATAAGTCATGTACTTGGATGATTTGCAATCCAGAGAGAGATAAAGAGTATGCGCCTTTGTTTACAGATGTAGTATGCTGAGGTTAGAGAGTGCGTCCCTAGAGATGGGAATATTTACTGGAGAGAGAGAGAAAGCGTGGGCTGCTCTATATTGTGCATCACCATCAGGGTGATACAACATCTTCAAAACAAGCATAAAACATTCTGTCATGGTTGGAGGAGTCATATAAACAATTCTAAGGCTCTAAGATTTGACAAAAGAAAGAAGTTTTTGGAGACGATGTTAGAATGTCAAAGACGGATACACCGCATATCAAAGACATGTCTCGTTTATCTGTAGCTTTTCTCCTTTATCTTCTGCACTGACAGTTCTGCAACTACAAATGTCACATAAAGCTGTTTTTTTTGCTTTTTAGAAAGTTGGACATCAAACAAAAAAATGTGTAACTGATGTAAGTGTGATCAGAGTGAACTTGTTCAGCTTCTCTTTGAGCTGTTCTTTCACAGCCCCATCTGTCCTGGCTTTGTAGTGAGAAGAGTGAAGAGTGATGTCTGGCTTATTTAATAATAAAGGAACTAAACTAATTTGCAGTAGCAGCTAATTTAATTTGATGGAAGTAATCCATCTGTTTTCTGCATGACTCAGGCTTTAAGTATCATCGTTCGTTCAGTAAATTCAAACCTGATGCGTTTATACAGGATCTAAGCTCAAACTACTAAGCAGTGTTAGGCTGTGGTTATTATAATAGTGTTTCCTTTATTATAGTGATGTACTCTGGCCTAATGTGCTACCATGATAAACAGATTTTCTTATTAGGATTTGATTAATCTACTGTAAAACAGACAAAGCTTTTATAGCAGCAGAGTATGTAAACATCATCTATTGCTGATGATGACTTTGCACTAATTCACTAATTTAGTCAACCCTTTTCTAATTGAATTCATAAAGTTATGTGAAACTTCCTGGAGAATGTGTCATTATCTGTATTCCTCAGAGATATATGAAAACACTCTGATCCCACACACACACACAGGAGGCCACACACATTGGTCAAGTTAGTTTGATTGACAGATGTTACAGCAAATCACAGCGAAGTGCGTTAGCCAGTTAGCGAGTTAGGAGGCAAACATGAATGAATCGCTTCGCTAACACGTAGGACGGAGACGGCTGAGGAGACTTTATCTGGAAAGGAGCGGTCTGAAGGTGAGGCAGTAAGTGTGAAGAACACTGCACCACAGTGAATTAATAAAGCCAGCCTCTCTGTCACAATAGAATATCTGCTGCTGATACATGTTCGTCATGTTCCCGGTTCACGTCGGCAGCTAGTGTTACGTTGTTAGAGGGAGCTGCATGATGCTAGCATGTAGGCTAGCTAGCAGTTTCACAGCCCTGTCAGACCTAGCTCCCACTCACCACCGTGTTTTTACCACGCGGTGTTAAGATGCAGCGAAGGGAACTGCAGCAGGGGATTGATGCTGTTTCAAGAGACCTCTTGTAAGTGACATTAATTGAGGGAGGCTTTTGTAGGAGTCAGTTACCAGAAACTTGAGTTATTTCAGAGGCACAGGGAGGTTCACAGGTGAGCAGGATTAAAATGCCTCATACTGTTTTTCTGAAGTTACAGTTTTATTTAAGGAATACATGCTGTGTGGTTGAGCGTATTACTGGTGGATGGATGTAAAATTTCACATTTTTCTTTCAAATGTTCTGATTGGGATGTAGGTGAGGAAGACAAAAATAATGAAAAAGCCAGATGAGGACAAAGCAGTTATAAAGAATGCAAACATAACCATAAACAATGCTTTCAGCTACTGCATCAGTTTATTGTTAAAATATTTAAAAATATATACACAAGAGTTTCAATTTGTGACTGACCTTGTTATTCAGAATAGCTATGGAGAATGTATTTTAACTTAAGAATCAGAGGCAAGGTGGTAAATTGTAACAATATGAGAGCGGGATTAATGGCTCTTACAGTTTAAGGCATAGTGTAAGGCATATTGGAAATGTAAATAATGCAGTGTGATCCAGAAACACTGAACTATAACTGCACTGATATTGATAGCCAGCAGAATATTGAATATCCTGCTTGAATTTGGCGCATAAACTCTACTTAGAGGTTGGTAAATGTCACAAGTATGAGGTATGTAAAACACATTTAGTTGTGTTCAGCTTCAGTCTTGCTAAGCCCCACCTCAGTCAAACCTCATCCCCCACACTTTTAAAAAGCCTACTACGCCCCTCCAGGAACTGCTTTGTTGTTTGTTTTGTGACTCTGATCAGGGCTTTCCTATATAATCCTTGCTGTTATGACAGATATGACAATATGGCGAGATGACAGTTGCAATGATAATACAGCGGATATAGGGTTATAATATTTATGTTATGGTGGAGGATATTATGATGGTGTTCAAACAATAATCATCAGAATCACCTTTTGTGTGCTTAATCTTAGTCACCATCATTCATGGCTGACTAAGATTAAGTTAAGTCACTGCTGCTATGGCTAATATTTTGTGAAAAAATACATATAAAAATGCCAGAATTAGACATAACCTTCCTTGTGATTAAATAACATGGAGCCTAACTGTGAAAGGAAGGGAACTCTACTAGGTAGGTACAACGAAACAAAGTTTCACTTATAGCTTTAGTTACAATAAGTTTTATATAAACTACATATAATGTCATAATATTATCACCATGTGCAAACATGTTGTGGGTAATTGACAGGGATGTTCCCTCTTAAGGGATCTGGTTGTGCTGCAATAAGGATATAATAAATAATTAATTTGAATAATAATTCACTTTACCATACCAAATAAGATGTTTCCTCTTAATGTCTCAATCGATGTCAATCGATTTCTCCTCTCAGAAATCTATCACTGATCCATTTTGATGGTGCCCCGACCACATATCATGGTTACTATGAAGCTAAAAATATCATTGTTTTACAGCATGTCAAATCTACCTGTGTTTTTGTCTTTTTGAGCAGTAGCCTGCTGGATAGTTGTTGTTTCATTGCTAGTTGTTTGTTTTCTACCACAACTTATCACTGTGCTTGTATGATTGCTCTTTAACAACTCTGACATCATTGTAGTCAGTCGTGTATTGCCATACAGTGCAGTCTCATCGTAAATAGTACCATGTGTCTGTTTCTCCCACGTATGAGCTTTAGACTTTGAGAACATTTGAATAAATGGAATATGCAGATCACATGCAAAACTATCTTATAATATATATATATACACACACACACATCATCAGATCTGTCTGTTGGTCTAATCACATCTTGCATATATCATATGTTAAAGGTAGGATAGGAGATTTTGAAAACTCAGTGAGAGTCAGCCAGATTTCTAAAGTAAGAGCAGGAAGAGAGTGACAACCAGCCAATACTCCGCACAGGGTCCACCCTGAGGATTGGCTGATGTTTTTAGCGTTTTATATCTTCCACAGATGATTCATATTCTTCGTTTTAATGCGAAACTACTGGTTGCTAATTTAACAAAAAGTGCATCAGAATGGAATCTCCTACCCTTCCTTTAAACAAGATGATGACAAGCTATCACAAAATTACAATACAATGTGTTCCGCTGAGTTTCAGTGAGTTCACCTTCAGGAAAGAGGATTGTTTGCTCTAAGGCTTGACTTGTTAGAGAACAGCTGCAGACTAAACCAGCAACCTACAGATATTGCACTATCCTGTGAATGTGTAACTAACAAAAACAAGACATAAATGACTCACATCCATACATTTATATACACCTGCACCTGCACACATGCTTATGTCTCTAGATAAGATCCTTTAAAATGTGATAAAAAGCTTGTTAACTCACCCCACATGGTTTGTCTCAAGTTGCCCAATCCTTACTCCAAAACTGTGAATGTTCTCCTCCGCTTTCTGGTTCCTGCCTATGAGGAAACTTATTTCTCTCTTGCTCTTGCCCTCTTCTCTCTTGTTCGCTCTCTCTCTCTCTCATCCTCCCTCTCCTCCTACTTGTAGACATGTTATCAGCATAGGCACTCCCCCCAGCACATCCATTTAACATTATCACATGAGCATTTTCTCTAATGCCATAAAAAATCTATTTTAACTTCATATCTCTTGAATTGGATGCGCAACTTCCACTGATATACTGATTCATAGCCTCCATAGTTTGGTAATGAATACAGCAAAGACATCTAAGAGAGCATAAATCCCAGCTAGCTGTTAGGTCACAGTTTATGTATCTGATTTATGAATTTATTGCATGTGGGTATGATGAACACAAATGCCATGAGCAATATTCAGTTTTAGAAACTCAGCGATGATTATCAAGTAGTTAGAAACAGCTCTAAGCTATAAGCTAACCTTGACATGATGGTAATAATGTTTAGCAGCTAATGTCTACAGTCTTGGCTTGTTATCACACTGTGGCTGAAGGCGATTAGTTTGTGTGTTTTTTACATAACTTGCAACAATATGTCTTCTCAGTGTTCCAATTTAGAAAAACTCAGTAAGCTTGTGTGGCCAATTTCCTTAAAAGGATTTTCAGCTGTAACTTTAGAGCACTGGCTATTTGTGTTACACATGATATCAATTGACTATTGTGTGTGCTGGATAATTAAAAAAAATGACTTCTACTCACCTTACACTGCTTCCCCATATCACCTTGTTGCTGAATACAAGTTAACAATTAAAGTACCTGAATAATCTTGCAGATAAAACAGATTAAACAATAACTTGTAAACTGTGTTACCCAGGTCTGTGCTGATGTGGCAGAGAGTCTGCA
This sequence comes from Parambassis ranga, assembly GCF_900634625.1. Classification (NCBI taxonomy): domain Eukaryota; kingdom Metazoa; phylum Chordata; class Actinopteri; family Ambassidae; genus Parambassis; species Parambassis ranga. Next base: position 15,047,701 of record NC_041034.1, on the reverse strand, counting down.
TGTTTCGAATGCACCCTGCAAGCCAGTGCATTTAAGGATAAGTCACACACTTAATAACACACTCCTATACATGTGTGCCATGTGCAGATATTGAACAGATTTTTGTCTCTGTTGCTTTATAAGCATGATTGAACAGGGGTTAAGAAAGATTATCGACAGGAAGATTAGAGTGTTGCTGGGAATGTTAATGTCCGTAACCCAGCGATAAAACATGTAGACTCTCTGAGGAGGAGGAGAAAGCCTGAGAATCACAGCGTATATAGAAATACCAGCACTGTGCTTCCTCAAACTGACCAGGTCAATGGAGGGGAACAGAAATACATTTTCCAACTTCATAATGTCAAGTTAAGGGGGAATGGGGGAGGTGCTTTGTATGTGCTCATGTCTTTTTCATCCAAACTTGATTTATTCAATCGACTTGGTGCTTTATAGTCACCAAATAATGCTTAGCTGAAATTATATGGCAGATAAATAAACAATACATGAGTCAGGTTGTCTCCAGATGTGAATCTGTAGCTTAAGGATCTTCAGTTCTCTCTTCAGCCTTAAAGTACAGTTTGAGCAAGTCTTTTCTCCCACCTGCTGGACATACGTGGATACTGCATTGGAATGTTAACAGAATTGGAGGCAGAAGCCCATTTTTAACAAAAATATGTATTATTTTTCCTTTAAAAGAAAAGAACAATCTTTTTTTTTTTATTTCTTCTCAGTGGACTTTGGATCAAACTAATAATTTCATGCCATTAATTTATGTGGGTATTGTAATTTAAAGCCACAGAATCCTTCTGATTTAAAAGATTCTGCATGAAAATATGGGGTTATTAATTATATATTAGACAGTTGGAGTTATAACAATCACATAATGGTGTATGGAATTTATTGACAAAATATGACATGTCCATTCAACATATGGAAATACATATAGGATCCCACTTACTCCAAGTTTCATATGAAGTTTTTATAGTACTTACAGTAAGATAAAGAACACTGTTGCTCCTCATTGTTATTCAGCGTCCCGCCCGTCCCTGTATATAACTGGCTGTAATGAATGTCTTTACATATGCATTTCAGGAGAGAAGCCACTGTTAGATTATTCTGCTTCTTCTTGACCAATAATATGAATTAAAAAGGTTTTCCAGCTGTGTTTTCTGTCCATCATCATCATTCACACTGCTGTGCTAACAAGATGTGAGTAAGCCTGAAGTGTTATTTCTGACTAACAAGCTTTTTCTCACTGTTTCAAGGCCGCTGGTCTGACCTGCGTAGTGTTGCTGCTGCACTTCCATACCAGAGCTTTCTTCCATCATCAAAGCTCTCGGCTAAATCAAATAAAAAATACCGAGCAGCATTTCTTCAACTCCAGACAAGCTTTACCACACGTACACTGCAGGTCCAAATTAAGCGCTCAAGTGCTGTTCGGGTAGTGCTGATGTTTTTAATTTGCTGCTGATTTTGTGTTTGCTTCTGAAGTAACATTTGGACTGGAATATAAACAAAACCCTGGAGACACTTATTAAAAAAATAATTTGTAAGCATTTATATTGTGTTTATACTAGCTTATGGACCTCCACCAGAGGCCACACCACAGAACGCAGACTGTAGCTTATTACCCACATCCTTTTGTGGATAATTGTGGTGTCAGTAAACTGATGATTGATGAAATTATTTATCCCATTCTGGACTTCACTCCTCACTCTTATTTATTCATGCAATATTTGTGTGAGTGTACAGATACAGATACGTGCTCGACGCGTTGGGTTTGTTTTTGCACGCATCTGAAACTACATAGACTTTGACTATGACACATTGTGCAGGCTTAATCTCCCATCATTCCAAGTCCATATTTCATATTGTTTTTAGCAGTAATATTTAATAGCTTTTCTGAAATTGTGACCATATATCTCTCCAGATTAGACTGTTGATGTCTGTACATGAATAATGATCAACAAAATTATCAAATTATTTTTTTCACCCCCCTCGGCACAATTAATGATTGCGCAAAATGAGTTACTTGGGGCTTAACTAACAGGCAAACAGAGCAACACTTCAATTCCCAGAGACATGTTGCTAAATTATTTATCATAACAGCCATAGTTAGATGATGAAGTACCGGTACTTGTTTTTTTGTTTACATTTGGATTATGCACTGTACTTTGAGGACTAAGGAAGTAGGGTTGAAAAAATGCACACATGTGGCGTGAGAACATACAGCTGATGATGCGGTCCATAAGTCAGTAGTGTGAAAAATGCAACACAAAATCTGCTGCCTTGGTTGTCAAGCTATTTATGAATATCTTCGGTGGTTTAATCAGTTACTTTGTTTATGCCAGTCGTATGCTTTGTGGGCGCTGTCATTACACAAGCTAAATAAATTATCCTCATGGGGCCAATATGGATGTGGATTCATCTTTGTCTTTAAAAGAAATATTACAAACAAGACCTCTTTATGTTGATTAAAGGAAGCGACACTAAACTGCCCTAAATATAAAGTGATGTGCACCAGTGTCATTCATTCTCACTGCTTTTTGTGGAATATGACGGAGGGAGGTCAGGAAACAGACAGACTAAAAGTGCAAATCATCGCGTTTGTTACGGAGGATTATTAAACCCAAATTACGTTACATGTAAGGGCATATAAAAGCCCCATGGCAATTGCCTGGTCTCTTGTATGGAAATTCAGCCAGTACTCTCTCCTTCCTCATTGTTGTTCTGTCATATTACATTTCCATCCCAGGGGAAAGCCAATCTCTCACATCTCAGTGGATTAGTGCTCCTCTAAAGCCCCTCTGGAGGACACTCGACCCTGAGAGGAGTGAGAGTAAACCCCAATCTGCCCTTCTCTGCCCTGTTCCACTCCTTGTTGTCCCCAAGGAACACTGCCAGTGAGTCTCCACGTCAAAATGAGTCATTAGTTCTGTCTGTGAATCAAACCGGCAGCAGTGTTTCCATATATAGAGGAGGACCAGGGAAAAGTCAGGGATGTTTATGTTTAGTGGATATAATAGAAAGTAGGCTACATAGAAGCTGATGTAGATGGACAAATAAAAACTGACATCACCTTCACACTCTTACTAGAAACTTAGCATCAGGTTAGAGATATGTATTTCATAATGCAGTTCATAATGACTCATGATGCATCTGCAACGAGAATTTATACTGATTTAATGTTATTGACGTGATTCCCAATCCAAGTTGCCATAGTGGAGGTTATTGTAACACTGAACCAAAATAACTCAAGGTAACTTGGCAGACATGCTTTGAGTAGTGCAGACATGGTAATGAAGTTATTTTTGGTTCTGTGCAAGGACAAAATAATGAGCACTTTATGTTAAATTTGTCTCAACACTCATGTGCATTATGACCAGGGACAGGTCAGGTGAATCACACTGATCATCAGGGTTACCATGGCACCTATCAGTGGATAGGGTAGAACGTTCACTTATAACCTAAGTGAACTTTTTCTTATTAAAGCTGGGAGAAAAATAGGCTGAACTTTGATGGGGAGGTCAGACCCTTTTCCAAAAACTCTTTTTGGCGTGTTTCCAGTCATCCTATCAATAGTTGTCCAAGGAAGGCAAGTAGGTGAAGTCCTCGGGGGAATGAGGGCTGGCCTGTGTGGTCCCATCCAACAGACCTAGAGCTAGCATTGGACAAATGACTAAAAAGTTAATAGTGGTTCTAATAGGAAAGTGTTAGAGCACACAGTGCATCACTGTTTATTGCTTATGGGGCTGTGTGGCTGCAGAACAGTCAGTTCTTGGTCATGTTGTTGTGGTAAAAACAGAGGAAGATAGATACCATTATATGACTATACACAATTAAATGTTGTAAAATAACCTAAAAAATATTTTTTCTTTAAAATGTTTAATGTAAATGTGTTGCTTCCAAGATAAAGCCATTTATTTGCATCAAAGTATGACTTCCTGTCTGCTGTAATTCACAAGGTTTCTTGATATAAAATTAACCAATTAACACTCTAGGTGTGAGAGCAAGTTTAGGGTTGCATCTCATCATGTAAAACATAATTATCATGACACCGTCAAAGTTAATTTGCGCAAAGAAACCCATTTTCACCCTAACTGTTAAGATTGAGAAGTTTCAACTCCATTCATATTATAAGTGAAAAATATATCCATCATAGCATCCTGTAGGTGTAGTTCACAGTTCAGTGTGTCGAAAAAAAAAGGAGAATAACAGGGCAATTTGCACACATTTCAGTTCAGATGTCTGCCAGTCTATAGCAGGCTGCCCTGGGAGCAAAGCACTGCAATGGGAATGTCTGTCCTCTCTGAAAGTGTCTCATACAGGACAGACACAACATAAAAAGGACATCAAATATTAGACCCTCACTGCCAAAAGGGCTCTATGAAAAATAACCGTGCTACTCTCTGAAACATTTTGTGCTGTGCTGCTTTGTCAAATGATTAGCATATGTTTTACTGGATTTAAAGCATGCATGAATCATTTGTGCCACATGAAGATTAGGGGTGGTGCAGAAATGCCAAAAAATGCAAATTAACACCAGTGGCCTTTTCAGGAGTGTGTGGGTGTTTGTGACATGCTTTCAGTCTGTGGAGGGTATAGTTAACCCATTTAAACAGAAAACAAAACAGTTAACATTATTAAGGGAAAAATGATCAATATTAAAACATTAAACACAAGTCAAAACTGTCAGGGGAGAGCTTTGATTATGAGTACAAAGCTAATTGGGGTAAAAGGGTTGTCATGTTTGTATTGCCATTAGATGTGGAGAGGAATGTTTCTGTTGTTGTCACTAACCAGTAAAAGAGTACCAGTATGTACTTTTAAGCACAACCACTCTGACCATTGTTAAAAATCATAGCTGCTCCTTGCAGCTAACATCTGGATTATTGCTGAAGAAATGTTTCTTATGTTAGGTTAGCGTCCATCTGTTGGTCCTGTGATCTCCCCATCTTGCATATGGCAGCAGCCTCTAGCTGTTTCACCTTCACTCTGTATTATCTTCCCAGGTTCAGACTGCTGCAATAATAGTTAAAAATGCACTTCATTCTTAATGCCACTGTTAGGTTTGTTTATTCACATCTGCGTCCCTGAGAAAAAGCTGCATGGTTTGCTGTGTGTTCAGCCACTCAGTTACTGCATACAGCTGCTTTTTTTAGTGCACAGGTACAGCTTGTTTGAGCTGTGAGCTGGCAGCTGCCCATTTTTTTTTTTAAATGCTGGGCTGGTGAAAGCCATTGGACCTCAACCAGATGGACCAGTGAACCAAATTAATGAGCTGAAAGTGGCTGAAGGCTGCAGGCCAGGGTGTTACTTTTCACTGGAGCTGGCGGCACTAGTAATAGCCTACTTTCACCTTACATGGAGACGTTATTCAAAGTTAATGTCGGCAATGTCATTACATTGGAGGCAGAAGTTTTCATGGCAGGTTTTATGAAACGGCTATAAAAGACCGACCCGTGCTTGGTTTGTATTAATTTTATATTATTATTATATCTAAAAACTGCCCCATGCAACATAGCAACAGGAACTCTCCCATAGTCATAGTTTAGGTCCAAATGTCTGTGTGACATATTGTATACTGATCCTAAATGCCCTCTGAATTTCTGATGAACTCATTAACAAATGGACTGGAAACGAAACCCCAGACTTCGTGGGAGGATAATGAAGACAAATATATATTGTTAAACGGACACAAGTAGATAAAGAGAAACAGACAGACCACATTTTAAGAGAAAATTGCTGCTTAAATAGCTGCTTTGTTTGTGCACTTCTGCAGAGAAGTCTGCGTTTCTAAAGTGCACCAGCACAACAGCTCATTGCCTGACTGGTTCTGAATGATTTCCTGAGGCACAGCAGACATGTTAGTATTGATTAGGTAATTTTCCTCAATATCTGCCCCCAGCTCTTCCCAGTTATGACACTTCAAAGGAGGCAATACAATTTTGTAGTGATTACATAACTGAGACACAGAAAATTGTCCTGTTCTCTCAGTTTGTGAGTTTATTTGCAAGCATATGGAGAGTTGGAAGTGATACAGTAGAACTGATGTTACCATTTTAAAATGTAACACTTTAATCTTCACAGAGATCATTTCATTCACAGTGAAAGATATTCTCTGATATTGAGAGTAATAGAAGTGCTGTGCTGATATTGCTTGGCCAGTTGGTGCTTTGGTTTATGGACCCATTTGTCTTTGCTTCTAGGAACTGGGACTTGCTGTTGCTGCAGTATCGTTCAGCAGCACCACTTTTCAAAATTAGCAGAAAACTGCAGAAGTCTCTAAGCAGTCTTTGCTAAAGTTTAAAAACATTTGCTTTCCTTTAGTCTTTTAAAATTACACACAAAGGCACATCTGATATCACTACTAGCTTCAGCTGATAAATCAGTAAACTCATTAAATATATATTAAAAAGTAAAATGCAGTAATTTTAAACAATACCTTTATAACCCTTTCTAAAAAACAGTGAAAAGGGACAGAAGTGGTGGGGCAGAACCAGGACTACTGACTTTGATACTTGTGCCTATATGACACATAATGCAACTTATTAACGTCCATTCACCTCAGACGTTGGGGAAGAAATTAGTTGACAACGTCCCGTTTCAAGTTGCATAATCTACACATTACTGACTAGCTAGGTTAGCCATTGTAAATTGATTGTGATAAATTTGACTGTACTTTGTCTGCATAACCACTGCGGCAGCATAACCACAGACAATACTGTCGGATTTAATTACACAAAAAATGGACAGGAGTGCTAAGAAGTACCATGTATTACTAGGGATGTCACGATCAGGTTTTTTTGCCCCCGAGTCTGAGACGAGTCAAGATCTTGAGTATCTTCTGATACTTTTGTGCTATTTTGCTGTAATCATGGGGCATATAAATGTTACTGAAATGAATTGTGCAATACTGTGCCCTTATACATACACATATACATTACTACAGCTTTTAAAAGTGTTGCTGCATGGAGCGGCCATCTTGATTTTGGCTTCTTCTGGCCACATGATAGAATTTTGTACTGGCTGTTCTAACCGAATTTACAGAATTTAACTTGAATATTCAGACTTTATGTTTGGTCTATTGTGCTATTACTTATTAGCTGATGGATCATTGTGAAATGGATCAGAAAAACAAAGTTCGCGGTGACAGTAAGTATGCAGATTCTTTTACTCTTTTGACAGCTATTACATACCTATAATTTTAGATAATAAGTGAACACTTGTATTTGCAAAACCCATGATAGCTTACAATAACGTACCTTATAGCAGATCTGGGTTTCCTGCATCAGGCTGTAAGGCTACCACAGTTGCTTTGAGCACCATATTTCCCACTAGTGCCATTGCTTGAAGAATTTCATTTCGGTATGCCATTATTTCTTCGTGGAGGAGTTGTAATTAAAGTGTATCAAAAATTTAATATCGCAATCTTAGCTTGACTGTTTGCTCAAATAAACTGTCAGTGTGTGTTCCTTCCTCAAAAGCTTTTATCCTAAATTCTTCAGCCCCTTGCACTGATAAAATATGAATACTTCTGTGAAACCCTCTGCAGGGGTTTTTCCTGACGTTTGCTTTTCTCATGTCTCTGCGTCTCTGTCAACGAGCATGCTCATGGACGTGTGCATAGTGTGCAATTGCTTGGCCATTTTTGATTGTGACTCATGCTTCATTGCAGCCTTTCGTCATGTCATTGTTTTACCCAGAAACCTTTTATGAAGTTCAGATTGATTGGGGATTTGGAGACCATCGGCACAATTGGCAAAGGGATAATGAATGCTTCTCTATTTTCAGCACCCCTGTGGCCAGTTTGCATATGTAAAAAGGTTAAGATGCATTCAGGGCTGTTTGAGAAAAAAAACCTTTATTTCATTCGTAAATAATCAAGTTCAGCAAGGGATCAAAAGTTCACAAATTAGCAGATGTACAGGCAACTGTATCAGTCATACAGTCATCAAAAATGGTTGTATACATAACATTTATTCTTATAGGAAGCAGGTAATCGAAGGGTGGTGTAAAACCAACTACATCAATCCTAACAGTGCAAAGAGAATAGAATCTCATATAAAATTAGGTATAGAAATCTATGGTTGTGGTTAGTCACACATTTTAAGCAGGCACACCAACAACAAAATAGTATTGACTTTCAAAAGTGAAATTCCTTGTAGACGACGGTAGCTGAAGGTCAAAGATATGGGGCAAATTCCAGTACAAAATCCCACTTATAAGCTTTGACAGTGTGCAGGAGAGTGGAACTCCACCGCATAAGAGCCTAATTCAGCGTCATTCTATGGACAAGGAGGGAATAGTAAGAATCCGCTGCAAAAAAAAAGGCTTTTGCAGGTCACAGGCTGATGGTTATTAAACAGTACACAGGTGTTCTCCAGAGGTTTAAACTTGCTGAATTTTCCTTGGAAGCCATTTAAGCAGGGTCTTGCAGAGCTTTTTGCTTTTCACCTTTGTCTTTGTTAAATTCTTAATGACGACACTTCGGAGCAGGCTGAAGTTTATGGGCTGGGACACGGGCACGGAGTAGGTATTGGTGCCACTTATGGAACAATTCAGAACCTCCAAGAAGCGTCTTTCCTGCTGCCTAAAGTCATACTCCACACTGAACAGAGACAGGCAGCATAACATTACTAAACCTTCACCCCCCCCTCCATAAAAAAAAAAAACACACACAATGTATCAAAATCAGCCCTCGCCGAAGATGCAAATGAATGCTCTCTGTGTGTCAGATCAGCATTTGCAGCTCATTTTTCTATGATGAAAATGGCTTTTTATGCTATAAACTGCGATGCTACACTTTTCCTTTGTGTGGTACCCCTAATGTGGGAAGCCCTGTGCTTGTCAGACTTTAGACTGGCTGATTGGTTTGGGCAGGGAGACATTTCCCAGCAGGGTATCCCTTATTTTATTTTATTTTTTTTCTAAAGGTACACACTTGATGTCTGAATATCCTTATTTCCACTTGCCCTTTCAGGACCAGATGCCAACACACACCAGTCAACAAATCAACTTATGTAACATCTTTTTGTCATACAAATGCAGTTTTGAAAATAAGTAGATGAAGAGGCATGTTTTGAATTTTTCACAATACAAGACAGTTTTAGGTTGTGCTTTGTAGAGCATGAGGCTTTTTTTTTGAAAGGATGATGAGAAGCCTTTTAGATTTCGTAGCCTCTTTTCCACGTACAATAATATCTGGAACAATTGCTGAGGTTTTTACTACTGCTTCAGCCTGATGCAACACTTCGGCAAATGGGTGCAAAACATCATCAAAGTCTGAATATGAGAACTGTATATCATATTAAGCCTCGAGACTCTGCATTTCCAACAAAATGTGAGGTGTACAGTATGTATTACAAGCTCTTCTCATAGCACAGTCTAACAACACCTGGCAGAGATAGGTCCTCTCTCTTAATATGGCACCATCACAAAATCTGTTCAGTAGTCAAAAACAAATTAGAATCTCAAACTAATGCCTCACTGTAAACCTTGACCTTCTGGCAGTGAAAGTAATTATACAAACACTGTCCACACATATGACATAATGCTTGCAAGTGAACTTTTTAATCTGAAGGGTCAGGCCTAAGCTACGATGGCTAAGAGCAATGCATCATTAGCACACATTAAAAAGTGCATTGCAGTGATTGCACGACACACAAATACTCTGATAATTAATATTATATATGATGTTTTTTTGGTCAAGCTTGGACGCCTCCTAGATTTTTCTGCCAGTCCCTGTCATACTCCTAGATTTACTCCACACCTACAGGCTTAGTCAACATTGTGTGTACTTGTTTTAGCTGGGGCTTCATTTGACTTTGACTCCACATGAATTGACCTCAACTGACCTCATCTGCTAAAACTTATAAGATAAATATAAGTCATATATATGTCACATTTATCATCATGTGACATGAATTCACTTTGTCTGCAATTTAACATTTTACCTTTTACAACGACCTCTGCAGTGATCTGTGTAAATCATTCACACAGGCAGCTTGGGCCTGACTAGTTCCTCCTTGCCTCTCATCTCAATCATTATAAATCTACAATAAAGTCTGAATGCTCTGCACCGTGTACAGTAAGTGCTAAAATTTGACAGTTGTTCCAAAAGATTGATGGTGTGCTCAGAGGGGAAAATGTTATTTTTTTTCTGTGTATTCTAAGAAAGATACAAATGAGTATAGTACAGGGATTTTCATTTGGTAAGCTGCCCATACAGTAAGTTATTAATTTTCAGTGAAGTGAGCTGGATGCCAGAGAACTGGCGACCGCAGTGACCCATGAATTAAATTGTGTCTGAAACTGTAAATAAAATTGCGTAGGATGAAATTGACCTTGAGTAAGCTGATGCATTTTCCGGTCGTCTCGCATGCCTTGCACATTAATTATTGTTTTCTTAATCTCCTTAATCTTATAAAGGCTTCCTATGATAACTGAGTAACACAAGCAGTAGATACTCTGACCCCAACAGAGTGAGGTTACAGTATCTATTCAAACATTGACAAAATAGGTTATTTCACAGATATCTCACCTGTATACAATACACGCAGTCTTCTGGCAGGTGGAGCAGTTTTTGAGGTCTTGTCCAGTTTGGTAGCATCGCCGACTAGAATAAACAAAAAAATAAAACACCCACTGAATAACTTCCAAGACTCTCATCCTATTAGATTTGCAATTCAATATTCTTTCCAGTCATCCTGTCCATCTGATATTCATTCAGACTACTGTTGGCACTGATGAGCTGTCTGCCTTGCATTATGTTAGGCATCAGTTGGTTATTAGTAGTTGGTTATTCTGAAACATGACCTCAGAGGCAGTCACAGCTTATTAGCACACCACAGTGGATGAGAATGATTGACAGAGACACATTGCCAGAAGGCCGCTTTAATTCCTGTTATTTGTCCCAGAAGAGTTACGCGGCTAAATAAATCTCTCGGAGACGTGCGCGCCCTGCTGAAACGCCCAAGTAGGTTTCTGTCACACTCAGGAACATGATTGTAGACCTGTTTGCGAACTTGTAACTATGTTCCAGCGTTGCATCATCATAAAACAGTTCCCGATTTATAGTTGTAATGGCAACGAAGCTAGCTTCATAACAGAATAGAATCAAAATGTATTTGTGCAACATGTTACATCATTAGCTGTCATTTAGGGGCTGCATCCTCAGGCTAAGATAGTGCTCCCTCGCGGATGCAGACAATGACACCACTGCTTGCAATTGCTTTCATTATACTTCGTGCTCGGAGGAGGCATTCTATCCACACACAGCTAATTGGTGTTGAATCTATATATTTTTAAAGGAAAAATGGTTAAGTTGGAGGTGGCAACAGACATCTTCACATAGCTTCACTCTCTCATAGCTGTAGCTGCACGGGCACAGCAAATTGGTGGGAAGTCCATGCTGAGCCTCTGAACACTCTCTGATGATGGTAATTAGCGTCACGCAGACATTTACGTGCTTGAGGATGCCACGTATCACTGGCACGCAAAGGATCCGTTGCCTGTCTCAACTGAGAAGAGAGGGCTGCAGTTCTACACACCAACTGAAAGACCCTAAGTCGTAGGACAGCTCCTGAACTGAGACATACGTCTACAATAATTTGCACAAATTGTACTTTATACTGTGGTATTTGGTTGATCAAAGTTGACAACAGTTTTTTTTTTCTTTACTGATTTATTTGTTTCTTTAATATATCAAATTGTTGACAAGTTGTGCTGCCATCATTTGTTACATGCTAGTTATTAATAAGTGAAACTGATCTGTTTGCACCAGATAGCAAAAGCCTAAAGCTGATGAATAATCATACACCTAATTAGTAAAACACACACATATACTGTTTCCAGACTGTTTTTCAAAGTCACTGAGTGGTCCCAGTAAATTCAGGTGATGACTCACTGGAAGCCAAAGATCACTTGGTGCGATGCTTTTAAAGTAATAACCTGAATCAAATTCTGGCAGCTGTATCTGTACTGGACTAAATGCTATAAATTAATTATTTAAAAGTCATATCTGACCCTGCAATGTAATATTTATTATTCAAAAATGTTGAAAGCAAGCTTAAATTTGGAATATTCTCTTGCAGTTCTCTATGCGACACAAGTAGTGTTACTGTGTTTTGCTGTCTGTCCCCACTCACTTACACCGACACACACACCGACATGCATGCTCTTACCCACTGGTGGGAGTGTGACAGGTCTCCAGGTCATGGATAATGTTAAGCAGAGTGGTGATCCTGTCCTTGTTGGCTGCCAGGCTGGCCTCCACAGTCTCCAGCCTCTGCTGTAGAGCTGCTGATTTGCAGCACTGTGGGGAGGGCGGCAGCAACAGGGCTGCATCAGCTGGGTGGGAGTGTGCCAGGCTGGTGTCCTCTGAGCCTGGCTGAGGGGGAGCAGGGCTAAACTTCGTAGCAGGCCTGACTATTCCCTCCAATTTGTTGGACCGGAGGAGGGGACGCGATGCCAAGTGCATTGTTGATGATGGCAATATGGAATTACAGTCAGGGCCTGTGTGTGTGTTGAGCTCTGCCTCACTGAGGGATGGGGCTGCATCAGTGAAAGAAAGTTCTGGACTTGTGTGTGCTTGAGGTTGTAATGATACATCAAAATCCAAGTTTTGTTGAAGTGAAGTTTCAGCCATGGTTTTGACATGTGTGCTTGAGATAATGGGCTCACCGTTTGTTTGTGCTGTGACAGGGAATGCTGGGTAATTGGGATGTGTCTGTTTGTCGCCTTCGGATTTAAGTTTAATATTTGCGTGCCTGGATGATGTACCCAGGGGGAACTGTTGTGTATTTGAATCCGTCTGCTGGGCTGTTTTTACTGGTGGGCGTGCTGCACAGTGTCCCTCGTGTTCTGTTTCTGTGTATCCTTGATAATGTGCAATGCTTTGTTGTTCTGTGTTTATGCAACCCTGCAGACAAGAGCTGCTTGACTTAATTAGGGAAATGTAATTCTGAAGGTTAGTGACCTGTGATGGATCAGAATTTTTATGATCTTTTGACTCATGCACTGCTAATTCATTGATTAAATTATCATTGAATTTCCTTTTATCGGAACTCAGGTCCTCATTGGGATGAGCGGTTGATTTAGGATTGTGAGTGGTTGCATCACTGCCTCTGCTGAAATGATCTGACACATGTTGTGGCTCGGATATTGTGTGCGGAGGTGTTCTGGAGTTGTTTTCCTGATTGGGAACAACACCGCAGACACCAGATTCATTACTGGTTTGAGTTCTGATGTCTGTTTCTTTCCTGTGATGATGTTTGTCTGTATCTAGGGCTTCATTACAGCTAAGCACTCGTGTTGTGTCTGTTGATTGAAGAAATGTACTTGAAACAGTGACATTTTTTTGTTTTTCTTTCAGCGCAGACAACAGGGAACCCTTAGTGGATGCAGATTCTTTCAAATTAAATGTGGTGTTCCTGAGGGCTATATTCTTGTATAGAGTGCCTTTACATGTAAGCGTGAGGCTGGGAGTTGTACTTGTAGGCAACCTAGTTTTTGAGTCAAGGGGTTTAGATGCACTAGATGACATGTGGAGAGAAGACGTGGAGACATTCTGATCTGACATCTGATCTGAATTAGCTTCATGTTTCAAAATGCTCTGTGAGACAGCAGCACTCATAAGTGAATGCGGTGTAGTTTGTGGCGGATTAGCAAAAGCAGAGAATCTAAGTAGGGTTTCAGTAAAGGTCATTTTACGTGGTGATGTTCTGACAGTGCTTGAAGATAGTGTTTCTTTTGGTTTATGAGGATCTGGTGATGCACTTGTTTGCATAAGGTTTGCAGATGATTCTGACCTATGAATTGGTTCTGATGCTTTGTCTGCCAATGATAATGTGAGGCGTTTAGGGATCATTAGTGGGCTATTAGTCGTGTTTGTCCCTATACTTATTTGTCCTGTGTGCATTGATTGCACGGTTTCATGTTGAGCATTGGTTTTAGAGGCTGTACTTGCATTGGACATCAATGGAGAGCTAATGGTTGTGGTTGCATTTTGAGTTGATATGTTTCCAGGCCCTGTGGCTAGAGTATACAAATGAGAAGGTGGCGGCAGAGTGTTCTCAGGCGCGGCATGAACAGATACGCATACATTTTGTGATATGTTATGTTGTATAGAGCTGAGTTGTGTTGTTTTGATGAGCTTAGGGTAAGTGTGTGAGTGTGGGTTGTTTGGTTTGGTGGCTGTGGCCATCTGAGGAGTCAAAGTTAGACTTGTTGGTCTTTGGATCTTACGGGAATCAGTTTCAATAGTTGCTGTGACGGTGGTGGTTTTAGCATGGACAGTGGGTGTTGCATCACTAGCAAGATGTGTGTGTGACAGATTGCCTTTGGAGTGCACTGGGCATGCGGGGTGTGGAGTTTTTCTGAACCTTATTTCTTCGTTAAGGTATAGTATTTGTGGATGGACTGTAATTTGTGTCCTTTTGTCTGTCTTTGTGAGGCTCTCAGAGATTTGCTGGCTTGGCTGTAGATGTTTTTCAGCAGTGGAGAGTGCAGTAAGGGCTGTCTTTAACGGTTTCTCTCCAAGGAAACCATCAGCAGAAGCAGTGGCAGCAGAAGCAGCAGCAGTGCTTTTCTCCCCCAAAGTGACAGCTCGGGTGGTTATAGATTGTCTCCCACCGCAGAGGTTGCATATTTTTTGTGACACGCCGAAAGGTCGGGCAGGAGATAACGGCTGCGCCTTTCCACACTGATCTGCATAATGACCTTGGTCTCTTTCACAAGAGGTTGCACTCTTCACAGGCTCAGCATCGCCATTATCGATGCTAATTCCTCCTATCGCCTCTGAATCCACCACACTGCCATTGGTGTAACGAGTAGCAGGTTTTAGTTTAGGCCTGCCGTTGGGTGCGTTCAATGCAATATGTGGATTGGTCTTGATTGCCCTGGCATAGCAATAATTCCCACCACTGTTCCGTTGACAGCAGGCCACATCCTTAGAGGCCTCACCTCCAAGAGCTTTGAAAGTCACTTCCTTTTTGGTCTTGGATTCCCCACTTTTCTGTTTTAAAATAGCCCTTTTCTCTTTGTCACCCTTTGTTAGCAGCACTACCTCCTTGTAGTCCGTTTCCTTGGTAATATAGCTGTCGGATGTTTGTGTAACGCTATCTGAAAGTGTATCTGTTAACTGGGTAGGTGGTCTGCGTATCCCAGGGGACGTCTGAACACCAACGCTGCAATGAAGTCCCAGTGTCTGCAGCAGGGTTCCACCGCTTCTGTCTCCTCCTGTTGTCTTCCAACCACGTACACCAACCAAGGCAGGGACGCCTAAAACTGGAACCGGAGTCGTCAGGTCGGCCGCTCGTCTCCCCATCCCTCGTGAATCAAATGTTTGATAATACAAGGGAGCGACAGTGTTTCTGCACCATTACATCCATCTAAAAAAAAGTTAGAAAAGAACAAGTTTACACTGAGAGGCATTTGAGATGTGAAGGAAATCCATGAGTAAGCAGGATTAGTTGAAACAATGCACAGAGCTACAACTGAGACAAGAAACTGCTTCAGTACTGCAGAAATTAGGGATAACTGGAGCTGTCAAAAGTCAATTGCAGATTTGAGATAAGGCAGAAAAGAATTGTATTCTCACTTTCCAACTTTTTCTGACAGAGTGGATAAAAAAAGGAATGGCAATCTGTTAATACTGATAACAAGAGGAGGCAGTTGCTGTGAAGTGTTCTATATTATATTAGCATTTCTATCATGCTGCACAGATCTACCCTCTGTGTCTGACAGCACACAGAATAATTTATTTGTGAGAAGAAAAAAAATTCATAAAGACAGTTGCTGTCTTGAACTCTCTGGTTGTAATGTCTGTCAGGCTTCACTCTTCACTGTTGTCATCCTCCACATTCAGCTCACCTTGGAAAGCAGCCATAATGTATACACTGATACTACAGTACAGACTTCATTAAGCTTGGTGTGCATCTAACTGGAACACCCTTTCATAAAGGGGATTGCGTGTGTGGTTGTGTGTGTGTGTGTGCATGCCACTCATAAATTCACAACTCTGTTGTGCAAGAGGTCATATTAATGATTTAAGCACCAACAGTTCAATAACAACAGGGCGATAATGTACAGTATTGCGTGTGTGTGTGCTCGCAAGTGTTGATTCATAACAAAATATCATGCAAACACATTCTGACAAGGCTACCTTCTTCCTCTTCATCATCCTCCATGCAGAGATGTCTAAATTGCAAAAAGACATTTAGTCATGCGTACCTGTAGGGACCATTATTTTGGTTGTGTGTTAGTTGAGCTCAGTCTAGTGACCTATGTCTGTCGTCACTGTCTAATGATAAGTGACAACTGTCCTGCCTTATTAATTCACCATTAAACCCCCTTTTGCTGAGTTATAAAACAACAACAAAAACAACAAAGACAACTAATAGAGCTGTCGGTAGTGTTTTTGTGATTCAAGTTTAAAAGTCATACCTGAGTATTGGTGATTTCCTTTGTCCTTAACTCCAAATGTTTTCCACTCTTTCTGTTTTTTTACATCCTCATTCAGCTTTGGAGTGACTTTGTCTTGATATTTTCCAATCGTTTAGTGGCAGAATTCAAACTCAAAAAGGAGTCCGCAGGCAAGCCACTCTGCAAAAGCAATGCTGCTAAATGATCCCCCTTCTCTTCTGCAGCAATTCTGAACTAATCTACCTTTTTATTGATCAGACATCAAGCCGATCTGTGTCCTCATTACATTCACTTCTGCTCTTTGTTTTGGTCCGGTCGCTTCACTCTCACTCCATGATCACAACACACAGCAGTATGCTACAGTATGCTGCCCTACAACACAGTCTGCACTACTACTGTATGCCCTCTCCTCTCTCCCTCTTCTCTTCTTTCAGCTACTGTCCTCCTTCCCAGCGTTCATGTATCCTGATCTACAGCTGGGTGGAGAAAGAGACCAAGGGAGAGAGAGAAAGAGAGAGAGTGAGAGAGAGAGAGGAAGTGACTTGCATCAGTGGGGTAGGGACTGTGTGTAAATTACCAGCCATGTTAAAAAGCAGGAAAATGAACTGATATCTATATATGTATATACAATTTGTTCTAATCTGGTAAGTGCCAAGCCGTTTTTAATCATGACTCAAGATTATTAAATATTATTTTTTATGATATGTGTATAAACAAGTAATATCTGTATGAGTTTTATGTTTTAGTGACTCATTTTATGTTATACTTGTCCTGTATGCCTTCCAATAACTGTAATATGTCCTTGGTAACATTGTTATCAGAAGGACCTTTGTTATTGCGCATATGTTTTTACACACTCTGTCACACACAAGGAGCTGTAGTCAGTGTGTGTGAGCAGTTGGGGGTTAAATGCTTTGCTCAAGGGTAATTCAGTTGATGCAGGAGTGTGACACTGCTCATTAATCTCCCCACCCATCCTGCATGGTCCAGGATCCTTCAGTCCAAAGCCCCATTTTTCTATCCTCTAGGCTGCACACGTAGGACATAATCAGAGGTGTGCCGTTGTGTTGGTGCTTAGCGTATAGTGTGTTCTGCTGCGCTTGCTCACCCTTTCACACAGCTGTCAATTCAGCTGTATGACTAACTCTCCCAAATGCTCAAAGGCGCCACCAAAAATCCCACTTGCAAATCTCTCAGACAGGATTGGTGAGGCGCAATGAAGTTGCAGCAGTCTGTGTCAAAGGTGCTGCTGTAAAAGGGTCAGCTGGGTCAGAACCAAAAAGTTTGGGTTCTGAACTATGACTAAAACCTTAAGTAATATGTTTGTGAAAGAAAAATAATTAATTAGAGTAACTGTCAGTCAACCTTTTGCCTTCACCATCACATGCCATCACATTTCAGAAGAATAAGCAGTCCTCCACTCCACACCACAGCCTGAGATAATGATTTTTAAAGTTAAATTGCAGACAAAAAGTCAATAATACAAACTATGATCACCTAATAAATAATGATCTATAAAATGTTTTTTTAATATTCATAAATTCTCTGTCAATTTAAGGCTAACAAATTCTGCTCTATACCAGTGTGCTGACCATTATATACTTTTGCATTAGTATTTATTTAATATGTTTTATACTTAAAATATCTGACTGTCAAAAGTGTATAGAATGTCATGTGACTGAAAGAAAATGATGAACACCATCAATATAAAGCAGCACATAGGAATTCTTTTTGTATAGCAGTTCCTTTAAAAAATAAATGTGCTGCAGTGCTTGTAAGTGCACAGGCCTGTATGCAGTGAAAAGTAGCTTCTAAGTACCCATGACAGTTTTGTTTATAGTGATCAGCTGCCCTGCCAAACTGTCCCATGCCTGGCGAGCTCTGTCACACCGATTTCTTGCTTTAAAAGCAAAGAGTTGCAGAGCAATGTTTGAGAACTTGTGCTAAAATGACAATCTGGGCAGATTAAAGTCAAAGCCATGGTCTTCAGTTTAATGTGAAATCCCAGTGCAGGCCAATGTACATGTCAAAGTGCATACATCAACTTCTGTTCATAAAATCCTTCTATGACTCAACCTCTTTGGCCTCAGATCAAAGAGACAGAAGTGTGTTCTCAATGGAAATCTATCTGTTAACCGCAGACTTAAAACTTCAAACATGTGGATCACAAAATGTGAGACGACAGCATCATGGTTTAACAACGCTACTATGTGGAAAATCGGTCTGTGGGTTGACTGCATTCAGTAGATTGCACTCAAATTCCATCAGTGCAGCCCTGAGGGAACATGCAGCTGACTTTGTGAATAGAATATCATCCTGTAGCCTCAAGGTGATTACGCAATATTGTATCAGTGAAATTGCCTGCAGTGAAAACACTTTTACTGTCACTGCCAGGGTTTTGTATGGTTTGCATTTATCCAAGATAACAGTGGGTTCTTCTTTGAGAAGAATTTAAATATTAAGTAAACATCTTAAAAATTCAACTTTTAGAGAGTGTGTAGAATGATAAAGAAGTTATGGCTATAATGATTGTGATAAGTTGTATTCATTCAATTTTACTGTGGTACAACAGGAGAGAGACAAACAATGACTCAGACAACAATTTATGTCTCTGTACTTGGAATTTTCTAGTGCATTAATATATTCATAAGGTGTGAAGAGGCTGAATGAAATGATACACATCTTCTGGGCTCTTGCTGGGTGGATCAGAAGGTAGTAGCATTGCAAAGATGAGTGCTCACGAGCTGCTGGTCTAAATAACATCATTTTAGTACCAGGATGTTTTATGTAACAATAAATATTTTTTCCCAAGATTTGTATCTTAGGAACAATGTTCAAACCCATGTGATACAGTTACAGGAAACAACTCTTTCAGTGTGCTGTTCCTGTTCTTTAACCATCTGTGGCTTAACAGATTCCTGCAGCCAACAAGCTTTTACTTAAAGTGTTTTTTTTCTTTACTCTGTGCATTTGCAGTGATGCTAGTGTAATTAAAAAAATCTGATTTTCCTTTAAAGCTGCACTTTATAAAACTACCACTAGGAGGCAGGTGAACATCAAGGATGCTCCCCGACTGTCCAGTTTCTCATTAAATTGTTGAAGGAAATGGTTGTGCCAGTGTTTTAAGGATGAATAGCAATGTTCAGTGTGATATTTTAAGACACTCGGTCACAAAATAATCCTCTGGTAATTACTGTGTTTGTCATTAATGCATGGTATGCCCTCTTCTTACACACAAACAGACTAATTGTTGGCTCAGCAGCCTGCCTTGGCTTTTATCAATAGGTGTCAGCACAGCTGAAAAGATGGAGTAGGGAGGGAGGTGTGTGTTAATAATTTCCTCCAGTCTGCAGACAGATGGAGCCAGTGATGCATACATCAAGAGCTCCTTCCTAGACAGCTTTAAACATGTATTCATTGCTTAGAGGCAGAATCTCTGCTAAGTTTAACCCTGCAGACGTGCTGCTGACCCCTCACTCACCTCCAGCTCCACAGAAAAGGTTTTCTGTGGCATGTCTGTGTGTCAGAGTTCTTGCAGTTTGCACTGTTTGTTCTGGGCTGCTTGACTTGTATATGATCCACTTCCCATGTTAACTTCTGTTTACATTTCAGTTAAGAAAGAACACTTTTGTTTGGCAGTTTGACAAAATAGACGTGTATGAGCAAACCTCCCCACTAAGTGGTTTTAAAACAAAATGCTCAGGTTTCCAGGAAGACATTGGAAAGGTGCCCACAATACTCTTCCTGTTTTTCCACTGTGATGAAATAAAGACAGGGAAAACAACACTTTGTGGTATTCATTTCAGTAGTTATGTGTATTTCCCACATTATCTTATGAATCATTAAAGTGTGAACTGCTGACTAAGGGCAAGACATTGTTTTTTTTATACACTTCCCAGTTTTGAGATTTAGATTTAGGCTTTTGTTTCTCCCTTGTCTGTTTTTTTTTTTTTTGCGGTTATTGCAGTTATCTTTTTGGGTCAAAAATAATGAGCAACTCTCATTAGCTTGCTGGCACATTGGCATTTATTTATTGGAGAGTTTGAAAAAGGAGGTTTGACTGAGGGCAGACAGGAATGTTGCCTCATAGTAGTGGCCTAATTTTCTAACTTAAGTGTTTACTTAAATTTCTTGGAACAATGACAGATTGTGTAATTTCTGTACACAAGTCTGAGCTTTGTATATGTTGTCCCTGCCAAGTGTTTCTTGAAGAGCCACACTGTGCTTGCTACAGCCTACTCTGTTGACTAGTTCACATTTTGATATACTTAAAAAGATAAGATAAGATAAGATAAGATAAAACTTTATTAATCCCGAAGGAAATTCTTGTGCCAGAGGTATCAAGTCACAATAAATGCAGTTAAGTACAGAGTATAAGTATAAGTGTCACTATAATCCAAAATCAGAGTACAGTACGCAGTATGAGCACAATATATGATACATGGATACAAATATGGAGATGTAAGGTGCTAAGTAAACATAATATAGACAAGTGGAGGGAATGACAGTGATGCCTGACATGATTATCTAGCGCTTCTCCCTACAGAAAGGGGAGGAGTTATACAGTCTGATGGCCACTGGCAGGAAGGACCTCCTGTGGCGTTCTGTGCTGCTCCTCGGTAGTCTCAGTCTACCGCTGAATGTGCTCCTGTAGGACAGCAGTGTGTCTTGCAGGGGGTGAGACGTGTTGTTACGAATACTGAGGAGTTTCCTCAGTATCCTCCTCTCCGTCACCTCCACCACAGACTCCAGCTCCACTCCCAGCACCGAGCCAGCCTTCCTAATGAGCTTGTTGAGTCTGTTGGTGTCGGCCGTCTTCATCCTGCTGCCCCAGCACACTACAGCGTAGAAGATGACGCTGGAGACCACCGAGTGGTAAAACAAAAACTCCACTATAAAACAATAATAACTAAATAAGAAACATAATGCTAACAAAAATTTAAGTAATGAGCTGGAATCTTTTGTGGATGGTGAATTTATGTGAAAATCTTTGTCCCTGTTGTGTCTTACCTAAAGCCTAGTGAATATGGAGCCCTTAGTGAAAGGTGAAAAATTGAAGCCTTAACACGTTTTAAGATATTTAAGAAAAAAACTTTATTTGTGACTTGTTAACAAAACACATTACCAGATTGATTAAATCATAAGAATCACTATTATCACCTTTACAATGATGAGCAGGTGTACAAAAAAGTTATTAACAGATCTGCACTGTCACAGTCGACTGGCATGTGCCACTCACTGCCACACCCAGCGACTGAGGAACATTCACTATACACAAGCAGAGAATACATCAACTTTTTTTTTTATTGCCATTTCTTTATTTTTTTTAATTTTTTTTCTGCCTTTTTCTCTACTAGGAAGGGAATAGCTATGAAGGGGTGAGTAAATGAGTCACAATAGTGTTTGTTTGATCATCATTTTTCAGCTTAACACAAGTTTAAGGACTTTGAAAATCAATATAGGGTAAAAACAGAAAGAAGGCATTTCATAGCATAACACAATGGCATTATGTACTGTATATCTAGAAGATTAAATTTATTTTCAACAGGATAAAAAATGTGATTCTTTTAGGATTTTCCACAAATTACTGTTTTGCAATGGTGTATCTGTATATGTACTTGTATGTATGTGTATATGCACGGAAGTGTGTGTGGGTCTTTTTGAGAATGTGTATCAGAGGTATATGTATTCCAATACGCATTTCCCAGTGGAAAAAACATATCTATGTATATATATATAGTATCTGTATAGTATCTATTTTCCTTTGCGTATAACATGCAAACAGCCACTTGGTGATCTGACAGCACAGAAGTACACCTGGAGAAGGGAGGGAGGGGCTGGAAGGTGGGGGGGGGGTGTGTGCATGGGAGGGATTCAGCAGGATAGCATCACCCTTACAGTGATAGGTAATACGATGGTCTTACAGAGGAAACACTGAGGTGAGATTTTATGACACTCTTATTTATCCCGATGCTGTTCCCGTTTTTATCGTTTGCAGTAAACTTTACTCGACCGTGCCTGGTGTCACAGGGCTTAATATAGCTCAGCATTGATTTGGTACCTTCCCAGCAGCTTTGTTTCTGATGTCTATGTGCCGCAGCCAAGCAAAGCAAAGTCTTGCCATGTGTGCTGATCTCCTCTCACTGGTGTCATTTTTTTGCCTGTAATTTTTAACAGAGTATTTCACCCACCTCCCCCACTTAATCATAACAGGGCTCCCCCCTCTTTTAACTGCCACTCTCTTTCCAGTACTACTGCTGCTGCTACTGAACTGCACTGTACTTGCAAGTAGCTTTTGTCAGCCCAATTTTGACTAATGGCTGACACCAGGGATAACTGCAACACCTCTGCTCTCGCAAAAGAGGAACGACTTGCCCATTAATTTCTCCTACACTAGACCAACACACTGCACTTACAATGACTGCAAGTGTCTGACTTTCTCTTCCATTCAGTGTGACATCGTCTCAGTTTCTGCTTAACCTGTCAGGCGTCCTCACGAACGCGATGCGTGTGACCCGTGCGGGAGATGACAGAGCTGTCGACAATGAGCAATCAAAAGGAGACACTCTGGCTGAAGCGCTCGGTGGATGCTGAGCCTAACAAGGATGTATATATATATATATATTTCTATATATATTTATGTGAGTGTGTGTGTGTGTGTGTGTGTGTGTGTGTGTGCGTGTGTAGTATGCGTATACACAAATGTTAACTGCACAGCTCATTGAAGGAGAGTGACTTCAACAGAAGATGTCATCGAAACATTTTTGATCTGAAGATACAAGAGTTAGAGGGAGGAAACAGGCAGCAGGGCAAGCGAATCCTACAAGCACTGAAGCAGTCTAGGCAGTGGTGCAGGGCTTGAAGAACAACTACTTAACATTCAAAGACAGAAGTAGAGGGATCAAGCTTGAACAGAAATGAAGCGACGAGCAACGCTCCTGCAGTCCCAGCCATATAATACACTCCCATAGTAAGGATGGCCTTCAGTTTTCAGAAAGGGGTGTGTATCTGTTCAGTATATGTATGTGTGTATGTGTGTGTGTGTGTGTTTGCTTGTTTGTAAGTGTAAGCGAGAGGCTGAAAGTTTGTGTGCAGTAATGTGTGTGTCAAGACTGGGTGTGCTGATACACAGTGGAATTAAGCCCCCCCTCCTCTCCATTGACCTGTGCCATATTCCAAGAGGAGAGGCAAAAAGTCATGGGGCCGGTTGCATCAGCTGCATGTAGGTTCCCTTGTTATTTCCTAGCAGAAGTAGCCACTAGTTTCCAAAGTTCACGCATCCCTAATTTACAAGCGGTAACACCACCACGAAAATCTGTCATAACGTAACCTTAAGTAACAACTAAGCAAGCGATAAAGCAGGTGCAAATGATACAAAGTCACACGACCGCACTCACTAACAGTAAAGCTGGGTGTTTTCTTTTTTTCTGCACACAGCGTAATTTTTTTTCTTTTAATAATTACACGCCATTTTGTAACTCGAAGGGCCATAACAGCAAATTTGAATGTTTCCGTCCATTTTCTACCCACTTCACAATACTGCAGGATGTTTTCCACTTCATTTCTTAAGTTAACTTTCCTTTAATGTGAAAATTTATATTGGCTACGGTTACATAGACAGAGTGAAAATGAAAACTAGATGCTGAGCTCACACTGATGTGTTTGAAATAGTCTCAGTCTTTCCAATAGTCTTTTTTGTCAGAGTACAGTTCAAAAATAGCAAGCAAGAAAAATCCAACAAAAATATACTGATGTGCTTTTAGAAGATGTTTCGCACGGATTTGTAGAGAGTGGACTAAAACATTCAAAGACTAGTATTGTCCTTTAGGAGTCAAATATTCTATTTACCGATTTTTATGCCAATCAAGTCAATCTATGTGGTTTGCACCCATCAGCAACATACAGTACTGCTATTCCCGACCAGCTATTCATTGTAAAATCTTAACGTTACAAACTAGCTCAACCCCTTAACACCCACGGTACAATTGCAAACAAACTAGCACTCAAGAAGCTGCTACTTTATAAACTAACCTGGGAACAAACTTGCGCATAGTTGGTGCAACCCAGTCCAGGTCCTCAGCCTCTGCAATGTGCTATATTACACTGAAACAGAGCTCTTTATTCGAGTGTGGTCCAGCTTCTCTCAGACACCTCATCCTCATAAAAGGTGCTAATTATAGAGTATGTTGTTACTTTTTCTTTTTTTTTTTGTTATTTTTTAAAAAGACCACTTTTTCAGAATTTCTACAAGGCCTCCATAAGACAAAAGCCCATGTCTTATTATTATTATTATTATTATTATTATTATTCTGTTTGGCTTTTACTCAGCCAAAAAGGGAATTGGGCCAGAAATGTCACAGGCAGCCTTAGCTGACAATGGTCAGATACAAATAGCACAGCTTTATGTTTTTATTATACAAACTGGAGGGGAGAGTGGTTTGAGGAGGTTGGGCAGCAAATCACAGAAAGGGTTAATTTAAGTCAATAAATTCCTTTCTGTTTGAATTTGGTCCAGTTTTTTTTATATAAAGGATGTTTGTTTAGCACAAACTTTAACTTTTATTGGCCAAAGTTGTGAACCAGGAAAGTGAGAGAAACATTTGTTTAGCAAGTTCGCATGATGTGAAGAGCCAGGCCTGGTCTAATGAGGATTTGGCCACTGTACAATGTCTATGCAAATCGGGTGCAAGAGGCTCCATTGGTTCTACAAAACGCATTTGGCTTATTTTTCTGGCTCTGTAATTGGGTTGGTAGTTATCGGTGGCTCTGCTTTCAAGTCACCCCTTTCTCTTCTAGTCATCACCCCCGTCATCCTTTCCTTTATCCTTCTTGTCCTTCTTGTCCTTCTTCTTCTTTTTCTTCTTCTTGGCCTCCTCCTTCTTGCCGAAGCTTATGAATTCACCTTTGTCGTCCACAGGGCCTGGGTCGTGGCGGATGGAGATGATGGCTGGAGATCCAGGGATGATGAAGGCTTCAGGGGGGATCTCTCCAGGTTTCAGGGCCTGAGGAGGGCCGTAGCTTTGGCCATATCTGAAGTGCCAGCTGTTGCTGTTGACTCCAGCACCTACTGGGGGTGAGAGCTCTCCACCACCCTCACCATCTGCAGGTAACAATGAAAGGAGATTATGTCATATAGCTTATTGCTAAAGGATCAAACCCTTAAAAAGCTAAAACATGTATTGCCTTAACATTGAGCATAGGTTGCAAGCTAAGCTAATGGGCTAGCCCTATTTTTACTATGCAGAAAGATATGTATATGGGTCATAATATGGCAAGCTAGCCAACTATTATATTGACTTATGGTATTTTGTGAGTGATGACATTACACTGCAGCCTGCATGTGTCCGGCATTAGTTACTTTGGAACATTAGCTGATAACGTAGCAGATCATCCTCAGGATTTTGAATGGGTTGACACATTATCCACTTCAGGCAGATTTGCATTAGGCTAGATGTCAGGCAATGCATAAACATCATGTCTTTGCATCCACATCAACCAAAAATGTCTGGAAAAGATTTATTTCCTTTGCAATCTGTTCATATGCCGCCATTAAAAATAAGTTTATTAATGTCTTACATATAGAAACTTTAAGTATTAAATCCACGTAATACTGATTACAGCACAGTCTATCCTGGTGTGGATTTTATAAAAGCTTTTGTTGTTGTATTGTCCTTTTTTTCTATTTGGTGAACAGCCTGACGATGACCACAAGGAGTGAATATTTTCAGGACAGCAATAATTCAGCCAAGATCACAGAGGAGAACAGTGGAGGGGGATAACCTTTAACCACAGGGATGTTTAACTTGGCCATGTGATTTGTATTTGAATGATGGCAGCAGAATAATCTCACTCTCACAGGGCTCCAGCAGGAGGGATTCAACCTTCAGTTGCACTAGCGTGGATGTGATAGAGGGAGGAACCTTGATAGCAAGCAGCAAGCATAGAAAAAAATATGATGGAATGGATCTATATGCTTAAGAATTTTGATAAAAGTGAAAATAAGACTTAGATATTGAGGTCAAAAGGGTATATGTGCCAGAATGAAAGGGAAAGAGGATGTTAGATGAGATGAAGAGAGAAAGAGAGAGAGAGTGAGAGAGAGTGAGAGAGCGGCAGTAAGGAAGATGGGGATGGGCGGGCTTTGCAGACACGGTGCTCTCAGGCCAACACCAGTTCCCTCTGCGCTGACCTACTTTCCGTCTGGATTTTATTTAGATCAAACACAAGCCCTGGCAAAAAAGATTCTGTTTGATTTTTCTTTGTAGGCTATTTATGACGTTGCTGGAGTGCTGAATTGGTTCCAACTACTGTCCCATTGGGAAGTATGCTATTTTGAAAATATGTGTCTATCTGTACACACACTGTCCCACTGTGTCCCCACAATGAGTTCATCCAGTCTGAGAATGAATTACATGCACGGGCTATAATAAGAGCAGAGGTAATGGACGCTATTAAACTGCTCCATAGATAGCTGCATAAAAAATAGTGGACACATATAAGACCGGGCTGATATACTGAGGCATGATTCATTAGATATTGACTCAGAATGCCCAAATGAAGCGCTGATTACTATATACCAGGAAAGCACATATATAGAAACACAGCAACATATCATTGTGATCACAAGACAGAACAGACACATAAATTATTTGTTCTCTACATGCAAAAATAGAAGTGTTAATTTTTAACTACATGAAATAATTAGTATGAAGTTAGGTACCAAATAAACCATAAGGTGCAGCTGCAGAGGATTCATTTGATTTATATTATTTCATTTGACATAATTTTCACATCAGCAGCTTGCTTTGATCAACATAATTGAGCTTGTTTCATAATTCAAGTCAGATGTTACCCATTAATGGTGTTACTGCTTTAATACTGTAATGTAGTCTGTTTCGGGATTAAGACATTTGACAGTGTGTATTTAATCTGGGTATTAAACCCAGGAAGAGGTTGTGGTGTTTAAATATTTTACTGGTTTCAATAGCCCAGAAGCTATATATATATATATATATATATAGCTTCTTGTGTAAGGGAAGACGAACACTTTCAGCTTCATATGAAGTGAAAAAATGAGAAAAGACAGGTGACGTAAAAAATGTAGAACCTTCTGAGTGATGCAGCCTAGGAGCTATAAACAAAAAGCAGCTCCTTTCTATTTAAATGACACTATTTCCTGAACCTGATGTTAAAATAAATGTGGTTTGAGGCTGAGATTTTTTATATAATACCTAAAGATACAGTTCATCATCTAATTTTGACCAATACAGATTAAGCTAAAATAATAATAATCTTGTGGAGATTACACATGTGTGTAAAATCCCTGGATTGCAAGTAGCACTGCACTATAATTAGCACACTGTAACAATATAACTAACCTGCTGTGGCATATCCACACCTGACAGGGGTTAAAGCAGTTCACATTCCTATGCATGAGCAGCTAGAGTTAAAATGTCAACTGACTTGCTGCCTCTAATCAAGCGAATATTGTGTCAGTGTCTTGGGACATCCCTGTGCCTCCTGCACCGCTGTGACAAATCCTAACCCTTGACATTGTTAATTAAAGCGTTAACTTAGGTATTAATCAGAAATATCCTGTGTGTGTGTGTGTATGAGAAAAATGAATTTGTAATAACCAACTCATGTGGCAGATCGGTACGATTATAAATAGCTTCCACAGTGCTGCTCCGTCTCTAATGTTCCTCTGCCGTTTCTTTATATTAGCCTATATTTCACAGCATATGTGTGTTGGAAGAGGATTACGGTGTAACTACTGGTAAGCAGGTCAGTATAGCTTCTTGTGAGGAGGTTGCCATGACACCTGATGTGGGTATGTGGGTGTTCGAAGCCTCATTTCTTGTAACCTGATTTCCTACATTTAAAATAGGCAATGTTATTTTCTGTCAAGCCCGAGATATGATTCCATCTGAAACAAATCTCCCCGGTTGGTTTGTGGCAAATTCACAAATCTGACAGGCTGTCTGTATAAATATATGTGGCTTCTGCGCATCTACATGAACAATATATTCTGACATTGTTTCTTGTCGTCTGCCCTTTGTTTTTCTTTAAAACCTGCCCTTGCTGAGTCTCCTTCCTTTTCCTGCTTCCCACTCCTTCCTTTTTTTCTGTCTCTAAATATTCCATTCAGAGATATGACCGGTTGCCATGGAAACTGCCTTCGCCCACTCCCTGCTGATGGAGGGTGCGGCTGCTGCAGCAATCTCTCAGTTAGACAGTGTTGCCAGGCAACAGGTCACATGGCGTTCCCTAGCAACAACACTACTGCAGGAACCTGCCAATCCTCTTAACCTTTTTCTCCCTCCATCCCCCTACACCTCGCTCCCCCCCCACCCTCCACCCCCCTGCATATTTCCTCTGCACTTCTTCTTTCCAAAAATTGCTTTTAATGTAACTGGATGTCTTTTTTTTGTCATGGCACCCTCCTATCACAGATAATAGCCCGTCTCCCCCCTCTGGCATTAGACAAATGTCTCCTCATTCTGCACCATGGGTCACTTACATAAACACAGTTTTGAGGGTGCTGCATTTACATGCATCACAGCAACTTCATCATGATAACAATTCACTGCAGACATGAAAATGTGTCACAAAAATAGGCTCCACCTCTTGATGCATAATAAAGAGGACCAACCTGCAGTCTAATACAGACCTATGGCTTAAACATTACTAAAAAAAAAACCCCTGAAATGCCTGAAATGACTGCCGTATGCTGTGCCCTCTACTTAAAAATAATATTTACGTAACCAGATAGGCAGCTTTCCATCTACTCTAAGAAAAAAACACATTTCTCTGCTGCAGTTGTTACAGCTGGTATCTCAAACAATTCCCCAGGCGTTTTTTAGAAACCTTCAAATATACTGAGGTGCTTACTGACACACAGTAAAACATTCTGTCACTGACTTGTGAGTGATTGACCGTGATGCTACCCTTCATCCTCAAGCCTCTACGTATGTTCTAATTCCTGCAGCAAGACAGAAAATCAATGAATGGGAGCTGGGCTGAAGATGGAGGGAAGGAATGTACCACAATGTTCCAAACACTTAGTTTTAACCTTGGTAACAACAGTCTTTAAGCTTTTGTTATTATTATTATTGTGGTTTTCAGTAATACTCCTGAGTTTTCTGAGCTCTCATTAGTTCTGAGCCTCACAGTCTGATGATGATGTACCACAGGTCATCTCTAAGACCAGCTTTATTTGCACTTATGTTGTGTTGCTACATGTTTTCATGTCACCACCCACTCAGGACGACTCATTTCTTATTAAAAACAGCAGCCCTTTTCAGTCTGTAGCACATGCTGCTGGCTGCTTTCATGGGAGGATACAGTTGTTTATCTGTAGCTCTTGCATAAAGGCCTGAGGCTTTTGGCATCAGCCATGCACTAGAATTCAAGATTACGCAGATATTTAAAGGACACTTCTGCTAAATTCCCAGAAAACCAAAGAAACAATTTAAGTGAATGTCGCACATACTGTGTTACTTGCTCTATGGAACATTGTTGGAACAGAGACAGACTTTTTTTTTTCGGTGGGGGTGGGGGGGGTGGGGGGTCACAGTCATTCTTATTTCATCATCAAAGCAATAGGGTGTCAAGCAAATACAAGATTTGGTGGCATATCAATCAGTGTATGAAGTAACTCACTTTTGTGTTTTTTGTATTTAGTACCACCACCTTTAATTATGTTTTTATTGCCTGGAAAGCAGTGGTGTTAAAAGTTTCATTTTACATTTGTCTTAGCACAGACAAATGAGGAGCCAGTACACAATAGACCTTAAACAGAACTAGGTTGTTTCAGCATAACTTTTCTTATAATGATCTTTATGGCATTTAGCCCAATAATACTCAGGTCAGTATAGGTGTTTAATCATTTACAAAATCAATCAGATTATCTCATTATTAGCATTATTATTATCTCTTATCTCTTACTAAATTATCTCGAAGAATTCTTTTTATCCTGCATCCTGACATCCACTCACCTGCAGCGCTGGACACGGTAGGCCAGTTCTGAACCAGCATCCCCTGGGCTCCTTGCATCACAGAGGACTCCTCCATGTGGACAGAACTGAAAGGCAGGAAACATTCAATCAGCACAAGATATACTGCCTATTTATTCAATTATTCAAAGATTAGATGGTTACTAATTATTTTCTTCCAACTCTTAACTCAGTTTTGAAGGATTTGGCAATTAAGAACTGGAGCCTGTTTCTGTTGAGTTTATGCTGTGTTTATCATGTTATGCTGCACTCATTTGTATTTTCACAACAGGGGGTTACCACTGCCATGTTAACAGTTGCTGTTTCAATAGCTGTGACTTTGTAGTGACTAGGAAATGTTCCACTTGGAGCTGACCACTTTTCACTTCTCAGTGTACCCAGTACATGTCAGTAACTCTGTAGCTTCTGTATATTATAGGACATTGTTATCTATCTTTTTTTTCTCAAATATATTGTAACACATATACATATATTTCAGACTGCAAGTAAAGATCAGTGACAAAGGGATTTCAGCAGGTGGAGTTACATAACTCCAGCCACATTTACTTTAATAATATACAGTAACAGTAACATACAGTGTATACTATGTATGCTTTATACCATTACTTTCCATGTTTAATTTCTTTGTACTTTAGATGACCTTTCTTCACATTTTTAGTTGGTATACAAAGCATATTTACTGCAATCAAAGCGTGGTGTACCTTTTTTGAGCTAATCTTACTTACATTTTAATGTATGCTAATAATGTGTATAAAAAGTAGGTCATCTCTACCATATGAATCTATAAACTTATTAAAAATGCAGACTACAAGCATAAGGACTGCACCAAAGCAGAGTTTGTGAGGCTTCAAATTATTATTAATATTTTTTTTTCAGTAGATATAAACTTTTCTACTTTTCTAGGGCCTGCTTTATAAATTCTGCTTAGCTGCTGGTGGGCAGAAATATAATTTGTCCAAAAGCAGTCACTTCCTAATGAGTTTTATCTTGACCTTGATGTTGCCTAGCAACCAGGGGAAATGGCAGTAAGAGTTAGATCCAAGTCAATAAATGGTCCTAAATGTGTTTTAGTGAGCTCTTTTCCCTTTTAATGCAGCTTGGTTCATATTCCAGTCTTATTCAATAATAATAATAATTAAATTTTGGAAAAATATCTTTAAGTATGCTAATGTAAGTGTGTTTTTGTTAATACTGGTTTGACATACAGACACTGATTAGGATTTAACCCTTCATCCATTCATAACGAACATGGAGCTTATTGTATGGGAAGGCCTAAGCTGTCTGGGGCCTCTGCAATGCAGTACGCCACTCCTATCTTAAACACTTGTGTTGATTTCTAATGAATATGTAATGTCCATGTACATTCTGAGCAAGCTTTTACGAAGGTGCTGGTTTAATGTGCGAAAATCTGACACCAATAGGACTGCTGTATTCTACATTGACTGACTACACCAGGAATATGGGTCAGTATGGTTGGTGCTACATGCTGTGTGCAGTGTGATACATTACAGCGTGCCTGTGTTGGGGTTAAGTGTTAATGTGAACCATCTCTGTGTCTGTGCGAGTTACAGGGGCTGTCATTTTAGAGATGGCAGCGGGAAATTGCACTGATGATTTGTGTTAATCCATGTCATGTTACAGTGACTTGATGACAGAATGCACATTAATATCCCCTGCACAACATAGAAATTAACACTAATATCCAATTATATCAAACTTAGCCGAGCAGAGGACTGCACGACCAAGCGGTAAGCATTGTTAGCATGAAATTATGAAAATTTAGTACAAATCGTAAGCATGTAGAAGGAAAACCCATTAGTCTCTGATCTTCCAGCTGTCCTCATATCAAATTAGAAAGGCTCTTAATTTCATGTTTGAATGCAACTTTTGTGACTTCATCATTACAAAGCCGAAGTAATAGACGGTCTGTTTTATTCCAGTTACTACAGGAGCCTCTTCATTTCAGTATGGTTTAATGAGAATGCTTAGATGTGTTTACAGCCATAACAACTATTCTTGGAACAGCAGGCAAACAGATAGTAATTTACTGTGTATGAATTTGCCTTAGCTGGGATTTGGTCCAGCAGTGGCACTTTATGATGCTATAGTGAGGGGGAAAAAAAGCACAAGCACGTCCAAAATGTCTTCTGCTATCTGTGTTCACAGCTTCTCTCCTCATCTCCAGACCAAAAATACACCACAGGATGCACACACGTGTGCGTGTGGTGGTAGTTGATGCATGTGTGCATCTGATAATCTGAGAAAGGTCATTGTCAGCTCATTTGTCCTTCATGCTTCCTGCTTAAAGACTGCAAGTGGGGGAAGCGATGCTCAGAATGTAGATGACCTATATAGTATTACACTGCAGAGGAAGAGGGCTATGCGTCCAACTGATGGAGCTGCCGTCTCCCAAAGGAAGGGTACAGGTTCAAACGAACACTTAAGGGCCCACTAGCAGCAGTCACTTCTGAAAAGTGAAGCAAAGTGGGCATCAGTATTGTGCTACAGTTTTCATAAGGGTCATTCTTCGGAGCAGGGATCTGTGGGATTAATGTGCCGATAAATATTTTATACTACAGCTGCAAGAGCAACATGAAGGGTCACTGTAATGGACAGACAGGGTATAGAGGTTGATGAAGTGATCTAACTTTTTTTTAAGATGATCACAACTTGCAAAAGATGGAAAATGCTTACCTCTGCACCCCTGCCCTCAAAGATGCAGAATATCGCCAGTCAGCATTCGGGGCTTTTGGCTGAGCGAGCAGGAGGTAGAGAGAGAAAGAGAGAGAGAGAGAGAGGACAGGAGAAAAAAAAGAGAGACAGTAACGGAGAAAGAGAGAGAGAGAGAGAGAGAGGGGTTAGTTTGATCTCATACAGTGAAGAACCAGGCCGGGCCATGGTCTCATCAATTAATCATGATACACATCCTAGCTCAGGACGTGATAGGAACACTGCAGTTGTGTCCCCCATTCCACACACACACACAGATACATATCCACACAAGGATTTTAAAAAGGGCATTGACTGAGCAGACTGAGCATTGACTTTTTGGACAGTCCCCTCACTGTCTAGCTCTATAAATGTGAGAGCTGGGAGAGCTATGCCCTTTTCCCTGAGTGCATGGGGTGTTTGTACAGACTGGTGTATGTATGCGTTAGTGTGTAACTGGAGTAAATCTGTCTGCTCAGTGATGAACCAGGGCTGAGTGCTTGAAATTCCCAGCAGGGTTCTGGTAAATTATGGCCTTTAAAATCCAATAAGCAGGAGCTTTCATCGCCGGGGCAACCGCATCCTATATCTCTGACCTGTACAAGGCCAGCGTTAGATACAAATATGGTACTGCGATTGATAGTGTTTAGTGATGTGTAATGCATGAGAAATTTTCAACAGCACACTCGCTCACACTTTAACTGATTTCATTTGTCTGTGTGATCACCTGTTTTGACATATTTGCACTAAAAAAATATAGCATGCAATTCAAATAATATTTAAGCATTATAGTTAAGTCTGAACAACCATATGAATTTCATACAGAGAAAAAAACGTCGTATTTTTAATGAGCCAATCCTTCACGGTCATTAATTATGTCCTACTCTTTCATAATTATTTTCCGCATGAGCAAGTTCTATGGCCATGCCGAACATGAAACCATTGTGTGCAATGCTAAAACCTGTTAGCATCATGTGGGTTGCAGCCTTGGACCTCAATAACACTGCATAAGAACTTCAGCTATGTTTCAGAGACAGAAACCTGCTCAGGCAGCAGCAAGTGTCCCAGATAAAGATGGCACATTATGTTCCTCAGTACAATTCAGAGGGGAGTGTTTTCTGCTGGTGGACCCAACCTCTTTGAGTAAATCTAATTTGCAAAGGCTGAGGAACAGAGGCTGGAGGTTAATTTAATTTACACTGGTACAAGATTTTTTTCAACGCACAAGTGACTGGCATCTAATAATAAAAGATGATACATGCAGGTGACCTCCTAACCTTAGCAGCATTTGCTTTAGCAATTATATGACATCACCCTAATCCTTATAAAAGCTGAATCTTTGCAGGACTTAAAAAAAACAGATAAAGCAACTAAAATGCATTTTGCAAACTGCAGTTAATACATTAGTAATCTAGGCACAGCTATGTAGATAAAGGGGTTAAAAAACTGCACAAAAAAGGCAAACATCTACACTTAAATCATCCTGCAGATGCAACTGCTAGTCTACTGTGGTAGCTTTAATCAAGCCAATTAACCCCAACTGCTCCAGTGTAGATGTTCAGTTTTACTCACTCACACCCACACACAGGCAGACAACTCAACCCCACATGCAAAGTCAGTGAGCCAGTAGTAGGGACGCAACATGACCTGTTCTTGTTGTGGATGTGATGACAATCTCACACTGAAACAGAAATCTCTGAATCATCAGAAATAACATGGGGCCCTTGAAAAGCATCAGGACTGACACTAATTCAGTATGAGTGCTGAGCTGGGCTGGACTGAGTGACTGAGTGCACAGCGCAAGTGAGAAGTGAACAAAGAGAATGAAGGTTGTGAGGATTCAGTTCACTGCAGGAGGGGATCAAACTTGACATGCAGGAATGTCAACTCCCTGCAGCAACATAGTAACACTGACAAAAATATGGCAATAGTGCAATAATTCTAATGAAGTGTGGTTTGATTTAAGTCTCTAATACTGTTTAGATTTCTAAATGAAATTTCATTACAAAGCCTCTGACATGTATACATGATGATTCATGACCTTCCAGTTACGTGGACAAAGGTAAACATTAAATATTAATGACACACCTCTGGGCAGATTTGCAGTGAGGCGTCGGGCATGCTCAGTCTGCGTACAAATCCACTCCCACTGGTGAAGAAGCGGTCTGCGCCGCTGCCCCAGGTGCCACTGATGGGCCGTCCTGTGTTGTAGAACATGAAAGTGTCACTGCCAGAGGTGGCTGTCAGACAGGTCTTGTAGCAGTAGGTCTTCGTTAGAGAGCCATTCCCGCGCACTTCGATGTAGTGAGGCTCCACTTTAAGGTCTCTCCGAAGCACCACGTTGTTATTAGGCTGTCCTGCGGCTCCACCGCCGCCTCCCCCACCAGCACTCACGCTGCTGCTCCCACCATCTGGAGGGGGTTTCTGTGACACACAGCAAGGGGAGCAGGACCCTGGCTGGGTGCAGTAGGCGTGACAACGGACGATGGCCAGGACCACCACGGTGACCAGGAAAACAAAGGTTGTGGCACTCAAGGCCACGATCAAATAGAGGGTCACATTGGAGAAAAGCAGGGCATTATGAGGTCTGATGATTCTCTTGGGGTCAGGGACTACTTTTGGAGGCACCTCCATGACAGCCACATTGATGGTGGCGGTGGAGGAGAGCGCAGGTTCCCCATGATCTTTCACAAGAACAGTCAGGCTGAAGGAGGTAGAGTTGTCCTCCAGGATTCTCCGGGTGGTCCTGATCTCACCGGTGTGTTCGTGCACTTTGAACAAGTCCAGGTCAGTGGCGGTCTCCAGCATGTACACGAGCCAAGCGTTTGGACCAGCGTCTGCATCATAAGCCACCACTTTGGTCACCATGGCACCAGGCTCAGCGTTCTTTTGTACCGTCTCCAAGGAGCGCGTGCCATTGCCAGGAGGGTTGACTATCAGTGGTGCATGGTCATTCTGATCCATTATGTAGATGTAGACAGTGGCGACACGGCTGAGTGGAGGAATGCCCCCATCTTGGGCTTTGACCTGGAAATGAAACTCTCTCAGTGACTCATAGTCAAAGGCTCGCAGGGCATAAGCCTCCCCTGTATCGGCCTTCACAGACACATAGGAGGTGACAGGAATGCCATGGTTGTTGTCATTGAGCACTGTGTAGGTGATGCGTGCGTTCTCCTTGATGTCTGCGTCTTGAGCTTTCACGGTACACAAAGAGGCCCCGGGGGCATTGTTCTCAGTCACGTAGACTGTATATGAAGTCTGCTCAAATCGTGGTGGGTTGTCATTAACATCAGCCACATCCACCTGTATGGTCTTCTGGGAGGAGAGGGGAGGGTTCCCTCCATCTGTGGCACTCAGAGTGACATTGTAGGCATCAGTGGTCTCGCGGTCCAGGAAGGCTGAGGTAACCAGAGTGTAGTAGTTTCTAAATGATTTGATCTTGAAGGGAAGGCCTGCTGGGATCTCTAAGCTCACCTGCTTGTTAGCCCCGGAGTCCCGATCGGTGACACTAATGAGGGCCACGACTGTGTCTGCACGGGCGTCCTCCCTCACAGGGCTCGACAGAGATGACAGCACTATCTGAGGGACGTTGTCATTCACGTCCACCACCTCCACCACCACCTTACAGTGCGCTGCAACGGCCCCAGGGCCCTTGTCCATGGCTTGAATGTACATCTCATATGAGTTGGTCTCTTCATAGTCAACATTGCTCCTCACTCTTATTTCTCCTGTGTGAGTGTCCATGCTGAACATCTGCCTCACTCGTTCAGGAGTGTAGCTGCTGAAAGAGTAGTAGACCTCTCCATTTGTGCCCTCATCCAGGTCAGTTGCATTCAGTTTAATCACCAAGGTGTCTTTGGGTGAGTTTTCCAACAGTTTCACCTTATACACTGAGCTGTCAAACAAGGGAACATTGTCATTTGAGTCCAGGACCCGGACATTGATTTTAGCCGTCCCTGTTTTCTCTGGTGTCCCACCATCCACAGCACTTAGAATTAATTGATGGTAAGGCGTCTGCTCGCGATCAAGGGGCTTTTTGAGCACAAGCTCGATGTGCTTTGTGTTGAGGGAAGGTTTGTTAGAT
Organism: Parambassis ranga; assembly: GCF_900634625.1. Taxonomy (NCBI): domain Eukaryota; kingdom Metazoa; phylum Chordata; class Actinopteri; family Ambassidae; genus Parambassis; species Parambassis ranga. Next base: position 15,010,489 of record NC_041034.1, on the reverse strand, counting down.
ACCAGCGCGAAATGGTCGTTTGTGCTAAGCTGATAAATGCGAACAGAATTGGAACCAATGTCTGGATCTTGAGCATTTTCAATCGGGTAACGAGACCCCGGTAAAGCAGATTCTGTGATTTCCAGTTGATACTCGTCTCTGGGGAACTGCGGCGCATTGTCATTGGCATCCACAATCTCCACCTCGACGTGGTGCACTTCAGTGGGATTTTCAACCAGCACCTCCAGATTAATGAGGCATGTGTTGGATAAATCGCACAGTGCCTCCCTGTCGATCCTCTCGTTGACAAGTAATTTGCCATTTTTAGGGTTGACAATCACGTAGCGTTTGCCACTGTTGGAGGTTACTCTGATTTTTCGGGTGGCGAGCCTTCGAATATCCAGCCCCAAGTCATGCGCCAGATCACCGACAAGCGCCCCATTTTCCAGTTCTTCTGTAATCGAATATCGCAACTGTCCAAACGAAAGGCCACAAAATAAGGAAAATATCACAAAATAAAAAGGCACATTATTCCCTATCCAGTTGCATATCCCCGCCACAGCCATTGCAAGCTCATAGGATCCGCAGACGGATTAAACGCAGCCTTCCGCCTTTTCAGCTTGCAGTATCTTGCATCCCAGCACCTCATTAAGGTGGGCTAATTGGTCTCCCGGTAAATGAAACAGAAGCGGCTCATCCATTGTGTTAACCGGCTGAGGTGAATTCTCTCCAGCGCGCCCATATTTCCTTTGTCCGTGATGCGCCTTTTTTTTCTCCCTGTCTCCAATGCGCGCTGCTGACGGGTGTGTTTCCCTGCCGCTGGAGCTGTGAGATAGTCAAGACAGTGAAAATATGCACTCAGGAAACCGGAAATGAAAAATGTACCTGTCACATTAAACTGGCAACAACACTCATTTCTTTGCTCAAGAGCTGAAAACTAAACACAGCTGGACTTGTTTGAAATCTTAGATTAGATTTAAAGAGTCTAAATGCATTGAAAATGCAATGATTTGAAGGCAATCATCTTTTCTTAATGTTGTTTATGTAGTATAATTACAAGGAATAAAATAAAGGATACATTGGCTGTATGCTGTTGTCAGTTAAAATAGAAGTCTCAGCAATTCTTCATTTTTCATTACATTAACAAATATTTGTTGTAAGAGCCCACTTACAAGTACATTCACAAAATGTTTCATTAAAAATGTTTTTATAAAGATCTATTTTGAAAGGGTAACCGGATGTTATTTGAGTGTGTTTAGCTGACTTGACCTTGGAAGGACAGTATCCCACCCTAGCGCGCACTCAGACTCCAGCTCTCTCCTCTCCGCTGTGGCGCAGCTCCCCTCCTCCCTCCTCCCCACCCATTTCTCTCCTCTCATCCCTCCATTGCGATGTCGGTTTAAGGTCTGGGGAGCTAACAGACGACCAACACATTAAAGCCTTCAGAAAAAAAAAAGAATGGCGACCTCAAAAAACGTTTAAACATTCAGTCCAACATCTAGTGTCATTCCATCTGTAGTTCATATTTTATGTGCAGCACGTGATTGTAAAGTGAATTGGAGAATATTACCGATTTATTGACTCAAATATTGTATTTGTTTGATTTTTTTGACTGATTGCTCGGACTGTTGCTCATGGAGGTGAGGTCATGGGTAATCTGCCTCCTACTCTCTTCAAATATCAGACAGAGGGGGGGAAACTGCGGTCACAGACGCAGACACATGTTTGGGGACTGGCTTATGTTTGTCCTCTTTTGTCTGCACACTGGAGTCGCAAGGATGGTTAATTTGCCGGTAGCGATTCTGCAGCGCAGCGTACCGCATGGCGAGCATTTGGGCAAGGCGCAGCAGAAAGGAAGCATTGCACTGACAATCACAACCTTCCCTCCACATGGATCACTGTCAGTAGACCCCAGACTGTCAGGTCACATAATCGTATTTAAGAAGCCCGTGGTGGACCCCCCCCCCCCCCCCTTATAGCAGACGTCTCATTTCCTCTCCATAGAATAAAAAGAGGAATATGATTGGCTATAGCATTTTATATATAGGCACGGAAAGGAGGAGGGGGGATAGTGTGAAAAAAAATACAGAGGTTGTCTTAATCCACATATGGAAAAATATATATATACTTATGTAACCTGAGCTGATGGGAATTAGCCCACCACACCTATACAGCCAGCATGCAAACCTTACTCCTTAAAAGGAGATAATAAAGTAAGGTTGGCATGTTCTTCTGGGAGATTGATGTATGTGTGGCTGTGATTATCTTTGTCTGCAACAGCACCAGGGTGTTCACTACACTCTGTATGTGTAGTGTGCAGGGTAGGATCAGATCCAGCCCCTTGAAACATAGCTCACAAACAGACATGTACAAGAAATAACTACAGTAAAGTAGTGAATGCAGCAGAGCACCAACTTAGACAGCTATGTGCATATCTAACACAAAGCAAAAGGAAATATCAATTGTCTAAATTTGCATACTTCACATCAAAATTTCATCAGATCTTTGTGTATCACTGTAAGTGGGAGACCTGCAAAACAGGGATAGTATATGGGTATTCCTGTTACCTTTTCTGGTTATGATAAAAGTTTTCAACACAAATGGACCACTATCCCAATTAAAACTTTAATTGTGGCAGTAATTTTGAAGTGTTATTTGTTGAAAACAAACCCATACTGAGCGATATGTTTATACACTTTTGAGCCTAATTACTAAATTCATCTTGTAGCAATAGCAGTGGTGGTCATTATTTATATATTGTAATATTAAAATGAGTTTCTTGATCAGGCTTGCTACGTGATGTTTAAGGAATACCCCTGTATGAATCATGCCTCTGTTTAAAACAGGCTTTGTAACGGAAACACACTGAAGGAGTAAGTGAATCATAACAAATGACAGACTAAGGAGGGATTGCTAGGTCAGTAACCATGGCTCTCTTGTGTAAAATTTGGGATAGAGCCTAGAGATAACAGCAATCAGACTGTGAATGAAGTAGCAGCATGTCTTTGTGTACCAAAAAAGAAGAGGGATGCCACGGAATAATAAGCACATAGCTTTTAGTCCTGTAACAAGAAAACAGCAGCTGTGAACCGGGGGAAAATGAAGTCTCAGTATTAACATGTCAATGTGAAATGCAAGCCACATTGCTAAGGTCTGGGAAATCCATCCAAAAACAGATAAGCAAAGTCGGTCACAACAGCTGGCAAGGGTAAGGCTGTCCTGATAGCCTTAAGCAGAATAGATCACTAGATGAATTCATCTAATGGAGAAGAGCCATAATGGCTGCTTTGAATAATCTATGCACAAGGAGCTGGGCCATTTTAAGGTGTTGTCATAGTAATAAACCTTATAACTTTTTAACAAATGTCATTTTATGTTGTGATTTTACAGTAAAAGTACAAAACTGAAGGTGAATGTCTGTGCCTTTCCTGTCTGTACCACAGAAATATATTATTGCTTTGATAATGGACATTTTCTAGAGGGATTCACTTTTGGAGCCAATATTAAGTAGGCATTCCAGGCATTGCTGTTGTACATTTAGAAAATTGGAACTTAAGAATTAGCTTCACTTTTGGCTGCCATTTGGCTCAGACACAAAACAGAAATTTTGCACACTATGTTCTATTTAAATGTTCCAAAACCTTAAGGCATAGTATCGACTCATAGTACAGGGAAGCTGATACTCTTCTAGGGTTAAACCTCCATTTTTGAAACTTACCCTGAACACACATATCTGCACACTGGCTGGACAGCAGTTATGCAAAGATGACAAAAAAAACAGAAATCTAAATATGCTGCTGATTGTTCACCTGCCTGGTTATATGAATCATTTTGCATCTGTTGCATAAGACTTGTGTTTCTATGGAAACAGCAATTTGATGAATGTGTGAGCTGTGATCTAAATTTGATTTAGGTGCTCTCCCCACACAAAACTATACTGCAGATGCCAGCATAATGAGAGGTGGAAGGAAGCCATGTTAGGCATACTAACAAAGAAGAGACAATTCTATTCATTTTTTTTAGTTTAACTACTTTTTATTTGGAGTTAAGATTCAGGACTCTCTGTGTGTCTATTCATCTGTGCATGATTTACCTTTCTGTAAGTTTTCAGGCTCGTTTTGATTCTTGCATGTGCACAGTTATCTAAAACCTACCAGTGCAGTGTGTCCAACACAAACTAGTGCAGCAGTGACCCCATGGCAAGGGCAGCCATGCACATAAATAACCTGCCACAGGCATCACTCAAGATGGAGCCCAAACCATACTGCACTTAACTCCATCATAGTACTCCTCCATCAGCTCAGCCCCTAGATCTGCATCCACTATTTCAGTGACCGGTTCCCCCTGCTAGTGCAGTTTCTGTTTGTTATTCACTCCTTTTGCATGTAAATAATCAAGATATGAACTCTCTCTAATCTACAGCATCACTTTCCTCATCAAACGGAGAACTTACTGATGTAATATAAAGGCAACAAGACAGATGTTGTCTGTGGAGATCTAGCATTTTCTATGGTAGATTTTGCAGATGCAGTAACAGATTTGTATCCTTGTCTTTCCCTGCATGCGTTTCTAAATCAGAATGACAACCTGTTCATATTAATTTCTACAGCAATGCAATAACTGTTTCATCTTTTCAAACAACCCCATCACAAAATCAGACAGATGACACATCAATCCACTCCTGTTCCGGTCGCACATTAGTGGACACTTTGCTGGAGACCTCTTCAGTTTTTCCTTCCAACTGTCATGCAAAGCAAAAGCTTTAGGTGATAAGACTGATGACCCCATTGTGCATGGGCTCCAGCCAGGGTATCTTTGCTGCTGATCTGACTCACTCACACAAATGGGTCAAGCATTCACAGCCTCTCTGACACTTTGACTGATAATGCTGCAATTCTAACAGTAACATGGACTTTTTTGTTGAAACTGTCTGTTTCTGTAAAGCTGCTTTGACATGACCTAATTAATACAAAATATTACAATATGTTGCTAAAAAACACATAACAGTGGAGAAACCCTGTTTCACACTCATTATTTTGGCTCTAATGTCTTTTCTATACACATTAATGCAACACATAGGTCTAAATTCAGGCCTGCTACATTTCCCCACATGCCAAAGCATGAATTGACCGTTGCCATCTGGAGCCTTAAAGGGACAGTCCACCCAAAAATTCACTTATCAGTCATTATTTTGCATTTGCACTTAGACCTTACTCATGAATGTGTTTTCACATTGCAGACTGTTGTTTATGGAGTATTGTTTGATAAAATTGTTTCTACATTAAATTTCTCACAGCAACATTTCTGGATCTTCCTGAGTTCCTGCATCTCATTCTCAAATGTATTTTTGTTTTGGTGCTTCCATTATAGTGACTAGAAATAGGAAATATCTCCAGGAAACTAAACTAAACTAAACTAAATAATCTAGATGGATAAACAGCACTACAGGCCACAGAAAAAAACATTCTATGCCAAATTTAATCTGGCATAGAAATCTCTGCATACACTGAAACTGATCTAAAATGGAATTCTAAAATTCCAGTGACCAAAATCTAGATAATACTTTGCAAATCTGCATAATCTGGTTAAAATAACTAAGCAGCTTATACTTTAAAAAATCTGCACAGTACTTAAAAAATAACATACAGTACTCTATGGTGAAACACACTTAACTGGATCAATACAACATTTTTTTAACTTTAGAGAGACAAAAATGAATTATAATATAGCTCAAAGGCTAGACATAAAAGCGCTGCAGCACTGCACAAAGAAATGATGTATAATGGGGTGCCTAATTGCTTCCAGACCTCAAATAATCATCTGAGAAAGCTTTACGGTGCATGGAGAAGGGAATGTTTCTTTGTGAAGTGGCTGCTATTTCTGTGATTGCTATATATACTTTAAGTGCACTGGAGCAATTATACTGTTGTTGCCACCTAACAAAAAACAATGATAGTTGATGCGTGACATGCATGGTCTGTTCACTATTGACTTTCCAGATTGGCCTCAAACACTGCATGCATGGGTTTGAGAGGATTGATTGTCTTTCCATTCAAACATGTCCCACAAACTACATTTATTTAAAGCAGAGGAAAATCTAGTATAATAAAAATGTTCTAAGGCTACAGTAGAGAAGAAGCAGAAACTACTTCCAAGTAAACACTGTAATAAAAAGTGCACTTGTGCACCTCCGTGTCCTGGTTTATCACAGCTGGGCTGTTTTTCAGCAACCAAGGACTGCACCGGTTCTGAGAGTGCACCCCACTGGGGGGAAAGGACTGATGGCAGCAGCACTCTGTAGCCACAGGTGCACTGCTTTTTTCCACCGACCTACTTCAGTTTTTTTTTAAAGAACCTCAAGGCTTTAACAGTGGTAGTATTGCCTGCAAAGAGTTATAGTGCTAACTGGTAACTAATCGTTTAATATGTGAGTGAGCTACATTTTTTTGATTGCTGCCACAATGCATTTTAACAATACAATAAAACACATGTATTGCTGTTGATATCAAGACATCTACTATTTTATTATTACTGATCCACACAGGCCTCCTGCTCTGACTGCATTGATTACAATGGCAATAGTCTGCTATCCATATTCAGAGGACCCTCATACATCAGCTGGCTGTAGGACTACAGAATGAAAGCCCTGTGTGGTCACAGCACAGCACAGACTACTGCAATTTGGCTCAAGGCTTTCACTAATCCTGACAAAGCTATTATTTGTCTGCTTCTGCGATTTGAACTGCAGGCACATCTCCTTTATTTAGTTTTCAATTTCCAAGAATTAGTACAGAGCGTTATAAAGAGAAACTGGGTCAAAATGTGTATGTGAGTGCATTTTGGAGAGAGAGGGAAAGAGAGAGAAGTGGAGAGCATGAGTGTCATTTTCAAGAAGTCACTTTTGATCATTTCATTCTCCAACACAGACACCAACAGAGAGAGATTAAAAAGCTTTATTCAAACTAGCATGATCAGGCAGAACATTTAAGCCAAATAAGCAACATCAAAATCCGACAATTAACTAGAGTTGAAAATAAAGCAAGACCATTCTCACCCATAATGTCTTTGATCCACTAAGTGGGATTGGAACTGGATTACTTCTGACGCCACTCTCGAAGCATACTGTACAATCTGACTGGCAAATTAGCCGCAGAAAGAAAAGAAAATGATCAGTGTACACAAATGAGAACACTTTTACTATACCGAGAACAAGCACCTCCTGGTGCCATTCGATCACAGTGAATACATGAGATATCAAAAAGGTCTACTGTATAAAAAAACACAAAGTATAAAGCAGTTCCATTTACAGTAAATGCATCTAGAATATCTGCTCAGAATCCCGAAGGCAGAGCCCCCCTTTCCAACAAGCTATTCAAAGTACTGTATCATGGGAGTTACTGTAATTTGTAATACTATACGGAATGCCATTGTTTCATTCATCAACAGTCACATATCGTTTACAATGCAGAAGGCACGCAAGGAGCTCATCATATGTGCAGTTTATTAAATTCTGTGTTGGAATTGGGCGGTTTAGGCAACGATTGCACATATAACTCCACAGCAAGAGATCCCTCATTAAGAAGTGACATCTTTAGTCTGACAGCTGTGTTTATGTCTGACTGTAACAGTGAGAGAGAGAGAGAGAGAGAGGGAGCAAGAGAGAGGTTCGATTTCACTGACTAAGAATATGGAGTCTGATACTTCCACAAGTATCCCATTTTCACTGCGTTACTGAGGGAGCGCCGCGATCACATTTTTCAGTGCACGTATTAAATTCAAAGTGCTGTCATCTGCTTTATACTTTTTTTTTAAATGTCTAGAGTTGCAGCAGTTTTTGTCTTTTTTTCTGCAGAGCCAGCACTGCAATTAACACTATGTTCTTCTACTTTTCCTTGTACACCAATCTTCTTACTTCATGCAATTACATTTGACCAATTAGCACCCTAATGAGTTATTCTAAAGAGAAATAAAAAAGCTCCTTGTTTCTGAGAAAATTAAAAGTCCTGGGTCTTACAGTAGTGCAACAGCGCTACCTTCGAGGTCAAGAAACGTATGCTTAGTCCTAAAAATTATTTACACTATCAAAACAACATCATATGCACTAAACTACAAATATGCAACACAAAATGCCCTTGAAGAAGCTCACAGAAAGCAGCATTAAAAGTCAATACATAAAATAGATATAAAAACAGGACTATTCATAAAACAACACCTTGCCCATACCTTATTGTTGTACAAAACCTCAGAGTGGCAATAAAGACAAATATACACGTATATATATTTGTACTGTATATCAAGGCAAAGTTTTACACTGAAGAGAATTTCCATGTTTTTATAATCACATTTGTTATAATTATATGTATAAGTAGAAAAGCACTGTAAGTGTCCAGCACTTTATGCTTTGTGAAGAAAGGCTGGTCTGCAGTGCTGCCTCTAGTAATAATCAAAACAAAGGAACAAATTGCATTCAGTGAAATTTCAGCTTGATATATATTTATATATACATATAATTTCTCATCATGGTCACTCTGTGGCTTTGTAATATCCCTTTGTACCCTGGTAAAGATAAATACATTTTAATATTTTTACTATCTTCTTTAATAAACAGAGTATTTGTTGTTATAAAATATTTTTTTCATTTTTTTCCATTTTCAATGTATTTTGTGTATAATTGACTATTATAAATTTGCACTGTTCGCAATGAATGACTGCAGTTGATATTTGAATATCGTTACCAGCTTTTAGAGTAATGTGAGCAAGAATTACTGTAGATTGGGAAGATAGTGTTCTTATACAGATAAAGACATTTGACTGAAAAAGTACTGTTCATTGTCACCTCTCACTCCAATTAGTGCAATTCATGTCTGTCATCAGGTTATGAATCAAGAATCTGAAGTTATATTTTTGTTTTATCTTTACAGTGTCTATAATCAAATAAGAGAAATTGTATTTAATGGATTTTTTTTCATTTTTAAGTTCTTTCATTCTTTTTTCATTATTTTCACACATTCTGTGCACAACAAAGAGTTAAAAAAGGTTCTATATGTGTTATTTTTTGTCTGAATGACCCTTTTAGCTTGAGACTCATAACACAGTAAAAATAGAATAGAAAATAAAAACATAAAGAAAAATAGAAAAACACAAAAACAAGTGCAAAGCCTTAATCAGTGACATAATCAGCTACAGTTATGTTTTTATCAGATTTATGGAAGAAGCATATTCACCCTGATTCATATGATGATTAAGATTAGGCGTGTTTAGAGCTTTTACTTAAAAAAAAAAAAGTTGCACAATGGTCACTTAAATACTGATGGTTTCTAGAACTACAGCGTACACCCTGGAGAGAAGGCAGAAAAGTCCTTTGATAGGTTTCAAAAAGCTTTTAAGGAGAAGATGATTTACTATGCGAGGCCTCTTCAGTTCATACACACCTCAAACCTCAATTCACTGTTTGAATACTTTTGAACAGAATCATGCAGATTCATGCTTGAAAGAATAAAGATGGTAGAAAGCTGAGGTGATTAGTGTGTGTGTGTGGGATTGGAGGAGCGGAGGGAACGAGGGGGGATGGTTCCTTTAGATCTTCTGTAAGGAAGGTTCCCGTGAAGAGATGATTATATCATGGCAGTCCTCTTCTGGGCTCCGACTAAGAGACAGAACACAGAGTTAGCTACAATGGAAAGTCATTATAAACTTGTAGAAAGTCCTCACTCATGCAACATTGGATTGTGACTGGTTACTGCCACCATCGTTGACTTGTCATTTAAAAGGGGGGAGGAGGGCTTGTTTTTACTGTATATTTGGGTACATGATTATTTCAAATCAGTGTTTTTGGAGATAAAATCAATCAGACTAGCAAACACAACTAAAATGAAATAAGACAAAGCTACAATAGGGAAGCAGAAGGTGTGATTAAAGCATGCACAAGCAGGCATCACAACGTGCTATTTGGTATTTTGGTGGGCCAAGATCACAGTTATCGAAACAATATTATAGTTTCCACGTTATTGTGTGTTAATAGAGCTCAGGTATGTCGCACACTGACACCATATTCAGGACAATTCATTTCCTAATCCAAATTTTTTTTTTCCTATCTGTGCCATCATTTTGTCCCGAATCTCTCCTAAAGCCAGACAGATGTGCACAACACAAATCTGACCGGCGGCCAACTTTATTCTAATCGCAGCTCTCAGTATAAGCTGATAGGTTTTCTCACCAGAGAGAGAGAGAGAGAGAGAGAGAGAGAGAGAGAGAGCAGCCAATTTACATTTTGGTGCTCACAGCAGCATTGGATTGGTTTTTTATATTTGTGAGGGACAGTCTGACTGGAGACAAATGGAAATATTTGATTCTGCTCTGCCAAACCAAACAAGTATACCAAATAGGAAAAAAAGGAGAGGAAATGTCTACACACTCATAGTGGCTCTACAGAACGTAGTTAGCAACCAGCATACCTCCAGTTGTAGAATGGACTTCCTTTCATTTTGAGTACTTAAGAATAGAAAAAAGAGACAAGTTCAGTGAAATGTGTGAAGCTCAGAACACATACACATCATACACATCCGTGTGCCTCTCTATCCCCCTCCATGTGCACCTGTGCATTATGCATATTGTTGAATCTATTTTACTCCTGCAGGTCCAGCTGTACAAACACAAACAACATCTGGATCATTTTTTTCAGCTGTTGTTCATTGACAACAACCTCCTGCACGCCAGAGTGCTGTTTGAGAGTTTGATAATGCATCTCCGTTATAGCGCGGTGGTTTCTCTTGTCCTTGAAGAGAATCCTCCCATGTCAGGGTTTCTTTGTAGTATAATTCCCCACCCTCTTGCGCCTACTGGTTCTGCTGTGCTTGTGTGTTATGCATCTGCAATACATGACCTACATATGGCATAAGACATCAAACAGTGGCACATTTTTGAGAGGGGGGTGGTGGTGGTGGTGGTGGAGTGTTTGTTTGGCCTAATTATGCAATAAAAGTGCAGATAGTTTCCTCTAGATCATAGTAGTAACTAATTCCTGCCTTCTTTAGTTTTTGAAAACAGGTGCATATTATTATGAGTAGTAAATGTTGCACTCAATAATAAAAATGTATCCTCAAATATCCTCTTCTGGATTTTTTCTAACATTTTCTGACATTTCTACACAGGGAAAAAGTTCAGCTGCCTTCCGAGTGATCAGACTCCAGACCTCAGATTTAAAATGCAGACACACAAACTAAATAATAAAGAGCTGTGCTATGCTTTGATTTTTTTCAGTCAGTGGTGTCAACCTGAATCCATTTCAAAGTACGTGAGAAAGAGAGTTCACATCCTATCACAGTAAAAGTGCATTTGTATTTTAGCAAAAAAAAAAAGAGCATCTGTTCTACAGAAGGAAATGCTCATTTGATGTAAAATGACACTAATACGTGTAACACTGTTGCATCAGTGTGCATTTGCACTTAGAATCACATCATACTGTGTATGACATATATATTTAAATGCAGCATTTGAGGAACTTTCCACCTTTTTGTAGTGGTGTAATGTGATGGTACAACTTTGAATTTTCTAGTGGAGTGTTTTGTTTACTTTTGTGTAAATTTGTAGGATATATACATAGTGAGAGTATGAACAACAACATCAATACAGCAGTATTTACTCCCTCGTGCTGCTTATGAATTCTTACTACTTAACCTCAACCTGACCCGCTCCCATTTCAACGTACCTCCAGTGTGGATGCTCTGGAGTCTGTGGTCTCACTGGGCCCTATGCTCCTTGGTATACTGGACACAAAATACCCGGCTCCTTTGGGAATTATGGGCTGTCTCACGACCACCTTGCCCTTCCTGGTCTCTGCGAGGAACAAGCTGTACCAGTAGGCATCGCTAGAGATCAGGGTGGAATCTGCAATGGTGGAGCTCCTCTGGCTGATCACGCTGTTCCTGCTGATGACGCTGTTTCTGTTGGCCGGCGGGATCTTGATGGCCTTTGGCTTTGGTTTCTGACACTTGAGAACGATGATAACCAAGATGGTTATCAGCAGTAGAAATGACACAGCTCCCAAGCCTATCACTAAGTAGAGGTTTAGGTCTGTGAAGACATCATACTCGAGTGGTAACTCTGTAGTCTCTGAAAAGGGCATGGCATGCTCCACGGTTGATATCTTTATGGTGACAGTGGCAGACAGAGCAGGTTCACCGTTATCTTTGGCGACTATAACCAGTCTCTGTTGTCTCGGGTCTCTGTAGCTGAACATCCTTGTTGTCCGGATCTCGCCGTTGTACTGATCCAGGCTGAAGAGGGTGGAGTCACTGACCTGCAGGAGCTGGTATGTGACCCTGGCATTCTGCTCTGAGTCTGCATCGATTGCAATCACTTTAGCTATCAAGTGCCCTTTATCTGTTGACCTGGGTATCACCTCCTCTACAACAGAGCCCTGCGCCCGCCACGGAGACACAATGAGAGGTTTGTTGTCATTTTGATCCAAGATGATGATGTGAACTGTCACATTGCTGCTCAGAGGGGGAACACCAGAGTCTCTTGCCTCAATGTGGAAGAGGAAGTTCCTCTCTCTCTCGTAGTCGAAGGTCTTCAGAGCATAAAGATCACCGTTCTCAGGATTGATGGAGAACAGCATCGACATAGATGTGTTGACAATTTCTTTCTCCATTATGAAATAAACCAAGTACTGGTTCTCACTCAGGTCTGGGTCAAACGCACTGAGAGATGTCAATAACGCCCCTGGTGGATTATTCTCCACAACATGGATCGTGTAGAATGATTGTGGGAATGTGGGCGCATTGTCATTGACATCAAGGATCTCCAAAGTGATCGTCTCATTCTCAGATAAGGGCGGCTGGCCTTTGTCTGTCACTCTTAGCGTGATGTCATATTTGCTAATGATCTCTCTGTCCAGCGGCTTGGACACCAGCAGCTCAAAGTAGCCCTCTGAGGATTTGTTCAAGAGGAAGGGGAGGATTTCCTGCTGATTCAAAGTCAGCTCCACTTCTCCATTGACTCCGGAGTCCCTGTCACTGACGCTGACCACTGCGATTAGCGTCCCCACAGAGACATCTTCGGACAGCGCACGCTTCACAGACTTGATGGTCACTTCAGGGTAGTTATCATTCATATCTGTGATGAAGACCATGACTTTGCAGTGTCCCGACAAAGGGTTGGCCCCTCTGTCCTGAGCCTGTATGTGCATCTCAAAACTTTGACTCTCTTCATAATCAATCACCCCCTTCACCTTGATCTCACCTGAGTTTGGATCAAGTGAGAACAGCTCCTGCGTCTTCTCTGAGGTGTAGAGGGTGTACGAGTATATCAGTTCTGCGTTTGTCCCTTCATCTAAGTCTGTTGCGTTTAAGGTCATAACCACTGTGCCTGCTACCGCGTTCTCTGAGACGTTGACGGCAAATACCGGCTGACTGAACAGGGGGGCGTTGTCATTGATATCCAGCACATTAATAATTATGCTGGCTGTTCCGGAGCGGGGGGGCACGCCTCCATCCACAGCGGTTAAAATCAAATTATGTAGTGAATGCTCCTCTCTGTCTAAATTACCACTGAGCACCAAATCAACATATTTGGAGCCATCGCTGCCAGTCTGGATGTCTATGTTGAAGTATTTGCTTTCACTGAGATAGTAGGTCTTGATTGAATTCGCCCCCACATCCGCATCCACGGCGTTTGTCAGTGAGAACCTCTCACCGGGAGGGGTTGCCTCTGAAATGTCCAAATGCATTGTCCTTCTACGAAAGACCGGCGCGTTGTCATTAATGTCCATGATTTCCAGCTCGATGTTGAAGATGCGCACGGGGTTTGAAAGTATGACATCCATTTTCATAAAGCACGAGGTTGTTTTAGTCATGCATATGCTCTCCCGGTCTATCTTCTCTCGGATTATCAGCTCGCCGGTGTCTTTGTTAATGTCAAGGTAATTTTTGCTGTTAATGACATCGAGCTTTGCGTTGCGCTCCTCCAAACTGCGAACATCCAGACCTAGATCTGTGGCCAGATTAGCAACAAAGGAACCCTCTTCCATTTCCTCCGGAATAGAATACCGAGTGATAGACAGCGCGTATCCCCACAGTGCAATGAACGTGAAAACAGCCACGACTAATCGTGTCCGTAAAGGTGCAATCAAACGCGCCATTGTTTGTTTTTTGTAAATAGATAGAAATGAAAGAAATCCGTCCTTACGCACAGGTCGTCTTGATGCAGGGGAGCGCCGGTGTCATTCTTGCCCTCCACGAGTTGTAGCTGCAGCAGGCCATTCACAGCACAGTGCCGCCGGAGGAGCCGAGCTCTCACAGCAGCGCTGCGCAGGGGCGGACGCAGCATCTGAGGGGGGCTGGGCCGGGGTGGAGTGGGGGCTCAGGCTCACTGACAGCAAGGGGGTGCTATTATATCTACTTGAATTCAGAAAATAGATTTTGTTTCAAATATCAATAACATAGAAGTTCTGTTTGCAGCAGCAAATCCTGCTTTATTGCTAATTTTCAATGTCAAGTCATTTTAATCATTTGCATTATTAATACAATAATAATTAAGTGAATTAATATATTATACCTTATGTGTTTATTATATAAAATTAACTCGAATAAACATTTATAGCGAAGTAAAACAATACCATAATAATAATATAATAAATAATATCTTATATATATATATATATATATATATATATATATATATTATCTTGCAGCCCGAGTCTGCCTCTGATCCACACACAAGTTTGTTGCTTTTCTGTTCGCAGTAAAGAAGCTTAGATGTGTGTCCTTGTAGTATTTATTTATTAATACTAAATTAACAATAATACAAACAACAGGTTCACTGTTTACTGCCACAATGCAAGAGGCTCCAGCTCTTTTCACACATGCACATTTCACTCCTGCTCTCAGATTCTGCAAACAACCTGGCAGAGAAGAATATCTGAATATCTGACATCGCTCTCTACACTTCCCATTACAAATTCTGTGTAACTGATCTCCCGTTTGATCAGTGTAGGTAATTAGTCTAATAAATTAACAGTGAGTGAGTGGGTGAGCAGTGACTTTCCGATGGTGAGAAAATGTCTGCTACAAGTGTGATAGGGCAACTCCAGATATAGACCAAACACTGATTGTTGGGACAGGAGTTAATGTGTGACAGTGTCTTCAGAACAAGGTAATTACATGACTAACAAAGGTCAATTAAGGTTAATTTATCTCATTAGCATCACTGTACCTCACATCCAATAATTCTAACACCTTATATTCACAGTCCAGGGGGACTCAGATAAAAAGAGATAAAAAGGACATACATACACTACAAAGTTCTTCAATAGTTGCCCTCATGGAAAAAATGATAAAAATGGTGCCAACACAGAAGAAGACAACAAAGTCATGTAATGGCTGTTTTGAGTAAATCAGAATGAAGTGCTTTTATTTATGCTATTTGATTTTAAATTACTTTAAATGACCAATAGGGTTTGTAATGGATGTTAGTAACTCTATGGCATCCTTCTGGTTAATCCAAAGAAATGGATTAAAGGCCGACTTTGATGAAAATAATGCACAGTTCAGTTCAGTACAGCTGTGCAGCAAAGTTTTTGTTGTAATTAAAACAAGCATCTTGATTTAAAATGTATAAAAGCTCTATAAAAAGCTCCATTACTAATGTATGTAAACTTTACTGTCTAAACTGGCTTTATATGTGAGCCTGTCCAGAGATGGAGATTTGCACATAGTGATTACAGAATGCCAAGCAAAGAGAGGAAGCTGTCAATACAAAGGGATCTACATAATGCAGTTAGAAGCCGTTCAAAGCTGCAAATGGAGGAGATCAGACAGATAAGGGTTTGTGTGAGCCAGCAGTAATCAGTAGCAATAATCATTTTAAAATGAAATAATAATGAATATCACACTTTCATCACAGACTTATTAACCCGTGTTTTGTTCTCTGTTCTCCCCTGTGCCTCTTGCAGCCTGAGTCTGCCTATGATCCACACACAAGTTTGTTGCTTCTTTGTTCCCAGTAAAGAAGCTTAGATGTGTGTCCTGTGCCACAATTTATGCAGATATTCATTTTCTTTGTGTCTGATTTGCCAGCAAAGAGACAAGATGAGCATGGTTCTAAATCATTTCTTTACTTCTGCACCACCTGCTGGCAATGCAGAGAATTACATGAATTACATTATTTTGTTCCATTTAAAGTGGCTGCTCTCCCTGTGTGTCAGGTCTGAGTACAAAGAAAATACATTTCACTTGAACTGTATTCATTATTCTGCATAGCAAAATAACTTGAACAGCTTTCAGGTGTTTTTCAGTGCTTTAATAGGTACATTACTGATTATATAATATATGGCATATTTCTTTCTAGGATTGTGAAAAAGAGTGGAAGAGAGGGCAGGGAGAACGAAAGGGAAAATAAGACATACTGTAAGTTACAGAAGGTGAACCATTCAATAAATAAAAACAAGTAGGTTTTATCTGTATCTTTATTTTAAGCATACAGATATTAAAAAAAAAAACTTTATCCCATTTTTGCTTGTTCCACTGACAAAAGTATCTTCTATTTACATTTCTGGGTATTTTAAAGAGCAAAAACCATTCATTGTCACCTTGTATGAAATGATGCTTGATCTTAATGCTGATCTGATTTCTTCCATAAAGAAGGGGGACATTGACATCAGAGTGATTCAGTATTTCAAGAAAATACATAAAGGCTTGGCTTAAATATTGAGCTGCAAACATGAATACATTCATGAAAATAATAAAAAAAACTTTAATAATTAATTTTGATGTATAATGTAACAACATTTTGACGTGTGTACACACATACTTAAGTATCAGATGATTAATAAAAGAGGTCATAAACATTTAATACTAATACAGCACTCTGGGCATTTAGTGTTGGGGTGGTTGGTCTCCTCCACCCTGATGTACAGGCGCCCTCTAGCGGGTAGTAAAATGACAACTCAGCTCTCAGCCAGTGTTGTGGAAGCTATGGATTGTTGTGAGGGTATCTAGGAAGATAAGAGAAATACAGCAGCACAGATTGAAATCTGAATAGATGTTACATGGCACAGAAGCTGGACATATGCTATCTATCCCTGCTTATAGCTCATGGGACGTATAACAACTGCTAAGCTTGGCTGATTTTGGTTGTGATACAGTCAAAGATAAATCTTGGCTTGATTATCTGTAATTATTGGCAGGATGTAGATGAGGGTCTGGATTTGTGTTTTAAATTCCTGGTTGTATCTAAATAACAGGATAAGAAAGATGCATTTATGTATTTTTTTGGTTATCTGTGGTCTTTTTTTTATCCATCTGACTTTTTTGACCTCATTTTTTTTAACATGAAGCAGTTCACTGAGGCAGTCAGACCCAAGCCCAAGATTAACCCACTGGTCGGCAATAGCTCAGGCGATGGATCTTGAGGATAATCTTAATCTCCACAGTGGTAGTATAAAATCCTGGTTTTACTGACCAGAATGTCAAGGGAGAGGCTAAAAGTCATGTCACAGACGTAAGACATAGTACAACACATTTTCCCCTCTGCAAAGACATTCATATGATAGGTGTCTACTTGGACATTTGTTCTATATTTATCAGGAGGGATTAGCTTTATTTACTACCTCAACAGGGTACTGGGACAAACTGGGAACTGGCTCAAAGTGGGCACAGTCTCATTGTCATTTTTATTTTCAAGTAATAGGCGTTTCACTCTTTGTTGTCTGACATCCAGTTGGTAACTGGGCTCCTGTCCACCTTGAAATCAGTTTTGGCTCTTATAAATGTGCGCACAGCTCCCTTGTAACACTATGTTGGATCACATTCATAACGTTAGGCTGCGCAACCAAAACATTTCAGCTGTATGTTAAAAACACAACCCACTACAGATGAGAACACATTTATTGACATTAATATATACTTGGCATATACAGAGTTATCAGTCCTACTGAGCAAAACTATGTAATGAACTGTCAGTATGTAAATCACAACCAATAATTAATAGAAATCCAGAATACAGATAATCTATGAACTGTATACATCAGATTATTGCTGTCATTGCTGTAACTTTTCAGGTCCTTGTAAAGGTGTTATTGTGATATTAAATGGGTCAAATTATAGCTATGTCTGTAAGGAACAATAAGGTCAATAAAGCAAGATGCACAGTCATCTTACATTGTCTTTCTCCTCCATCTACGTCTAGAAATCTCTCTAATTTCTATACTATTTTGCATTTTTGTGCCTGAATGACAGTCTTATTGGAAATGACCTGTCACTTCATTAAATGCACTCAGGCATGATTTCAGTCTGAGTGACAGGAGCTTTCCACACCTTGATCATCCATGTGAATAACAAAGACTATAGCAAGACTATAACAGTTACTTTTTTTAATTAAAAAAATATCTTAAATGTATTTATTAATAGAAACCTCTACTTTCAAGGCTAGAAATCAGAAGGTTTATTGCTAGCACAGTGCGTTGTTTCACTGCCTTGACACAGCTGTACCAATAAGACAGAAAAGGTGGAGCTACAGATATTTTACAAACACACACGTCTCTCACATCCTCGCCAAACCAGCATTATTTAAAGATAGAATTGCTTATGATAGTGTCATCTGTGTCAAAAGATTGTTCATAGTTTGAGATGAATCTTTTTTTCTTCCCAAAAGTAGAGAAGGTGTTGTACACGTCCAGGTGGTCTCCTCGAGGGGGCAGCTTCAGAGTGCTGTAGCCGGACGTGGTGCCAGGAATGTAGACGTTGTGTTGGTAGTCTGGTGGATCAGAATGAGGCTGAGTGTACTTTGGAGTCCATGAGTAGTTAGGAAGCGTCGCCTCCTGAAGAGACATCCTGCAGTCTGTTAAGAAAAATGCACATAAATTACAGCTTGTATCTGGAGATTATTTCTGAAATGACCTCAAAAATATGAGCTGAATGAGGTGGGTTTAAAGGCACCTCCTTAATTTCATCTTTTTATAAATAATACTCCTTGCAGGGCCTTAAATAATCCCAATGTTGATGCATTAAACCCCCCCCCCTCACACACGCAGAGTTTTAGGGCTAGTATTATCTTCTTTTTGGTTTGCCGTTTTACAGTTTAGACTAAATCCTTAGACACCAACCCCCCCTTCCTTCATTTGAACAGTAACAGCTGCCACCCACCCTTCATATGGTTCCCCCAGGTCCAGTACTGCGGCGCCACAGTGCAGGAATACCTATCCGCATCATGTTTTTGTGGACGTGAGAGCGTGCCCTCCATATTTGCTGAGCTATATCTGAAAAAGATAAAAAACAAGGCAGGAGCTTACTATTACTGGAACACATACTGCAAGTCTGTGACGTGAGTAAGCTGTTCTACAATCTATTCACCTCTTGTATGCTGAGTTGCGCTGGTTCTTGGTCCATGTCCAGTCCTTGTTTGAGTGCTTAAGCTGCACAGCAGGAGCAACAAAGAAACTAAATTAGTGAAAGCGTGCAGCAGAACAGCTGGATTGCAACTTAACTGAGTTCACTGGCAACAATGGATACATTCAATAGAGAGACAAGCACACAAATAGTGAATTGGTGCTGAAACTTAAAAAGGGACGATTCAACTTTGACTTCACTGTTGTACACGTTTCTAAAAATGGCATACAAATGCATCATATTGTGAAACAGTTCGAGGATGCTTGTCTAACCTTCTGAAGTGTGACGCTTCATATCGATAGAGAAGCTTGTCTGGTGCACAAATACAGCAGTGTTAACATCAAGAGACAGCTTCAAGTCTGTGATAAAAATGTGTATCTCTTTTATCTTTACAACACCTTCCGTTCATGTGTCAAGCTCGCTGCCACGCTATGACTGCGGGTTATGATGTTACAATGCATGGGCAGGTTGAATCTGCATTTTCCTTTTGATTGTTTACATAAAAGCACATTAAGTGCAAAGGAGTGCAAACTTTTCAAACTATGGCCATTATGTTTTTTTTACGCTAAACATGTATCTTATGTCACAGCGTTGTCTTGTGTGTGTGTGTGTTGTGCCACTTGCCCTCAGTGTTAAACCTTTCTGTCAGGTTTAACTGAGGTGAGGCAGCAGGAGCACCAGTGAGAGACATGCCTGAGTGGACTTAAAGTGGACGATAAGAGAATTGTTGATTCGCTACATTTCAGTATATTACCTCGTTGGGGGTTGCTGCTCTGTTGTTGGACAGCTCATTACGGTCCAGCGCGCTCCAGCCAGAAGTCAAGTAATCTGTGCTCTTGGCGTTATTCTGTTGAACTGACATTACCGGGCTGCACGGCTTGAGGAACATAAAGTCACTTTTGGATGACTCTGGTGTCAGGCACATTTTGTAGCAGTACACCTGAGGGAGCGCGCCGTTGCTGTTTGCCTCTGCGCACCCGGACGCGCCTGTGGACATCCGAAGGTTTAAGTTGGACTTTGTGAACACCTCTGTTGTGGTGGATATTTCAGAGCGGGAGCAGCAACAGCAGCATCCGGTGATAGGGCGGAAGTTGGACTCTTTGTTGGACGGCCTACCCCTCAGTCTCCTGACTGCAACGAGGACAATAATAGCCACCAGAAATGTGAAGGAGATTGCGCCCAGAGACACGATTAAGTACAGGGTGAAGTTAGAGCTGTGATGTGGGCTTAGTGACAGGTCACCCAAATCGGGCTGTGAATCTGGCAGGCTGTCAACCACTGACAGGATGATGGAAACTGTGGCCGAGAGGGGTGGCTGACCATTGTCCTTCACCAGAATGACCAGTCTGTGCCTCGTGGGGTCTCTCTCCACAAACTGGCGTATCGTCCTGATTTCGCCCGTGTACAGAGCGATGCTGAACAAGGTCGGGTCTGTCGTTTGGAGCATTTGATAGAAAAGACGCGAGTTTTGACCTGCGTCAGGGTCTGACGCGCTGATTTTGGTGACAAGGTAACCGGCATCAACTGATCTGGGCACCACTTCGCTGGGTGCCGTGCCGTTTTGCGGAACAGGTGACACAATCACAGGTGCATTGTCGTTTTGGTCCAAAATGAAGATATTGACTGAAACGTTGCTGTTGAGAGGCGGAAACCCCGCGTCTTGTGCTTGAACTGTGATCTGAAAGTTTTTAAGTTGTTCATGGTCAAAGGATCGCAGCGCGTAAATGTTCCCGTTGTCTGAGTTTATGGACACATACGTGGACACGGGCATACCCTGTATATCACCATCTAGTATAGAGTAGGACAAATATGCATTTTGACCAGAGTCTGGATCCAGCGCAGTCACTGCGCAAATGGATGCTCCTGGCGCGTTATTCTCGGTTAAATACACCGTGTATGAAGGCTGTTTGAAGTGAGGCGCGTTATCATTCACATCAGACACTTGGACTAAAATAGTTTTCCTGGTAAACAGAGGTGGAGAGCCCATATCTCGAGCAGTGAGCGTGATGTTGTACTCTGTCACCGTCTCTCTGTCCAGAAAATCACAAGTTACTAAAGTATAGTAGTTCTTAAAGGAGGAGTGGAGCTGAAACGGCACGTGATGAGGGATCTCACAGTCCACGTTCCCGTTTTCACCCGAGTCTTTGTCCATTACACTGATGACGGCTATCACCGTTCCCGGTGGCGCGTCCTCCTGCACAGGTGTAGACACTGAAGTCAAGATCACCTCAGGAAGGTTGTCATTTTTATCCAAAACGTTCACCAGCACTTTGCAGTGAACCGCCACAGCTGAGGGGCCTTTATCTTTAGCCTGGACATAGATTTCATGCATCCTTGCTTTTTCATAATCTATCACTCCTTTGACTTTGATTTCTCCCGTGTGCGAGTCCACACTGAATAGCTGGCGCACTTTGATGGGAGCGTGGCCACTGAATGAGTAGGTGATATCAGCATTGGGACCCTCGTCTAAGTCGGATGCGTTGAGTTTTATGACAACTGTCCCTTTAGGTGCGTTTTCAGCAAGCCTCACTCTGTAGAAGGACTGATCAAACACAGGCGCGTTATCGTTTGCATCCAAAACGGTGATATCAATTTGCGCAGTGCCCGATCTCTCCGGCGCGCCTCCATCCACTGCCGTCAGGACCATCTGATGCGCACTTTGTTGCTCTCTGTCCAGTGGGGTTTGGAGGACGAGTTCTGCAAATTTGCTCCCATCACTGCGTGTCTGTATGTCCAAAAAGAAATGCTCGTTTACGCTAAGCAAATAGGTGCGAAGGGAGTTAGACCCCACGTCTAAGTCCTGTGCGCTCTCAAGTGGGAAACGTGATCCTGGCGCAGCAGACTCTGAAATATCCAGATTAAACTCGGTCCACGGGAAACTAGGAGAGTTATCATTAACGTCCAAAATTTCCACCTCTACCCTGTAGAGCTCTAGAGGGTTTTCTATGACCACTTGCAAGTGAAAAGAACAGGACAAACTCTGCTCGCATAGTTCTTCACGGTCAATTCTTTCATTAACAAATAAAACTCCATTTTCCAAATTCACCTCCACATATTGTTTTTTGGCACCGGATACTATTCGGAATCTGCGCGCAGACAGCTTGTCCAAGTCCAAGCCTAGGTCCTCTGCAATGTTGCCAACAAATGCTCCGTGCTCTAGTTCCTCTGGGATTGAATATCGTATCTGTCCCCAGACTGCATCCAAGAAACAAGTGAACAGCGCAAAACGGTACAGCACATGCCATCTCCCACACAGTCTTTTCCTCGCTTCTTGTGTGTCCATCTGGAAAGTGGAAAAAGCTCAAAAAACAAGCACTGTCTGTAGAGATGATAGGATCAGAGGTGTGCAAAATACAGTCTGGAAAAACTTGACATTATAGTGGGACTGGAGCTGCGACTGCCTGCATGAGAGAGAAGAGAGGACAGAGAGAGAGAGAGTGAGAGAGAGAGAGAGAGAGAGAGATGTGCAAGGTACTAGCCTCTCACAGATTAGGGTGCGTTGTGTGTGTGTGTTTAATATTGGCCCTACTGTTCCAATAGAGGCGAAACGACATCTGCTAGGATAATCTTTTCTGCCTACTAGCCCGATCAAAATACATGTCACCGTCTCCAGGCTCTGACCGCAGGTCAAACGTACAACATTCGATTTCTTCTCATCGGTTAATCATTTTCAATATAAAGGTATAATCGGATATCATCACACATTCCTGAAATATGTCAGAGCAAGAACAAGCTACTTATTTATTATTTTTTGTATTTATTTTTATATTGCTGATTACACTGCAAGTCAGTAGAAAACTGTCTCTCTAGAGACATGGTTTCATTGTGAACTTTTTTAATAAACTTTGTTTTTGTAACAAACTTGAACTGTGAGAGGAAAACAGTAAAAACAACACATTCCTCTTGTTTATGAATGAAGCAAGAACACTGGAACCTTTATTAAAATCTGAAACAAATGGGAGGTGCTGTGCATTTCTTTTCACCATTTAGCGTACCATAAACAGCTACATATTCTCCAAAGAGTAACTATAATAAGGTTGAAAAAGGATTATAAGAAGCTGGGAGTTATCATCACAGTACCCTGG
Organism: Parambassis ranga; assembly: GCF_900634625.1. Lineage (NCBI taxonomy): Eukaryota > Metazoa > Chordata > Actinopteri > Ambassidae > Parambassis > Parambassis ranga. Next base: position 14,987,040 of record NC_041034.1, on the reverse strand, counting down.
CAGTGTTTGCCTCTGTTTAGAACTGTTGTTTTTCCCCAGTCTGTTTCAGTGCATTAATAGTCAAATAGAGCAGTTGTATCTGTTTACCATCCACCTCAATGCACGCTCCACCCGTTTGCTCTGAAAAACCCAGTTCCCTTGGTTCGAAACTGAAAACACAATCTGTCTGCAGAAATGAAACTGCAGCAGATGGTGAGGTTTTCCATGGGCTCATGCTCTTTTTAATTAATGGAATGGAGATTAGAGGGCATTTTCCCTGGATCATTAGTGAACAGAGGAATTAAGACATTTTGTGAGGAATAATCCCAAGGCTATCCATGTGATGCACACATGTGGTTTTCTCTCAGTGGTCATATTGACCTGCTTTTCACAGCCTAAGTGCATGGCATCACTTACCCACTGCAGAAACTTAAGTAGCTGGGATAAGGGGACACAACCACCACATTTAGGGATCAAAAATACAAAAGAGATTATCACTCTGTCACCACCCCTCCTCTCTCTCCCTCTCTCCACACACACACACTCTCTCTCTCTCTCTCTTCCACCCTCTTTCCATCACTCAAGGGCAAAAGTAGAGTATCAATCCCTTTGTCTTTAACTACTTTTCAGCTTTAAAAATGATTATTATAGGTTAGCCTATAGTCTGCAGCTTTTAACACTTAAGCTCTTTTATCTGGAAACTGTGTTATGCATTCTGCTTGACTGGCAAAATGCCTGTCATGTAACATACAACTAATTATTTTGAATTTTTTATTTAACCCCTTTGTGAGATGAGCTCCAGATGTTATGCACCACCTGGTACTAGAAGCCCACAGCAAACTAACAGAGATGTCTTTTCACACACTTCTGCCGTCCAGGCTCTCTTGCCACGCAGTGCATAACTATACATGCGTAGGCTAAATAGAGACATTATATGTGAGTCTTCACACAGTGTGAATTTTCACAGTCTGGTGAGCAGGGGAAGGTCATGAAGAGATGCTGGCCAGGTGTGCATCATGGATTCACATGTGGGTTATGTAGGAAAATAGTGATGGTTTGAATTAATAAAAGACATTTATAATTTATAATAACAAGAAAAATACTGCAGGAAAACAATGTAATTTAACAGTCTGTTCTCTCCTGCCTTTCTTTAGGGGCCCATTTGTTTTACACAGAATGGAGACAGTGTCTCCACCATATTTACTATGTTCACACAAGCATATTAAAATTGTAGCTTGACAGTTTTATAGGAAACTTCTGTCTGCTCCATTTTTAAAGCAACGCACGTTCTCATCACCTGCAGTATTAAACTTGGCTGTGCGTGTTACTTGGAAGGAATGTTGCGAAGAAAAAACAAAAAGAAGGACAGGTGAGCCGTGACTGTCACATGGGAGTCTCCTGACACTCAGAGTTAGTACACTTGCTTCACCTACGCTAAATTTTCATGACATGTTGTTGTAACAGCATCCCCAGTCGTGTCATGTGTGCAGTGCACAGAAGGAACAAGGAAGCCAGTTGACAGTAGCATATGATAACAGCACGCATTGACTTTCAGGTTTTCCTCGTTGATAGGGTACTTCATGTCCTCTAACTACCTCAAAAATAGATTAGCCCTTTTTTTTAATAATAAGCCACAGCCTGTAATTGGTTTTTAGGTTTTAATTATTTAATTATAAGCCATTAATGAGAACAATTTTTGGGGGTTGCCAGGTTGTGGATTAAAGCTAGATTTTAATTCAACAGCACAAACCGTCAAAATGGACTGCCTGATCATTTACAAACACCATTTAAGAGTCTAAATGAGACTCTTTATTGAGTATTTATTAACATTTATATAAGCTGGAGTTCTCCTCCTTCTGCTTTCTCTGTCCCACTTTTTTAAAAATCACTTACAGAGGCAGGGCTGTGTAGAATGATAAGATCTTGTTTTCAGCCCACACACAGAATGTATATAAAAGAAATACTTGTGTATTGGATTAGAGTGAAGTTTTTGCTAATTTCAAAAGTTGCATCATTCTTACCATCTGCCTTATTTGATCTAAATACTAGCAGTTTTTTTTTCAAAGAAACATGCTGCACATCAACGGCAGACAAACGAGAGCAATTTTGCCTATGGAGAAAAAAGGGCTCTGAAAACTCAGACTCAAGAGATTATAGAGTAATTCAGGTCACTAGTGGATATGGAGAGACTACAATTACCCCACCAACAAGCAGATGTCTCTGCATACACAATGCTCCACCAAGCATCAACAGAAAGACTGCTCAGCCTGTGTAGCAGGGTATCCTTCCCTGAGAGGACAGACTGTTAGACAGCCAATTTGAGAAGCTTCTCCTCTCTTGCTGTGATCATTACTTTTGCAGGGATGGAGAAACGGAGTGCAGACCTGAGTCAAGACTTTTTTTTGACTGAGTTTGACCTGCTGTGTTGACCCAACATAACAGCTTGGCTTTCATATTTGAGATGTTGTCACATTCTCTTTTATGATTGCAAAATAGAGAAATGGGAGGTTTCAAGGTAATATTTTCTTTTAGCGGCACAGTGCTATGCAGCGTTCTAACTCCAATATTAAAGTTCATGCATGTACTATGGGCTACTATGGGTTTTAATTTGTGTGCACAGATAAGCCATGATGCAACAAATACTAAAGCTACTGACCACTTAGACCTCTGTCCTTCCCATGCTTTGCACACTCTTGTGCATTATACACATTTGTTATGTGTATAATTGTTAGTTGTTAAAACACTTATTTTGGTGTCCAAAAGTAGAGACAGGATTTTTCACAGAAGGACACGTCAAGGCAATAAAAGCACAGGATTAAATATTCTCTAAATCCTGTAGAGAATGAAGTGCTGCTTTTCATTGGTCATGGTGTTCATTTAGTGCAAGATGTCAAACTTGAATGAAACACCCTGTGAGTTTGATATACAATAGTGTCCTCCTTCGTCTTCTTCTCCTTACATACCATACATCTCTTGCCTGCATTCATGACTAAATAGGACTTTTGCATTCATGACTGTGAAATGCTGTTTGGCCTTGCTCCCCTTCATGAGAAGTGGCTTAGAGACGATACTTGTCCTCAGAGACCACTTCTAGACGGCCTCCTTCCGACAATACTTGGGAAGAATGGAGTCTTACTTTCTTTATTTAGCAAATTCTGTATCCGTGATGAAGTTGCTTTTCTTTCTCTCAGTGAACAAAGCTCGATGTATTGATTTTGTGGTGGTGTATTCACTTTAGGTCTGCCTGATTGTGCTTTTTACTGTCCTCACTGAAACAAGCCTCAAGTCTATTTCACTTATTTCTGATGCCATGATTTCCAGAAAGGCACTTCATTGAGCAATATTTTGAGTTAGAATCTACATGTGCTTCAATTAAAGCATAAAGAAAGAAAATTATAGTGTGCCTAAGTCTCACCCCTGAAAAATACATACATAGATGTGCCAATGTGACAGCCATGTTTGTGTCAAAAAGTGTGGTCCACAATCCATAGATCACCATTTTTCTACTTCTAAAAAAATATATTATTGAAAAGGGCATGACTTAGCGACTCTGTGACAGCCGAACAACTGACCAGAGTAGTCAGGATCCTTTAGGCAGTAATCCTGGCAGTGTCTGTCAATGAACAGCCTGTCCACTTAAAGCCAGTGTCAAAAAATGCAACAATTCATAGAGAGGGCACTCAAGACGTCTTCATTAATAAATATGAATGAATCGATAGAGATCACTCATACACACCTGCTTCCAGGCCAAAAAAACAAACAAAAGATAAACATAATGCTGATCATCATACCTGAAATGAAAACCTATTCAGGTGACCAAGCTGTCTAAATGCATCTAAAACAATGCCTCATTAGTAAAAGATACAGTCTGCACTTGTTTTCATTCCATGTAGACAGGAGTTTAAACAGTAGAGTGTGTGTAACTTTCATGTGAAATTGTGCTACATAAATTTTCTGTGACACACCAGCACTAGATATGCAGAATCACCCGAGCACCCAGGTGGGTCAGAGAAAGTGAGGAAAGCTGTCTGACTACATAGATAAAACTGTGCCAGGGAAGCTAACTCCTCAGCGGCTGGCTTAAACCAGGTCAGACCACACTGGTTAACCCCTCTCCCACCTTCCCACATGCTGCTTCTGCTGTTCAGCTGTGCTGCTGTTGAGGCTCTAGGTTACTTGGAAGCCAACTAGATGTATTTACACCATCGACAAGTCATTAAACGCAGTGCTAAAACAGGCATCATTTGGACTGCACTGTGTAAAGAAAGAACCCAGCCACTGTGGATGCTGCATAAAGATGTTCTGCCTGTATAATGATCTCAGTGACATTACTTCTGGAGCTGCTGCAGTGGACCTACACTTCATTGCAATTCATTCAAATGTGCAATAAATACCACGTCTAAAAGTGTCTTTTTCTTTTACGTTTCTGTACTTTCTTTCAAAATAGAAAGAACTGTGCTCCGGCCATGAAAGGCTCCCTTTGTGCAGGTAAACCTCAAGAGAAATGGTGGACTAATGGCCTGAAGGATGAGATATTATCCTGAGATTTCCTACATCCACACAGAGACCCTTGGTTATTTTAGGAGCAGTAAAGTGTCCTTTTTGATGATGATTCATAGCACTGTCGCTGTCCGTGGTGCTGATTTGCACTGTGAAATGTTGACAGTAATTTGGTAGCTTATTCCAATTTGTTTGCATCACAGCAGTCTTGACTGATAGAGCACTGTGGAAAATGTCCTTGCCCAAAAAGTTGAAATCTTTTGAAAACTTTGTTCCACACTCTGCTGCTGTGTTTTTTTTTTTTGACCTGTTTTTTTCTGGTACCTGTGTGTGCCTAATATACCGACTCTTCTATTTGCCTATTTGCTTCAAACTGTGCTTCCCCCCTCAGTCACTTTCAATCTATTTATTACTAAATGTCTGCATTTTAGTCCACCAAATCAACCCTGAATATGGACTCTGCTGTGCTGGTCTATTAAGTTCATGGTTTTTGTTACATGCCGGTTTATTTTCAGCAATTAAATTTCATCTGCCTTTAACATTCTGCCTTTTTGATTTCTCTTAACCAGTCCTCAATCAACCCAGGGCTATTATTAAAATAACCTTCAGCCGTGCACACTTTTCTGTTTGACAATCACTATGTGACAATATTCACCAAGCATACATTCTTTTCAGTGTTTTATTTTTTTCCAGGCTTCTTTTGATTGTGCTTAACATTATCATTCCTTCAGCAGCACATTGTTCATGTCTCTGAATTTAACTGTCCAATGTGACTCGTTTATAACAGCACTTTAAAGCACATTGTGTGCAAGGTTGGACAGGTAAGACATTCACACAACACATCGGTTCCTCTGCTCTGAGTAATTGCTTTGATGAACATCATATAATAGAAACGATAAGTACATACTGGCAATAATAACAATAGAGACTGCATGGCTGTATAGGAATCCATGCAGTGACACATTTCATGCTTCCACATTCAATCCCATTCTATTTAATGCAATATCACAGGGGTGCTTAGAAGGGATATAATTAAATTTGACCCAATGATTCACTTGAAAATTAAAAAAATAGGTTTTGGTGGTGTGCAGGTCATCTGCATGTGCATATAAATATTAAACACATTGCATTATGGTACATGTTGCTAATGTATTGATTATCAATTGTAACACTACTTTTTGCAATGCATTGTGGGAGTTCATAACACGGGGCACTACATAGTGAGTACAGAAGTTCTCTTATCATCTAAAACTACACTATCTGAGTTCATAAATATGATATGATTGAGAGACTGGGTACCATACTTACAGCATCATGTTGTCTGGGTATTTTATATGAACTAATGTTTTTCTTGTCTGCAAGAACAAACAGCCAAAGCCTTATATTGTATTCTGTTTGTGATTTTTTTGTTTTAATGTTAAGCAAGGTCTTGAACAATTGGCCAAAAACAATCAGCAAAACAATGTGTTTTTGACCCCTGCTTTCATCAGTGATTCAGTTAGCACTTGTGATAAGAAGGAAAAACTCGGCAAGCTTTGAAGAAAATTGCAGTCTGGAAGATGGTCTGTCTGTGATAAAAATGTTACATTAATACAGCAGAGAACAACAAGACAATAAACAATCTTAAGAGACGGACAATTCAAGTTTGCACAATTTACATACAATGCATCATAAATATAAAGAGTACGTTGAACAGTATGGAAATTTAAATGAAAAAAAATTAAATAATTAGTCAAGGTTAAAGAATTTTCTCTTGCTGGCAGCTTGGCTGTTTAATGCAGTCTCACCATAGCTTCTCCATTACCTGGTTGATTCAGCTAGAGAATTAATTTACACCATATATGTGATAAGATGTAGTTGGGTATTCTTCATGCATGTACATTTTTATCATTTCTTGTAGTTTTTCAAGTTTCTAGTATTTTTTCAAATGTCTGCAGCTAATACAGTAGGAAAGCTTATACATTTCAGAACAGGTCTGGGGCCCACATGTCTTCAAATATTAGACATTTTTTTTAGTTGCTCTTTAAACATAGTGTGTGGTAATTCATAGGTTGGAGGATTACACCAGTATCCCCTGACATATATCAAACTCTTTCAGCATTAGTGCGGTGTAATTTATTTGAGTCCTGTTGGTATAAGAATTAACTGACCATCCATCAGTTTCACAGCTAGATGCCTTCAACTGTGTGTGTGTGCAACCCCCGACCTGCTCCCGATAATTGACAGTAGTGAAAAAGTACAAACAAAAATCTTTAACTTTCCTTATCTAAGTTAAACTTAAAAATCAGCGCAGTGAAATATCATTATCTACTCCTCGGTTGACCAGTAATCAGCAGGTTGCAGCCTGAGAGGACCTTGTGAATGAGACCCCTGTGTCTGTCTTTAGCCCATGTGCCAGTCACCATTAATGCTTGTTGCAACCAGCATGGCTTTTCCCTCTGCCTGACACTCACTTGTACTCAGTCTACCCTCAATTGCTGTCACTTGTGTCCTAAAGGCTGTCATCTCCACTTTGTGCTCCATTGCCACCATGTCTTCTCCACCGCTCTATTTTTCCCAGTTCAGTCAAGCTTGTGGCTGTTTGTCAGTAGAGGCTGATAGCCCAGTTATTTGGTTTAGCTGTCTGCCTTCCCTGTTGCTCAGCCACTACATTTTGACTCCAGTGAGACATTTCATTATCTATCAGTGCCTCAGCGAGACCACATTTCTTACAGTGGCTCCTTATTTTGCTCAATTTAATGAAGTATTGTCATCCTATCTTGAAACATCTAATACATACAACCATGCATGCCTACAAGCATCGCTTATAGTAAGAGTCTGTGAATTGTAAATAATGGCAGTTCATTCCAGTGAGAGAGAAGCACCCTTATTGTGCTTCATAATATGAAGTGATGTCTATCAAGAATGCAAGGCAGAATCATACCTGTAGAGGTCAGCATCTGTCTAATTTTTTTTCTAATGGAATATGGATATTATGTGCCCACACTTTTATCAACCTTCAACTGCTAAACAGTATTTTCACTGGGATAATACTAAGAGAATCATCTTAGCTGTAGAAAGAACAAGAAATAGCAATCTAAAATAAATGAGAATAGTTTCCTGGCTCCCTGATGAACAGAAGCAAATCTACTACTGTGTTGATTCTACTGGCAATGTTGTATTTTAAAAATGATCCAGGCTTTTCCACCTGGATTTAATTCATAATATTTATTTCAGCATATCACACAGGTTTACCTATGATTCAGCAGTCCCATTTTGGGTTATTGCAAGAAAAATATAATAATATAATATTTTCTTCTACTAATATCAGTTCACAAACAAACAAACAGCACACAGCACAAGTTAATGTAGGCAATTTAAAACACTTGGACAGGTGAGGAAATATTCATAATGTTAGTTAAAATGCAGCCGCACGCCAAAAATAATTATTATTTACGTGCCAGCACTCGTTAGTGTCCACTTCATAACAGGGCCGTTCCTCAACATGCTGTCATAATTCAAAGGCCTGACAGTTATTAGGCAAAAACTAAAAACTAAAATGCTCTCCAGCAAATTTTCAGAATAAAATTCCTTAGTTCATTAAAACAAAATGTGAATCATTTAAATATCCGAAACACAGACACAAATGTATATGTACAAGTTCCTCTATTCTACATAACTTCACCCACACTACAACATTTTTATTTTTATTCTCTTCTCTCTGCTTCATCTAAGCAATTATAATTAGCTGCAATCCCTCAATGTCAAAACATGCCAAAATGGATTAATATCTAAATTTGTAAATGTTCAATGCCTCAGGTAAAGCCTGTAACACATAAATTAATTACCACTCTTTGCAATTTAATTTGCACCAAAAAAAAAAAAAAAGTGGCACATTGTCCTGGCTGAACGCCAAGCTTGTATATTTTTTTTCGGTTTGAGGGGCTAGATGAACATTACATTGTCTGTCCGGCTCTGATTAATAAGAACATCCCTCATAGATACGCGTGTGTGCATAATTGGAAAGGTCAGAGAGCAGGATTGTCAGCGAGCTGGATTGCCTCAGCGCATCTACCCGCAGTTTGTGCTTTAGCATCACGTTCAAAGGGATTCTTCAGTGTCTAATGGAGATGTTGTATCACTCACCCTCTAGTTACTAGCACAGTGCACCTACAGGTTGCTACTACGAGAAAATCAAAACAGCAACCTACCAGTCATCAGTCAGCATCCCTTCCTCTGGGCCAGTCTCTGCTGCCCCAGGAGAGCTTTCAGTGCCGTGTTGTCAGCATGACTTTGAAGTGTGGGTGAATAAACTCCTCACTTCTTTTACAAAGTGCATGGATTTGCAGTTAAAGCTGACAGAAGAAATTTGAGTGGTATAAACGCACAGCGAAACTCAACAGATAGTTTAAGAAACACATGCACATGTATCTGTATTAAATATAATACAGTGTAATTCACTTTACAGGTAAAATAGAACTACTACAGTAGATGCTACAGCAACATATAGGACCAAACAAATGTATACAAGGCTGACTCAGTGCTGGACACTTTTGGTAGGAAGAGAAATAAAAGAGTATGTTAAATTGGATCTCTAATCTCAACTGTACACATTCAGCAGAGAAGCTTTTCTTTCCGCAGAGGTGAAGCTAGTGTAGTGTAGTGTAACTAGTTTGGGGTGGATAAACAGCAAAAGATTCATTCAGCATGTAGGGTTTGCTTGGAGGCAGTCAGCTGAAAGATGTAGTTCAGGTTGGAAGGCTAGCTGAGTAGGCGGACAGGTATTGGGAAGAGGCTGTAGAGGAGGAAGGCAGAGCCAGTGGAGATGGACTAATTCCACCTCCCACAAATCCTCCAAGAGTTGATTGCCTGGGTGGGCAGTGTCGGAGGCAATCCTCCCTGCCCTCCTCTTTGCTCTGGCATTAGGCGACTGCTCAGTGGAGAGCAACTGGCAAGCAATGACCCTCTCAGCTGGATGACACACTGCAGTTTTTTCCCCCGAAGCAAGAAGAAATGGAGCTGTGGCAGGCTGCAGAGGATATCAGGACAGTCCTGATTGTCGATCTTTATCTCCTGACAGGATGTGTACTGATAGGTTTATCTTTATTTGTTACAGAGAAAAACATGTCCCTGTATTTTCTTAAAGAAAGCTGCAGATTTATTGGAACGACATGATGGTCAGTATTAAAACAGTTTTTCAGTAAACAGGACAAAAGGCTTGGTATCTATTTTGTCGTGCTTTAATACCTTCCTAACATTACACCACAGTATAAATAAATTTAATTTCCAGAGCTGAATTTATTATCTCACAGAGGGCATTATAGCAGCCAACAATGCTGTCTAATAGAAGTGATTTGGACAAGGCGTACAGGGATTAGTTTTTGACCTATATTATGTTGTAGCACCGTGAATAAAGTTAAATGCCATTAGCAGCACAAAATGACCAGGCTGAACTTTAATGCTGTGCACAAATAGCCTATTCCTGGCTGAATGCAAGAAATAAAAATAGGAATAAGCACACTCTTGTGGGCAGACATACATCATGTTCAGTTAAAGGTAGTCTTGTGGGAGTTTTGGCAGAACAAAATATGAAAGTAGTAAAAAAAAAATGCTGAATAATTCAGCCTAATTACACATTTGGCCTACAAGCACAAAACCAGACAGAATGGAAAAGAGCACCATTTGGTTTGGCGAATACATACAGCACTGTGCACATATGGCAACTGATGTTGTCCATCATGCACAATTGTTGCATCTCAGAATCATTCTGCTGCATAACAACAACTCTAAACATGCAGCCAGAGACATGCATGAAGACCAAGAGAGTTCAAATTCCCTGAAGAACGGGCAGATTTTTCAAGATGTTCAGAACATCCAGGAGAACAATTGTGTAGTACTGCGCATCGATAGAAATGGATCTGTTTGTGGGGGATGTTGCCAACCAGGTAACCTGAGGTGTACTTGCTTCATTCCTGTTGGCACACTCACCTGTATCATCAGATATATATTATAGATAGAAATAAAAAAAGTTAGATCAGGGTTCAGACAATGGGGACAATGCATTCACTTCAGTTCTGCATGTGCTTGCAAATTATGCTACGTTAAGTGCCAGCAACAGGCTCAGCATGCCCTGATGACTCACAACAAACAAATGGATCAAGCCAAAGTCAGCTGTAGGGAGAAATGTTACACTTCCTACACCTACAGGTTTGATGGCTACTTGCAATGTCTGCAAGGGGAAATGGTGTAGGATCCATCAGCCAATAGTGAAAGCTCAGGTATGATCTTGTCTGACATCATCTTAACATGGGACCAATGTCTGACTCAGGCTTCCAAACACTATCAGCCCTTCTGTTTTCCCGTTTCCTATGTTTTGTTTGGCCCATGGTTAACTTTCCTTTTTAATTACAGCTGGATTTGGCATAAGATGGTACCGGTAAATCTTAGACATTAAAAAAACAGATAAGTGGTTGAGTAAAGAGCATCTTAAAAGACACAAATCCATAACATCAAACACATTTTACAAGGAATTTACACACTCATCTGTTTTCATCCTCTCATTCAGGCATATTGAAGTTGTTAAACATCTAAAGTTGGCACACGTCATACTGTATTAAACTTTGTCAGTACAATAGCAAATATGGGAGCTCTTGTGATTTGAGAGGAGCTCAAAATCCAGGGCCTTCGATTTTTCATGAACTGACGTATAGAGGATTATCTACAGGCTTCTGATGAGATTATAATTCCACTTCTTCGTAACAGTTCTCATTTCGAATTACTCACTCTCATTTTGGTTCATTTCTTGTATTTAGGGACTTAAAACTAAATATTAGAAATGGGCGAGTACAACTCGTAACTGTGGTACATCAAGTGGACTGAGGCAATTTCTGGTTCTTTATCCACCCTACACATGTGGACATACACCAATCTGGTGTTGGACCAACCTGTAGCAACAAGCAAAAAATAGAAAAAAACCCCACAAAAAAACAAATGGTAGTTATCAAGATGAAGCATGCTGATAATGGGTTCACCGTCTCTGTTGACCTAATAGGGGAAATCAAAAGCAGGGCCTGAAACAGACTGCTGAATCGATATAAAGCACTTATCTTGATTGGGCACCACTACAGGGACGACAGCGTTAAAGCTGGTAAGGGGGTTAGCTTACTTTTATTCCCTGCCTTTCTGTTGTCTCCTTTTCAAAAAAAAAAGATGACTGTTGAGCAAACGCATTCTGCACACGCTCAGACTCCTTAAAGGAAGGACATGCGTTATTGTATGTGTTTGTAGGATATTAATCTCATAAAACAAACACACACACATCATACAATGACAACAGCTACATGTGCTAACTCTAAATTAGCCTCCATGTAACTGTCAGGTATGATTCAGTACATACACTATCTCTCAGCTCTCTAAATGGAACATGGCCCCTAGCCTCGCACATGTTATCAAGTGTCCATTTGCTGAAAGCTGAGCATTTGACAGTTCATCAGTATTGATGCTATTAATAACTGGGTTCCAACATAACAGCCCAGGGACTAGGTTAGATAAGAAAACATTAATCTCCCCAACAAGTCAATCTGTGTGCAGCATTAAAAAAACACAAATGCAATTAACAGACGAGGTATTCAATCAGCTGCCATTTTAGCAGTCATTTACCATTGTCACATAAAACAAAATGTACCTAATGAGGTAAATCTAACTGTAGATGGTCATTAAATTAATTAACTATTGAAAGATAAGATGACAAAAAGATTTTTGTTCAACTAAAGGACAGCTGTTGTAGTGGTCCATGTCTTGCATCTCTGCCTCGCCAGTCTAAAAAAAAGAAAAAAAAAAAGGAGTAACAGCTTGACAAGTCCCAAAGCTTTTAACTTTATGTCCTCAAACAACAAGCTACACTCACTTAGTGAGTTTTTGGCAAGGGAGAAGCTGGCCTTCTAACAGCTAATGTATGCCTGATGTGACACAGGGTGCTGTCCAATAAAATCAACGAGCATTTTTAATGGATGCAGGTCAATTTGTCCAATAATGTTATTTAAGTGTCTTAGAGTAATTCAAGGCTAATTAAGCCAGGTAAATGAAGTCACTCCCCATCTGCGGAGTCGTTGAACCAGATATTAAACAGACACTATCACACAGATGAGCATCAATGTTTTGCAAATAGAAAAAAAAAAATTTTTTTGCTGTCTGCACAACAACAACAAAGCGTTAACTGTATAATTTTATCGCCTGCTTTGGACCCAGTTCATTACACTTGGAAATGCAGTATAACTCAATTTCTTGCATCTGCAAAGGTCATATGTAACGAGTGTTCTGGATAGCTTAAAGTTGGATGTTTTGTTGATCACAATTTTGCATCTAGGAAGAATTACATTTTATTGCACAGTTAATAATTGTACACATTTGGATGCGACATGCAGGACTTCTCTGCTCTATTGTAGTTGCTGAATAATGTCTCCATACATTAATCCCACTGAGGGAGGGAGGGAATATGTTTTACAAATGTTCTGGTTTATCAAGAGAAGCCAGCTCATTATCAGTTTTCTATTATTCCATATTTATCTGGACACCTGATGAAAAAAAAGCAGTGATAATGGCTGCTACCTGTGTGCTGATGACATGTCTCAGTAATACAAGCTGCGTTTATCCGAACTGTTTTAATAGTGCCTCTCCATGCCAACTTATCTGATGACATCACCGGGTAATGCAATTCTCTCCCTTGTTTTGCCAGGGTGTAACAGTTGAATTCTCATGTGATGCAATTCATGGCAATGAGTTTTAAACTATTGAAAAAAAATATAAAGTAATTACAAGAATCCAAAATTATGTCAGCCTTAAACTACTTTGACTATAAAGTTTGATTCATAGTTTCTGTAAAGCAAACTGAGTCAGTTGGTATTTTTTTTCCCCTGACATTTTACCTTTTCTGGGGAAAACTTAATCTCATGGCACCATATATTGCAATATTTATTCTATGCTTTATTACTTTTTTATTAAAAACATATGTTTTCCTATATTATAGGATATTGAGTTATTTGTGATTTAAAATTTGAGCGGTCTGATATATGTGACATGCAAAATACTAAATTAGTCTGAGTTTTAATGAAAAACCTAAGACTCCCTCATCCAATCATAGAACACACAGCTTTATATGTTCTGACCAATTCAATGTTTTTTAATTTCAGTATGTTTTATTTAATGTGTGCCATTGACACCCAGTGTGTGTCCTCTCCAGGCACTCTTCATATAGCACAGATGTTTTTTTTTCCCTTTCTCTATGTTGTCTGTCTCTACTCAACACACAGCATGTATACAGTCCTTGTGTGCGTCACATCTTAAAGTAAGGTTTGGAGATAATTATTGTGTAAAGATTTAGTGACAGGCAGCGGCTGGATGCTGTGAAATGAAGTGGGGTTGCAGAGTCTTAAATTTGTCCTGGGGCACTAAGTGAACGAGCTAAATGTACCTGACTTCCATGGTGAAATTGCACCACAGAACCCATTTACGGTGACAGGGGGGTGATGATTTATGTTGTCTTTGGAGCCCTCAGGAAATGGACTCTAATGCCGTCTATTTACTGGGAATCACCTTTTCTTCACTGTGTTCGGGTGTTCAGTGCAAACGTGTAAGGACACCTGATGTTGTGGTTACAAAGTTAGGCTGTGTTATGTAAGGACAATACTGATGATTAGTATTGCTGTTGTAAACTTTATGAAATGTTGTGCCAAGAGAGGTAATTTGGTCCAGGAAGAAGGAAATGAATGATTTAATTGATGACTTTTTAAATTTACTTCTTAAATTCCTACCTTGACAGACCATTTTTCACAGGAGTATTTTTTTCTTTTCTTCAAAACATTCGTGATGACAAGTGGGGCAAATGTGTTTTCCATCCATATCATTATAGATTAGATAGATAAGTTTTTACCACCCTCTTACAGACCTCATTGGCTTTAACATAATTGTGCCTTCCTGCCTTATGATATAACTGTATGCAAGCTGACAACCGTGACTGCAGTATATTAATGCATTTCCCATAAGAGCAAACTGGGTCATAGATTTATCCATAATCAAAACATACTCTGTACATGAAGTTTTCATCAAGTCACAAATGGCAAAAATGACCAGAGAAGGAATAAACAGCCTCAACTAATGAATCTCCACTAAGCTGATGCTGTGATAATGATCTTTGATTTGTGGCTATATTGCTTTAGCATCACAGATTTACAGCATGGTGAGGTAATTAGCCAACATTGTCACCTTGTCAATATGTAGACTGTGATGTTAAATAATACCTGTAATTGTAGTAAATAAAGGTCGCAGGAATTAATCATGCTCGTATTAATTATTGGTAAGTAAGTGATGAAAGGAGAGCCATTCATTGTGCTTGAAAGCAGGATAGATGCGGTGATGGGATTGATTAATTTACTTCTTAAAGTGTCAAAGCGGAGGACTCACTGATGGGGAGAACCATTTCAAATATTCAAAGGGGCCAATGTTCTTGTGAAACATCTATTAATCATGGAGATTTTGGCCCGGGCAGATGAATTGTGGTGTCGCCTTTCTTTGCGCGCTGCCACAGAATCATTAGCTACAACACTCGCTCCAGCCTGAACAGACATGGAGGCTAATCAGCAGCTGTAATGGACATACTTCATAATTGTCAGTCAGTCTTTTTTTTTTGTTGCAGTATGGTAAAGAGTCCTAAGCTGGGGAGACAGAGAGGAACACTATGAAGGCAGCTTTGATGGTGTGCGCTAAGAAAGTGATGTGCCTATATACTCATTATTTTACCTCAAGACTTGTGTCGAAAGAATACAGAGGATTTACAACATTTAATACCACAGTATTTTTTAAACTACAAATGTCGTCCCATTCTTATAGTTACTGAAGCGGAGTGAGTTCTCTATAATTAAGGCAACTTTATAGGCACTGTTCCCAGGCGAGTGTATGTACGAGTACCTGTGTTAGATGTTTCATCTTTATTAGCCAGAGCATGGTAAGCCTAGCTCTTCATGCACTAATCCCCAGCTAAAGAAACAGCTTTCAAGGAATTAACATCAAAAGTAAAGCTTTGCGTGCCGGCGGGGGAGCTTTCAACAGAGCCTGCCTCAACTATCTCCTAAGTATTTTCAGAGCCTCAGGGATGAAGTGGAAGTTAAGTTTAACTTGCTCTGTGTTCTTCTGCAAGTCTTTGACCTTGTTCTCAGGTCTCTTAATAATCCCTGATACGTTTGAATCCGTATGGTATCGGGCGGCATTTCCATGAGGCACAGCCAGAGGGTGAGGGTTTTTTTTTTTCCTTCCATCAGCACCCATTGCCCATTCTTCCCTCTAACCATGATTCCTGTGATCAGCAGGTTAGAGTACAAGCATCTTAGATTTTTGGATCAGCACCTAAAAGACAGGAGTACCTACAGTGTTGAATAATGTGTGTATCATACGTTATTTTTACTAAAAAAAAAAAAACTTTGGCGAAACATTTTTTTTTATGTATTTATTCCAAAATGTTGTGTTATTTTGTGGCCATATTCCATCTATTTAAGTAACATTAAATGCAACACCAACTCCCTTTCTCGTGTTCTTTCCCTTCAGATAAACTGAGCCAACAAGTATATGGAGATTATATAATGTCTATTTTTAATCCGAAATTGAGACTGCAAAGCAACACATCACAGATCTGCCTTCTGAAGCCCATTTCAAGAGATGGTTCTTTGGCCAGTGATGATTGTTTTCACTATACTTGCTCTTGCTGATGTTCCCATAACTCATTTAGTCTTTCATACACTGTGACAGCTTGGATTGAGCTAAGGGACAGTGATGACTGATTCATTGTGTCTTTCCAAAGTACAGTTGGAGAAAATGGCATTGGCAGAGTGGCTTTGTTGCTCAAAGCAATAACAAACAGTATATCTCCTATGTTTCTGGGTCTATGATGAATTCTCCACAGCACAATAAAAAGGCTTGTCTACCTGATGTTAACATCCCATCAGGCAATCATCAGGCAATCTTCTTACTCCGTTTTAAATCTGTTTCCTTGAAAGAAGTGCTGTGGGATTTATTTTTTTGTCACATGTCACACAAGCTGTGAGGCTGAACTGCGCATAACAATGCCTCCATTATACACTTATGACAAAATGAGGTAGTAAGGGCATTTGATTTCCAACTCTGAGACAATAAAATGGTCTGCAGGAGCGTCAAGTCTTTGCTGATGGGCAACATGGGGTGTAATCGTACAGCCGCATGAAACACAATGAATCTCATTTACATTTACAATTATAAATTGCATAGGGAAAAGTGATGTCAACTAGGTCGTGAATTAATTGCTATTGTATTTTGGTGTGCTTAATTACCTGCTCATGGGAGCTATTTTTTAATGAGCTGCTTTAAAATAAATAGCTGGTCAGACACAGAAGAAAATGGCTTAAACTCCTGCTTTCCTGACCGATTTTGTCAAACAGATATCCAGCTGGAGGAGACGTTAGAGCTTTTCTTTTCCCCTCCACCTACAACTTGTTTTGGAATTGCTTCGTTTATCTGAACTTTGGATCAATTTCTTTTTGTGACCTGCATCTTTGAAGTCTTGAGCTGTGGGATGGTTGGAAGATCAAACTGCATCTTTTATATCGAGTCTCAGTGGAGCAACCACAATCAGAACTTTTGTATAAATGTACTGCAATTAGTAGTGGATATAAAAGCGTGCGTCCTATTATCAGCTGAGTAAAGGCTGGACATTGGATTTTCAGCTGAGGTGGCACTTGTCAGCAGGAAAAGCAGGAAACTGTTCTCGTGGCCCAAAGGCTGAAGCCCTCGAGGGATGACAAACTTTAAAGTAGAGCAGAGCGAATGTACAAAGTTTATAATGACAGCAGGAGAGCTCCCAGTGTTTCAAGGGAAGTTTTTCTTTTTAATGTTGTTTATCTGTGTACTTTGAACGTAATACAAATATTATATTTACTTTTGAAATATATATATAAAAAAGGTTTACATCTCACAAAGGTTTTTCTGTTAGATTATTTATAACATAATGGTGTTAGTTGGAGGGGCCCCCCTGTGGATTTTTTTTGCCTAGGGGCCCCAACAGACTGTAGAATTGCCACTGGATTTGAGGAAACAAAGCTGAAGAAAAATATATTTAATCTTGTTAAAATAGTCTGCTGTGTATAAGTGTCCAGAGTTTTCCCTTACAACCATGTCTTGTCAAACGCTCGTCTTCTGTACTGCAATACCAGATTAGCTCAGATTTTTCTTTTTCTTCTTCTTCTTCTTGGATTCTTCTTTGGATCGATGCAATGATGGATATCTTTTTTTTTTTTAAACTACCTATACATTGACAGCGTGTCATCAAAGCCACCTTCTTCCCTGATTATCCCCGGCTTTTGAGGTTGAAGCGACATCTAATTTGTTTTTGCAGATCTTTAATCTGGCTAACATAAGAACAAATGAAACAGGCTTTGTTTTGAAGGTAAGTAGGTAAAAAAACATCTTTCAGATATAATATGAAAATCCGTGTGTTTGACGACTGGTTCACTGATCATCCTCTTATTGGGACACTAATAATACCATATATCTGACTTGGTAATTATTCAAGTCTTGCAAAGCAGATACAAAGTCGTCATTGCAGTATTTGTGTGGTAACATAAAAGATCACTTTCTTTTCCCTTTAGCGCAGAAGCAGATTTTTTTATATAATTTTTTTTCTTTAGTTGTTTGAGTTGTAGTGTGTTGCAGGAGAGAATAGCATAAAACTTACCTATTATTGACTCGTCTGTGAGTTTTTTATCATTATGTTGTTTTTATACACAAAAGGCAGCACCTCTGCTTTGAAACGGCATCTTTGTTCGATCATTATTATTTTGTAACCACAGTTTGCCTTCCCTCTTGCCTGAGGACACATTGGAGACAGACTTTTCTTTTCCTAGCTGGAACAGTTTGTCAATATTATATATATATAATACATAGTGAACACATAGCTGTGTCTAGTGATTTAATAGTTACAACTGGAGGGATATAGTGATATTTTTGACACATTTTTGAGTCTCATATGGTCAATTTTAGATTCGATTCAAGATGGATGCAACACACACACACACTCACACACACAGGCGGTAAACAACAGTGTACCTGCACACATTTTATACTGTTCTTTTCACAATTTCTTCCCTGTGTCTGATGTTTGGGTGTGATTTTCCTGTGTTGATTGCAATGTGAGAAGCTGTCCTGAAAACAGATGGAAGTGTATCCACACATTTTCAGCTTGTAGGGCTCCTGGGAACACTGAAAGAGAGTGAGCATGCACATGCACAGAGTGAGCAGTCAGGAAAACATTAACACTAACAATTAGTATAAGAGGGACCAAAAAAATAATAATAAAAAATAATAATGGATTGTCAGTTTTAGAGGTAGGTGACTATAAATCCAATCACCTCCCTCACCCTTATTTTTAGTGCCCTGTGCTGTACCAATGTTTCATTATTTCCCTTTAGTACCAAATTGTGCCATTAAATGTAAAGTGCTAATGCAGCATAGTCGTGGATGAATGTAATAGGAGACTTGGTTATAATAATTTGAAAGAATGATTGTCCTATAAAATACGCATTCACACATTATTCATTGTTCATTTAATTTATGTATCACGGGATGCTTTTCACAAATATACTGTCTGCTCATTCCAAAGTTTACGCTGTCAGCTTTGCTTTTTTAATGCCACATTTTTCTGTTTCGTGTCATGTCTGTCACTGTTAAGAACAAGACTAAATGAACTCTCATTCTTTGCTGTAGACTGTCTGTTAAAATGATTGACGCATTTTACCTTCTCTCTCTTTTTTCCCCTCATATAACTCCTAAAGAGCCCAAAAGTGTTCATTGGTTTGTGAAAGCTGTCAATTTGTTGGCAAATTCAGGTAGAACACTACAAGCTGTTGTCACTCTTTGGACTGGATTACAGGAAATTGAAATAACACTTGGCTGTCCTCACTCTAAACTTACTATGGAGTGTCTCTAATCAGACAGACACAGAGATTTCCACTTCCTTGAACGGATGCTTGGGCCTTAGTGGTTGTGCATTACAAAGTCATATGCAAATCTAGATAAATAGAATAATGTTCTAAAGCAAGCCGACCAAATCATTTGGCCGAGTAAAGCCCTATTCACTCGGGACTAGTATTACCAGGGGACCTCTGGTAATTTGTAATAAGTGCAGAGGTTGCCTGTGATCTTAATCATGCTTGAATCCATGCCTGTAAAAAATTACTCACCAAAATACTCACCAAACTGTGAGTATTTCCGTGCATTAGAGTTATTTATTGTTATTTCAGATGGATGATGAGATGGGTGCCATTTTAGTTGTGTGGCCATCTTAATGTCACATGGATGACCTAGCATTACAAATGCATGTGCAAATTGAGCTAAAGACAAAAACATATTTTAAATTTCACGATAACAACAAAGTCAGAAAAAAACTGGATGTGTAGTAAACATCTTTTTTGGTGATATTATCTCGGTCGTAAAAGAAAATCAACCACACTCGGAAGTCATGCCACCCTGTGTGAATTCTGAGCAGGCCGTGGACAATGTATCCACCATTGTGTCTCCTTCATCACATGGGGTGCAGTATTTATTGTGGCAAAGGGACAGTGTTTTCAGCAAAAGGGGCTGCTGTGGCTCAGGTGGTAGAGTGGTTGTCCACTAACCGTAAGGCTGCACGCTGTTGTGTCCCTGGGCAAGACACTTAACACTAAGCTGCATGAGGTACATGCACTTTATATTTACTTTCCGAGTAGGGTTATATAAATATACAGGTACTTTTCTCCCAAAAAAATAAATAAATCAGCAATTACATCCAACTGTTTGCAGGAAGTTTGCTGCCCCCTGACTAAATTCAGATTAGTCATCGCACAAAACATCATCGAGTTGAAACATTTCATAAGTTCATAAGGGGTTAAGTACTGAGTAGTAATTCACCACAAAAGTATGGAGACAAACATAAATCTGTTTAGAGACAAATGTTTTGTTATTACACAAAAAAATTCCTAAGTGCTACTTAAATAATTGCTGTTAATAAATAGATGACTTACTTAATATATTTATAATAAGGCATATTTGTGGGTGTGTTTAGTTATTTGTTGTCCTCATCTCCAGTCCAAAGATGTTTTGAAGATTTTAAAGCATGTTTTCACCTGGATGTTTTTCCAGCAAAGTCCCTCACTAAATATAATCTTGGAACAAAGCCTGGTAATCCATAACAGATGCTCCACTGGAGCTGGTATCCCATTCAGTACATGAGTCATTGGGCTTTATTAAACCCAATCTGGGCCGAACACCATGCTGTGTGATTGACAGGCATATTGTTGTGACCCCCTGCCCTCTGTTGTTGTCTATGGAGGCACAGCAAGACCCTTTATTTACACCGTGGTTTGTGTTGACTATAATTGCAGTGGGATAGGGATGAATGCTGGCTGGGACCGGGTCCACTTCCTTTGATTATGGAATTTGTTTTCAATAATCAAATGAATTCTCACTAGAGGCCCTTTTTTCCTCATGTTTGTTGGATCTTCATGCACAAGACAATAGATTTTTGGCATATTAAACACCTTTCTAATCTTTTGTTATATAAAAACTTCACTGTTTACTGGGGTTTTAAAATCTATTTTTATTTTTTTAAACAAATAAAATAATCAATAAAAACTTCATGTGCCTACTGCTCATCTGTGAATACTCATTTAGAATAGTGGATAGTTAGAGTACATAAAGACCTGCCGGACTGTTGCGACTCGGAATGCTTGTCAATCCAGAGATCACATTTACAAGATGGACGGAATGACTCTGCAAACCAGTCTAAGCTCTGTGTGTGTTCTTTGATGACAAATTCCATCTGGTTACAAGAGATACACAATGATGAAGGTTGAGTGAACATTGTGTGGATTCTACTTTATTCGGTCCGTCCAAGCCCTGGCAAGCTAACACTAGCTAGCCAGCTGTCTGCAGATATCAGGCTAATGTTTTGTCAACACAAACAGTGCAGATGAATTAGTGAGCAGACTACCAGCTTCTGGCCTGTCTCTGCTTAGACTGATCATCAAAGTGGATGTCTGCAAGTTGAAACATCTTGTATAGATAGACAAAGTGTAGCTCTGTAAGATGGGATCTACATTATGTGTGAGGAAGGTAAAAAAAAAAAATCCTTGGACAGTTTATTTCAATCTATAGTGTGTACTTAATTGGTAGCTGTGGTGCAGTGGTGAACACCTCTCAGCAATACATTTTTTTTGCAATAAAGTAGTCTATTAAACATCAAGAATTGAATTACCACTGCTCAAAAAAAGGGAGCACTAAAATAACACATCCTAGATCTCAATGAATGAAATTTTTGAGTTGAAAATCTTCATTCATTACATAGTGGAATACGTTGAGGACAAAATAACATAAAAATGATCAATATTAATCAAAATTAATAACCCATGGAGGTCTGGATTTGGAACCATACTGAAAATAAAAGTGGAAAATCACATTACAGGCTGATCCAACTTGAGTGGAAGTTCCTCAAGACAAGTCAGAATGAGGCTCAGTAGTGTGTGTGGCCTACACATGCCTGTATGACCTCCCTACAACACCTGGGCATGTTCCTGATGAGGCAGTGGATGTTCTCCTGAGGGATCTCCTCCCAGACCTGGATTAAAGCATCAGTCAACTCCTGGACAGTCTGTGGTGTAACGTGGTGTTGGTGGATGGAAGAGACAAGATGTCCCAGATGAGCTGGATTGGATTCAGGTCTGGGGAATGGGCAGGTCTAGTCCATAGCATCAATGCCTTCATCAAGCAGGAACTGCTGACACACTTCAGCCACATGAGGCCTAGCATCGTCATGCATCAGAAGGAACCCAGGGCCCACTGCAGCAGCATATGGTCTCACAATGGGTCTGAGGATCTCATCCCGGTACCTAATGGCAGTCAGGGTACCTCTGGCTAGCACAGGGCTGTGCAGCCCTAGTGGTCCTGCTGCTGGGTTGTTGCCCTCCTACGCCCCCCTCCACGTCTCCTGGTGTACTGACCTGTCTCCTGGTATCTCCTCCATGCTCTGGACACTGTGCTGACAGACACAGCAAACCTTCTCATTGATGTGCCATCCTGGATGAGCTGCACTACCTCAGCAGCTTGTGTGGTTTGTAGACACTGCCTCATGCTACCTCTAAGACTGAGAGCACTGACAAAATGCAAAATTGATCAAACATCATGCAGAAAGGATGTGAGCAGAGAAATGGTCTGTGGTCAGCACCTGCAGAACCTCTCCTTTATAGGGCTTGTCCTAATAACTGCCTCTCATTTCCACCTGTTGTCTGTTCCATTTGCAAAACAGCAGCTGAAACTGATTCACAATCAGTGTTGATCCTAACTGGACAGGCTGATTTCACAGAAGTATGATTGACTTGGAGTTACATTGTGTTCTTTAAGTGTTCCCTTCATTTTTTGGCGCAGTGTATATCACAGGAAATTAACTTGTGCATGTTGAGTGAATATTAGCAGTTCAGAGTCAAATTAGTTCATTTGTATTGTTGAAATTATTACTAAAGTCTCTTATTATTAAACTATAGCATTAATAGAGCAATTATGATCAACTGTGTTGCAGTGGCCACAGATTCAACACTGTTTTATGTGTGTTAAAGCTCCTTAAGAGTAGTGAAGGTAATTGTATTTGGTAAATGATGCAGCTCATTATCTTCAGTTTGGTTAATTAAAACAAGTTCAACTTTTGTGCAACTTTTAGATCAGTGGGTTGGGCTGGTATTAAGTTTAAACAAAGATTAATTAAGGTATTTTGCCTTGCTCCATGACAATATGGTTTGTTTGTCCTGTTGATAATTACTGTACCATAACCTGCTGGTGCATCACCTGCTAGGAGGATTATTTGGACTAACAGTAAGTCAGGAGGTAAGGGCCTCAAAGGAACACAATGTTTTGTGCAGATGGGACCCTTGATGGTTGAGAGGAAGTCTGTCATTTTATCCAAATAATCAGTTGTTGTTTTAAAAAATTGTGAGATAGGATATCTCTGGTCCTACAGGGCCAAACATAAATTTGTTTTTAAGCAGCTAAACCTGAAACCACCAAAGCATTGTGAATGGATTGGGCCGGAAGAACGGTCCAGCAGGGTCCCCCTTCAGTTGTGTTGATGGTTTGTCAACAGTGGGTTGTTTTGTCTGAGTCTATGGCTTAGAAGGAAGTTTATATATATATATATATATATATATATATATATATATATATATATATATATATCCTTATTAAGGTATGTATTCGTCAGGGCAGCAAAAGGACCAGCCAACAGTGTGACACTCAGTGCATTCTGTTCTATAGTACAAGAGCATCACAGCGTAATTTAAAAAACATTTTTTTACACTTCATTACATAACTAATTACAGATTTTAAATATTTTTTATTGTTTACTTTTAATATTATCGTTTGCATTTTCCATTGTGGTGCGCTGCCTCTTCCTTACCACTTCTTACAGAGTAGGAGGCAACAACATATCTCTCTTTGTTTGATATGTCTGCACTTGTAATGACCTATTTACACAATCTATCATCCAACTACTTTATAAACCTGAACAATAGAACTCATTATCGGTGTTAATGTGGTTTTAAAGCGAGAAAAATGTCTGGATTTAGCTTTGTGAGGTTAAAAGTGATGTTGTAATATTACAGTTAGCCTCTGGGGGTTAATCTTAGGAAAGAAGGTAAAGTGCAATGCACAGATACAGTAACACTGTAGGAATGCTTTACTTTTATGGATGCCATTTTTAACACAGAACTGCAGAATCTCCTTATGTCTGAATGTTTGTATCCTTTTTTTAATCATTCTAGGAGAATAATTGCAGCTCTGTTGTAAGTAGACATCGTGTGATAAAGTCAAGTGTTAATTGTTTTTTCTTACAAGGCTTATACATAGAAAGCAAACAAATTCATATGTCGTTGGCTTTGTTGGTATATTATTAATGCTTATTGTTATACAGTACTCACTTTGTGTTGACGATAATGTCTATATAAAGAGAAACCACATGCTTTACCAACTCAGCTGTCATATCACAGGGGGTTGGTAAAGGTTAATGGGGCCTTTTTTAATGTTTCTTGGTGACACTGATTCCCTGTGCAGGGTTTCATGCTTCTACCATAGAATTAACCCAGTTGGTTGGGTCATTGACTTATATTATCTGTCACGGTTTTATCATGTTCACTTGATTAAAATTGCTGCATAATATTAAAAGGGGTCTCATTTATATGACTGCTATGTTTCCTTGGGTTCAAGTTGAAGTTGAACTACAGCAAACTGGTGTTTATTTATCCATGATTTGTAGTGCAAATGTCTCAGATACTGAAAAAATTTAGAGAGCAGCAATCAAAGAGAGCATTGGGGGTCAGCCTTTTTTTTTTAAATGGACCTTTTGTTTATAACAGCATGCAACAAAAAAAGTTAACGGTTTAATTTGCAACATGTTTCAGTATTTGTCCTTGACCGGGCATGTTCCCCACTCTCCATATGCCATATTTCCACAGTAATTGCTCATTCAACCCTTTCGTGCAGTCACTTCATGTTTTAGCGTGCCTACACAGGCGGCGTTTTGAAAGCAGCACATTAGTAGCATGGCAGGAGCTTCAATCATCCAGTGGTATCTACACAGGATGTTTGTAAGAGCAGTGATATTGTGCTCCGAGTCTAAAACACAAATGCATATACTTAAAGAGCAAAAAAAAAATGTCAGCTATACGAGCAGCGTTGTAGCCACAGCTGTATTAATTACAATAGAACTCTCACATTCATGTAGCACTGAAAAATGGAAGTTGGAGCACCTCCACTATAGATAAGCCTTTGGTCTTTGAAGACGGCTCACTGACTGCACACAAGGCTTACTGGTGGCAGAGCCAGCTGTTTTTAAATGCAGCAGTGTTGTTTCATAAATAAAAACCTGCTGCTTTGTCCCACATGCTCCATATTGGCATTAAGCACCAGTCTTTTACAACCAAATGTTTCATGAACTCTTGTGTTCTTCTCACCACCAAATACAATGTAAATACATTATTTTAAGCATATTTTATTTTGTTGATGTTTTTAGATGGGGCTGTACCATATTCTAAGAAATTATTACAGTTTGAATTAATGCCAGGTATATTGTATCATAGGTCATATATATATATATATATATATATATATATATATATATATATATATATATATATATATATATATATATATATATATATATATATGTCACTGTGTATACTTGAATGCAAAGGGGACACCACCAGCATAGGATAGCATACAGTTTTAAAGATGGCTGCTGGGTTAAATATCTCTAAATAAAGTGTCTCTAACAACTTCCCTTCTAAATGTAGGAACTGTACAGAACCATTGCATTAGATTGTGTTCTAATGTGAAATGCTGTCTGCTGCCACGGTCACTCAGTGTTTTGTAAAATACTTCTTATTCAGTGTTAAAGAATTGATAGTCTTGAGTTTGTCTCTGTGGGACCATGCGTTGATCTAGATTTATATATGAAGCTGCAGGGGTACTATTTTACATAAATGTCAGCTGCTATACATTACAGTGGACCCATAGTTCAGTTATATTAGCTATCTTATTGTGCCTGTGGTTAGATAAACTGTGCTTACTAACTGCAGACACTTACAGGAAAGAGCTAGTTTGAGATGCCACTCTACATTGATCATGTTATGACTCAGTGGATGTAGTGGATAAGACAATGAACTCTCATGGAGATTGCAGAGAACAAACAGCAGAGTGTATCTACATGCCATACTGTATATCTGAGAGATGCACTTATCCCACTCCGTACGGCGGGATAAAGCAGGCCTTAGGAGCGGTGATTTATTGAGTGCGTGAAGGGGCCTGACAGGCACGGCTCTCATTAGACAGACAGAGTTTTAATTAGTGGGAGCACAGCAGTGATGCAGGTGTTTACATTTGTGAAGAAAACTATGCCAAGAGCACAGGGGCTCACACAGCTCTCTCATATGTAGCTCAGTGTAAGCGAGACGCTCCCATGACCTCGGAGGGCTTTAAGTAAGCAATCTGTGTAAAAAAAGAAAAAGAAAAAGAATAAGCACAGGCTACATCTCTGTGTTCTGAGGTTGTGCTAATAGAGTAATTGGCTATTTAGATTTTATCCTTAAGTGATGGGAAGCTGCGGTTTTACAAGATATCAGTTTCCCTCTGCACAAGGGAACAAAGGGTCCTGTCCACATAATATACTGTGCGGCCATCAGCTGCCTCTTACAATCAAGGTCAGAATTTTTCCTTGATTTCTATTAATAATTTTACCTGAAAGAAAATGTACAAACCATGTCAACAAAGATGAATATAGAGTTTCACACTAAGAATGAAATCCCCAGTACATGCATCACACTCAACAAGTGTTGTCTAATTGATGTTCTCCAGCATACATTGTAATCTAGCAAACCAAGCGCCCGTTCCGGCGCCGAACATTGGCTTCTCCCTCGTCATGAACTGTGATCATTAAGTTTTATCTGTGTCTCTTATCTCTCACTTACACTGAGAGCTGTAATAGGTTGTTGGCGCGTATAAGCTGCATAAAGCAAACCTCCGAGCTCAGAGCAAGATGTAAAATGTCAAGGATAGTTAGCGTGCACCCTACAAACAAACACAAGGAATAGATTAGATCTATTTTTGCTTGTTTTTGTGACACAGCGCTGGCACTTCTTCAGAAATATTTTAAATGCTTTATGACATAACAAGTAAGGAGAACTGAATTTAAAGTGTGTAACATTTTTTAAGCTATTTCTAAGTAATTATTATGTACATTGTACTTAACCATGCCATCATGTGTGTCCCATGTTTTGCACAGAATGGATCGTAATCCAGAATACAAAATGCAAAGGACACATTATAACCATAATTTAATGTGAATCGTGTCTTCGACAGTGGAAGCAAGTCAAAAAAAACTCCCCAAAAAACTATACTTCCACCAAAGATGTGTAAGTTCAAAACTAAAAGTGTTCCTCGGCTGTGATTTATGCCGAAGCCTCTGTAATGTAAACGAATGTTGGATGAGAGTGTGGGAGGAATATGTCTGCCTGTTTTCTCTCTGTCATTATATCTGTATTCATTAAGCCATGCCTCTTTGGATAATGTCACTCTGGGGCTGTGTAGCGACTGACACGTTTGATGTTAGGATTAATGATGGACTTGGTGCTGGAAACTGAATTATATTGATCCCTGGTTAGATGCGATACCTAGTATCCATGGCAGCAGACCTAAATGCTGTGAAGTCACATATCAATCTGAAAGGTCAGAAACTACATTTGTCATCAGTAGTCACTCCCCCAGTCCCACACAGCTCTTGGAAAACGAAAGACACAGTCCTCCATCCATGGTTAAAGAAGATATTGAATTTAGCAGCTTTCTTCCTGCCTGCTTCATGTTAAATATCAAAGGATCTACACGTCGAACAATGCATTGCTGTTAAAAGAGCACTATGAGTGAGATCTAGTGTAGCATTGTTTGTGTGTCGGGTGGATCTGCAGTCAATTTATGCAGTGACAGTGTATTGTTAGATTCCAAAAGTATGATTAGAAAATGCACATCATTTATCACTGTGTATCTGGCAACAATAAAGCATCAAATAACTGTCTGTGAATATAAGTGATATCAATCCCCATCAATCATGGCAAAATAGGAAAAAAAAGAATTGGATATAATAAGATGTATTGTAATGAGAGATGAAAGCAGGTCAGGACGGCGGCTCACTGTTAGTGAGCCTTTATAGTCAGCATTAGCCGCATAATGCAGTGCTAGAACTAAGAGCAGCTCCTAATGGCCATTAGTGCTTAGTAATGACTGCGTTATTACTCGGTTACTGTATTATTCATGACTTCCTCATTACACAGGCAATTCTTAACAGAGGATCACATTTCTGTCCTCGTGTGTGCTTAATGGTGAGTGTGCCAACAGTGAGGAAGAATCGAGAGACAGCTGGTGGAACAACTGTGTACCCTAAATTGTATATTTCCTACGTGTGATAACTACAGCCCAAGAGAGGATAAAATGTGGGATGTTACACAGGAGTTTAAAGGAAGCAGAGGCAGTCTCTGCAGTGCAGAGAGAGAGAGAGAGAGAGAGAGAGAGAAGGAGTGCATGTGCAAATATGCCCAAAGCTTATACCTGCTTTTTTGGAGAGGAAAAAAAAGCTCATACTTGCATGGATGAGTCTAACATTATTCTTATCCACACACACAGTGTGTTTGTATTTGTTTGGCATATTAGACTTTTAATCTGTACCATCTATTATAAAGCATGTGTGATTATGTGCGAGCATGTGTGTGCATTTACTGAATGTAGTCTGAAAGTGCTGATGACACCACATTCCAGACTCCTGCTAAGACTTTGTTGTGATGGGACAAACCATTTCTCATATCTCCCTTTGAGTGCCCAAGAGAATAATGTTGTTCAGGTATAGGTCTGGCTCCCAAATTAGACTGGGATGGAATTAAAAACATTACACTGTAGAGTATTAAAAAGGTATTTGTGAAGTGTTGGTTTTGCAAATAGCACTGCGCAAAAGATAAAGGGAGCTTTGGATGTTTCTAGTGAAGCAAACTCCAAAGTGTGTCAATATGAGCTTTTACATTGTAGATTTCCAAATGTCCTCTTTGCAAACACTTGAGTATAAATATGTGCCTGCTGTTACAGTCAAGACTGTGACAAGCATATTACAGATGTTTATACAGATGGACACAGTTAGCAGCCAATTGATGAACAGCACTCACAGTAGCAAGAGACTGATATTTCCCTCAGTGGTTGGTCGGGCCCACGGTGTAGTTTAAAAGAACCAAAGGAGAGGAAATATTTGATTTATATTCACCAGGTGGCTGGAAACACAACTCCAAATTAATGATCACGTTGCTTTGTAACTGCTGTGTTAATAAGCAATGGAGTGCTAACAAGTTTTGATGCACACTCTTTCAGTGGTGTGAATAAGTGGTGTGTAGAAGCTCCTGATTGGGACTGAACTTGTTACCATGGTAGCCAAGAAAACACCGCTCCCAAACATCCATGCACGGTGTTGTTTTTTTGGGGGAAAAAAATGGTAGCTAACTGTTTTTTGTTTAAATGTGTGAGTGCATTTGGCATTGTGTGAACCAAACTAAAAGTTTTCTAAAGGGACTGTTATGCATAAGCACAAAAGAAATAGGCAAGGTTGGAAACATAAAAGCCGACTAAGGAAGCTGAGCACATAAGAAGAACGACACATCAAACCGACTTCTTCATGAAATTTGAAGATGTCCAACCGTGCCATCACCTTAGAACTGGCAGAAATCAGGGTGCTGCTGGTGCACTCTAAGGTATACGCTGCAGCACAGTCTTGTCAGAAGTGGGCTTTATTGCAGCCAAAAAAAATCATCCCTTCAGTGTAGACACAAAGGTAACTCACCTATGCAGAAAAAGTGGCAGCAGGAGCTTTTGGCTGATGAATCAAATATTCAGATATTTGGCTAACTGCCAAAAAGGCAGGACCAAGGATGGGCCATGAACATGGACCAGAATTGTGGGTCTTTTTAATACTGTAAGAGACTATTATCCATCACATGGTCCCATCAGGGAGGTGTCTGTTTGACCCTAAATTCTTTACACATACATAGCATCACAATCCTCCATCCTTCCATAGGAACAAGGAGTCCTCTGCACGCTATTACATATTTTATGTTTATTATCCACTATTGCTGGTAAAACTGCAGTTCTTCATGCATAATGCAAAAAGTACTAAATGCATGTAGTATGCAGTGTAAGTGTATCTGGAGCAAAGTATGAAATTCTTGTAATAACTAAACACAGGATTCCTTTTGGTTTTAGTACTTATGCTTATAAGAATATGGCAGCATTGCATTTATTTTACATAAAATAAGTGCAAAATGCTTGTTAAACAACAGGATAGACGATTTTTCTTATCCATCTATTTTCTTTGATTGGAACTTGGTGGTTGAAATGACGGTAATTTTCTGGCTATGGTCTTAATCAAACAAACTGAAGCTGAGGTAAAAAATGTTATTTTGTTACTTTCCTATATATTACATAAGCATCAATACAGCTAAAAAAAAGAAAAAGAAAAGAAAAAACACTTAGTATATGTCCATGGAGAACATTATATAAATTAGTACAGACATAACAGCAAACCTAGAGTGGTTGGTGGAGGTATACAACCACAGGGTAGTTATTTTTTCCCTTTAGCCGGGTTGATTGCTGTGCTGATTGCTTCTGTTGCACTTAAAACTGCACCGCATAAAGCAGCTACAACATTTGAAGTTGATTACAACTGTGCTTGTTTGCTTATTGATTGTCTTCAGCACAGCAATTTTACAGCAGCCCAGTAATTTCCTTACAGAGCATAAGAACAAACATAAGGCTTCATCTATGCTGTTAGGTTCTGTTTATTTCTGTCACAGCAGTGGAGTTTATTTCAGGGAGAGAGAGAGAGAGAGAGAGAGGAGGGTGAGGATGCTGGGAGATCTGATATAATCACTTAATGTGATTATATCAGATCAGCATTTCATGTAGTTTGGACCCACTTATATTTTCAATTTTACTGTAGAAGCAGGCATGAGGCAACAAATAAATCAAAACGTTTGAACAAATACAATAGGAGCATTTAGAACAATTACACAGTTAAAATTTGACACTTAAATGGGTTTGAAATGTGTATATATATATATATATATATATATATATATATATATATATTGACATGGCCACTTCAGCTGTATAATTATGAGCTTTAAGGTTTGAAAACGACCTGTTTGTTTTACAGGATAAAAATGAGGCCATGTTGTTGTAGTAGTTCATTACTCCCATTTTTTTCTTTTGTAATATCTGGAAATGTTGCATGGTACATGTAGCAAAGAGTGTTCAAGATATTTTAAATGAAGATGGGACTTCATTAAGAACACACCGACCTGTATTTCTGACTAGCATAGAGAAAAGTAAAGGGATGCTAATCCAGTCATCCATTTACCCTTTAGGGACAAATATGTGGAACTACAAGATTCTAACATAAAATTCCCCAAACGCCCGGTAAGCATCCAGTGGGCATAAACATACAGCTAAACATCTTACAATGATGTGCTCATCTGCAAATCCCATGTGTGATTAAAAAAAAAAAGTATTGCCCTAAATAAATCAACCTAACCTTCATTTTGCTTTCACTTCCTTCTGCATTGCCACAAATTGAAATAATTCACTTGTTTATATATTACAATTAGTTTATGTAAAAAGCGGGGTGCAGTCTTCATGGCTAGTTACACAAACTCCTCACTGATACATGCCTACCCCTCCTTGACACATGCTTACTAATCTAGGACAAACTGTTCTTTATTATATTCTGATTGCAAATTCTATACGTTGATATTTAGGACGCATTAAACATTGATTTAAAGGCATTTCATGCAAGTAGTGCATCTCATGATTTGTGGTTCTGTGCATTCTATGCACACATTCTAACCTTGTTTTGTAAAAACTACTGGTTAAGGTTAAGCAATAAAAACAGGGTATGGGATTAGGATCATAAAAACACACAATTTTATAACATAAAACACCTTTTACAAAGAAAAACAGTTCCCTTCTATGGTCGCATTTTTCGGGTATGCATGGTTCTCATATGAGTTGGACCGTTTTTTTTAATAACATCTAAAAATGGACTGTTTTGTGCATGTGTCTGAAAGTAGTTTGTTTATGAATGAATTAAGTAGACCAGCTTAGTTAACCGTGTTGGAAGCGCTAATTAAACTGACATTAGTAATGTTAATGTAATCCACTGAAAAAACACACCCAGTGCAAAAATGTTTTAATTACATATACTCCTTATCTCTAGATTGAAACGCTAATTGCTGGGCATGCGATAAATTCTACTTCAAAAACTTTCCAAGTCCATTGTGCCCACTTTGAATTTCTTTTGTCTAGGCTGCCTGTTGGAACATGATAGACTGCCAGACATGTTGTGATGCCATGCTTCATGTGTAAACTTCCCACTTTAAGTGGTTAAATATGAAACCAGCCTTCTACTGTCAAACATTCTGCAGAGTGAAGGCCAAACATCTGACTTTGTGCAAAACTATTTTTCATGGAGACTTTAAGACTCGTTGAATTCCTGTCTGTCATCAATTTTACAGCAGCTTAATAACATTGTCAATTATGTTCTTCAAATATTAATCTCATTTGCTGTTATATTGTGTGGCACATTTCATATGCACTCACTTCATATACAATATAAAACATTTACAAGTATTCTGAAAAACTGTAGAAAAAAAGGTATTTAGGACAGACTTAGCTGGAACTCAGGAAAGAAAGATTTCAGGGGTTTACCGGTGAGCTTTAGGAGGTGTGACATCTCATGGGAACAAACTGTTGAGGTGATGTGTGACCTCAGTCCCAAGGGAAAATCTTTGGTACAGATAGAATCTAGGGTGGATGGGAACGGTGACAGCTCTTCCTGACCCTTTTCTCACTCTGGCATCATTCCTTCCTGTCCGTTGATGGAGGGAAGCACAGAGAAAGTGTTCTGTTTAAGCGGGTAAAAGTGATATGTTTGGGCTAAAGCGCTCAACACAGAAAAAGCCAGAGCTGTACTGTAAATCTACAAATGCAAACCAGGGCTCTGTGTCAGATGATGTACAATAGACACTTAGAGAATAACCTTTAATAGGTGTGATGTTCCAGATTCATCTGATCCAGCTATTTAAATTTTACCCTTGGCTAACATTTATTGTCTTAAGTACGCTGGTTTATTCTCAACCTTTTTGAAATTACATTCTCCCCATTATGATCCTGGGTTTCTAAAGACATTAATTCAGCTCCTCAACCCCACGCTCTTAGATCGGAGAGAGACAAGTTGAATCAAAATCCCATTTTGCCTCCCTCCTCTGTTCCTAATCTCCAAATCTCCCACCGTTTTGTTTTTGTCCTTATTTTAGCAAGTCACCCCATTTACCTGAGCACATAAAATCCTCCTTACTGATCCATAGCTCTCGTCCGTCCCTCTGAGCCAAATGACTTCTGTGGCCTAATCTCACACTTCTCTCAGATCACTGCCAACCATCCCTTCCCACTGGCAGCTGGACAAATTTTGGGTCATTAATTCACATTAGAGCGTTTTATCCATGTCCTACGCCCCCACTGCTCCCAGTGAACTCGGCAGCTCTTCGTTGCTGTTCCATGTCTACTATAGCAACCAGAGCAACATGTAAATTGATGGATCCAATAACTGACTTTGGGTTGGCATGTGTGTGCATTCATTTTTTTTCTTGCATAAGGATGTGAACATGAGGATTTTAACAAGAGAGTTTATGGCTGACTTTTGGAACAAGCCTCAAGTGGCCGCCTGAGGAACTGCAGTTTTTGGCACTCCTTTTTTGGTTTCCAGCAGTTACTGCTTGGTGGCTATAGTATGTACATGAGACCAAGTCTCCTTGATGATGTAATGCTAAATATTGTATAGCTGCAGCACACTCAAATATATTCTATACGTGGGAATCACTGCCTCATTTCCTTTTGCCCCACTGTGCTGTGGGGTGAGTCACCAAGAGATGAGCTACGGCAGGTGGGCAGCCACCTAAGGTTCCAGCTAATGACTTACTGTATGACAGCACTCCCTGCCATTTAATTTGCTTGCACCCTCAGTATGCAGATCAAAACTATTTTATTTTTTTGAAGCCAGCCTCAAGTGTGTACTAGAGGAACTATGACTATGGCTTCATTTCTTTAAACTACAGTGTTGTTGCTCTACCTTTTACTGACATCAGCCTGCATTGTAGGCTATTATGTACATCAGCAGGCCTGCAGGACACAGCGAAGTGTAATGTATAATATGTGTATGACAGCCGTTAACAGAAGGACACGCAAACACATTGTCTCATTTGAAATATATTTAGTCCTCCCACCCTACAGAGAGACTTCATCTTAATGACTACCTCCATCCACATTTCTCCTCTTGTGCTGAGCCTTTGCTCTGGGCTGACTATATCAGTATCTGCACCAAACTGGCAATCAGTGGCTGCTTGTTG
The DNA here is from genome assembly GCF_900634625.1 of Parambassis ranga. Taxonomy (NCBI): domain Eukaryota; kingdom Metazoa; phylum Chordata; class Actinopteri; family Ambassidae; genus Parambassis; species Parambassis ranga. The sequence goes on along the minus strand of NC_041034.1, from coordinate 14,952,505 downwards.
ACACCACGGCTAGAGCCTGCCAGGGGGATTCCAGTTGCTAGGGGATATGTGGAGCATGGCACTTTGAGCTTCTAAAGCTAGTATCTTTTTGTATCCCAACTACTGTACCAGCGTATGAATATTCATAGCCAGGTTTCTGAACAGGAAACTGGATTGCTTGTTTTGTCTGTATTTGTTTCCCATTCTGTAACCGATGGCTGTGTAGGTAATGATAATAAAACAAGCAACCTTTAAACCTAAAGACTAAATAAATAGCCTGCTGTTTCAGTGCCTTGTGGCAAACTTATGACTTAGTGAGCTGCCACATTGACTGCTATGCTGAGTTTGAATTTGCTGGAATGCATCATGCAAATCACTTTATCTATATGGATGACGTGTTTCTAAAGCACAGTAAATATGCTTAGAGATCTGAGAAAAAGATACAGTATTTTGAATAAGACAGGCAGCCTTTCAATATAAAAGAAATTTATATCGTCTGTATGTTGAAAGGCACAGTTGCCATCGTTTCTCCCTCATTTCCTTTGCAGCACCTAAGCTTCTTATTCATCTACATGAGTCATCCATTCTGTGCCATCATGCACTGACAGAGAGAACAAGACAGTTTCCAGCATATGTTACTTACACTGGCAAATTGATGCAAGGTTGGCATGACCACGTGAGCTAAGATCCCAATGCAGATGTAATCTTTATTTATTATTTTATTGCAGAGGTGGCATTTTGATAACTGTTCTCAAAAAATGTGTAAAAATATGATTCACCATCTCTCACTCAATCGTAACCCATAATGTCATTATTGTATGATTACTGCAGAAATAAAAGTTGGATTATTTAATAATTCTCTAGGAAGTTTTAAGCGACAAGGACATTGTGTTTTCCGCTTTTAATGAGCAGGAAAAAATAATAAAATAAAAGCACGTCTCAGTGAGATGGCAGTGTGGCAGGGGTAGACCCAGTAATTGTGTGCTTGCAACATCACAGAGTGTTCAGCGGTATAATGCTAATTTTAGAGGTTAAAGGGGGTGAGAGAGGGTCTGGGGAAGAGGAACAGTGTAGAAGTGAAGCTAATGAAGATCACAGTGCAGAGTTGTGTTCAAGAGAGTTAAAAAAAAGAAGATATCTTTTAACATCACAAAACAGAGTCTTCCTTGGTAGCTTTGCTTTACTGTTTTTCACACATTAAATTTACCAAGTGAGAATTCTCACACAACCAAGGATATCCCAAAATATGAGCACTGCGAAGGGACACAAATTTCACATATTTAAAAATCTTGAAGAAAAATGTTCATTAAATCACTCTTAAGAATGTAGCAATTCTTAAGCATAATAATTATGTACGAAGAGGGATTATTGATTATTGCATCCAAGAGCAAACGTGGCAATTTCTTTGTCAAACTATGCTCACTTCAATTAGTGTCAGGTTGATGAAACAAAGTCCTGACAGCATGATTTGAGGAAAAAAACATGTATTTTCACACAATTATATGCAGCAGATGGTAAAAGAGAACAGATTTAGACCAAAGAAGCTGTTTTTATAAGTTGTTATAATCGGAATGAACCTGAGTGGGTCAATTAATCATGTTGTTGATGTTTTTTTCCCCCATTGAAACCTCAAACAAATGTAGGGTAGAGCAAAGGAACAGCTGCCAACAGTGGAGAAATCAGGTAAAGGTCACACTTCAGTCCCATACTCCACCAGTCACTATTTCTTTTCAATGATAGAGCATGCACCTGCAAAAAAAAGGAAAAAAAGTCACAGGTCTTAAATTAGGGTACATCCATTCTATCTACAGATAGAGCAGCAACTCAGGAGGTGGTAAAGAGTCAGCACCTTGCTCATTGACATTTCAGCGGAGTGGATATTGGACGAGAGAGAGGGGCTTCACTCTAGGGCCTCAGGCAGTAGGTCCGTCTTTCTAATGACTGAACCTTCCCTTGCCTGGTAGCCTGATGTTGATGGTTTTGCTTGAGGCATTTGTAATGCAATGAACATGTGAATCAACCGCACACTTGCCTTGACTTTAGTGGCATTTACCTTGATAGTGCAAAAAACTTCCTGTCTTTCCACCCCCCCCCCCAAAAAAAAAAAATGTCTGCAGAACAGGAAGCTGGAGCATGTGTTCACTGCTAGAATTCCTTTTATTTAAACAGTATTTTAAATGTATCACCCATTCAGTGATTCAGTGAAGAGCATTATTGTTTGTTTACAACCATAAATCATGGAGGCAGTTTGTATAAACACTCACTGTGAGTGAATGTGTTAGACCATTAAAACAATCTGGATGAAACAGCATGTTCAAATATTTTTTTTAAATTGTTCTTTTTTTAACCCTTTGTGCTTTAAGATGGGAGAGATTAGAAGACATTGTATACTGTAACCTTGTCTTAAGCGGGGCAGACTCTCCTTTCTGTGTTACAGCAGCACCATCATGGCAAATATAATCTGTTTATTTCCTAATGTGACCTATTTTAACTGAATAACTGCACAGTCTTATGGGAGGGAATTGCACAGGGCATACTATCTATGTATAATTCATTAAAAAAAATTCTGAATTAAATGCTTTGCACAGACTTATATTGGTGCGTACAGTAGGTCATTTTAAGTTCAAACTGGCAATCTGAAATTGAAAAGCCATGGGTGGCTGCAATCAATGATGACTGTGTAACAGTTCCTAATGAATGGCTTGTGACATTTATTTTCTCACTGTACTTAACATGGGGTATTTCCCAAAAAATGGCAACAACCACAGAAGAAGAAGGTTTCAGATAATGAAAGAGCTTATTTACAGTATTTGTTTACATGGTATTATATAGAGTATATATTTCCTCTGCATACTACAAATGGTGGTTTTCCAGCAACACCTAAACGCACAACGTTTGTGGCACATACGTATGAAGTCTCTCCCATCTTTTTCTATACCATGATCAGTATTTATTTGGGGAATGTGCTTGTTCACTTGGGGTGAAGTGTGAGACTGGTGGCACTCCCTGCCTGCGTATTAAATTTATACAGTGGCATTTACATGATGACTTTTGAGCTTTGACTCTTTTACAGGGTCACAGTGGTTATTATATTGATGGATTAACCCTGTGTTGAGTTAAAGCCCAGGCAAAGCAACCAGTTTTTACTTAGTGTTACCATAAAATGGTGCCATTATCATTAAGTACGCAGCCAGCATGACTCTCTGAATGCTAATAACATTTCTGATCCCCTGAATTTCTCTCGTGCCACCTGCCAGTACTCATTTGCTGACTGACTCATTTCTCTGTTGTATGTTTTATGAGGTGTGATTTGGTGGTTAGAAACCAACTTCTTTATGAAGTTAATGTTTTAAATTGCTGAAATATACATGTAAAAGTAACACAATTGTCATGTTGACAGTTGACAGTTGTGTGTCTTTAAACAAAGAGCTTCTCGAGCTAATTTTAAAGTCAGCTTCTTTACAGGGACTGCTCTTTGTTTAAACCCCACAGGTGATTTTATGTTGCTGTTTTCCTAAAGTCTTTACTAGCAGATGCTCTGATATACTCCCATCTTGAAGCAATGAGCTAGCGAGTTCAAAAGGAATTCAGTATGAGCTCTATCCTTTTCACCTTAGCTTTGTGGCTGGCTCTTTCAGCAGATGAACTGTGTGACATGCAGCCAGCAGCATTGTTTTGGTACGGGAGGGTACAGAGTCTAGAGCTGCCCAGGGGAGCAGTCTGTATCATTGCAGGTACTGAAAGCTGATTGGGCAGTGTTTGTCCTCGCAGCTCAAAGAAAAAGGAAAGATGCGAAGTTTACCAGTGTGTCTATGCTGTAGACAACATAGACACACAACACTCACAAAAATAGTAACAATTCTTTACATTGACAATTGTTCGCCATTATTTTAAAAAATGTTACTTTACTAATTAATTTTCTGTACAGGTCAGGGCCATTACAAGTGTCAAGTGTCCATACCGCCTGTTATCTACTGCTGCTAAATGATTTTAAATCATAATGTCTGTGCCAGACAGCTATAGGCTAAAAGCTGTACAAGTCCCTTTGTATGACTGCTAGTCATCCTCCATTGTGTGCAGTTTGTTATAGCCGGTTTCCTTCCTCACTGACGTGTCTGCAACAGAAAAAAAAAATGACATCAAATATTTTCTTGTCATTACACCATTAACTTTTTAGCATTTTATATAATTGAAATGTCACGTGTCATTAAATTAGTATTTAAATTTTAATGAAATATTCCTCTCACAGTGAATTAATAAAGTCGGCCCTATCAACAAGTTAGACTGCAGAAAATTACTGGTCATTTTATCTCAAAGTTCAGGCGCACTTTTTGATAAATTGGCCAGAGGCATAGGCCAAACTCCCGACCTAATCTTGCATAGCCTTGCCTCGGGGTACTTAAAATTCAATTTAACATCTCTGTTTATTGGGAATTTAAATACTGATGGTTTTAAAGGCGAGTCCAATTTCTTCGAGACCTTTGTCAGAGTTTATTGTGGTCTTGATTTAATTAGAATTTGCACTTTGCCCAAGCTAAAGGCTTATTTTTTTTTGCCTTTTTCCAGTGCAGGGCTGTGCCAGAGATCAAAGTGTATGCTTCCTCTTGGCCTTCCTTTTCAAAGTTTGTTGAAAAGTGTACAGCAGAAATACTGTATATATAACCATGCTGCAATTTCTTCTCTTTCACATTGTTAGCATAACACTCTTGGCATGATGTAGCCTTTTGCTTTCATTGGTTAAATATGAGCTTTTTTTATACCATAATGTGAACTCATGCCTCAGAGTATGAAACGAGTCACATCCATCTCATATTTCTTGTTTATGATTTGATTTTTTTTTTTTTAATTATTAGTCTTGACTCTTAATTTGACAATACCACACTTTCAAGTCAAGTGTAGGCCAGAAAAAATGACTGGCCTTTCTACATTACGACAGGTGTCGAAAGCCAATTTGTTGCCAGTCACATATTTTATTGAAGGGATGCCCATGGGAACCTCTTATCTGATGGACGCTTTCCAACAGCTTTGTGCAGACTAAAAGGCTTGGAAAAGTCAACCATTTACCTCAGCCCAGAGGTTTGGGATGGTTCTTTGTTTGTGAGAGCTCAAAGGCTTAGAAAGGCCAAATGCTTATCATAGACCAAAAGACCTTTAAGGCTTTAAGGCCACCTGCTCACAAAATAAAATCTGTTTTTGTGACTCTGCTGCTGGTGATTAATGCTGCTGTGGGCTGACAAGAGAGGATTCCCCTCAATCTTCAACTTTGGGGCATAGTATTACCTGCCCACATTTTTAAGCTAAAATGTAACATTTTGTTAGGTCATATTTAAAACATGATCCAAAATGGGAGTGTTGCAGTTTATTTTTTCACTCTATATTATTTATGATTTTGTCTAGACCTATTCTATCCCAGGGCTGGAAATAAGCAGACGCTTTTTGTAAATGATCTGACATGAGCTTATTACATCTCCATGAAGACCTATTGCGTATCTTCATCCCCACCTTGATTTCAAGGTTGCTTGCTGGCATGTGTGGTATTTTTCCTTGATCAAAGAGATATCCAGACTGCCCTCCAACCTGGTTGTCATGGGAACGGATGTCACATGACCTAAAGTGAGACAAACTTTGGATGAGAGAGGATTGGCTCTCTGGAGGGCATCAGTCCCCCCCTCTCAATTCATCTGACATGGTTACCTAGGAAACAAGGCTGTGAGACAGGAAGCTGAGAAGAGATGTGAGCTCTTGTTTGTTTGGATAACAGCAAAGAAGCTGCCTGTACTCCAGCCATCTAGGGGACATGCTATTAGCTTGAACATTCTAACGATACAGTGATCTATCTGTCCATTTATCATCAGACAATCTGTCTACTGGTCTACCAGTCTGCAGTCTTCACTTGGAAAGAGATCAAAGTCATAGGTTTATGTCAGTGAAGACATCCTCTGGTGTTTCCCTTCAGATTAAAGGACCATATTTAACATCAAACAACAGGGTTAATGGGTGAATAAGAGAAGATGTCGAATGCCTCCCAGAAGCCCTGCATGACTGATGCTCACATCTGATTTAGATGGCACTGAGAATGAGACTGACGGTCTCTCAATAACAGTGACAGCCCATATACTGATGGGGGCGGTAATCAGTTTGCCTTGGGATGTTTTACAGGTCCCAATGGCTGTCAGTCATCTTGACCTCCAGTCACTGTTGGGGTCTGTGTGTTATTTATTTCATGCTGGGGTGGTATTGGTGCTCATGGGTAAGATTATATCAGCAACTCATGTCTCTTGAAACAATCACTAAACATTGTGAACAGATATTCATTTTTTCCCTTTATGCAACTGATAATATTTAGAGGGTAATAGGCCACATAACTTTTTAGTATGGATCCTTTACTCTATTTTCTACAGTGATCAGAACAACAGTAAACAGAAGATCACATGCTTTATTTATCTTCCCCCTCTTTCATCAAGAAACATAAACCTCTCCACAGTGAGCCATCAAACGAAAGATCCAATATTGTATCTTACCAATGCGTTGCTGTGTGCAAGCACAAGTTCAATAATCAGTGACCCAGTTATTTTAATTGCTTACCCACAAACACAAAGAAGGAAAAAAAAGATAAATAGCACAGCGTTGTTCCTGCACCAGCATCTTATGCCATAAATAAGGAGGGTCTTCCCATTAACTCGCATGTGATCAAGGCATTCTTTCACGCGAAACCATGAAAGGGAATTTATAAACAGCCTAATATCTAGAACTATGTAAAAACAAAAGGGCAGAATCCAAGGAATAATTTAAACACTTTCTGACCTAATAACAGAAGAAAGAACTCCATCCAGAATTCGCAGGTGCTCTGTAATAATACAACAATCTCATTCACATTCATTGTGAGAGTTTTATTGTTATTGTTTTTTATTAAAATTAATTCACTGCAGAACATTTGAATAAAATAGTCAATTATGGATGGAGAAGCCCATTTGTGAGCACTGCTGATGAATTATTAGTATCACAAAACTGTGGCACATCCTGCTGTAGAGTGTAGTGTAGGTTTTTTGTTGTTTTTGTTTTCTAACAGGTTATTTTCTGCCACACAAGAACTCACCTACCTATGAGTAAAATGCTTCTCTGAAACTGTGGAGAGAAAAAAAATCAACAACAGAAAAAAATTTAAAGAAAAATGATATTTGTAAACTGTATAGGCAGCAGGATGCCCTTATCACACCACTGATAAATCCGAGAGAGAGATTTTGATTTTTGATTCTCTCAAAAGGCCAATTAGAGATGCATTTGCACCACCTTGGGTTCCTGCAGTGGAAAGAAACCTTATCGCTCCAGTTTGCTCCAACCTGCCTCTTTTTGGACAAATAACCATAGAAATATCTAATGCACCAAAACCACAAGCAGCATGGCTACTACCAAAACCTAAAAATAGCATGTTGTTGCTTCTTCTCACTTAGTTTGTTTTCTTGCACATAGTTGCTGCAATAGCTTTACACATTTTTTAATCAGACTCTTGACGATTGCTAGATTTTGACCTGGTGCACTTTATTTTTGCTTCCAGTCATTTTTTTTTGCTGGGCACCAGATTTTTATGATTATTGGCTGAGGTTAAAGAAAAATGGCTTAATAATTTTTTATTGAAATGTTCTAAAAAATCAGCACACCTCTCCTTGTTTTGTTTCATAATAAAATGTTAAATAATCATATATACACATTGAATTTATCTATTAGAGAAAGCTGCCTGGGAATGAAATAGAACAGGGTTTTATAAGGCAACAGTAATAACTTCTAGAAATTCCTCTTGTTTTTACATCTTTTGGTTTTAGAAAGCAGCATGAGCTTTAATATCACTCATTATTTCATGCATTTATGCATATTTCTTGGCATTGGGATTTGTATTACTTGATTTGAACTGATTGCTGGGGATGACTGGAAATTCAAGTAGTTATTTGGTGTTGGGGTGATGAAAAGCAAACATAATTAAAGTGGATTGATCAGTGCATATAGAAAATACTTGCAGGGTTGATATTTTTTCCCACACAGCATCATACATTCCTAAATGACTTGATGTTCATCTAATTTACTACAGTAGACTTGTAGACAGGTTGCCATGACACGAGTCAGTATTTAGGGTTAATGTGACAATTTAGTGTAATACAGATTGTGGATTACTTCTATTCTAACTATTTAGGATTAGGGATGTCCAGATCCGATCATGGGATCGGAATCGGACATTACCTCCCAGTCAGTACTCTTTGTGAAATTTCCCAGTGTGGGGATGAAGTATTTACAGTCTGCGGCAATGCGTTTCAGGCAGTGAAGTATTGTGCCCATGGAAATGGGCAGTTGATGTGGCGGCGAGCGTCCCTCTTGGGACACACACAGAGTTTTGCTTATGCAAAAGGAAACACGTGCAGAATTCACAATCCTACACTGAAGTACAGGGAGATTTTTTTTTTATTTTTGTAACAGGTTGTTTGATCTGTTGTAATAATGTCTGTCTAAGGGAACTGACTCGTTCAAGTGGCTACTGGAAGAACTGCAGTTTTCGGCTCAATTTCACAGGTTGCTGCTTGTCTAAAATGAAATGTAATCAGCTGAAACACTGCCAGGCAGATAAGCTGACATTAACAATTACTCATACGCATAAGTGTAAGAATTTTACAATATCTGTCATAACGTAAATATGTGTCATATCATCTATGTCCATGTAATCACTCCTCCTCATGGCATTACCTCATTAAAGGTGTATGATTCCAGTTCTTTCTTGATTAATTACAATGGAGTCTAATATATCTAAATGCATATAATTACCTATTACCAATCAGCTTGCTACAGTTATAAACTCTGCAGTTTGGCTTTTTGTACAAACGATAATTGTCGGTCTTTGTTTGTAATGCAGCGTGGCACATCCAGGGTTCTTTTTATTTGTATTTCTGATGTGATAGAAGCAGAGATGTTAGACAGGTCTGTGAGATATTACAGGCTCTCATGGTGATCTCACATGTCTGTATAAGTGTGAGCATCTCAACCTCTTCAAGAACAGGATCTCATTTGTAAGCCGGACCTACCTTCCTGTGGATTGGAGGAATGAAAAGGCACGTCCTTGTGTAAAAAATCACATTCAGAGTCTAACACTAAGCAAAATATTACATGTTTGCTTTTGTGAATTATGTGTATCGATTGAGTCTATTGATTTGTGTATTGCATGCATTCATAAGCTAGAGGCAACAGCTACTGAAGATTAGATGTTTAATGTTTTAACTTAATGCTTTAGCCTCTTAAAGTCTTTTGCCAATGTGTCCTCTTAATGTATTTTGATTGAAATCCTTACAATCAAGTGAGTGGTTAAATCTGAGTTGCTTAAATTTGAGCACCAAATAAGAGAAAAGGTGCATAAACACAATAGCACATAAGTTACAACTTCCATTTTTTTCTTCCTTCCCTGATAAAAACCACTTCAGTTTCTGTAAAGTGTGTTTTGGAAGAACTAACAGTGTTAAGATAACAGAAATCTGCCATTCCAAACTTTATCAGACATAACTGACATTTGCAACCTTTATCATGCTCCCTCCAGGCCCTTGTGTGAATGAGTCAGCATCTGGATTGTGGCCTGTGACATTTAGACAACAGTTGGAGCAATTTCAGCAGCCATTAAAACACTGGTAGTTCCTCTAAATCCTTTTTCTTTTTGTTTGGGCAGATGTCAAAGAATGATGGTGTGGTGTTTGGAATGTAAAGCATTTTTTTATTTTTATTTTTTCCATTGCTCAAAAACCAGCGAATATCTGTCATCCTCAAAACGTGTATTTTAAACCCTATTGCTGATCGTGATTGCTGATTATTAAGGTTGGCCTGTTGGGACAATTTAGCAAACAGCTGCTTGTTGGTGTTAAGATTTGACGAGCAGTTGCACTGCCAGCTGTGAAGACTCTACAGTCATACCTTTTTTTTCTTTTATTTATTTTTTTTTTCCAACTGAAACTAATTCCAGAGATTGGATGTAATTAAACATTATTTTAGCAGCATGCTTAGTTGAGCTTCACGAGTTCCAAAAATTGAAGTAGAAAAACATATTTTTTTTGCACTGGTATCTGTTCTTACACGTATAACTGGAAATATTGATACGCTGGGTATATTTCAGTGTGCTCTGACGTGCATTTGATGAGGCTATATAATCAATTTCAGCAGTGCGTGCCATCGTAATAATAACATCATCAAGTTCATGGTAATTATAGCTGTGGGCTCTGCATTGATCTCTGGGTAAAAGGGTGATCCCCTTTCAGCTGCAGAATAATAGCCGAACCTTTAACCTGGACTTGAATCAATAAACCTGCAGGATTCCACCGTCATTGAGAATGAGCACCGCAGTTGGATACCTATTACGCATAGTGGTCATGAAATTCTAAAAAAAAAAAAAAAAAAGTATTTTCTTATCCAGAAAAGCTTTAAAAAAAAATATGGGGTTTGATTTGCGATGAGCTGATTGTTCTTAATATTAATTACATTCAGAAAACCAAGAATATGTGGGTATGGATGAATAATTCATGTTTGTTTTTTTTAACCAGCCTTGTGAAACTGGCATTTGCTAAATAATGTATGACTGTGTGTCTTTGATAATAGGGTTTGCATTAGAAGTAATATGCTTTCCTTCATTCCACGGGGCAGATTCTTGCCTGGGTGGGTTATTGTGCAAAAAAAAATTGATTTCCCTAAAACCCTGTGTGCCAGAAGACATTAGTCAGCGATGTCTGGGAGCCACCGCTGTACATAAAGGGGCCCCACGTGTTACGCTGGAAGTAAGAGTGAATTTTTTAATCTCATATATGCAGCGTTGGTAAATTTGATTATTCTTATAATGAAGAGACGTTGCTGAACAAAGTGATCAATAACATATAAAGCATAAAACCATCTCTAATCATCTGAAATCTACATTTTGAATTTAAAGGAGCGCCTCCATCCGATGAGGTTTATAAACCATATATTAACATCTAAATGAGATTTCCTGGTGCTAAGTGACAAGAACATGAACCTTTAACAATTAGTATTTAAGATATCCCCTGCTCACTGAAGCTTGAAGGAAAAGTGTGAAGTACATGTAATTCACCTTAGAGTGTGTAATTTCAGGAAGAGTTGAAAGAATGAGTGTTTTAAACGAAGCAGGGAATTAAAAATGATGAGCGTGCATCCAAACATGTCTGCATTGGAAATAAAACTGTCCTCTGGTAGAGAGGAAGAATAACTGTGGGAAGGAAGAGAGGTTAATATACAAGTGTTGCCACTAATTAGCACTGGAATAACGATGTGGAAATATATTTTTTCCAAATGAGACCTTCAAGATTTTTTAAATCATTTAAGATTGAAGAGAGAACCAAGCAAAGAGCTTGATTTCAATTTGACATTTGTAGGTTTCATGGTATTTTTAGATCTGATAAAAACAAACTTGACAACACATTGATCGTTAAATTTGCCACAGAGAGATGGGAGTGGGGAGTGGGGGGTGGTGGGGGGGGGGGGGGTGACAGAAACAGATTTCTGTCAGAATTTGGTGTAATGATATGTCATGCTCAAACTCACAATTACAAACGCACAGACATAGAACTGGTTCATTTTTCCCATTTATTATTTCAAAGCTGAGATTAATCACATGGAGGGAAATAATGACTAAACCTAATCATAGACTTGCGCCTCTTGCTCAGCAATAATTACAGTCAGACTGGCTGGCCAGCTATATGATTTATGACAGAACATGATGGATATTAATGGATTTTGTAATTGGTGCATATGTTTATGAAAATGGCTATCTGGCTATGACAATATTAAAGAAATTGTAGGTAAAGCAGGACTTTTTTTTTCTGTGACTGACCAATCAAGGATAGCACAGAATTGCATGTCCAGATCCACAAGTCCACATGGTATCAACAGGACTGTGGAACTCACTTAGCTTTCTGCAACACTGAGCTGTAAACCAACACAGAAGTCGCAACAGACTTCTAACACAAAGAAAGAAACGAAGAAATATTTACTAGCATACAGTGAATTTGCAGAAACTCATGTACACACAACATTGACCATAAAGTCTGAAAGCTCTGTGATGTCACTCAAGTTTCATCAAATGCAGATTTGCAGTACAGGGTGCCTGACTCCCTGCTATTCCAATATTGGGCAAAGAGCTTGAGTGCCAGTTTAGCTAAAATAGGTGCGTGTCATCCAGGCAGACAAGAAGCTAGCAACCACCTGTCACACACCCGATTTTTACAATATATAGCATAATTTAAATGGGTAAAAATAAAAAAATCACTCTTACCATGTTGTCACCATGGTAACTGAAAATAGTGGCAGGAGAAAAGATGTTTAATATTAATAATGTGTATTCAAAATCAAACCATCAAAACTAGTTTTTTAGGTGATGCATTTATTTAGTACAAAGCAATAGTGTCAAAGAAAACACAAACTCCTAAGACTCCTGCAGGGTTAGGACACAACTAGGACTTAAAGGGCTAATCCCATGATCTGATGCTATCAGGCCATACATATACATTTCTGTTCTTGCCATATGTGATATGATGTAGATTTGTTCATTCATGGGGATGTGTTAGACTGATCACATAAGGGGCTTGGACACGTTGTTTATATCTATCTTTTTGAATTTTTATCCCTTTGCTGCATCTATTGTGACAATTACGTTTGAAATGCTCACAAATCCTCAGTGGAACACACCTTTTTTATATAATTACATTCACTGTAGGCACACTATAAACTGAAGTTGGGGGGAAAAAAAGTCTTTTAATAATCCTCCTTGCTTGCCAGTCTGCTATCTGCTGACTACAGTACTGGAAACTACCCAACAGAGAGTGATAGTGAGAGAGCAAGAGAGTGATAGATAGTTAATGAGTGATAGAGGGTGAGTGGCTTTGAGTGAGATTTTTTTTAGTGCTGTGTGGTTGTGTGACAGGTGGAGGAGATAGAGGCAGACAAAGTTAGACTGAGATAGACATAGTGAGAAGGGTAGAGGAAGATAAGAGCTACAGGAAGGTTGGTAGGTAGAAGAGCAGTCAGGCTGTTTAAAGGAATTGAATAGTCTGATGGATGCTGTTTTTCTAACTCTATAACAACTATCCTGAGGCGTTAACTAGCAAAAAGAGACACCACATACTACAGTTTCTCTGCCATGGCTGCACATGCAGTTACAAACTCCTGTAGCTGGTCAGCACGTTGTGGATTGGGTAAGACAGAAAGTCCAGTGTAGTCTTTATTTGTCCAATGTCCTCCTCTCAGACACCTCTGTCAGAGAGTCCAGGTCCTCTCCCACAACATGGCCGGCCTTCCTGATGATTCTGTTGAGTCTGTTGATGTCCCTCAACCTCAGACTGCTGCCCAGTAGACAACAACATACATGATGGCACTGGCCACCACAGATTAATAGAACATCCTCAGCATTGTCCTTCAGATGCTGAAGGACCTCAGCTGCCTCAGAAAGTAAAGGCGACTCTGGCCCTTCCTGTACACAGTGTCCATGTTCTTGCACCAGTCCAGTTTGTGGTCCAAGTACACTCCCAGGTATTTGTACTCCTCCATCACCTCCACACTGACCCCTATGATGCTGGTAGGGGTCATTGAAGCCTTTGTCCTCCTCAGATCCACCACTAGTTCTTACTAGTTCCTACTAGTTCTTACTAGTATACTTAATGTTTCAACCAAATGGTGGAATGTTCTTCTGAAAGGTTGGATGGAATAAGTATTGAGGTGTTGTCATGTCAACTGCAGACAAAAAGTGATTTTTGTCCAGGAGGCTGCATTACCATTGGCTAGTATGGGAGCTGACATTCACAAGTTGATATCTTCAAAGCAATGAAGTGGAATACCTCACATTCAGTAATAATTTACTAGTGTAGCCCGGGGGAATATAATATGTATTCTTTTTGCAAATGTCAGATGCCTGTCCAATTATCACACAATAAAGTCTCAACTGAAGTTGATCTAAGCTTTGGATAATTGTTGTTTTGATCAAAAGCATATACTCAGTTCTACAATACAATAGTGATTTTTTTTTGTGTTCAAGTTCTGAATGTAATAATTTAATGGCAGTAGAATTATTCACTAAAGGAGTTGGACTTGATATTTTTGTTGGCTAGCAGTCAGCACATGGTGAGCAATTACAAGTAAGATTTCTTTTTAAATATGTGGTGCACCTAACAGACAAGGGACTGAATTTTATAACAAGGCAGAGCAGAAAATGCATTGCCAATTTCCTGTGCTGTGCTGACTTTAAAGGTCAACTATGTTCTGTGTAAGCTGCAGTCCATTGAGCAGGGCCTTTGTTCCTTCTACCATCCCCATCCATTCATATTGGACAATTTAACAGCACAATCCAAAAGTATGCTGTTAATTTCCTTAAATATATTCAGTGGTATGTGAAGTGTGGGCAGTCTATGACAAGACATTAAAACTTAGGCTGAATCTTTAGATGTTAATGCTCTTTTACTTTTTCATCCATGAACTCTTAAAAATTAAAATAGTAATAGTGACACAACCCACGTCATTCATTACTGCTCCACTGCCCCATAGATTGAATCAAAGAATTTGCCCCGCAGTGGCTACATGTGGGACAAATACATATCTGGTATGTGGCAGCTGTTGCCGTCTGAAACTACAGTAGAGTGGACTCTTATTGTAAGAAGTTCCATGACCTTTAGCATAAAAGCATGCGTGGATCTAGACCTAACAAAGGATGCAGTTGTGTGCGCTGGAGTCTGTCTACAGACATTGGATGAAAGGAAGCGTGTGTGTGTACCCTGGCCAGGTCACCAGCCACACTATTCCTTTTGAGAACTGTGCACAGTTGGCAAACTGGCCCCTTAAGTTCTACGTGGTCATGGCAGTTGTGGTGTAAATAATAGCTGATTTCCATGTGTTATCAATCCATTTTCAGGTGCAGCATGAAGAATGTATGAAGAAACAAACTGCATTATGAGATTAAACAAGCTGTGATTAATTTCCATCATTCCAATTTCTCCATCAGGGTATAGCAGAGAGAAGATGCCTTGCTTGTCTCAACTTGCACCGGGATCCCCCTTCCGCTCCCTGGCCAGCTGGGAGATATGATCCCTCCAGTGATTCCTGGGTCAGCCCCGGGGCATCCATGCAGCTGTCCATACCTGGCAGAACTCTAAAGGGACGTGCCCTTGGGGTAGTTCTATCAGATGCCTGCACCACCTCAACTGGCTCCTCTGAATGTACAGGTACAGTATTTTTTTGTGTTTGTTGGTTTTAAAGCATTTTGTATTCAGTTTTTTCCTTCCTCTTTTATTTTTGTTTTATAAATCCTTGTTATCATACTAATAAATACCCTGGGAGTTTGAAACTAGGACATTTGCTAAATTTGTATATTTTTACACAATCAGATTGGTTCCTAGGTTGGGAACTGATTGAAATTTCACAGTTTAATTCAGAGATTTAATTCTATTTTGCTGTTTTGTGTTTTTTATTTAACTGTAACAGTTTAATACTGTAGTTAAAGAGAATAAAAAAAAATAATATCCTATTGAATAAAATGCAGACCTTGACCGAGTAAAATTTATTTCCTGCCCAGTTCAGTCAGCTCTGTATTACGAAACATGCTGACTGGAGTCATTTAAAACAGATTATGTGCAAAGCCGACAAAATGATGTGTTATACCTGCTCTCGCTTACTGAAAGCCATCATAATAAATAACACCGTAGGAGTGCAGGTATTTTAGGGGAATAAAGAAGTGGAGAGAGCTGTTTTCTGGAATTTTAAAATATGAAAGCAGACTGCCTTGATTGACCAAAATTTTGCCACATATCTAAAGCTCCCCTGTCTCATTGAAATGCTGAAGTCCATAGTTTACCTAGCCTCTTTGCCCTTCATTGCTGCTGCACTTGTTGCTCATATGAATGTGTGAGATAGATTTAGAGATACTAGATTTGAAGATAGATTTATATTCAAGTCAGTTTGCAAGCGAGCATGCCTGAAGCTTCTTGAACTATTTACAGAGAATATTTCAGATTATTATTTTGCCTTTAGCAGTACACATTAAGCATATATTAGGAGCACAAAAGCAGATTTTTTTGGTTATTATTTTGTTTTATTTCTAACATTCTGAGTTACCTCACAGACTGAATTTGAATAGAAAAATGTCATTTGTTAGCATAGGTGACAAAATCATTCTCTCTCATACTTTGTATATTAATAACTAGTGTGCCAAAAATCCTAAACGATAAAGGATTATGTCGAGCCATCACACATTCCCTACAAGGACACACAACATCCATCATTTCTAAGTCATCAGAATGATTCTTTCAGCTTAGAGATCAGAGCAAAGTTTCAAACTACACCGTGAAGAATAAAAGTTATATGCAAAATGCAAACCAAGGAACTGTTTTTACATCAAATACAAACTTCTGTCAAATGTAACATCTCTCAAATAAGGCCATTTTTAAAAGGAAATATTCAGAAAGAAAATTACTTGACGCAAAATAGTGCAAAGCCCAGTTGTAAGCCCAGACTAATTAAAAAGGGGCCAGATGTTTGAGCTGCTATTTACTAAGCATATCCCTCTGGCAGTCAATGCTCCCTGCCAACAGCAACGATTTTGACTTTTGAATTCAGACATCAGTTCATGACTTTTGCCTCAGAAATACACACACTTATGCAAAGCGCAAAAAAACATGCATCCATCCTTCTATCTATGTTGCCTTGAGATGATGTTGAAATTCAGCATGCAATCAAAAATAACCTACAAATGTGCTTCATGGTTTAGGGTTTTGAACGGTACTTGTTGCCTGTGAGTAGGCGCTGATGCCCTCTAAGACTCTGACATGATTGACTGCGAGATGTCGCTGATACCGTGGCTATTTTTAGTTGGAGCATCAGTGAATACCTCTTCTTCCCAGAGAATCGTACATGCAACATAGCGCATGACTACACCTACTGCTGCATTTAGTGGAGCATATACCTGCTGCCAATGCCACGGTATTTAACCTAACTAATAAAGTGGGCCTTGTTAATTCAGGTTGTTTATGTTCTACCATGTGCCCATGCATTTCAACATGTATATTGATATACAGCATATATAGCAGATATAAGCCCATTACAAAACAAATCAAACATCTGTATTTAGTAAAGATAAAGTTTATCTCTATCTCTATCGCCAGGAGCAGGCTTGGTTATAGTGTCTGTTCCACTCCGCTCTTCAACACAGTGTGATAGTCTGCTATTGTGTTGTTTTCATGTCTTGTTTCCTTCTCACCTACCCAGAGAAATCTCCCATCCCAGTTTTCAGACAAGCCCCTCAGGCTAACTGAAGCAGAGGGTGCGTCATCTGTGACAATTTAAGGGAAACCGAAGAGAAAAACATATTTAAAACTTAGTTTTCTGTATGGTTTCTTTTATTTATTTCTGCTGCCCATTCTGTTGTTGTTGTAAGTGTGCTGCTGTCATACACCACCATGGTTACACAACAAAAAAACACTAAAATGTTAGGATGTTTCAGATGCTTGAATGACCTTTAAGTCCTTTCTAATTAGCAATGCACACTATCTTGGCGTTATTGGACAATAAAGAAGGAAATATGATTGTAATATTATTGTTCCGATAATGGAATTGTAGCTGATCCTTACTCAGGGTACCATATTGTGGACATTACTGCATATTATCTTGTTTTGAATAGTGATTTTTGCTCTCTGTTCTGTGTCACTGTCTGCCACTTCACACACACACACACACACACACACACACTTGAGATCATTGCTGGAGACGGTGACAGCAATGCTGATTATCCCTTCAAGTGTGACTAAAACTGCCAGTAAGAGAGACAGTATGAGCAATTTATCAAACACCTGTTGTACAAACACAACAAAAACTCTTAGAAGATGCTTCACCTGTGACTGCTCCACTTGCAGTCAACCTCCTTCAGCCTGATCCTCTTTTTTTTTTTTTACACTGACATCCAGTGCTTGTTATGGAAATAGTGATTTCTTACGAAGGAGGTACAAACATTTATGTAACTGCAGAGCTTCATGAGCTGTCTTAAACTGGATTCTAGTGAAGCCGGTGAGGCTCTCCGGCAGTATGTGTTCTAGCAGAGTGACTCTTCACATCTGCAGCAGGAGGAAGACAGAGGGAATGTGAATGCTCCACTATTAGCGAAAAGACCTATTAGGGAAATTATCTTGTCAATACAAAATAATATACAGCCTATGAGGAGAGAAGCACTGACCAGGAAGTAGCTCCCTTCATCCCCCCTCCTTTGTGACTGTATTGTACCAACACATGCACTGCACTATTTTCTTCTCCTTATAGCACTTTTGTGTTTTTTGTTAGAACCCTTTATTTTGTAACCCACAGAGAAGACAATTCCATCTTTTAATCCCAGCAATTACAACATTCATTCTGATGTGATGTATGATTTCTGATTGTTTGCATGTCCTCAGCTACAAAACATTGTTACATGTGCATACAACAGATTTACATATAGATGAGATTTACGTATAAATATGCATCGTGAACTAGGATCAGTCTTTCAGTGCAAGCCAACAGAAAATCTTTTGGCAGACACACCGGCCAACTTTGTGGATGCTCAGTCAACTACAGAAAAAAAGAAGCTGCTCAGTTATTTCTGTAAAGACTTTAGTATAACTGAGTTCAGCAACCTCAAGCTGTTGTGTGACTTGCAATCAAAGTGGTCTACTTATAATTAGATTAAAACTTAAGCGCTGTTTGTGGAAAAGTGTTTTGACTGAGGAGAATTTTCAATGACATGTTGATTTTCCACCAGATGTTTTTTTTTCTACGTCTTCTTATGGCCAGTGTGATTTAATGCAGTGTTGATTGATTGACCTGCGTCAGCTGAGCATACTTCACCCGTGCTGTAAAGTGCAGCCACAACAAATTCCATTTATAGTGCTTCTTAAAGGAAAGAAGTAATTAAAGATTTCACTCAGTCAAAAAGTGTCATTTAAAATGTAAGTGAACTGCACACACATAGTTCCTTGCTCAAAGCTATGAAGAAAATCTTCAGCATGTGCTCATCTTAAAGACTGACCTACTTCCACGAGTATCAGACAGGACTGTTTTCCGAAGCGTAGATGCCAAAGCTGGATGCTGGCAGAGTCCACTGACAAACAAAAACGCTTTGCCAGTCTTCCAGTGCTGGCTTCAAAATCATTTCAAACGTGTCACATCAAGTCAACGTTATACTGTGGGCTTGTAACATCTCAAGGCACAATGACACAATTAAGGAAGGTGATTCAGACACTGGGATCACTCTGCCAATAAAAAAAAAACAATTCTAATATTTTTGTGTAAAACTACAGGGTGACACACAAATAGTGAAGGAAGGGGCAGAGGGTTAATTAGAGTTCAACTAAAGCACAACTGAGAAAATCCAGTCCGTCATCTATCCCCCCATCCCTATCCATGGCTGCAGGGTGGTTACCGAAATAGCAACAGCATTTTTCTTTGTAAAATGTGTTAAATGTTATAAATTTGGGTGTTTTAAGGTGATCTTTATCTAACCTTGAACAGCTGAGTGAAAGTCCAGCATGCAGCCAGCCTTTTTACTCTGGGCTGTGTGGTTGTATTAGTTCCATGTTCAAATTATCTGTAGTTATATGTTCCACTAGCACAAGTCTAAGCTTGTATTGTGTCTGGCAGCTGTATTATTGACCAAATATGGCACTTTTTTTGTGAGGATGTGTTGGAAAAAGATCTAGAACGAAATCCCAGTGAAAAGGGTCAAAATCAGCAACAAGGAGTCAGTCAGACCTCCATGTTAAACCTTTACAGCAAAAATAAACATGTTTAAAGCCTGGTACAAAGATAGTTTTTGTCTCTATTGAAGTAATTTGTATACCAACTGTACAGTAAGTAAATTGTTATTGTGCTTGCATACACCAAATTATATTGTGCAACTGCCCACCTGCCTTAGCTCTACTCCCACTCCACCTCTTTGCCTGTATTTGGATAAATCTGGAGTGCAGAGGGATATAATGACACATGAACACATCCAACACAATTATACAATAGTCAATAACATTCTCTTGATACAGAGCATAGTTATGTTTACGCTTAAATGACACTTGGACATATTTCTCCACATGCTACATATTGTACTATTTTTATATACACGCCATGCCAGAACTGGTGCTCTCAGGTGGCTGGAAATATAAAGGCATGTATATCTTCAGTGTGGTCACCATAGCAGTCAAGAAAAAGTTGGAGAGGCTTGTTGCAGGGAATCTTTTCCAGAAAACTCACCGTGTACTGTTGAAAGTTATAAAAGAAAGGTGAAAAGAAGACTCAAACGATCATATTTAGGAGTATTTGGCAATCTACAGAAAGTACAGATAAACTCTTCAGTCTGACTATGAGGAATCCACAACTCTGAACATATGCTGTAGTTACCTGGTGACCTTCTGCCTGGTCTCACATCCTAATGTATTGTGGGAAAACATGCACACTGCTTGATAAATTTCTATACTAATTGCAATTAATATTTTATTTCTGTGCTGAAACAGTTCCCAGCAGTTTTACCACAAACTAAGGGGATTAGCATTGTTTTTGCTGACTGGACTTGAACATAGTAATTAAGCAGATTTTTTATTTTGGCCCAGACTCAGTCAAGGTTAAAGTTCCCTGAATGTGGAAAACCCATTTCTCCCAGTCTATTCTGAACAAATCCAGCTCAGGCTCTTCCACCTGTCTGTCCTATTCCCTGTGCCCCCATGTTACTTTATTTCCACACCTGAACAAAGAACAAAACCATTTAAAATGGTGACTGCGCCAAACCATAATGAGACACCCAAGTGATGTTGCTCATGCAAAATTTGTTATCCAATATGTCAGACATTGTCTCTGGCACCTGGCTCTGCCCTTTACGATATTTGAGCATTAATACCATGCTAGTAGAAGCTGATGGTGCCTAAAATACAGCAAACCACTACACTCAGCATCTTTTAATTAAAGGTCCAGTTAGTGTATGTAATATTGCACTCTCATTTCTCCTCAGCACTCCCTTTTTTATTGTCTGTTTCCTCCAGTGCGGGGGGCTGGCCAGTGATGCCAGCCCAGGGTTGTTTCCGTGGTAATGAGCTGTCAAGGATATAAAGAAGGCTGTTCTTTTTTCTTTGCATATCTCTCCCTCCCAAATAGGGAATGTAGACGGGAGAGCTAGTCTGGCAGCAGCATCTGTGGAGAGCACGCCCTGGGGATTCTAGTGTCGCAGATGCAGTTTAAGAACCATGTGAATGGAGTGGCTCTCCCTGACTGCAGGCTGTGGGACTGGCATGATTAGACCTTAAGATGCTGTCTGCTGAATGAGAACTGGGTTCTGAGGTACTGAGAAGGACTGGTCTAATTTAATTTGCCAGCCTCTAATGACAAAAATAAATTCTCCAATCAGTCTCTGCTCTTTTGGGTTTGCTGATATGTTTCCCTCTGATTGTGTAAGTACTAATTGTCTCTTTCATCATGCATTTCAGCTTGCCACAAAGCAGCACACTCGTTCACCGCTAATATGCACAGTTATTAAGGCAAGCTTGAAGATAAATTTTTATTATTTTGGTCTTGGCTACTCATTTCCAGTCCCTCACACACAAGCGCACACTGCATTCAGTGGTCTCATTATAATGTTTCTATGCTGCAGCGGATGTAAAAAAATAAAATAAAAGAATCTAACCGAAATCATAATTAAGATCTGAATAATTTTCATTACCTGCTTATATCTGTGAAATGGACTTTGAACTGGTGAAAAAAAAATCTCGTAGGAACGTGCTATGACATGAAATGCAGATTCATGATTTGCCTTAACTGGTGGCATGACCACCTGCTTCCACTCTTGCATGCACAAACCACATCCTGGGGTGAGCTGGTGCTGCACCAGCAGAGAGGAAAGGAAGAAGGACGTCTTTAGGAATATAAGTCTGTCTGGTGATTGTTACATGATTGAGATAAGCACAAAAGACAAGTTTACTGTACATTAATAATTAAACATATACTAGCTTTTCTTCTTTTTTACATCTTCATTGATTCTTCTAAAAGTACTGCTGGTGGTAGAGCTGCACATTATCAAATTGCACATCACGTGTATGTGTCCCAACATTGTCCTTGTTACCCAAGGATATTCTCAGTCTAAAGAAAACAAAAGTAGTTTTAGACCTTTCCTTTAGCTACCATGACGTTACTAAATATCCTTGAGACACAAACTACAACACCCTTCTTGCTCAGCACTAAAACACCTGATACTGCGAGAAGGCTAAAACCAATTTATTTAAAAAAATCACTAGATTCATACAAATTTCATACAATATACAAATATTTTGTATATTGAAGTTGACTTTATATATATTATTATTTGCATAAAATTTCCTTAGTGATAAACAGGCTAATGCAGCACTCAATCAATGCTTTCATTAGTGATTTATGTTTGTGTATTGCATGTGTGGCATTTAGGGAACACCAGTAAATTGTAGCTACAGAAAACCACCTGCGTCACACTCTCCTGCTCCAATCTGTCACACATCAAGCCACCCACACCCACGAGCAAAAATCCCCAACCTGGGAGAAACACAAATAAAACAGTGGCTCTTACCACATATGTACACATATTAGTTATTAGCTATAAATTCAGATGTTCCTGGAATGACGGCTGTACCAAAAACACCCATTGAGCTGCTTATAATGCCCCACAGATCACCATGAGTGACAAAAAAAACTGGGGTCATTCTCAGTTTCCAGTTGCAATTCTAACAGAAGCAAAGTGAGCAGGAGACTGTTTTGTGTTTATTTTTCAGGTACTGTCTGTAAACTGAAGCATTGAATCTGGTAAATGCTAAGGTTAATAAATGCCTGCATAAGTCCTGTCTATGGAAATCGTGAAAATAGAAAACGTCTGCAAGAGCAAGACAGCTTTTGGCAAAAACTGCATGCCTGTCAGGCAAAAGAAAAAAAATGTAAAGCAACCCTCCGTTTGATTGCAAAGGAGCTGCAGGAAGGTTTGCTGACACAGCAGGGTTGGTGAATTGTTCCGCTGTGTAACGTTGCTTGCTCAAACATGGTTTACAAGGAAGAGTTGTCGGACGGAAAGCTTACAATGCAGCCTCATCACAAAAGTCATTATTCAGAGTACGACAGTGCTATTATTTGAATTTATCGATGGCTCTGTAACCAACCTATCGGTACTCATTTTGATGCGGTGGGTAAATTTTAGTTGGCCTATTCTTAACTTTTATGATGAAGCCTACCATGAGGGACAATGAGGGCAGCAAAAAAAGTGGAGAAAGAAGAGACTAGAGAAAGAAAGGGGGACAAACAAATCTTAAACACAACACTGTCACTGGATATGGGGTGTGCAGGCAGCATGACTATGACATACCTGAATAGCATGCTTTTCAGCTGTCCATTACACACATGTTGTCTAATGCTACTCCATATTAACCTGATGCACCAGATGGTTTTATTACAGAGAACCATCTGGGAGGCTGCCCTTGGAAAATGAGGAGGCCCCCCTAAAACTGCAGTTATATCTGAGTGGTAGAGTGTGCACCACATGGGTGCCAGTGCTGTCTATCAGTGCACCCTAAGTTCAAGTCCAGGCCAGCTGGACATGTCTCCTTTTTCTGCTCCTAATGAATATAAAACATCTCCCAGATTCACCCCAAATTTTTTGATCAAATAAATTGAGATCAACGTGCATAATTTAATATCCAAATTAAACACCACAGTCTATCAAAACTGCAAACAGCACAAAATGTATATTCACAATCTTTGACACAGTGATGATCAGTACAGGCTAGAAAAATACAGAAAGTTCCACTGCTGCTCATCTCACAATGTCAAACTGTAGTGGAAATCAAATTAATTTTCCACCCAGGATTGCCATATCACTAGCCAGACAAGAATGATGTATTGCACTTGATATTCATTTTCCATCATGGTTGGCAATCTTTGCACTTTTTTGGCAGGTTAATAGAAGTCTTTTAAGAGTGGGGACATCATCCATTTCAAATTCTCAAGATAACCACTTGTGTCACATAATGACTATCTATGTGACTGCAGGAATGTGTGTTCCTTTAGGAAGAAATCAACTTTTTACTCTGTATAAGCAGTGTTTGATTAGTATCTGCTGAAAATGCATCACAAAATAATAATAATAATTTTAAAAGTAATTATGGATCAGGAGATGATAGCAGGCATTACAAAATCACAATCTCTTTGGTCTTTCTTTGAGGCCAATTAAGAAGTTGTGGACACGCAGGCAACATTTAGCTTTTTTGATGATTCATGTAGTCAATTTTGAAATGTTATAATCCAGACTGAAATACGCAATGATGTTTCTGTTGATGCAAGATAAGTACTAGAAGGAAGAGGACCAGAAAAGCATCATGGGGAATTTGTTCTATTAATTAAAGCTGTTTCTGTGGATTCAGCATTACCATCCCACAGGACAGGCCAACCCCCTCCGCCCACCATAAATGCACAGAGCATAAAACATTTTACATGATATTAATGGGACAAACTTCTTGCACGAACAGGATGAAGCAGTGGATAACTTCTCTTTACTTCATAACAAGCAGTAGTAAAAAAGCTGTATTAAAAAAAAGTCATTTTATACCTTTTCAGAAAATATAAGCCTCTGAGGTATGGTAAGCAGAGGTGATGTCAGGACAAAATAAACAGATGGCCCCACTCCCTGATATACCCTCCAGAGAGGTAGTGACAGACATATCCCCACCAGTGAGAGCACACAGCCTTACACTGTGCAAACACACAGAATCTGTGCCCCAATATGATAGTCCCACGGGGAGGATATGTAAAGCCGTGCTCATAAACAGCGTTAGACTTGATTGACAAATGCAGTGCAGTCATTAACACTCATTTCCTCGCTCTGCTCTGTAATGCTGCTTGGTTCAATATTTGTAGGAGGCTGTGTAACTCAGAGGAAATCAAAAGGAGAGGATTAGCTCGAGGTTGTTGTGTGTGACGTGCTTGTATATACTTATTTTAATACATTGCATGCATTCATATAGATGCATATACACAAACAGTTTTGGCAATAGGCAATAGGCAATACTGTACTCTGACCTATGGTTAAATGATATCACTATGCTGAAAAATTAGACTATATATAAGTATGGATGGATGGATTGATTTGAGAGGGTCTGACTGTTGCTATGTTTGCAGCACTGTAGTCAACCCAAACTCCTGGTCATTGCTATTACAGGCAAAGAGGTGGTGTGTGAGTGGAGCTGAGGTAGGTGAGCAGGTGCAGAAGCCAGAAGTTCATGATGTGAGTTGCCATTCACCTGTCAATCAAATTTTCACACGCTATTTAATCATGCAAAATTTAAATCTTAATAAAATTAAGTTGGGTTGGGTACTTTAACTATTCTACTACATGGAGCTCTATTGTCTCACAGTTAGAGGCAGCACCCAGAGGCTATGGGGGGAACTGCATTTCAAAATGTACATATTTGCTCATTTGGCTAACATGATTACAGTGGGTACTGTATATATAGTCTTCTTTATATTTTTCTTTACCTCTCTCACCAAGGCTCTTCTCCGCCGATAGCTCAGTTTGGCCGGACGGCTGCAGAAATTTTTTGGCCTTGATCTGTGCCACAATTCTGTCTCTGAGCTCTTCAGGCAGTTCCTCTGACCTCATGATCCTCATTGGCTCTAACACACACTGTGAGCTGTAAGGTCTATAGACAGGTGTGTGTCTTTCCTAATCAAGTCCAATCAGTATCATCAAACACAGCTGGACTCAGATGAAGGTGTAGAACCATCTCGAGGATGATCAGAAGAAATGGACGCACCTGAGTTCAATATATGAGGGTCACAGCAAAGGCTCTAAATACGTAGGACCTTTTCCTTGTTAATAAATCTGCAAATATGTCAACAATTCATGTTTTTTTTCTGTCAATAATTGGTGCTGTGTGTACATTAATAGGGAAAACCCATGCCCACTGTATATACCAGTTAGAGAGGGACAATGAAAAATGAAAGTAATACATTTTTCAGCTATTTTCTTGGTTATCATGTTCGGGCTGGTTAAAACATTGTATTTATCTGTTCACATCACTTAAGGACAAAAAAAATATTAAAAAAATCAAATCGCCGGAGTGTACAGGAAGTTAAGCATCCCACAAGTGTCCTCTAGCAGAACTTGTAAAGCACTCAGTCACCGTGTGCAGCTGTACTTGGCAACTGGCAGGTGTGAATATGTGACATTGTGTAAGTGTGAAGAAGGACATTTTTAGAAAATGACATGCATATTCAGTTGGCATTCATGTAACAAAAAGACATTCAGCAGGTGGGAGCTGATGCCTCTACCTATGCCTGGCCCTTCTTGAGGAAGGAATCTTCTCCACATTTGGAGATTTTTTCTTTTTGTAGACCAGAGCATCCCTTTGTCCTTGTCTCCTGTTTCCCAAAAACCTCAGAAGTGATGTCTTAACATGACCTACATCCTTTGTTATTCACAGTGTACCATTTTTTGGAGCTATGACAGCCACCAGTCACATATAGTTTTCTTGTTTCTGAAAACATTTAATGTCTAAATCCTACTTGTATTTTTAATCTTGGTTATTAAATATAATTCCCTCACAATTCATAATTTATTTATTATACATATATATGACGAATTACAGCTTCATGTAGCTATGGAAGAACTTGCATCTATACGTAACTGCCAGCATGGATTCATGCAATCCTGATCAATCCTAAATTTATTCTGTAGCATGGAAATACATTTACATTTCTACATAAAATTATTCAAAGACATCGCCTCCAGCTGCACATCAGTAAAATAAAAACAACAAATCGCTAGGATAGGTTAGATCTATTTACAAATTAAATGACATGTAACTGAGTCCAGTCAAATGACAGTTATTGTCACTGCCTTGCTGTCAGTATGAGTTCCACCAGTCCAGTGATCAGCAATTACAGCTCTGCCTTGTCCTCCGCTGTGCAGCCCATATGGTGCTCCAGGACTAGGTCATGCTGATTCTTGCTGTCCTCTGACCCCCCATGAGGATGCATCCCTGGAGTGTGTTTCTGTTATTTTCTCTTCATATATACACCGATCCTGAACCTTTAAACAGACCTTGTATTTTTTTTTTCTGAGTTTTCCAGTAGTGGGTATTGCAAAGGCGATGGAGTGCAGTTCACACAGACATGATAAGAAAGATAAATTTAAAGCAACAGATGTTTTTCAGTAGTCAGACCCCTCAGAATTGTGGTCAGGTGCATCCACTCTGCTTTAATTATCCTTGAGATCTGTGCATTGATTGGAGGCCTGTGGCATATTGAATTGATTGGATACAGTTTACAAAGGCAGACTCATGCTTATATAAGTTTTAAAGATAAAGCCATATATTCCAAGGAAGCTCTTCTCAATAGTAGACTCACATTTTAGAGCAATGTTATGAACTATTTCTCAGAGCTCTGAGTGTACCCTTGAGCACGGTGGCCTCAGAAAGTTGGTAATGTAGCCAAACTATGTAAAAGTACATGATGGTTGTCGGTCAGATATGTGGCCAACACAAAGAGCGTTCTAACATAACTGCTGAAGAACCAAAGAAAGACCTTCATCCACCAGGTTGTGACTAAGACCCTCCAAACGAAGATGCTGTTAGATAGAAGTGAGCTTGAGTCGATATATGGTAAACAAGGCGGGAGAGCTCGGACAATGCTGGGGTTGCATTGTCCTTATGCAACCACACAAGAAAACATCAATGTGGGCACACCTAAAGATGGCAAAATACTATAACAATAAGAATTCCAAGGTTGCATTGCTTGAGCTTATATAAAACACTTGAAGCCGTATTTAGTGTGTGTGTGTGTGTGTGTGTGTGTGTGTGATGCCTCTTCCAAAAACAGGTTATGAATACACTCTGAAAGCTGATCAAATGACCTAGAAATGATAAAAGCATTTAAATCAAAGTGGAAAACAATTATTAGTAACTGGCACTAAAGCGGTGACAGCAGCAGACATCTCACCCACAGGCTAACAAGCTAACAAACTGACGAGCACTGAGTCAACTGTCTGACTACTGTCTGAATGTGATGAGCCCCAAAGCCTTCCAGCTAGGTGTAGGGATGCTGCAGTTCAGCATGTACAGGAAGTGTTGAGGTCAGCGAGTCAGTGGAAAAGCTAGTGTCAGCAGCAGCAGCAGCAGCAGCTGTGTTGAGTCATGTATGTACACATGTTCATGTGGGTTTGTAAAGAACAGGCTTAGCAGTATGCACACACAGCTACGGCAAGCCCCATGGGGAAAACATCTGTCAGTCAGTCACTGTTTGCACTGAAGCTTAACTTGGTCACACATAAGTGGGTTTATAACACTATTCAAAGCTGTTTATACTTCAGGTTATACAACCAACAATTATGACAATGCAGAGTAGGATGGAGAAAAGGTGAACCCTTACAGAATGTAATATTTGTAAGGCAATTTGTGCTTTTAAATAAGTTCATAAAATCCAAAATGTTCCCTGAGAGTGTTTTTAATCCCTTGCACTTCTCTGCATCCCTAAAATGAATGACAGTCCACATCAATTCATGACAGAGATCCCTGGCACTTTATTACATTATTGACAAACCAAGGTTGGAAAATCAACTGCATATAATTGTATGTAGAGCTAACTACATTTGTAATCAAACATCTTGGCTGTGATAAGGTGTGAGGCAGAGGTTTCTTGTCTGATTTTTTTTGACTTCACAGCTGTTGATGGGTGCCTGGCCACCCCTAGCGTCCTCTTATCCACAATGCTGCGGTGTCTTGTGTCAGCTCTGTGGTATACCTTTTGCTGAGGATACATGCCTGCTGAGCATTATATTGCAAACAGTGATTGGAACATGCTTGGCCTTGTGCTTTGAAGAACTGTGCATTTTTCAAGGGAATAAGCTCAATGCCTCCTAAGTTGTTTTTATATTAAAGGTAGCCTGGACAACAGTAAAGAATTGCTGACTGGCCTTATAATAATAATAATGTAGAAATTAGTTTGTGTAGAAAGCCTGTGTGAAGGATGAACAGATCATGCTCTTATTGGCTTTATATGAAAGTTTGCTTTATGGCTGGGGACCACAGAGTGGACAAACAAATGCTCCTTATCTGATCTGATTGTTTGCTGTTGTGTGTATGGATTGTTCCGCAGCACCGCTACCAATTACTTACAGGCTTGTTAGCTGGCACCCCAGCTGCCGTGCTGTCCTCCAGACATACTGGGATGCTTATAGCTTCGATAGAAATGTAGGCTATTATCTGCTGTTATGTTATCAGACATAGACTGGCATGCTTGTAGGTCTAACAGCCTGAAGCACATTGTGAGTTTACCTTGAAATAATAAGGAAAGATTTTTATGGATAGCCAGTGTGTGTGTGTGTGTGTGTGTGTGTTTCTGTATGCTTTAGAAAGCAAAGTAATGCCAACAGCACAGCTATAGGGAGGCAAATGTCTGTGGGATTGGTTGTGGCAACTGCCTTTTTCCACTTCACTTGCTATTTTATTTAGTTAGCTGTGAGTATTCAGGTTGGCAGCTCAGCCATGATGCTCGAACTGATCAAAACTCAAATGGTATTTTTCAATTTTAGCAGGTTTGACTGTAATAAAATGCACATGTGGTTTTTTTATAAGTTCAAATTGTAACCACACAAGTTACAGCCTTGATGATGATATCAAACCAGGTCTATCTGTTGCTGTAGATGAAACTTCTGCCTCTTATCCATACAAGGCAGACTGCAAGGTTGCCTCACAGTTGTTCTCATCAACAACTACTACTTTTAGTATCTGAAGCATTCTTAATACAGACACAGCTCAGGTTACTATGTGCTTATTATGTTCTAAATTGCACACTACCTGCATCAGATTTATTTTTGTTATAGTGAGAAATGCCAGAGGCACTTCATACTGAAGTAGGTGATGGAGTTTTTTAAATGTACAATTTTATATAAGATTGTTTGTCAAGGCTTACTTTTAAAAAAGTGTTTTACAACACAACAAAAATAACCTTGAAACAGCTATATGTATGCTAAAAAAGTTATGCGTGCATTTTATTGATATCTATTTAAGTTAAACAGGGTAACTGCAGATGGACACAGGTGGATCTGTGAGAGACTTGCATGACCATGTGACCTTTCTGTGTGGACTTTGCACGTTCTCCCTGTGCCTGCGAGGGTTTTCTCCGAGTACGGAACTCTGGCTTCCTCCCACATTCCAAAGACGTGCATGTTAGGTTAACTGGTGACTCTAAAATGCCCGTAGGTGTGAGAGTGAGTGGTTGTTTGTCTGTGTTGCCCTGAGATGGACTGATGACCTGTGACCCTGTACTACAGGACAAAGCAGGTTCAGGAGATGGATGGATGGTTGTCTAATACTGTATAATATGTGATTTCTGCTTATTACATGACCACCAAGCCAAGAGCAGATCATTATTGTCAGAGCTCTGTTACCTGCAGGGCTTTTTAACAGAAACCACACTGCTGCCTTTCACAGAAAGGTGCTATAACTTTTGGTTTTACACATTTTTTAAAAATTGTTTTTTTGAAGTAGCATCTTGACATTTTAAAACTTTGCTTTCCACAAGTTTACTGGCCACCCAGAGGGTTGTGATTGAAGGTTTTATGTGACAGTTTTTGGAATTATACCAGTGAAGTAGGAGAAACATGAACATTTTGTTAGGGTTACTTTTTTTCATAGCAATTTGCACACGAAAAGGGTTATATAAAAACACAACCATGTTATTATCTCAATGGGCACGCTTCGCTTAAATCCACTTCTATTTTACCCAACATACAAGAGTACAAACAACACACATTAATGTCCTCCTAACTAATAAAACAAAGGAGATTAAAGGCTGATTAGTTGAGCTGCCAGTCAAGCGCTCATACTAGGGAGGCATTAATGTTGGAATGTATGAATATACAGAGGATTTTCTTTTAAATTTCCAACCTCTGTGTGTGTTTTAGACTTTTTAAAAAGATGCCAATGACAGACTGTGCTGGACCTGTATAAAACTTAAAGTAGTACATTTCATGTTCACAAAACACTGATGTCAATACCACATTTTAAAATGTCATGACATGCTCACAAAGGGTGATGCATAAATCATGACTCGTGGTTATTATGTCAAGAATTGTCTATTATATATAGACATTCAACACTGTCATTTTGACATGAAGCTTTCACTTACCTCTGCAAGAAACATTTAGTCCTCAAAAGAAGTGGACAGGATGTGTTCAGCTGCTGGAAAAAACAGCAGGTCAGTCAGCTGTCAATCAAGTATACCAGCTTTATAGCATCAGTGACCATGCCGAATTATTGCATGCAATAAGTTAGTTACAATGTAAGTTCACCGCTTCTACTGGGATATTGACACTTTTCAGATTTATAAAAAAAATAAATTATTTGTATTTTTTAAAGGAGGCTTTATTGGCTACTTGTAGCATCAGTTAATGTGTGTCTGCATAGACTTCAGCCTCCAGCTGTAGAAGTTGGTGCTTAGTGTACACAAATGCTGTTGAATATGACCTTAGAGTGGGTCCATTTTCTTTATCCATAACCCACAAAAGAACAAAATCATAAGGTCAACTCAGTCTATTAGCTTTAAATGCTGAACGCCCACAGTCATTTTCAACAATTTATCTTATATAACCAGTGAGGTACTGTAACTGCATACAGCACAACCTTGGTCTGTTCAGGAATGGAAATCTATATTACATTGTGAAGAAAGTTCTTTAGTAGCTAAAAAACAGCAATTGTTTGTATGCATTTCCCCTTTTTTATGAAAACTGTTTGTTTTTTCACTATTAAGGGGATGTTTTATGACCATGACAGTGGATGTGTAAGTGTAATAAAGGACAGTCTGTTGGCTTTTGTATAACATGTGGAAACACTTTAGACATTGGATGCTTCCACCTTTACTGTACAAACATTCAAATCAACAGTAGGAGACTCCATGCTCCATGTGGAAACGTATCTTTGCTCATTTCCATAAGCAAAGTTATGAATTCTGACATGTTCTCACCCTGCAGTGACTCATCCAGTCATGTAATCCGCTGCTTTGCCATTATTAAAAAGTCCCTAACCACACAGTGTTCTTCACAAATCTTATCACTCCAGCTGAGATTTTCAAGTTGCCAGAGTGGGAGGCAGAGTTAGTCTACTGCCTTTAAGTGAACAAAAGGTCCTATATGTGTGTGTCTTTATATGTTGTTTGACTCCAAGTGTTAAAGTTGTCCCCTGCTAAATTGCTTCAACCTGTGAACTGTGAACGTGTATGTGGATACAAACTGATATCTGACCCTCAATATGCAGGTCCAGATTGTAGAGAAGGCACTGATTAACAGGCGCACACTATTTTACATAATTTATACTTGAACTTAAGATTAGAACAGGTTGTAACTTTCTCTTTTCTGTCTTCCCAGCCAGTACTACCACAGTGTGCTTTTGGCAATTTTAGCATGTGCTGCTAAATGTTCACTC
This sequence comes from Parambassis ranga, assembly GCF_900634625.1. Classification (NCBI taxonomy): domain Eukaryota; kingdom Metazoa; phylum Chordata; class Actinopteri; family Ambassidae; genus Parambassis; species Parambassis ranga. Next base: position 14,920,028 of record NC_041034.1, on the reverse strand, counting down.
TGGCTAAGGAGAATATTTTCCAATGGCCTTAACTTTGCAGTGTGACTGTATAAAATCTTGTGTTTTACAGTTTTACAGTGAGGAACAGCCTCTGCACTCCTTCAGCTTCTTCTGTCACACCACTGAAAATTGACAATAAAACATAATCTGACAGCCTGCTGTGCATACGCTACATATCCTATTGAAAACTGTTGAAACCCATGGTTAAGTAGCTTCTCGGATTCACAAGTGCACCAAATCTCAACAACGAACTCCTGTATGCAACTGGTTTGTTATCAGGAAAATGTAACTTGCAGTAGCACTGGTCTCCAACTTCTAATGCAGGGTGAGTGAGTGCAGCTGTTACACTGCTATTGCTTACATCCATTGTGCTAATTTAAGTGTAGAAGATTATACAGTTGGAAACAAAAAAAAGAGACGTAAGGAGTTGAGTAGACGGGCAAGGGAAACGCTGGATTAGGAGCATAGTAATGAACACAAAGAGAGCTGGAGGACAAGAATAAATGAGAGGAACAGAGAAACACAAAAGGAGAGCAGAGGACAGCCAAGAGAATTACAAGAGCAAAGGCAAAGAGGAAAGATACAAGGTGAAGAATAAAACAGAAGGAAACAAAAGGAAAAGAGCTGAAAAAGTGTAGAGAAGCAGTACAGCAGGAGGGTGGGAGAGAAGTGGAGACAAACAAAAAAGTTTAAAGTTTAAAGTCAATAGAAGACGGCAAAAATAAGAATGGAACATAACAATTTAGTAATAATAAATTCTTATACATAAACAATAGAGCATATTAACATTATATGCTGAATGCATAGACTGAAAATAAACATGGACAAATGACTGCTCCCCAGAAGCAAGGACTAAAAAATTTTGCTTGTTTTTTTCTGGTTTATGGCATTTTCCACATGTATGTTTGCCAGATGTGCACAGTAAGACCAGGGCTTTGTGTAGAACCAATGATAGGAGAATATCTAAGGACGCCAGAAAAGAACAGAATTTAACCCTTCCTGCACCCAATGAGAATCTGTTTTTGTTGATGTTGTTATTGTTGGACAATTTAGTAATCGCTGGACATTAGCGGGGATGTGCCACGTCCATGCTAAAACTATGCCTTTGATGTTTGTACAAATGCAATTTTTCTTTTTTTTAATCCATTTGTACTTTTTTCAGCCTTTTCAGCTTACCTCTTTTTGGTAGCATCCGTAGGTAAGATATTTTGGCATCACTGTTGTGCAATGGTTGGAGGCAGAGCTGCATCATCCATCTGTACATATACAGTCACTGGCTGCATCTTTTAGCTAAGGTAGTTATTTCAGATAGTAATCCAGTTAAAGACATTTCAGGGCATTACATTTTCACTTTTGCTTTTATTCCCAGACCCTAGTTAGATCATAGTTTTGATTAATACTGACCCTTTCACAATGTCAAATGCATGTTACAGAACAAACTTTTCCCACATACAACAAGCTTCTTCACTGATTTTGCACAGGAACCACAGGAAGGTGCATAAGTAATCATTTCCATCATATTAAAAGCAGACCACTAATGACATTTCCTGGTTAAAAAGGGGCTGATATAATCATGTGTAATTAGTCTTGACTTCTCGGGCAAACGCAGTTAAGTTGTTGGAACAAGCTTTACAGAACATTTATATAATAACTTTGCTAATCAGAGAAAGCTGTTTTTTTTCTCACTGTGCTTTCAGACTGTTGTGAAGCCAGGGCTCCAGATACACACCTGCACCTTTATATAAGCACAAAGAAACTTCAGCTTTAGATTTTTTCAAACTTTAAGCGTCAGGATTTGAACATACAGTACATAGGTCTGCGGTGCATTAACAAATTTAAGTGGCAAGACTTGAACATACATCCATACTGGTCACACAAGGTTATATAAGCCTGTGAAGACTGTATTGACGCAGTATAAGAAGACGTCTGGTTGAGACCATGGTCCTGTCTGCCTTCCCTTCTTTTCACATAATAAAATGCAAAAAGCATTTGGAACATTTGGAGCAGTTTTGTGAGTCCAGACCATTTCTTTCACTTTTGTGACAGTTGGTTTGATTAGACACACAGAGCTGAAAATAGCTGACACAAGGAGGTGGTTGAGTGCGATGCAGCCAGCTCCTTCTGGAGGATGGTGGAGCTGGCTTTTCAGATGAAGTATGCTCAGATCATATCACTACTAAAGGGCTCTCAGTTCTTGTAAGGTTTGAGCATCAAATCTGATTATCCGTTTGTTTTGTACCATGGATGATTGATCTCTTTTTTTTCTGCACCTGTCTGTCAATATTCAGCCAGAATGCCCAATTTAAACCCCTTTTCATCTAGATGATCATGTGAGACTTAGATGTTTATTACACAAGGTGAACACTGCAGATCCTTATGAAACAGTTTGGCTATGATATCAAAGACTTTGTCAGTGGTTTGTTACAGGCCACTGCAGTGCATCTGTCCTGGTTGGAAGTTCTTAATTATGGGTTTCTGAGGTTGCTGAGAGGCAGCATAAAGTATTCACTGTTCTGTCTTCTCTAAAGCTCTAGGCCATGTCTGTGGGTTGAATTAATGATTGGGCTCACGCATGAAAACGAATTAAGGCTCACCCAAAGGCTACACTGACCTGTCAGCTGGAATAATGACTGGAGTGTAGCAGATCACTAATGAGAACAGTAAACAGTCAATTGTTCTATTGTATGCCCAGATGATGAAAGGAACTGTGCTTCAGTGTGGTTAAACTGCAATACAGCAAGCACAAGTTTGACTGTAGAACGACAAAAAAAAAAACCCAAAACAAAACATTTAGATGACAAGACAGTCCGCAAAAGAAGAAAGAGAAAAAATAAATAAATGCCATAACACTGCAATTAGTAATGGTTAATAACTTGTTGGTTGTTGTGAAAGGTCAACAAGATGGTATTTGGGAAATTATAAAAAGCAAAGAATCAAACAAGCGTTACCACAAGAACAATAAACACAGAGAATGGGGTGATGTTGAAAGGACAACACACAATAATGAAAGTTGCTGGTTAAATATGCATATAATTGAAAACAGAAACAAATGTTTCTTTTTATAAAAGTTGTATCTCAAAATAAAATTAAAGCTGCAAGCAGCATTGCGGGCCCTCGCGCACCTTGCAATCCGCGTGGCCATCGCAGTTTCCTGTCCTATACTCTCCTGTCCTATGCTCTTCTCTCCTCTCATTTCCAGAGACGTAGACGTAGACGTAAAAATATGTTTAAAAGAGAAATTTCCTGCTGCCAGTAGGTGGCGCTATGACCGTGTCATCATATTAGCATATATATCTGTTCAGACTCGGGTCCATAGCAGTACTATAAGATTGTGTCCACATTGCATGAAGTATTTTGGTGGTACTGCAGAAAATACAGTGTTTCTTTGTAATGGCGAATGGTCAACTTTGAGGCCACGCCCCGGCCACACCGTAACACTTTTAAAAGAGTTTTGGAATGCGTCTATTCCCTATGGTGTCCTGAGTGGACAAGGTGAACTTCAGCTCAATTCGATGAAGTATGCAAGGGGTGAAAAGTTTTGTAGCAGGGTCACAAATCGCCAAAAATGGCTGCAAACTTTAAAATGGCAGACTTCCTGTTGGGTTTAGAGGGGGGGTCCAAGAACTCCACAAACTTTTTTGTGCGTCTTGATGTGATAAATATGTGTGCCAAATTTCATAATCCTGTGTCAAACCGGCCAGAGGGGCTACGTGTTATAGAGCCATTTTCCCATGTGTGTTTCAAAAGTCAGCAAATTTCAAAAATTTTCAGGCGAACAAATTTTTCTACCAAGTTTGGTGAGTTTTGGGGAATGGTAAGGCTCTCAAAAAGCAATCTTAGAGGAGGGAAAAAAAATAATAATCCTAAGGGTTTCAATAGGGCTCTTGCACCATTCGGTGCTCGGGCCCTAAAAAACAACCAATATTTAGTCTTGGAATCCGAACGCTCAGTAACCTCAAAAAGGAGAAGCTGTGAGTAATTGCACACTAGCATTTACTTAATCTTTTCTAACCGTACAACCTTATTTATCTTCTCTAACAAATTGTTTCTTAAATATCACTACAGGGATGTGACATCCATGATGTTTTACCTTTTACAGTAAAATAGGATTTTATCACAGCTTGGATGTGTAATTGTTTAGCCCATACAATAACAGCAGGGGGGTCAATGTGAGACCCAAGCATGCATTTGTTATCTTCTTATGCATAATAAACCAAGTTGTTGGTCTTGTTTTCTGCTTTTTCCTATAGTGTGGGAAGATGTACTCACTGTGTTTGGTGTTTCAGGTCCTCACACTCTCCCTTTGTTGTACAGGTACGGTCTAGCAATGCGGCCATGGAGTCACATCAGCCGCTTCTTTTCATCTGACAGTGAGGAGCTTGACTAGGGTGGCCTAATCCCCACGGAACTTCATGACACACTATTCACCCCTGAAGATCCCATTCTGTTCACCCAGTAGGAGTCCTGAGTGCAGTGAAGAGGGTGTGATCCTTCAGCGAATTCACTCCTGAGCACCCTGCCAGTCGTGTTTGGAGGGGTGTCTGGCCAAGTCAGAGGGGATTCTTCTGTAGAGTGTACCAGCAGTCGCAGGTGAGTGAGATTGTTTTTGTTTGATTTTAACTCCGAAGATGTCCTTCAGTCTGTACACATAACCCTTTGGTCAGTATGAAATTACTGAGAAATAGTAAAAAGAAACACCATCCATACAAGTTCTCACAATTCTACAACCTGCAAAACAACCTGTGCTCTGGCTAACTAGCTTATTGCCTAGCTTATCGAATTAAGTTGCATAGAGAGACATGTAAGAGGAACCACCGTGTCATGAATGCGTACTTTGTATGAAGACGCTGGGGCACAAAGGTTGGACATGCTTGAGCAAGCAAAGGACGTCGCTGTCACAGCAGACCACTGGAATTCTGTGAAAAATGACATCCACTTAGGCACCAGGGCAGACTTACAACTGGAATTTGAAACAACTGGCACTAATTATGAGTTGAAATAAATTAACAGTTTGCATGTCGTTTATATGGTGTTGCAAACAAATGAAAAAAAAAAACACTATTATGTTATGAAAAATAGTTATCATGCTAAAACTACACATATAATATGAGTGTCTGGTTGACACCAGTGAGGACATCTCTTCATCTGTTTCAGTGTGAGTCACCATGAGTTTTCTGCCTATTCTTCAAAATAATGGCACTGAATGGCATCCATCTTACAGTGCTCCAACTGCCAGAAACACACAAATGAAAAAGTCAATAGTAGCGTATCTTTCCAGAAATTCTGACTCTGTTACTCAATACATTCCACTGACAATTATCACAAAATAGAAATGTTTGATTTTGGCAAGAATTGTCCCTTTAATTCTGTTGCAACCACCTGTTGCATCTATTTAGTGTAGTTGTTCAACACACTGTCTTTCCACTTCCCTTTTATTTTGCCTAGAATGAGAAGAAATACAGAATAATTAGTCAAACATAGATGTCATTAATAGCATTATTTTTAGATGAGCGGAACAGACCTGTGGTAAACAGGAAGATAAAGGTGTGAGACCTGTTAACATGTTGTCGTTCTGCTGCGCTTTTGTCATGTCGTGTTAAATGGAGAGTTCAAGGAAAGCAGCATACCTTTATGATGCATCCTTCTTGTCACTCTCTTGTGCATGCTTTGAATGTCTGTCTCTCCCACTCACCCTTTCATGCTAACTAGTCTCTCTTTGCAACTGCTCCGTGTACCACAGTGCCTCCGATTTTTACCCAGGCATAAAACGTCAAACGCAATTTCCTCTGTTGAGGTGGTCAGTCTGCATTAATAAATCAGGGCTTTTGCCAGGAACAGCTTTAAGTACACATTGCGTGAGACTAAACAGCTATGTGTGATCATTTAATATAAGACAAACACAAGTGTTTAGTGCCTGAAAATATGCAACAAATCCTCAATTCACATTAGTATGTCCCTTCACTAGAATTAACCATTAACCATTCTACGTTCTGCTTAATTTGAATGTTATTTAGACATATGGCTTGTAATGACTGAATTTTAATTTGCACAACACATGCTTGAACACAGCTTATTCTGCTCGGGCTGCTTGCTAAATAAATTGAAGCCTTTATTTAATGCTTTTAATTGCACTACAGGCAATAAAATAACTCCTCTCATTCCCATTCAAAAGATGTTTGTCTGCAGAAATATACAATGCAAGAGAAAGGGCTTACAGTAAAAATAAATTATTATGGAATAAATGCACTGGCACATGTGGAATAGCTGTTGAATGCTGGAGTAAAAACAGAATAGCATCCTCCACAAAACCAAATGTTTTGAATCAAGCATTAAGTGGGCAGCTGTTATTCATTTCTATTATGGACCTCGTTGTGGTTAAGAGCGATTCTCTGGGCTGTCCTGAATAGACATATAATGTATGTGAGACTCTTAAAGAAAGGTTCTCATTTTATCAGTCCTTATAAGACTGGTCCTGTTAGGCAAACCTTGCTGCTCTTTCATGCCTCGCTCATATCACCATGGCAACACACCAGCCCCTGCAGGCGTCTGCCAAATTGACAGTGTAAAACAGAGCGCACACATCCACCCATTCATCCAACCCCCCTCTCTTTCTTCAGCACAGAGACACCGCTTATATAGTTAATTAGTTTATGTATACCTATCACACTGATGATTTATCAGCTGATATGAGTAGTCATGTGTTGACTGTTCAAATCTATGATTGCTTTGTTCTTTTTTTTCCAAGGTTTGATTTGTTAGAATTCAAAAGCAGCAAATTGCAATAGGTGTTAGTGACCAAAAGCCTTACAGGTTGAGATAGAATCAAGCGTAGGAGCAGGATCACAGTGTAGGAGGATTTAATAGACCCTTACCTGCAGGGTATACAGGCATTTTCAGCAATTGAGCTGTGATGTTGGTAAGCTGTTATAAAGCTGGAGATGACACACACTGTGACAGTTTGCCACAGTCTCTCTACATAAAGACCGTCTATGTAGTTTCAGCACACAGCGTGCATCAGAAGATAGGCTTTTTTTAGCATAACAAATCTATTATTTTTGACATTTAGCATTTAGATGAAAGAGCAGATCACCAAATGTGGATAATTGACATGACTAACATAAAATAAAATTTGCAGGCACAATACATGACCAAAAAATGTACTTTGTGATTGGATTCAGTGAAAAAATCAAATGAACAGTGCAACCTTTTTTGAAAGATTTTTTTTTTGTTCCCCCAGATCTCTAAACCATGGACTAATAGCCTGCAGTCTGCGTGGTCTTTTTAATAGACACTCCCAAAGGATTGTTGAATGCCCAAAAGCTCTAAGGCTATGTATGATGTGCTTCTCAGTCTGGCCTTGTTTGCAGCAAATAAATTATTATAATTGAAATATGGTACACAACAAAAGATTTTACATCAGAGATACAAAAGAAACAGGACTGTTTTGTGAAGTCTGACTCTATCTCACCCTGAAAATCTGATCCACATTATTAATAATAATAATAATAATAATAATAATAAAACACGTAAAATCTGGACTCAAGCATGTGATTATGCATGCTGAAAATCTATAAAAGGTAATCAATGCACTGGCATTGATGTGGATTATAGCCCAGATTTTACAAATGATAACATGGTTATAGCTTATTTTATATACACACACATATATGGTCACATTCAATTGGTGAGAGCCTTGCTGTGCTGAAGATCGAAATGATATACTCTCATTAACAGTCCCTAGTGCAGTCTAATTAGCATGTAATAGGACACCAAATCCAGCACAGGAGGCTTGTTATTTAAGGATAAAGCTCATCTCTCATTTGAATGCATTTTTCATAAGCTGCTCTAATTAAGTTTCATTAGCATTATTAATTAAACATGAAAAGCTTCTCATTTCCTCTGTGTCATAGCGTCTACTTCAAAACAGCACAGAGTGACAGTCCTCATGTAAATCTCCATCATGATATGGTTCCTCCAAAATCCAAAAAGAGAACCCTCCTGCCCGTTGTGATCCCTGAACAGAACAGGCTGGTGCTTTAAACCATTCTCATACACAAAAGTATCACAATGGGCGGTTGAGGACTCCAGCAATGGATTACAAAAGCCTGCTGCTCGCAAAACTGCTGATCTGTATCCCCAAGGTTCACCAAGGATAGCTCTGAAAGTCACAATTATTCATTCTTAGTCAAAAGCTGAAGTACTGTCATCCTCACCCCTTCAAAGAAAATCCTTTTGAAACCATCTTAATTCTGTTTCTCTGTCTCCTGTAAATCACGTAGAGCTACAATCGCAGAGCCCATCTGGCATTCTGGCAGAGGCTGGCCTTGGTTTCAGCAAGCACACTTCTTTTTATTTGCCATGATAAATACAGCTCATTTTCTACATGATAGCATATTGATGGAAAACAGTTTTTTTTTTAAATCACCTTTAAAATATCCAGTAATTTAAACAAAGCCCTGCATTATAGCTACTCCACAGAAAATGCTGCTTGTATATAAAACATGAGAAGACATATAAAATATGTAGGAATTAAACAGTGAGTTGTTTCTTATAATGCAACAATGAGTTATTCTATATCAGCATAGACACAAGCTGCAGTTTTTCTTATATCACCATGAGTACAGAACTTACTGTCATTTCCATATTATGTCATGTTCCGCAAACTTTCCACTGGATGTGGCCTGGAAAGTTTCCACCCTGTGGTGCATTTATCAAAAGAACGTGTTTATTCTCCTGCCTCGTTCTCCAGAATTAGGCAAAAAGGAAGCACCATTTGGCTGCCCCTGGAAATACAAGTTTGTACAGGACATGCAAATAAATTTGGCAATGATTTTGCAAAAGCTGGAAGTGAAACACACCTCCCTACAATGCTTTGCCTGATTATTATGGAAAAAAAAGAAACTGTAATTCTACTCGAGACAAGAGTGTGCCTGTATTCAAAGTCCCAACAGTCAAATCAATGTATGTGACCGTGGAGGTTTGGAAAAAATCACAATATCAAAAAAGATTTATGGAAGGGATGGTAAATTAGGGATGAATTGAAATACAGAAAAGGTATAGAAAATAACCGACAACAAGGACATGTTTGAAGACAGAGGATAACTGGGCAGAATGCCTGTTTTTATGCAGAAATTGTGTTGTCAGTTTAATAGGACTGTACCTGATATACACATCTACTGCTGCATGGGGAAAGTACAGTAGTCATCTCTGGTGGAGCTTTTTTTATATAAAGCACTTTGTTGAACAGTGTAATGAACACTTTGCAGCGCGGCTAAAAGACATGTAAATGAACACATAGACAGGATTTTGTTAGGATGGGGTCGAATGATTTGACACACGATTGGACAGTAAACGAACAGCAGTGTTTGCTAACAAAAACAAAATCAGCTCATTTGAAGTATACTGGTAAATACAAAAAGGTGTATTTAGCCCAGCACACAGTTTAAGTGTGAAAGTTTGATAAATATAGAAACAATATAGGCTCTATTTCATAAAATATATGACTTTTGTTTTGTATCTTTTTGGTTCACAGTAAAAATGAAATGTGAATGTGATGTCTTTCCCCTGGGTGCTGATCTTCCTCCATTCTTTCTGGTCCATAAAATTGACTGTATATTATGAACAACTGCCTCACCTCACAGTTGTTGTTTCTTAATACTGTAACAAGTTCATTGAAACAATTACATCCACTAATTAGACATAGAGCTGCATTCACAATGTATTAACGGCCACGGATATGAACACATTTTTTAATCTGACAGAATCAGTTATATGGGAGTCCTGCATGTCAGGATTAAAGAGATTAAAGAGTATCAACCATACATAAAATGTACAAACATGAGTCTCTAAAAAAAACTCACTCATCCTGTATTGTTAAAATACTTGTATCCCACCTTGACAACTGTAATGCACTTCTGCTCTGTCTGTGCGGAGGCTGGCAGACCTCCAGATTGTGGAAAAAGCTGCTGCTAGGTTATTTTAGAGAAGCCTACACACACAGCAGACATTTCTCTGAACCGGCTGTCCGTTACTGTTATGTGTCTGTTGATTCTTCCTGATTTTAGGTCAAACTGATTACCCACAATTCTACAGTGTGTCAGATTGAAGCCATTCCAACCCCAACACACACACTTCAGTTGGTAAAGTCAGTGCAACTTTTGGTTCTTCCATTTCATGCAATTAAACTTTTTTATTCTTATCATTAGTTGTGGATATACATTGTGTTATAATGTTGATGAATACAAATCAAGAGGAATGATCAATAACAATGTAACCTAAAGTAGGGGAACGCTTTAGTATTTTTTCTTTTCTTTCACACACAGTCTGAGCTCTTTCAAAGTTTAAATCCATATTCCCGAATGGCAGCCGTCACAGACTTGTATCATTGTCTTAGTGGAAGAGCTCTCCCCTTGTCAGCTTTCTACACTGAAGCTTCTTGATTTTCTTGTATTACATTGTGATCCACCAGCAGCACTTCTTTTAAATCAGAAAACACAAGCCATTATTTTAACAGCAGACCTCACTGTTTTTTGGGGGGAGGAGGAGGAGCTGAAGACTCTGAGTGTTTCACTCGCTCCAGTTGTTCTTTTATCTTTGATAGGAAATGGAGGACCCTAGTCTCACCCCAAGGTTGCAAATCGCTCCCTTAAAAATGACGAGGTTGTCCCTTGAAGTGTTGTAACAAATCTGCTTTGCATCAGTTGGTTCCTGATGCAGCCAGCTGACACCTTGATCATTTGGAGTGTCTTGTGAATAAATGCATGGATTCCTGGAAACACATAGCTCGATGGCACTGTACTGTTGTGTTACTCAAGAACATGTCATTGACAATCTATGCCGAGTATTCTCTTTTATCTTTTGGAAAAAAAAGACTAAGCTGAATACTCATATATAAAGGACACATTTTGAATGTATTTTACTCATTTTAAGTTCAGCCAATAGACTTCTTTTTTTTCTTATTGGTAGCTGATTTAACTGTACTCTCTTTTGTGTGTGTTGTTATGGTGATGGCAAATCATCAGACTGCTAAAATTCATTGCGAGGACTACTCCTGTAATCTCAGCATTCCTCATGTTACCCCTGCAATTTCAATCACAACATGGACTAACACAGGGAGGGCTCAAATCACAGACGGAACTAGGTAACTGTGCTAACAACGTCGAGCCCCCTGGTTGATTACCTGCCAGCGTGCCTGTTGGAAATGAAATGATACGACAAACTATTTTTAGTGCCGGCCCACATACTGGATTTTACCATTCAGATTACCAAAACCAAAAATTGACAGTGAACACCAAAATACTCCCTTTGAGAACACTGGAAATGCTGTCGTGTTTTACAGATAAATAAGATTTTGGTTATTGCTATTTTAATCAAATAGTGCAAGGAAAACCAAAATAGAAAGTATTTTCTTACTGAATATACCTTTACTTTAAAAATTCACTACTCCTACTTGGGCCAGATACTTGTTGTAGGTTACAAATCGAACAAAGAGAATAAAAGATCCTCATTCTGTGTTCACCAGGAAATGGATAACATGACTTCACCCCTCTGAGCTGCACATTTTAGGCTAAGTGATTGCCAGACTGTGGCTGGTTCTTCTTCCTTTTAAAAATGAAGGATTTCTTCTCAAGTTGATGCCAGGGCAGGGCTAACCATTGTTAGTGTACAATGTTGACTGAAAGACTGCACAGAACGCTTGGAGAAAGAATAAACTTCTAACTTTGAACCCCTTTTAGAGCAGTGAAGCAGCAGTTTTCCTCCCTGCATGATATAAACTCACTCTAGGGTGTTTTCTATAGATGGAGTCTTCGGTTTTCAGTGGCGGTTGCACTCGGGTTGAACTGGTCTAATTTGCTCATACAAAATCTCAAATCAAACAAATAAACTGTCAAAATAGCTTTACTTGTTTACAGTGTGGCTTCAGACATCATAATAATACCCCAAGTCTCAGTGGTCCTTAAATCCTTTCAATATCAGTTATTGTAGCATGTGTACATTTCTTCCAATCGGTGCACTAGATTGTTTTTGACAACACAGTGTGAGTTATGCATTAACATGAATTCTTAAATAAATGGTTTTATGAGAAGTTTATATTTTATTTCGCATCATGTTGTCAAGTATTCCTCGAGGAAAAGAAGTACCCCCTGTACGTAAAATAGAAAGAAATCCCAGTGGCAAGTCTAATTAAAATTCGGAGGCCAGATGTTTTGCCTTCTCTCTTTTCCCTAAAGTATTCTATTGGCAGACTGTAGCCTCTGTATTTTTCAAGAAGCTGTTTGGATTCACAATAAAGCAAGAAAAATTTCTTTCATTTTCAGCCAGTGGATATTCTTATATAGATGTCATTTGCTGAATGTGTGTTTTTTTTTTCATCCAAAATGGCCTATGAACCACAAGGGTACATGAGCTAAAGGCCTGGCTCATATTATTTCTTTGTATTTTATTACCAGCATGGCATACACAATTCTGTCTCTTTGTTTGGATTCCTTCCCCTTAGAATATTTTCTACAGTGTTACTGTATGTGTATGTTTTAGTAGCTAAAGATAGACTAGTAACATATAAGCTGTATCTATAACATTTTTTTACAATCATAAAGCAGCAAACATGTGACCTATACTAGGTAGGCCCTTATTGTTTCCAGGATATAAGAAGGTGAGCTGCAGCCTTGGAAGATGTGATCATCAGCAGGTGTGCAGACCTCTATAAAAGCAGACATTTTTGGTAGTTTGCTGCTCTGGAGCATTCAGGTTAACCATGATGCCAAGAGGGAGACATAAGCAGTGGTGTTAGAGTAGAAATTGTTGTTGCACATCAATCATGGAAAGGGTTTCCAAAACCATTTCCAAAATATTTGGAGTTCAAATGTTCTACAGTGCACTAGAAGGCACTGTGTGAAAAACAAGGCCCATGAGAGGAAGTACCAGCAAATTCATCCTAAAGTCAGAACATGCGAAGAGAAGTAAAAAAACTGAATTTAAAAAAAAGCTAAATGTCAGAGTCTAGAAGCCTCCCTGGGTGTGCTCAATGTTAGCGTCCTTTACAGTGCAATTAAAGTGGGACTGAACTGAAGGTTGACTGCAGTATGATTTGTTTGGCAGGAGAAAGGCTCTTCTTTCTAAAAATGACATGGAAGCAAGGTTCACAAAACTGCATCTGAACAAACCACAGCACTTTGGGAACAATGTTTCATGGACACATGAGACCAAAGTGGAGGTGTCTGGCCTTAATGCTCACCACTGTGTCTGGCGAAAACCAAACACAGCATTTTAGCAGAAACACCACAGACCCACTGTCAAGGACAGTGGTGGAAGGGTGATGATTTGGGCTTGTTTTGTATCCAGATGACCTGGGCACCTTGCAGTCATTGAGTCGACCATGAACTCAGAGCATCAGAGTATTCTACAGGCAAATGTGAGGACGTCTGTCCAGCAGTTAAAGCTTGGTGGAAACTGGGTCAATGCAATAGGACAATGATCCAAAACTCAGCAGCACATCTTTATCAAAGTGTCTGAAAAAAAGTAAGGCTTTAGAATGGCCTAATTAAAGTCCAGACCTCAACCCAAAAAATAAAATGCCTTGCTATGCCTCCCCAGGTACATTGTATTTCATGTGTTTACTGTTGCTTACAGTGAGTCAGAAGGTTCTTTGTCCCTACCATCAATGAGCAGCATGTGTGGGAAATCTATAATCCTGATATGTAGCTACATAATAGAAGTGCTTTTTAAAGAAGAAAATTCAATAAAGCATCAATCACACAAACAATAAAGAAAATAGCATAATCTTCACCTAAACTGTGTTTGCTTCAGGTTTAATGGCATTATTGCTCACATTACCAAACCTTTTGTATAAGGTTTCTCTTTTATCTTACAAGATGTTACATAAACACAAGTGTGACTCAGACCTTAATAATGTGGAACACTGGAGTATAATGGTCTTTTTTTTTGCTTCTGCATGTATTGGAAACACATTGTTCTGTAAATTACACTCAACATGTTTAGGCATTACACAATGATAAAGCAGCATTGTAAAGTATGTGTTAGAAACCTTGACCAGTACAAACAGACAGCGCACACCTCCTGAACTGTTTATTCAGAATAAAATGGAAATAATGATTTTTCTTTTTTCTTTCTTTTTTTTTTTTTACAAAACAGCTCTGCTCAGTCTAGACATCAAATGAAACATCACAGGTACACAAGTGGAAAGAGAAGTACAAGTGAATAGGTATTACCAAGGACTTTTATTTTATTTTATTTTTTTGAAGAAATTATTTTTCAAGTTAAAACTGTATTAAGGTTCTGTTATGGCTAGTTATAACATTTAGGGAAATCATAGCATAATTTATCAGAATGTAGTGGATGCCTACAGGGATATACATGATTTTTACTGCAAATACCTACTCACACGAATCATTTAAATTCATTAGCGACCTCGAATTAGTGCAGATGCTGTCAGATTATGTTCGCCGATCGCCATCAAATAAATAAATAAAAATTTTGTAAGACCTGTGGGTTGAAATTTGTTGATGAACTTCATTTAAGCTCATTAAACATAAAGAGTTAATTATGTAGGAGGCTTAAATGGTCAAAATAAAGTTCTTGAGAATAGAGAGAGAAGTAATGTCACCTTTACCTGGTGCTTCGGTGCCTTTGAATATACGTAGATGCGTGGGTGAGAGACTCAGCAATCATTAGATAATTTATTCTCATCTCAGCCAATACTTACAACCGACTAAGGCAATTAGAGGATGTAGCATTTATAAAACCAATGAACCAGTGAATGGGCCAACTTCTCTTACTGGTGGCTGAGGTCTAAAGGCTGCTGTTCCTAAGGAAACAGCTCATCTATTACTGTGTTACTGCTCTCGACGAGGACTGTGTGACAGAGAGAGTGACAGAAACTCACGCTCACGCTCAGACAGACATTCAAATGTGAAACATGTTTTTTTGTTGTTTTTATCTCATATCTGTTACAAATACGGTGTTCATTGAGTAGTATTTTAATAATTTGGAAATGATAAAAAAAGTGATTTCCTGCTGTAGCTCTTACCTAAATTTCTTCAGAGGTCTGAATCTGATTTGAACATTATTAAACTCATGGAAATGAGATCCTATTCTATCACACTGAGTAATGAAAATAACAATACATTAATACAGAAGCACTTTTCTTTTCTTTCTATTTGTGAAGCAATGTTGTGTATAGAACACGAATCACAAAATGTTCATTTGGTACTAGAACATGTTGAAAAGGACAAGATGTATTTTGTGTAAGCCAGTACAAACATGAGCCACATGAACGTAACCGGATTTGTTCAGTCACTTCAAACATCGGAGCTGTCTGCAGCTTAAGCAGGTAAATGCTTCACAGGTCTTATGAGTGTCTTATGAACACCTGAATCATTTGAGGATGAAGCATGTAGCATGTCATGTTGTAGTCATGTTAACTAGCTTTCTTCATAAACAACCATTCACAATCAAACACACTATAACATCTTAACCTCACACACACATATTTTAAGTGGTGTAACTGAGTATTGGGATACTTAAAGCAATATTAAATGCTCTCAGGCTCCCCCTCTGTTTGGGAGGTTTTTTGGTAGTAGCCTTCTCCATTAATGCTGTAAAATGTGTATTTATTTACAACTTGATGAAAAGGGAACCAGCATGTCTTGAAAAAAACAATGTACGTAGATCACCCTTTCACTAACACAACCCAACATCAATACACTCAGAAACATGCAACATAAAAGCTAAGCAATTACACTTTATAAAAATGTATCTCTACTAATCCAACAGCAACAAGGGTGCATCACCATCACACATACATCTATTTTCCTCTCTCAGCTTTTGCTAATGAACATGACCACAGACATATTTACTCTTGTCTGGAATATTGCTCAGTAACTTTCTTGCTTTCTATTCCTAGTTAACTCAGACAGGTTCCGCTTTGTTTTCTTTGGCTTGGCTTTGCCATAATGTCCGCTCAGAAAATAACAAGTCACAGTTATAGATAAATGCTGACTAACTTCACCTTCAAGCAGCATTAGAGCCATACTTACACAGTACGTAGAGCAACATAATGCAAAGGCAGATGCTCCAGACCAGCTCAAGCTCTGGAGGAGGGAGCATTCAAACTGTTGTGAGCAAAATGCTACTTAAAGATTATTACCTTAATTCCATGGTCCTTTTTGGAAAGTCCCAGACACTTTTTGCATCTTTTTCATCCACATACTGATGCTGTCCTACATTTGTCTACATGTGGTTGTACATAAGATTACATGATGTCAAAAGGTCAGCCTTTATGAAGGCTAATTACCTGACCAGCCTGGCAGCCTTATCAATATACAGTATGGTTAGCATACTGTACATTGTTAAATCATAGCATGCTATTTCTATACATTTTAAAAGTTTATGTTTAACACTGTCAAATGAGAAATGTATGAAAACTATTGCTAATTTGGTTGACCTTGTGTCACTGAAGCAATATTCAAAGAAAGAAAAGTGTTAACCTTATTCCTTACACTACATTTGTTCCTTGGATGACACACTACCTTTATTACAGCTCGCAGCTAAGAGCTTAGAAAATTTAATTTACATCATCTTGATAAAAACTACTGCCATTAAAGCAAGTGTGTAATCAACTGAATGGTTTGGCACAATACACAAAAAAATACAACTTAGGAGATTTTGACAAAATAACCGCATCCCCCAATTCAATTAGTTGGTCCCCTGATTTAGACTGCAGAACTGGATGAAGGCTACCATTTGCTAATCCATTCCAATCTATAACATTTATTTATGACTGTCTACATAATTTAATCTTTTTTTAAAAAAAAAAAAAACTAAGTAGCTTAATATCCCCCCTGTCTCTCTCTCTCTGTTCTTCTTCTGTAGATGGTTAGCAGGTGTGCTGTGCAGTGAGCGGCTGTGATTAAACCCTACTGTTTCACAATCAGAAGTGTTATGTTGCTGCCACTGCATCCCTAACTGTCAGCATCCTGTGAATATAATCCCAACCCTGTGGCAAACATAAACAATGAGCAAAGAAAAAAAAAGGAATGCAAGCCGCTGTAGCTCCTGGCGTGGCTAAACACATCGCACACCTCCCCAACCCCTGTAAGAGAAATACTGACATCCACTGCTGCTGAACAGAACCCTGAATATATGCACTAAATAAGATGAGAGAGCCTGAGGATGAGACACAGAGACATGTTTACATGACAGTAACAGGATTACTTCCCCTTACAGTGCAATATACTCATTGCTGTCATAGCGCTCACTAAAGAATATGAATTCTAAAAATGTCCTAACATGTTGAATGTATGAAGTCCAGTTATGTGAGGATGAGGGAGCTATTTTCAAAGCTTGTTTTTTCCCCCAAATTCTGATGTTGCATTTCCTCCCACCTCTTAATACTCTTTTGCTAGAGAGCCCATTCTGTTAATTAACCAAACCACATGGGGCCAAACATAAGTCCAAATGCTCTCTCTTGTTTTGATTTAAGTTCACTGTATGTTCCCCCTGCTGAATGTGAGCTAGAAGAAGAGGTTGCACATGTTTTTTGTGCGAGTTGTACTGCATGTGCTGGAAGGTGAATTGCAGGTCAGACCTACACAAGAAAAAGAATAGGAACAGCTATCATTGAATTCCTATACATGCGGCTGCATACTGTCTTCTTCGTTTTCTTGTGTGAAACTCAAAGTGAAATTATAGCAGAATTGACAGCTGCTGGTTGAAATATTAGTAGTAAATTCTACAGCCTTTGTAGGTGCCAATCAGAAACACACACAAACACCCACCTACACACAAACACTGAGCTAAATCATGACAAGAATGATGGCGAATTGTTCATGTGTTGCTGACAGCTTTATAAACACACCTCTTTTAAATCTCTTCAGATGTCAGTCTGCCATTAGTAAAACACATTTCATCGTTAGCTTGTGCAGACAATGATGGCTTTAATTTTCTTTGTTTTAGTCTTTTTTTCCTCACCTGGACAAATCATAGTTACCAGGTGGTGTATTAAGACAAAGTGTAAAATGTGTTGTGTGTTAATAATTACATCAAGCCTCAGAATAATATATTAACATGTTGATTACAGTTTACAAGCCTGCCCCTGCAAAGCCCAGCATACTGTAAATAATCTTCACTTTCTCTGCACTAAGTGGTGTTTAAGGTAGTGTAATGAATTGGAAGTAGCATAACCAAATCTGTGGGAAAAGATTGTGTAGAACATTTAAAAGTGGGTGTGGGGAAGTGGTTCTTCTTTCATGGTTGACTTATATAGATAGCCTAATCAGAGTTACCTGTGAATGCAGCATTAGTCCATGCAGAATTAAATGATTTAGAAACCACAGAATGTGGAAAACAACAACAACAACAACAAAAATAGCACTTTTAGTTTCTTTTACATGAGATAAACTGTCTAAGATCTGGCTTTTGTCATCAGCGGGAAAGCGTACAATCAGCGTTCATTCTGGTCAGATGACTCTGCAGTATTTATTGGCTCCAGCCCCGATAATGAAAACATGACACCATGATAGACAGGGTAATTTTCCCCTTTTCTGGTGTGTCACAATGCATGCTAATGTTGGCATAAAAAGGATATAAGAAATGATTCCAGACTTTGCAGGGTGGAATAAAAACAAGTGTTGCTTTTTTCCCCACTGATAACATTTCAAGATGTACTGATAAATAATTATGGAAATTAAATATAGGAATTAAAATTGAGGATGATGGATGGTTTCTAAGAGTTCAATACTTGCTGCACAGCAACCAATTTAGGTTTCATATATTAGTATCTATTTTTGACCATTTATCTGATGCTTTTAGCTTTTTTACAACTAACACAAGATATCATCTATGTCCATTTATTCATTACTGTCTGAGATTTGTATTATTTTTGGCTAAATATTTCATCCATCTATCCATTACTGTCAGCTGATTATTTCAACCTGCTTACTAATCTGTTTTGACACCCTAAGAGCTGGTGATTTTCAACTACACTGCTCCAAAAAATAAAGGGAACACAATGTAACTCCAAGTCAATCACACTTCTGTGAAATCAGCCTGTCCAGTTAGGATCAACACTGATTGTGAATCAGTTTCAGCTGCTGTTGTGCAAATGGAACAGACAACAGGTGGAAATGAGAGGCAGTGACAAGCCCTATAAAGGAGAGGTTCTGCAGGTTCTCAAAGGTAGCATGAGACGGTGTCTACAACCGACAAGCTGCTCAGGTAGTGCAGCTCATCCAGGATGGCACATCAATGAGCGCTTTGGCAAGAAGGTTTGCTGTGTCTGTCAGCACAGGGTCCAGAGGAGATACCAGGAGACATGGAGGGGGCTGTAGGAGGGCACCAACCCACTACCACCTCCTTTGTGGAAGAAAAAACAGGTGGAGTGCTGACAGAGCCCTGCAACATGACCTCCAGCAGGACACTAATATGTACTTCTGCTCAAACTGTCAGAAACAGACACCATGAGGGTGGTATGAGGGCCCCAAGTGTGGCTTGTGCTTACAGCCCAACACCGTGCAGGGCGATTGGCATTTGCCAGAGAACACCGATTGGCAGATTTACTATTGGCGCACTGTGCTCTTCACGGATGAGAGCAGGTTCACACAGAGCACATGTGACAGACGTGATAGAGTCTGGAGACGCTGTGGAGAACGTTCTGCTGCCTGCAACATCCTCCAGCATGACCTGTTTGGCGGTGGGTCAGTAATGGTGTGGGGAGGCATCCAGCAGATCCTCAGACCCATTGTGAGACCATATGCTGGTGCAGTGGACCCTGGTGCTTCTGATGCATGACAATGCTAGGCATCATGTGGCTGAAGTGTGTCAGCAGTTCCTGTATGATGAAGGCATTGATGCTATGGACTGGCCTGCCCGTTCCCCAGACCTGAATTTAATAAAGCACATTTGGGACATCATGTCTCGTTCCATCCACCAATGTTGCACCACAGACTGTCCAGGAGCTGACTGATGCTTTAATCCAGGTCTGGGAGGAGATGCCTCAGGAGAACATCCACCGCCTCATCAGGAACATGCCCAGGTGTTGTAGGGGAGGTCACACACACTACTGAGCCTCATTTTGACTTGTCTTAAGGAATTTCCACTAAAGTCCACTAAAGTCGGCCTGTAATGTAATCTTTCACTTTTATTTTGAGTATGGTTCCAAATCCAGACCTCCATGGGTTAATAATTTTGATTTACATTGATCCTTTCTATGTAATCAATGTATTCCACTATGTAACGAATTCAACTGGAATATTTCATTCATCGAGATCTAGGATGTGTTATTTTGGTGTTCCCTTTATTTTTTTGAGCAGTGTAAAAAATATGATTTATTAAGCAAAACATGCCCAAATACTTATTTTATAATTTCAGTGAAAATGAGAACTCTACACAATCAGATTTTTGAATTTTTCTTCATAACCTGCTGGCACTTTGTTGCTTTTTTCTCAGGGCTCAACAGTTCAAGAATTTTTTTTTTTAAGGTTTTTTTTTTCACATCACTGCTTCTTCAATGACCCATCTGTAACTCCTGCTCCACAAGTGGATTTGCTACAGTTTTGATTGCAACATATTTTTTTGTGTCTGCAAAAGAAGAAAAGGAGAAAGAAAATATAAAGAAGATAAAAGATGTTTTTTTTCCACCACAGCTAAAATACCCTAACCTTAACCCTTTTTTTTATTATTGTGGTGACATTTGAAGAGTAAATCTGTACCAGATCACATTTGGCAGAGAACTGCTGCTGTACTGATGCCTGTGGGCTTGAGTGTTGTTGCATGTCTGGCCACACCCCATGATGTCACAGTGGGTGTTTTCAATCATCTGTCAAAGTCTGGAATGTGACTAGAGTTGCAGCATCCTTGAACATTTGTACTTACTACAGAAAGCTGTGCAGTTTTTTTTTTTGGTGCCCATTTTCATTCAGCATGGATTTGCTCATCAAAGCACACCAGACAGTGTTTTTACCTCATTTTTCCTTGCTTTAGATGTCCATTTGTGTTGTAGTGTCTCTGTTTCTCTTCTCTCTGTATTTGCCTCCTGGGAAAGTGAGCGTGTGTGTGCGGGGTGGAGGAAAAGGTGCTCCAGGTGTGGTATGTGATAAGAGAATAGATGTAAATGTATACAGATCACATTCACAGTGTAGCTGCAGCAGCAAAGAAACCATGAGCTTAGAATTCTAACGTTCTGGCTGCTTATGGAGTCTCAGAGCTTCAAAGTTTTCAACGTCAGTAAAATGGAGTCTCAAAAAAACATATTTTCAAGCAAACTTGCCAAAGTATTAATTGATGTTTGGTGAATGTGTTGGCTGGACTAGAGGGAAAAAATGAGATAGAGGCTGTGATATTCAGGGCGCTGGGCGCAGACAGTGTGCAGGCTAGATTCGGCATGGCGGGCTTTCTGGGAATTTGGGAGCGTTTCAGGGCATTCTCTTACTTTCTTCTGATGCACCTATTACCCTCGCCTTGTCCTCATTTTTCCCTCTCTCTTATCCAAATATGGCCACCAGGAAAAGGTGAGTGGGAATCAAACAGGCCTGCAGTCTTTAGACTGACTAAAACAGACATCCAGTGACTTTCAGCCCACACTGTTTCATTTGAAATGGTCAATACGGCTGATGAATTCTAACTATAATGGCTGCTTTGGTTCATCGAAAGAGTGCGATTCCACATATCTGATGATCCTTAAATAATCCTAAAACATTTAGCACAATTATCTTGAAACATTGCCTGGATGTATGTGATTAAAAATAAAAACAGCTGAACAGCTTGAGACAAAATATTTAATTAGACAGTGAAAGATCATCAAAGTGCCAAAAAATCTGAATCACACAAATGGTGCTTTGAACATTTTTAATGAAATATAATGATTTTGACACAGCTGGGATGGCCACTCTGTTGTAACATTGACTCACGTGTCCCTGATAATTTTCATGTCCTCTTTTTTATTTGCGTTCGTCTGACAATCCCTCTCCTGTCTTCCTCCTTTCAGACGACTTGTGTGCCACTGCCACCTGTGAAAACACTTAAATGTTATTAGTATGGCTGTTGAAGTGCAGCATAGCAGTGGCAGTGTGTAGGCGGGAGCTCTAATATGATTGGCTCAGGGACACTGTAAGCCTGAGTGGCAGCCCTTAATGGGAGCCCTGGAGAGGTAACCCAACAGCTGTGTGTTTGCAGCTAATGAGATATGGGGGAGGAGTAAAGGATCACAGACTGGAAACACTCTGATAAACTCTTGCTTCAGAATGGCTGGGGAAGATAGAAAATCAAGTTTTCTCCAGAGGACATTGCTGAAGGCTTTCCTTTGTGACGAACCCTGCGCATTTGACTCATTGCTCCTGGTCCATTGCTTTATGCTTAAGCAATTATGATCACTGGCATCAGTGTTTGGGAAGAAAAGAAAGAGAGTAACTGTGGCGTGGGATGGATTTCACTCCCTGCTGAGCCGTGCTGATTTATAGCCCTGAGCAAAAGCATTGTTTTTTTAATTACACTGCTGGAGTTTTAACAGATGATGCCAGACATAACTTCCAAAAACATATTATTTTAACAAGTGCAATTGATACTCACTGTCTTCACTGGAAGGAAGACACCAATAAAATGTGCATTACTCCAACATCAAGCACTATTCAATCTTTGTAATTTCCTCAGCAGATACAGCTGCCCCTTCTTTATTCTAACCGCCTGAGGGTGGCGCCAAATGAATAAACTGTGGCCAAACGGCTTCCATTTTAGGCCACTCATTTTGCTACATGTAATGCATATCAACAAGTAAACTGTCAGCGCAGGCTACCTGTTACATCAAATTTAGACAAGCTGTGCAATCAGAGCGTTTAATATCAACAAAAGCAGCGATTGTTTGGGAGTAAAGAATACAAAGAGCGGAGTGATTGCACGATGCGCCTGTTTTAACAAGGTGCATTCCCCCTCCACCTCCTGTTTGAAGAGGACCCAGTTTGATAAGATCTTCTTAAACTGTAGGAATCGCACAATTTCCTGGTGGGCAGCCCTGGCATAATGTGATGTTGAGTGTGAAGTTGCTGTGTGCTGCGGTGGATGGGAGCCCCACCTCCTCCCACGCTCTGATGAGTAGAGAGAGGGAGAGAGAGAGGGAGAGGGGAGCAACTAACCTACCCACTGTATCTCACCACTTGCTCTCTGGAAATGCTTCAGATGGGCTTCTTGTTTAGGGATTAGCAATTTACGAAAATGACATTTCTGCTGCTGTCGTTTAGACATCCAGTGCGTCCTTAGAGTGCGCTCTGAGCTACTTGTACATCGGGGAAAAAGCGCTGGAGAAACTTGGACCATAGGGATGCGACAAGGAGTGCATATCTCGGCAGGAATCAGTTATTGAGGATTGAATATGGCACTCAGTTGGGTGTCAGTGTGGAAATGAGACTCTTCGTATTCCTGCTCTCTCATAAAATAGACCAATCGAACCCAAACTGATCATAAGTTGTCATTATATTCCCACGGACAGAAAGCTGCGTCTGCTCTTTGCAGGAAAAAAGAAGCCGGACGACTGCGTGGACGTAAGGATCCCTGCATTTTGATGCGGAAAGTTCCAAATACTGTGAATGGATCTTGTGGCCGCTGATTTTGATGTCAGCACTGTGACGGAGGTTTGAGGGTTAGACACCTGCCTCTGGGAGCACCGGCGGTGGACGTATCAGCTGCGGACAGATTTGGCAAACGCGACAAGCGCTCACATAGAAGTCTCTGGCTCAGGTACTGAAAATGACCGCAGAATTAACCGAGAAAGTTGCTTTGATTGTTTTAGCAGTGTGAAGGAAGTTTCTTTAGGAATTATGCTCGACTTATGCTGTCTATTAACGCAGGCCGTGGCGCAAAGAAAACAAAAATTATACAACAAGTTGTCTGCGGTGCACTTTATAATTGACGAGCACAGCATCATACAGGTTGGGCTGTGTGTGGAAAGGCAACAGTGTGTAGATATGTCACCCTCAATAAGAAGCCGCTGCATGATTGATTAGGAGATGCATCGCAATTAAAACACATCCGAGTGAGTTCTTGCCTCCCTTAGTGATGGCATGAAGTCATTAAGTCTGCGTATCATCGCACTTGAGCGAAAATATGAGTCCATGCGCTTCAATCTGATCCTGCGAACGGTTAATTGCATTTTATTGGACCATTCTGATGCTGTGAAGCAGAAAATGTGATCTACTTATATCACAGCTCTCTCGCCATTTATTTCATACTAGCTGCAAAATATCATACTAATTGCCTTGTATTAGTGGATCTTCATTTTGGCGCTGTTGACGCACGAGTAACAATTTTCTTTGAGCAAATTATTCAGACGTATAGACCGTCAGTTTTTTTTTTTTTTTGGGGGGGGGGGCAGTTTGCCTGTGGCGAGACCTTATCATTTAAGAGAGAGGGAGGGAAGAAAAAAAATTTCAACAGTGCATCCGCACGGCTAATATCTCCTGCTCCAGTGAGAGTCTGGGGTGTTGTTTCTCGCCACTCCACCGACCACCAGGCACATTTTAATAGTCTGCTCTAGTGATGTCGGTCTAAGTTCCCACACATACTGTAGGCTACAAGGCCGTCAAAACAGAGCGGAACAAAACAGGCCTATAACCCACTTAAACTCCTCAGACACACAGAATATCTATCTGTCTGCCTGTCTATCCAGCTGTCTGTCTCTTCTCCTGGTACAGAGCAGACAGTTCAGTCTCAATGAATACTGCACAACTGCATACATTGTGTCATGTGACTGAGTTCCTGTAAGAAGGCTAAGTGCATGGTAAACTGATCAAATTGTAAAAAGGCACACAAGGATTTTTCCCCTCTGCTCAAACAGGTATGTCTGCTTCAGAGAGTGAGTCTTTACAAACCAGTACAAAAGCCCTGTAAAGAAACTAAACTCTGGTTTTAGTCGCATACAAACCAAGCAAGGAATTTTAATTATACTGACCTGGCTGTTTGAAGACTGATAATGTATGAATGCAGCTTCTTTGATCTCCGTGCATTTAATGGGATTTCGTTTTTTTAGTGTGTGTGATCAGATTGACCCCACCATCAGTGTTTTTTGTTGTGTGTGTGTGGCTCAGCCTACTTATATCTAAATCAGATGCTCGTGCCCTCAGCAAGTGTTCCTATAACCAAAGGCCATTGCTTTCTCATTACCAGTGGCCAGGGTCTGGCAGGCTGTGGGAGTGTGCAGCCTAATATTTTGCAGTAAATTCTGTTGGTAGATCAGCTGTGTAAGGAGACCCATAGCTGTGATACTACCCATCATAAATCATGCTGGTGGGAGGGTAATGGATTTTACCTGTTATACTAGCTAAAGGCGCAGAGTCAGCCAATACATCAAATCACATCAGTTGAGAAAATCATTAAATCATACGTTATCTTTTCCACACTCTAGCAATGTAAGAGGAGAGAGCACATCCTGCATCAGAAATTCATGGAGCTGATTTGTACCTGGTAACAGGTGGAAATCCAGGTTCTGCAGTGTTCTGGCTGCTTGTACTGCAGCTCTACTGCCATACGTGTAATTAGTACCAAATCATATATAACATTCTTATATACTAAATATGTTGTGTGTTTTATTTCCTGCACAGCTCTCGCTCCTTCACATATTAGTCATTTACAATTATGCTTCAGTTAATTCTGAGTCATTTCTGATGGACCTGTGGAGCAGCCAACTTAAAGAGCAAATGTCACCCAGTCAGTCACTGACTTGACTCAGTCAGTAGGTAGTCTGTCTCTATGGCAACCGGAACAGGCACACATGCTCCGCACCACAATTGTAATGTTATTTTATTTTCAACTGACATTTTTTAATGTATCATTGTGTACTAAGTATTTAGCAAAGTTCTTGTTTATGTTTTTACTTCTAAGTATGTGATGATGCAGATAACATACTTTGTATTATTATTATCTTTATGCATTAATCACAGTCCTGTACTGTCTAACATATGTTTTGCATTTCTTTCAAACACACAGCTGTTGAGGTTTATTTAATATGCCTGCATTGTGCATAGCAACTTTTTGTTCACACTGTTAAGAAAACACATTAGAATTCACCAGTTAACCTTCTGTTTTTCCTTTCTCCCACTGTAAAATGTCAGCTCTCCTGAAGACAGTTTCGACAACTGCCTGTGGTGCAAAAACTTTTTTGGCAAAACACACACAGGACAGTTTTACAGCAGGGAATGATGGTCTCGCAGTCAGAGTGAACGAACAGGATCCCCCTCAGTCGGTAGAGATATTTCTGCATTGTCCTCCTGTTGGTGTAGGAGTGGGTCTGTCATGTAAGCTAAGGATGTTACCAGCTATTCAGAGGTCATTGTTATGACTGGGTTCAGCAACCCTGGCCCTCATTAAGGCAGAGAATTGTTTCCCTGGGAACAACAATTTGACACAGGCTGGTGGTGGTGATTGTAGACACGCACTGCAGAAGTTGAAATGTTCTCTTGAACTGTTAGGTCAGCTGGGTGGCCCACTGTGTGAGGGCTCCGTGTGAGACTCAATCAGAACGTTTGGATTGAGTGATGTTTAGCTGCTAGTGAAGTCTCTCACCTTATCCTCTGTGTAAAGGAGCAGAGCAAGAGAGCACCGGGCACTGAGCCTTCTGGGAGAAGTGGTGCTGGAGAGGGAGAAGGATAGATGGAGGATTGTAGATGGTTGCAAAGAGGAATGTGGGGGTTCACTATCCTTCACAGTAGAAGAAATGAAGGAACATGTAGTAGCCATGTTGTGAGGATACCACCCTCTGTCCGGCATCCAAGGTTGAACTCTGAGTCTTTTTTGTCTCTATCATTTTTAGCAAACCACTAGATTTTTATGAATGCTATTATTTTTTATTCAAAAAGCATTTAAAGGTTTAATAGATATTTTTAGAGCTACCACTGCTTCTTTTTTACTCTCTCTTTTAAACAGCAATTCCTGGTTAGAAACATTTTTCACCTACAGGTCAAGCAGTCATGTAGTCGAATATCAATCACTTCTACAATACATTTTTAGTGAAACTTGAACAAGTGACACCAGACTCCCTGAGGACTCAGTGGGCATGAGTGAGAACCACTTTCCTTCTTCTCTTTGCACCTCTCTTATCTATAGAGGTCATTGGCAGGTGAGGGGGTATGCTTGGGTGAGCTTCTCCAGCAGAGTTGGTGGTAGCATAATGGCCTTGCTGAGTGTGTCTCAGGAAACACTGACTCTACAGCATATTCTGGTCTTGCCCTGCTGTTGGTTTTAATAAGCTGGGTTTTGGCCAGGAGGTGTTGTGACTTTTGTTGGTCCTAAACTCCATCGCTAAGCATTTTTGTATGCATTCTTTGTTGCAAATTCTTCACAAGAAACAGCAGATAGCAGACCCATCAGGAAGTTTGAGACTGGCTTTTGAAGGTCCACCTCCGTACTGTGGAACAGGCTGCCTTCAGTTTTTTTTCTCTGTGCAGGAACGCCGCATGAGGCTCTGTGCTGAGTGCTGTTTCACTGGTAGAGTTAAAGTTATCTTCCCAGTTGACAGTGGGCGCCTTGATCACATTTGGAAGTATGTTTCCTTGCAGTATCTGTTGCTTCGGATCGCTTTCACAAGGCTTTGTGTTTTATTGGTTTGTCTATTTGAACAAGAAGCTTTTTGCAGCAAAAAAAAAAAAGTTATAATGGTTGTTCAGCAGACAAATGTAAAAAAAAAGTTTCTACAGGGATTCTTATTCAACACCACAGTGCTGTCACAGGGCAGCGATGTTGACAGGGTGAGTTTTAATAGCCAAAAAAGATTTCACTTCCCCAGACTCACACTCCCTGAATATCCTGACATCACAAAGCCTGATTCTGTTCTATTATCTGCCCAACTCCTTGTCATTTTTATAGTAGAATTCAGTCCTTACAGAGGCCAAGACCTTAATTGTGGATGTGACAAAGAATCTGCTTGATTTTTACAGCAGCAGACCAGGTCTCTTATGTGACAAACATTTGAACACACTGGTGGAGCTAACCCCTTGTTCCTTCCTTTGATTTTGTGCTGACTTATGTATCGCAATCCGCCTGAATCAGCTTGTAGTCTTGTGGGTCTACCCCACCATCTGGGATGGCAGATGATAACCAAGTTTTTCAGTAAAAAAGCGCTGAGGTGCAGGAAATGTCCATCCTTCTTGTATTCAGCAGTTCTAATTTATCCATTTTGCAGCTCAGGTAGTGAACTTTGTTGAGACGCGCAGCAGTCCGAGAAGACTCACATCCTCCAGTTGTGCAAAATCTCTGCACAAGTTCCCTATTCCCCACCACCTTAGAGTGCTTTGAGATGAGGAAAAGGAATTTGATGCAGTCAAGCTTTTGATAAAATATTTGTGCGATAGCTGAGGAATGTGAGATATATATATATAAAAAAGAACCCAAAGGCATGGTGTCAGTAATATCCAACCGATAAGCGATTCTGACTGAATGATGGTAAAACACATATTTCAGGAACAACATGAATTTTAATGTAAATGTAAACAAAGAAAAAAAAAGGAACACCGGTTCTCTGAGCTGCCAGGCACAGTGCCATCTGGAAGACAGGCATGAGGCCAACTGGAAGACATTAAGTCATGAGTGTCATCAACCATAACAATCATGTCACTATCAAAGCACGCCTATTCATTCTGGAAGTGGCTGCAATTGCAGGGGGACCACTGCAGCTAAACAAAACATTATGAAATCAATTAAGGTATTCATTTTTAATGGCCATTTTGTAAGAATCACTTTGCAAACTTATGAAGAAGAGATATGAAGAGATGAGAAAAAAAGATAACGCATGTGTCAAGTAGGCACAAATGACCTGTATAAGGAGTCATTTTATAAGAGGTGTATAATTATATTCTTCATAAGGCAAATTAGTTGGTCTGTTAGGGCATCTGACTGATTATACATGTACATTTCTTTAACATATCATTATATAAGCTTGTGTATTAAATAAAATTAGTTTTAGAATAGCTTTTGCTTGATAATTATATTTCCAGGTGTAATGTTTTACTGTTAGTGTCATGACACGTGTTTAGCAGTTTATCTGCTAATTATGTATTTACTCCACCCTGCCTCCCCCACCCACCCCCACCCTTCCACACATGAACACACAGAAAGCACACTCATTGTTCACGCCACATTGACTAAAGGTTCCCCTCTGCAAATGTAAAAAAAGGGACACATCAATAACTGAGCAATTAGTGCATCAATAACTTGCACTTCCAATTTTAATGTATTCAGAAGGAATTGGATTTCTCATTGGATTTCTGTATATTTGTGTTTTGTTGTCTAGCTTAATACACATTTGCTTTACTCCTCTCCAGAACGTTGTTTTAAATGTGAGTAGATGCACAATGTACTGATTGGGCACAGAGTAACAAACTAAGGTGCACCTATTCTGCTTGTTCTTTCCTTAATCCCTAAACTTTGTGTGCAGAGGTGAAAAAGGAATCTTACACAGGGGACTTCAGTATGGAGACAGAAACAAAAAAATATTTGCAATTTTTTTTAGATGAGAGCAAGCAGCAGTGCAGATAAAATGTTGACCACCTGGCTTCTTCAGCTTTACCCATGGTCTACCTCTTTACTTAATAGACCCAACAACACTAAGCTCTGCTCCTTAGGAAACCCTTAAGGAGGGTTAAACTGACCTATGGCCAAGGCCCGCCAAACAGGCCTGCCTCATACTGTACCAAATCTGGACAAATACATTTGGCATGCAGACGCTCACCAATAATCAAATGAACCTGATTTTTTTAAAATCCTTTAAATAACAAAACACTTTGTTGTTGCTCTTCCTTTATTCCCATAAATTCAGACTTTGCCCTGCCCATGAATGCCATTAAAACAACATTATAAAATACAGAAAACAAGTCAGAATAAAGATATTTGTTTACATAATATAAACTTTATACTACATATAGCGCAATATAAGATGTGACAGTGCAGCTTGATTAAACTAACTCTAAGCTCCAGTAGCTAGAGCGACAGTCTCATGGCAGTTATTCAGGAGCAACAACATAGTTCATAGTCAGAATTTAACATTCATATTCAAAACCATGTTGCACTTAAAATATCAAATGCAGCTTTACAAATCTGGTATGGACTATACATTGTGGAGTTTTAACATGCAGGAACCCAATAACATAACTGAGGCCTGCATGGTCTGACTAATACCTGAGCCTGTATCGATCAGTTTATTGAAGTGGTGCATCTCTAACTAGACTGTATAACACGCTCCAGTGAAAGCAGTGAAATCCACATCACATTATAAGTTAGTGGACGCCCATTGATTCACCATGTGCACACAAAAGTTTTAAAACATAGCCATCATTAGGTTTTTTTTTTTATTGTGAGCACCAGACCTTGATCCTTAACCTTAATGTTTGCTCCATTTTCAATTACCAATAGCACTCCACACACTCAGGTGCACACAGACACACACAGGAAATAATTACTGTCTAAAATCTTTGCAACACAAAAAACTACCAGAATTCTTTAGCTTGAGGGAACACAGATCAAAGAAGACACTAAAATAATGGGTCATAATTACAGAGTTGAAAGGTTCAAAATCAAACATAATGATTAGAGTGTTTGAGCTAGCTAGTAGGAACAGAGTGTAGATGGAAATGTGCATAATGTGCATTGTTGGAGGCTGCATGCGATGATAATGGCAAATAGACATAATCTGCAAGAGAAGAAATTACCTCTGTGACCCTCAGTATGAGAACCCTTGTTGTTAAAGACCTCTTTGATAAATAAACAGATCAAACAGTTCATCCCTCTCTACAGACAATATCTTGGCAGGTTAGCAGAACGTTTATTGTTGAGGGTAGGGTTTCATACTATATAGGTTATTTTAACATTGCTCTGCTTCCCCACTCAGTGTCTAGCAGGGTAATACAGAAATAATGAGTCTCTCAGGTTGTGAGATTTCGTATTACATTTTTATTTGATTACTCGGCTAAAACAATACACCCTGGCCCTCAAGTTTGTTTTTTTGTGTGCAAACTTGTATGAGGTATGATTTCTTGTCCAGACATTATTTCTACATGAAATTCTTAAAGGAGCAGTATTCATTGAAAGTCTTAAAGCTCAAGGAGAGAAAATAAACCATGCTGGGATATGGTTATGATTGCATTTTTTTTAAATCCCTCTTTTTCCTTTTGTTGTTGTTGTTGTCTAATTATTATTCTGTTGTGCTTCTAGGCCTGCTGTAGGGTTTGTTGTAGCTTATTTACAAAAATAATTCATTTTACAGCTGTAGAACTATAATACAACAATATAATTAACTTTTTTTCCAGATCACTAAATATTTCACTCTAATTTCTATGCTTGTTATAGTGGGGTTTGTGTTTTTCCTTTGAAAGAAAAGTTAAATAATAATTTACTATGCAGCTTGCTGGTGTTGGGAAAACAACGTTCTGACCCAGATTCTCTTTTGTCATTTTACAGGCAGATCGTCTGATGACCTAATGGAACAAAACTTACAAATAGTACTGTTTTGGGTCGTGGTGCTGCACTGTGGTTCTGCTGAAGGCAGTATCCTGTACCGAGTCCAGGAGGAGCAGCCTCCCAACACTCTCATTGGTAGCCTAGCAGCAGACCAGGGGCTACCAGACTCCGGTCACCTCTACAAACTAGAGGTGGGAGCCCCTTACCTTCGTGTCGATGGGAAAACAGGAGACATTTTCACCACAGAGATCCCCATAGACAGAGAGACCCTGAGGGACTGTCGCTCCTTGGCTAAGGGTAAGCCCTGCTACCTGGAATTTGAAGTATCTGTGACAGATCTGATACAAAACCAGAGCCCACGACTTATTGAAGGACGCATTGAAGTGCAGGACATCAATGACAACACTCCACAGTTTCCCTCGTCTGTGCTCACTATCTCTGTCCCCGAGAACACCATCATGGGGGCACTGTTCTCCATACCTCTTGCCACTGACAGGGACTCTGACAGGAATGGGGTGGCTGACTATGCGCTGACAGCAGGTCCAGATGCTGCAACCCTGTTTGGTTTACAAGTGGCTGATGACAGGGGCGGGAAGCTCCCACAGCTCATTGTCCTCGGCAACCTAGATCGTGAGTTAAAGGATTCTTATGACCTCACCATCAAGGCAGTGGATGGGGGAAACCCTCAGCGCTACAGCAGCGCCTTGCTGAGAGTGGTAGTGACAGATGCTAACGATAACTCCCCCAAGTTTGAAAAGTCAACGTATGAGGCGGAGGTCTCAGAAAACAGTCCGGTGGGGCACTCTGTGTTGCAGGTAAGATTTATTATTTAGTAAAGGTTTTTTTGGGGGGGCACATTTACACTTGCTGTCTAGATTGCACAATTACACTGCCACCTGAATTGTTTGTGCTGGTTGATTAGGATTGTTTCTAATTTTGGATTTGATTTCAACCAATTTATTAACATCTTTTTTTAACGAGTTCTTTTTGGCAGATTCTTTTACACACACACACAAAATGCAGTGCCAGTGTATAAATCCAAATTAAATATAAATACTTTTTGCTCTGGAGCTGCATTCTAAAATATTCAATATTGTCTAACAACTCTGAATGTTCCAAATCTAACCTCCAAAGCAGAACTAATGGGAGCTGAGACCACACATTAACAAGTTATAGGCAAGTTTATTTACTCCCATTGTTCTGAGGGGTATTTTTAAGTAATAGTACAAGTATTAGAGCATTAGCGCATTATGCATACACAGGTAATTAAGCAGCTTAGTGTTTTTGTTGTGCTATTATACTTGTGGAAACAGAGTTCAGAAATACACAGAGAGTGTCAGAGTGTAGGCGTAAGATGCTCTGTGTAGGATTTTCTGCTGTGCAATTGCACTGACTGTTATGAAAGAACAGCCCTAATATTCTACCATATGTTTTCTTAGGAACCTAGAAAAAGAGAAAAAGAAAAAAGGCTAGTGATATAACCATCAAAAGAAGAGAGGAAAAGCAATAATGAGATATGCCTAAATAAAGTTGTGCACATGCTGTGCTTTGAAGAGATCAGACTTCAATCGATCCATTCATTAATTCATTTAATGGCTAGGAGTTGTTAAAGAAACTCTACATTTGTTACATTTGGTTTTAAACCCAAATTACATGTTATTCATGCCATTAACCATATGATATGTTTTCATTGCAGGTCAAGGCAAACGACTCTGATATGGGCCCTAATGGAGAAATTGAGTACACCCTTCACCAAGCAGTGGACCCTGTGCCGAAGCTCTTACGAATTGATCGGTCCACTGGCATTATCTATGTCAAAGGACCCCTGGACAGGGAGGAAATCAGCAGCCTGTCCTTCTATGTGGTGGCCAGGGATAAGGGTCCTCAACCTAAAAGCTCCAAGACATTTGTAACCATTGAGGTGACTGACCAAAATGACAATGCTCCAGCTGTGGAGATTCGTGGGATTGGGCTCGTTACTCACAGTGAAGGAGTGGCTAATATTTCGGAGGACATGCCTGTGGGAACAGCTGTTGCTTTGGTGCAAGTGTCTGACAAAGACGAAGGGGAGAATGCTGTGGTTACTTGTGTGGTAGCAGGAGACGTGCCCTTCCAGCTACGCCCGGCCAGCGACTCATCCAGCGACAACAAGAGGAAGTATTTCTTGCAGACCACCACTCCTCTTGACTATGAGAGAATTAGAGATTACCGTGTGGAGATTGTAGCTGTAGATTCTGGAAACCCAGCACTCTCTAGTACAAACTCCTTAAAGGTGCAGGTGACAGATGTGAATGACAACTCCCCAATATTCTCCCCAACCTTGTTTGAGGTTGATTTTGCAGAAGAAAACCAACCAGGGGAGAAGGTTTTAGATGTTACGGCCTCTGATGCTGACAGTGGTACTAATGCCGAGCTCGTCTATAATATTGTGGCAGACTCAACTATCAAAGGCTTGTTTGAGATCGATCCAAACACAGGCGAAGTGAGAGCCCGAAGCCCGCTTGATCGTGAGCATAAAGAACGATATGAGTTCCGTGTCACTGCAGCAGATAAAGGGTCACCTGTCCATAAAGGTACAGCAACTGTTGTAATAAAAGTCCTTGACCGCAATGACAATGACCCTAAATTCATGCTTAGTGGCTACAGCTTTTCAGTCTTGGAAAACATGCCCCCTCTCAGTCCAGTTGGTATGGTGACTGTCCTGGATATGGACAAAGGTGAGAATGCTTGTGTTCACCTCTCCGTTGAGCCAGATGGAGGAAAGTTTGTTGTTCAAAATGGAACAGGCACCATTCTGTCAAGCATCTCATTTGACAGGGAGAAAGAAAGCAGCTATACATTCCGTCTAAAAGCAGTGGATGGAGGAGAACCACCCAGGTCTTCATATGTGGGCGTTACCATCAATGTGCTAGATGAAAATGACAATGATCCTGTAATCACTAAGCCCTCTAATTCCTCTTTCAGGCGTTTGTCCCCTTTAGCTTCCCCTGATAGCCATGTTGAGGTAGTGGAAGCTGAAGACCTGGACAGTGGGCCTAATGCAGAGCTTGTCTTCAGCATTGCTGGTGGAAATCCTTACCAGTTATTTCGCATCTCTCCCTCCAGTGGAGAGATCACTCTGGCAAAAGAGATGACCCGCAAACATGGTGGACTGCATCGTCTAGTAGTGCGTGTGAGTGACAGGGGGAAGCCTGCACGCCATGCCACTGCCCTGGTCCACATCTATGTCAATGAAACCATTTCAAATGTCAGCTTAGTGGAAGCCTTAGTTGGACACAGTCTTTACACTCCACTGGACAGGGACATTGCTGGTGATCCTGACAACGGTTTTGCTGCGCAGCGCAGTAACATTTTGTTTGGGAGCCTCGCCGGCGTGGCAGGCGTTGTAATGTTAATCCTGGTAGTGGTATTTATTCGACATCGCATCCAAAGAGAAACTAAGAGTGGGTACCAGGCTGGCAAAAAGGAAACTAAGGACTTGTATGCACCCAAGCAGGCACCAAAGAATACCAAAGGCAAAAGAGGAAGGAAAGGCAAACCCCAGAAGTCCCCAAAACCCCTGGGGGAAGATGAGGAGGTCAGCCTTCAGAAAAGTCTCAAGTTCAATCTTGATGGAGTCAATGACAGCCCCAGGATACACCTGCCCTTAACATATTCACCAGGAAGCCCAGATATAGGCAGGCACTACCGCTCCAACTCCCCATTACCCTCCATCCAGCTGCAAGCCCAGTCACCCTCAGCCTCTCAGAAGCACCAGGCTGTCCAGGACCTGCCCGCCACCAACACCTTTGTAGGAACAGGAGGAGATGACAACTCCACCGGCTCTGACCAGTACTCAGATTACAGCTACAAGACCAGCCAGCCGAAGTACAACAACAAGCAGGTAAGGTCACTGCTTACACAAGTAAAAGCTGTGTAGATGAAGTGGATGCTTTGTGTGCTGCATTGTGGACACTGGAAAATTTAAGAACTTACAAACACATTTTATTGACTGAGCATTTCCAAATGACCACTTTATTGTCAGTTTAATGTACTTTCATGTACTTGAAAGACTTACGATTATCATTTCATGTCACTGACTGCACCATCAGTCTTGATTGAAAAAATGAAAATAATATGTATAATAATGTAATGTAGATTTGTTACAGCCACTTAATATGCAACAAAATTTGATATAAAAGCAAATTTAATTCCTGCTTAAACGTTTCTACAGAAACGTGAATATGCTTTGGTATCAGCTGTTTCCCTCATCACGTTTAATCCATGTAACTTCTCTTGACAACACTCAAGGGGTGAGAGGGATACACAATGGATGTATTTATCCAATTGTTGCACCACAAGAAAACCAAGATAGCCGTCATTTTCAGTTTTTTTGTGCGATTGGCAGTAGAGTTGAGCAGGGAAGGTCCATTTCTCAGTTACTTACTTCTGCTTTTCTGCCTGACCTCTAGTGCTCTGATCTCTGCAGGTCACTTGCTCTTATCTCCCTGCTCCTTATGCTCTTATCTCCTCTTATCTGTACAACATTTGGCAAGACTCAAATCGCCATGGAAACAGAAATATTAATAGACTCAGAGGGGATTACGAACAGAAAAATTGTAGAGTCTAGGGATAGAAAGCTAGTGTGTCTCTAGGTTTCTGTGTCATGTGCAACAGTGTGAATGTGCATCTTGGACTAGACAAGCATTTAGTGTGTATGTATGCTGGAGGGGATAAGGAAGACTACCATTATCCTTAAATAGTTTAGCTTTTATGTATAATACAGCAAAATGTCTTGAATAGATGTCTTGATCCCATCGATATGATAGCTATAGTTGCACTGTTCAAATAATATGGCAAACTTCCATTTAACATGAGAAAAAAACACCCAGTAAAAGTCAATAAGAGATAACAATCTGTCACATAACTTCAAAAAAGTCTCAAAATATAAGGTCACTGCAACAACAACAATTAGCCACCTAACATGACTGCTACCTCTGAACTACACCGGGTGAAGTATTTGTAAATCTCACAAAAACTGGATCTAACAACACTCTATTTATGTTGCTATTCAAAGGATGGCCATTATTTTGCGCTGAAAATATTTGACATTGATGTATACAATTTATTTTCATCCAAGACGAGCTGACGTGGGCTTTCAAGGCGCTTCCTACATCGCAGTGTCACACATACAAAACAGTCTGACATTCTCCCAAGGCTTTGGAGATATCGTTTGCCACATAAAAAAAATAAATAAAAGAATTAGCAAAAAAATAGAAGGGGAAAACATGCCGCTGAGTTCTGAACATGTGTAGGTGACACATTTTCTGCTGAGATATCTTCAGAGCCAGTCTCACAGTTGGCTGGTTGGTAGTTTCAGCAGATGCTAGCTGACAGCTTAGGTGATCACAAGCCTTTGTGGGTGGAGTTAGTTTAGAGAACAGTCACCACTGTCTTCTTGATGGACAACATAAGGGACCAAAATGACTGCAAGCCACAGGGTGTGTCTGGATATTTGTGTGTAGTGCCAATCTCTGAGTTTGTGTGTCATTCCACTGCTTAGTAAAAGTATGTTAATTGTAACTGCGAGACAGATGTGAGCTCTCAGTATTGTCTGTGTGGTTTCTCAATATGATAACATAAATGCGTATGAGACATGACTCAAGTGATTGACGGGCTGTGCAAAAACATGGACAGATGCTGAAGCTCATGTGACATACCTCAGCAGATGTTGTCTCATGTATGGCATCCCCTCTCACATCAGGAAGAACAGATTGACCAAAATATATAATTAAAGTAACTGCCAAGTGATGTGACAGATGTAGAGTGGTGCCCTTGCTTTAATTAACTGCGCTACTCTAGACAATGGCTTTTCATTGGGAATGTGGTCAGGTGTCACAGTTTTCATCAAATTCTGTCTGAAAGTTACAGCTGGGATGTTTACAGATTATGAGCACATGAAATACACTAAGCGTGTTTATGTAAAAAACTATAGTTCAGCAGCACGGACATCATTCTTCTCCAACTCTCCCAGGCATTAATTAGAAAAACACAAAATCATGACTCAGTTTTTAAGATGCAAAATCTGATCTGAAAGCTGTAAAATTGACACATGAGTGGGTGTCTGTGCTCTGGTATGTACATCTTTGTGAGCACTAGGTTGAGTATTACACACAAATAATGAAGGCATGTTTAAAACATAAGCATATTTTGCCCTGGACTAGGTTGCGGTTAAGGCTGCAGGAAGGAATGCATCATTGCATCATTATTACAAATACAGTATGTTTGAAAAGCATGCATGTTTATTAGGAAAGGATAGATTTGACTACTACTGCTACTACTAATTATTACCAATAATAGTGTAAATATATATTATTTATACATAAGGTATGATATGTAGGCCAAAAAATGAGGTATTACTGCCTGCCCTTAAGATTAGTTTTTTTATCCGAGGAGATTTTCACTTTATAGAACAGCCTATAGTACTAGCTATAACTGCTGGTTTGAACACAGCCTAGGGATAAATAGTAGAATATTTAAATACTGTATAATCAAGAAAGACTTGTCAAGTGTGCCAAAACCCCAACAGATGTGTAAGATGTCCTAATTAGATCTCAGTATTATGCGGGCATGTGCCAGCTATATGTGCCATATTTGTTTTGTCCCACACTTGGTAGCTATAGTACTGCTATCAATTCAGAAGAATTTTGATCTTCTCCCAAGACTCAATGGTGAAATCCTCCCCCCTTCCAATTGGTTTAGATTAACCCACTTTGGTATAATATTCCTCAAATGCGGTTTCTGAGAAATAATATTGCCACAGATTAAGATAGATAAACACAGTTGATGGGAAAAAGAAATCCTCATTTCTAAAATGCTTGTTCTGGGAAGAAAGAAAGAAGAAAAAGAATCAAGAGAAGCCAAGAACAGGCTTCGACAACCAAAACCCTTAACCACAGTTATAACTAACGGTTGTCATGTACTGTATGTGTCTAGAACCAATGAAATTCAGCACCATGGACAGTGCTTTTGCTGCCAACTGTTCCAAGGCATTAGTGCAGATGGAACACTGTTGCATCATGGGCAAAGGAAAGGAAAGGTTTTAGGCATGTGTGAAGCTAATAAAGAACTCATTCCTCTCTAGTGTATTGTCAACTTTTGAAAATATACTAAACATTAATTAAGAGTGCTGGAAGTAGTGAAAGCCAACCAATACCTATGAAATCAAAGATCTCCTTTTTTTCTCTACTGTTTCAGATAGGTTCTTGGGTAAGGGGGGGGGGGGGTCTCAGACTGATTCTATACTAGATTCAAACAAACATAATGATCAATTTGAATGACAGGGGCTGTAGCATCAATGTACTGAATTTAAATAAAGGTCCTTATAGTTGCATTCATATTGCCTGCACCTGTTGTAATTAAAGTGGGGACACTGGGAATATCCCTCAGGGTCTTGGCAAGTTATACCATTCTCAGGTGTATGTCACAGTTTTGTTATTAGGCTCAGGCAGGCATCCAGGAAAATGAGGATGTTGTAAAGGAATAATTATAATATGGTGATATTATTTACAGGGTAAATACTTGATGCACAGAATGTAATGTGTAACAAAGTTAAAAAAGTGTATATAGATTAATGTGCCCAGAATGACTGATAATTAAATAATTTCAAAAATCAGTATTTATAAAAACTGTATTTATATTAAACTGTACATTTGTTCATGAATCCTGATTTCATAGATTTCATAGAAGCTTGTGTGATCCTGTTTTGTGAACTTTACTGGTTAAATTGTCTGTTATAGTCATAATAAACAGCAAGCCACCACAGTGCCACATGCTGTTGCACAGCCATATCCCAAAAAAGAAAAAAAAACACAATCTGTGCATTGCTACAATAAAGCCATGGGGTTTGTGCACCTTTGTAGTTTGTGCCCCTCTCACCCTTGAATGTGTGATATTGCATGATGGTTGCTGGAGAAACTGGTGACTCACAATAGCCATTAGAGCCGATAATTAGCCCTGTTGGGTCCAAGAAGCTGGCACCTTTTTTCACACTTCACTTAATGAGAATCTTACATTTAAGCAATAAAGCTAAGTAAGTGGTATGAAACACTGAGGGTTGTGTATTACACAGCAATCATCACTGCTTGAAAAGCTGCAAATGCATTCTTATATACATTCACACTATGCTTTTTTTATCCACAATGAATACATGTTGTGGCTCCTTTGGGCTTCTCATTCATCGCCATTCCTGTCTGTGGTTACCTCCAGCCAATCCAGTGGCTTCTGAAAGCAGGAAAGAGGGTAGAGTGAGTCAGTGTGAGTCTTAATTAACCTGCTTCTTTGTTAAGCAGGGCCCACACTTTGTGAACTTTAGGCATCCCTTTGAGCTGGGATTAGCCCAATTTAGTCCAATACTGCTGTTTGAAGTCAGCAGAGGTGTATTACAGACGAGTCTGGAGGCTAAATTTGCACTTGTTCTACAAGACTGTGACACATTATTCTCTCTTACTTGTACTCAGGACCAGTGGAACCTAGAAATCATTGGAAATATGTCATCTGCATTTCAGTGAATAGTTGGAAAACTGCAGAGTGCAGCTGACTTATTTTCCCTATCTTTTCCTATCTTGGTTTACAATCTGCCTTCCAGTATTTTTCACAGAACAGCAGACATAGCACACACACACACACACACACACATGCACAGAGAAACCACAGCCTTTTCTGCACACATATTTGCCCTGGCTGATTACCCAGAAAAGGAAAGCTAGAAGGAAAGTAAGGTAAAAAAAAAAGCATTGTAGATGCTGGAGTAATTTACCCTGCCTGTAGTGCATGTTTTGCTTACTGTTTTATTGTGTAAAAGTATGATTCAGTGCATTGTGTTGGCAGCACATTGCATTGAAAATACTGTACATTGTTCAGTCCCCTATACTGCTGCATTACCACAACGTAATAACATTATTTCTAAATGTTTACCATATACAATAGCATTCTTTTACCAGACCTACTTAAATACCCTGCATGGAGACATTAGCTCACTATAGAGTATACCTAGTTGTATTTATAACAACATATCCCCTGAGAAATGCTGCTAGTGCAGTTATATAACTGAACTTCCTAAACACCTACCTTTACTTATACTTTCCCCAGTATATTGTTAGTACATATACACACACACCTACATACCAGGTGTATCTACATCAGCGTGTGCATTAAAACAAATGGTTGCTTTCATTATAATGCATTGCAAACTAGTTGAAAATTACTTTTTGGCAGTAGTTATGGTACCAGAAGTAAGTTAAAGACACAGACCGGATTCAGGTTGCTGAAAGAATTGTATCCCTTTGGGCTCAGATAATGTGTTGTTTGTGACATAGAAGTAAACACTGAAAGGCTGCCTTAAGAGCACAAGCCAGTAATGAATGTATGGTTCTTTGATCCAGAGTTGATGGAGCTGAGACATCCCTGGATCAAACAGTCACAAAGATGACAGGAGCAGATTCTCTGGAGGAAGCTTTCAGGAAGGTTTCACTAAGTTTTTTTACTTGGAATCTGCTGCTGGAGAAAACAAATGACACAAGGGGTACAAAATGATGTGCACTTCAATGTGTGTCATGCTCACTTTCTTCCAAAAACACTGGGTCTGGCTCAGTTCATAGTTTGGACAGAAGATACTTTCAAACTGGACACAAAATGTAGACACCAGTGGGTGAAATAATTTCATGCTTATAGCCCTCAACAAGAAGGGTGATTCAGGTGTACAGCAGGAGCTGGCAGGCAGGCAGGCAGGTAGGCACGACAACAGTGGTTTGTAGTCAGGTAAGTTGCAGACACATAGATAAGAGGTACATAAGAAAAGAGATGTTAGGCAGATACTGCAACATGTAACAAGAGAAATGGCCGAACCACTAAAGCAGGAAAGGCAACAAAGCCTGGCAGTGAGCAAACCTCTACAAATACAGGGACCAATTGGTGGTGAGGAGCTGCCTGGTAGGCAGGTGATAGGGTCAGGTGATCTCCGATGGGGCAAAGAGAAGAAGAAGAGGAGCTGTGACAAACACAGGAAATATTCCAGACAAGCCAGAGACAGAGTGTGTCAGTTTGAAGCTGCACAGAAAGAGAGAAAGATGACGCAAACGGCACCATGACTCGCACTAGATGTTATGCTGGATGTGTATGTGTGTAGTGAAGCTGTGGGTCTGTGAGGCATTTTTTTTACAGACAAATGTATAAAAACTTCTGCTGCTGGGGAGGGATTCTGTTACAGGTCTGAATTATAGAGGAGTCAAACAATGCAATTTTAACTGAACAAGATTTTGGCAAAGTATATTTTGAGACAATACCACAGAGGAATAGCTAACAAAGGATTCAGTTAGATTGTCAGTACAACAATATGCTTTGTGTCATTCAACAGTTGCCTGTAGTTACAACAGAAAATTGCTAAATGCCATGCATTATACTGCTGAACTACATGGGTTCTTGTCCTTGGATTGTTAGTGTTCAAGCTGCTCTCCCGTCCCAACTTACTTTCTCTCCCATTAGAAAATGAATCCGAAGACTCCAGAGCTTTTTTTTTCTTTCTTCATTATTTTCTGCTGAAGCATTGCGTTTAAATACAGTGTGCCTTTAATTTCATTTTGTTTAGGATGAGTGAACAC
Organism: Parambassis ranga; assembly: GCF_900634625.1. NCBI lineage: Eukaryota > Metazoa > Chordata > Actinopteri > Ambassidae > Parambassis > Parambassis ranga. The sequence goes on along the minus strand of NC_041034.1, from coordinate 14,877,945 downwards.
AAAGACTCGACTGGCAACTTCCCCCCGAGACAATAATTAAATTAAAGCATAGTAAAATATTCTTCATGCATCGTGAAACGATTTGGGCTTTTCCACACAGGATCATATTCATACCAAAGTTTCATACCAAATTTAAAAAATAAATGAATAAAAAAAAAAAAAAAAAAAAAAAAACAACTGTTATTCCACTTTCTGTTCCTTAGCAGTTGCTAAACTAACTGCTGCTAAATGTGGGCAATATAGACAGACTGCAAGCATCCCTCATTACCATATGTGCATCAGACGCACGTGAATATTCATAAGAAGGAAAAAACAGAAGCTTTCAAAATAATAGATTCATTCATCTCAAGTCCCTGCAATACTTATTTTATAATAAGCACTGCGGTTTGCAGGGTACAGAGGACATATGGATTGTTTTTCGCCAGACAACTGTTTGAAGTGAGTGTTAGTCCGTCAATATGAACTAATCCAGGGGGGGTTATTCACAAGAAGAAGAGCAAGGGAGGGAAAACCATGAACTTTAGCAAACAGGCTAATGTCAAGTTTAATTTTAGATTGTATTTATTTATTTATTTATCTTAATTAATTGTCTAAAAGCCAGACATCACAGAAAGAGAACTCTCTGCATGAGATCGTTGAGGCAGTGATCTGGAAATAAAAAGCTTTCGCTGATATAGTGTACGAGCTATACTTAAGTTCCAGGATGCCAAATACATGCCCGGAGTTGATTTTCTGACTCCGTTTCTTGCACTTCAGCCTTCAAAATCGAAGTTTGTCCTTGACCTTCCTGTTGGAACTGCTGCCATGGCTCCGGCAGCCAAACCTTGTGTAAGTACATTACAAAGAAGCAGGTATCTTTTTTAGACTCTTAGCTCTCTGACAGAAATAACTAGCTGGTGTAACCACACCACAAGCAGCACTAAAATCTCACACATTTTACACCAAACCAAGAAGTACTGAATTGTTTGAGAAAAAAAAATGCCTTGTGAAGTGTACAGAGAAGGAAAAGTTAAGGTGCTTTTAAACTGTGGAAAGAGTTTAGGTGCAAGATCAAACTAGGCTTTTTTATTGTATCCCCATAAATTGATAAGACAGGTGCAATGTGTAATCTGATGATCAAACTAAAGCTGATAAAAAAAAATAATAATCTGCTCTGAATATTGCTTTATTTTCACTTGGTTGTTCCCTGAGATCCTCAGACTCCACCCATCTGTGTCTACTTTGCTTCCTCGTCGCTATTAAAAATTGTTCCAGGCAGGTGGAAATAGAGGCCAATAATATTCACATAACATCCAACAGCATCCTTTGAAGTATCTAGCCAGGAGAGAGAAGGTGTGTGTTACCTTGAGTTACAGTAGATGGAGACTGATGTCAGCTGTGCGATCTGGCTGTGCACAGTATAAAAGATGGCACAGCTCAATAATCAAGGCTTATGCAGAAACGCTGGATGCCTGCTATACTCAGCACATTTTACAATTTCTTGGCAACTGCAACCCGTACCCTTGTGATTCTGTCTGTTTCATGCTCACTTGAAGGCTGAAGCACTTAAATTCCAGGATACGTCCCAATTATTTGGAGGCCAATCAGCTGTCGAAACTCGGAGGGACTGTGTTTCTTTAAGTTCTTGACTGCAAGTAGTCAAATCCTATTTGACGCATGCAGTTCTTATTAATATGCATGTCTCTGGATTTATACTCGCAGACCAATGCAGGCGTGTTGGTGGAATCCAGGTAGTTGAGGAGATTAATGTATGACTTAACTGCGAGTCAGAATCCATGGACACGCCTCACTGTGCTCATTCAGGATCTTAAGTGCACATCTGGCAGGAGGCTGCTTATTATGCAGAATAAGTGGAACATGTAAGTAGGCTTGTATAGAAAGTCATATCCAATTAATGAATAAATTACAAAGAGAATATTTTATGTCCATAATTGGCTACATCTACAGCCTATATGGTATATTATACCTTCTTTGAATTGTTTTATGTGGTCTTGAAAATATGTTTTATGTGTGAGCACAAAAATAGTTTGATGTTTCCTATGAGGTAACAGAGGGGACATTGATTCTGAATACTGCCAATAAAACCTGTTTAACTAGAGAAATGACCAACATGGTAAGGGCAAGAGAAACAGCAAGAAGGCAAATGACTTCAATTAGCAGGCTTGCCCTAATGGGTGAACCATCCGTTCAGCTAAGACATAAGGATTGATTTCATTTGCACCTCACTCTCAGACTGAATGATCAGTGTAGGCCCTTTGAGACCGGTCCATCGTATGGCTTGGTACTGCCAAACTGACTGGTGTAGATCATCATTACCATAAGCAAGGACCATGTAGACTAGGATTAGGCATAAGTAAACTCCATTCTGGAGATCCCTTGTTTTTCAATAATTGTACCAGTAAAGGTTAAAATCTGCAGTTTCCCACTCAAGAAGCAGTTTTCAAACAAGGTATTTGTAAAGTTGGGAGAAAGTGGCCATTCGAAGAACCGCAGATTTTGGCTTTTTTAAGGTTGAGTACTTTTCCCCTTTTTAAACAGATTTTAACTTAGTACTGGTGCAACCTGGGGAAGTAATTTCAAAAGCAGGATGTGTCCTCAGCTGAGTTCACTGTTGTCTTATTGTGAGTTATGACATTACAATATGCAGAATGGCCGTATAAGTTAAATGAGGACTCGTGGTGTCCATTTAATTTTTCTTTGCCACAGCAAGTTTCTAATAGTCAATGGACCTTTCAGGAACATTCATCATGTCAGCTTTAATGTGGATATTATGTATTAAACATTTTTAATAATGTAACAACCTATTGATTTAAGGGCAAAAGGATTGGCGGCTAAAGTCTTCTTGATGAATGCCAATTGCAACTGAACTTTCTGTGCCACTCATCTCCAACCGCCAACCATGAACCGTCCCCATGTCATCAAAATGCTCAGCAATGCGGACTTGCTCTTTGATGTAGAGGGAAAATAATTAAAGTGATGCTAGTGATCTATATACGTATTAAAAAGTGATGGTCTCTCCCAATCGATCACATCTGATGAAATGTCTGATGAAAAGCCAGCGGTCCAACAATGGTGTGCTTTCTTTTTTTTTCCCTCAGGCTCATATGCTTTCTGAGAGTGGCACATGGTCAGATTCTGTCTTTTATGTAAAATAAATAAATAAATAAAAAAATAAAAATGAGTAACTCCTTTAGGTAAAGCTGTGTGGAAGCTCAGCTCCCTGATGGCATTGCCTTTAGCTGAGATATTATATCACCACACAACCCAGCCTCCTTACCTTCTGCCAGGCAGATTAGTGCTTTTATCAATAAGCAGCTTAGCACCAAAGTGTCCCTCAATAATATGCCATGGTATTTTTTTTTCTCTCTCTCTCTCTCTCCCTCTCACTGCTTTAACTCCTGGGCTTTTTTACATGTCTTCTGCTCTTACACATTCACATACTCACATTTCCCTATTTTCACCTCCCTAACCTCCCCAAACTGAAAAAAAATCTTCACTTTCTATAACTCGGAGTATTAACCTCTGACTTAAGCAAACACAAAGGCACTGTGTATTCTTTTCTTCAGGTCACATTAGGAACCTGGACAAGGCCCAGGAGGGCCAGAGAAGCAGCATCCCCATCAGGGATGCTACCCCATTAGAAGCCTGCAGTGCACCATAAAACCCATTAAGGTCCATTAGGGAAGCGCTCTGGCCCACAGACACCTTTAAGGCCAGTCAGCCACAAAGGTGCACAGTTACAAATGGTGTAAAACTTATTTGATTTGTCACCGAAGTAACATGTGCACCTCATAGGATATTCATTTATGTGTCGTATCAGGTTACACAAAAACATCCTCGAATCCTGAAGTGACAGCTGATTTAGCGACGCAGTTATAACATTATTTTTCTAGTCTCAATGCATTGTATCGCAATAAATATAAATTAGCATAAGCATTATTGAACTTTAACAGATCCCAGCTTATATTTCAGTCAACTGCCTGAACATGTTCTCCAGTAAATCACAGCTCTTTCAGCTCTTCCTTCGATTGGAACAATTGCATACAGCTGTGAGGTTCCAGCATACTGCCTCTCATGTGATTAGAGGGCTGCTTATTACATTTGATGAGCCTGACCCAAATCTTCCAGAGGCAGACACATTTTTCATAGCGCGTTTGAAATGCTAAATCCTAGATCAAGTCAAAGGTGAATCCCTGACTTGGCCACAAATTGCTATTTCTGGAGATTTTTTCTGTGGAGAAATGGGCATAAAAGGACCGCTGCGACATGTTGCCTACAATGTGGTCTTTTGGGAGATTTTCATGACATTTAATGAACAAGATCAACCACTACAAATGTTTATGCAGTTTTTAAAGCAGTTTTGATGTGTCACAACCACATATTCCCATCAAAGTAAAAGTTGTTACACATAGTCGTGACTAATGATAACTAATTTTTTTTTTAATTTTGGGGAAGCTTTGGGGAAACATTTCTCTTAGTGATAAACTGTTATGATGATGATTATTATTTTTTTTTCTGCAACCAACAATCTTGGCATGATCAACAGGTCTGCCAATTAACATCCAACATAGTTAAGTGGTTGAAGTTGAGTATGAAAAGACAGGAAGCACGGAGAAGGTCCATCTTAAAACATCAAATGAACATATTCGTGCATATGTTATCTGAAGAGCAGTCCAGCAAGCAGAACTATTAATTTTTTCTTTGAATTCTTTGAATTTTCTTTGTCCCAAGAGAAATTTACTTGAAGCAGGTCTGTAGCAAAGGCAGACTTATTGATCATAGATGTGTTCTGCTCCCTGTTTAAGATGCTGCGTTGTTCGAAAGTAACATTAAAACCCCTTCAAATGAAAAGATTCCCAGGCTCTCAGTGGACAGTACTGCATCTTTTTGAGTGATGTAAAACATTTTCTAGCTAAAATGCAACAAGGTAGATTATGCCTAACTGGCATGCACATTATCATGGCAGTCTCTTTGTAAATTATTTGGCCTACCTTTATTTGTTCATGTCAACTGTGCCTCAGGGCTGCTTTTAATTACTACCCTTTCATGTGTGGAAATATTGCCTGTGCTTATCAAGTATCAGAAGTATTACTGATTAAATTTGTCAATCAAAAAAATCAATTATTTAACTAATCATTTCTATTGTGGTGACTGTCTTCAGGGGATGTGTGAAACTAATTTAACTCTCATGCACAGTAGGGGTCAAACAGGGCCAAAAAATTATTTGCCCTGGGGCCCCCAGAGGCTAATCCAACCATAAATGGGAGGTTCAAGATGTTTTATATTTTTGTAGATTTTTGCCCTGAAGGGGTTCCATGGCACAAATCCATTCATAATCCTGTACTGTAGCACATAATGGTGTATTCAGGTATTTATATGATGACTTTTAGTTCCAAAACAATACAAGGAAAAATAAGTTGAGCGTCTAAGAAGAAGAATCACTTCAAACACATTGCTTGAAGTATTCCACTGTGCAAATGTCTCTTTCGGAAGTGGCTCTGCTCGCTTCATTTCTCTGGCATTTTGCTTTTTTTTTTTTTTTACCCCGCTTCACACCCGTAATGGCTCTTACAGTGTCAATTGCAGACAATGAATATTTTGCTTAAAAGAAGTTATGTAAATTGAAATTGATATGAATCTGCAACATTATATTTCTACAATTCACAAAGACCTTTTATGTACCTCATAACTTGTAAATGTAGAGTTAATTGGCCAAGAGCTTGCTGTTGAGCTGGTGAGCAAAAGTTCAACAATAATGTGGTTCTAGTGTGTTTGGCCCTGGATTTTAGAATAATGAGGAGCGACTCTGTGAAAAGGGTGTTGACTGGTTAGAGTTTATTTGAACATTTGATGTAATCTAATATAAAGGAATGCATTGCAAGCAGGTGAATGGGCCTGAGACCACACTAATATGACTGTGCCATTACACTAGTCATTACAGACCTAACTGCTTGTGTGCTTCTTTAATTGAGGCAGAGAAGACAGAGGAAGAAAAGGAAAGTGTCATAAGGAAATAATCTCATTAATTCTGAATTTGAATCAAAAGGTTACATCAGAATTTCTCACAAAGATTTTACATTAGAGAAACAGCCACAAGGTTGCCTTAACATTTGTGACACTTAGTATAGCAGTTATGATTATGTGAGATTTTAATTTAACTGGAGAACATTTGGACTTGTCCAACGCTCGTGACAGCTATGAAGCAATTAGACTCAGCTCATATTACTGTGGACACTTCATTCTCTTTGAGTAATTTACTGATGTTTGAACTTGGAAGAAATGAATGTGAAGGTTACAGCGTCTGACTTTATGTTATAATATTTTTCTCGGAGTGATGTGAGAAGAGCCATTATGTGTATTTGATTGGCACAACAAGTAACAATGTTTAGGTACAGTTGCCTTAAATGGGTAATTATCACAACATTCAAAGTAGATAATTGCAGGTTGGTCTTATGGAAACTCCACCCACCAATCATAGATTAGCGACCGTATCTAGGCACGGGAGCCTGCCAAGCTGTCGAGCAAGGTAACAATGCCGAAGCGCAGATGAGCTATTGCTATCTGTTGCTATTGCTACCATTGCAGCTCTTACTAGTAAAAATTAAGGCTACATCAGCTACTATATTTCACTTACCTTATGGTGCAATCATCAATTTATGATTGTGGATTCTCAGGAGTGTATAAACAGGAAGTGTGGTGTCTGCTGCTTGGTTTGTTGTTAAATTTTGATGATAATGTCTGATCGTTGACAAATTATATAATAGTTATACACCTCAAAAGTATATTGCAGTTCCCTATGCCTGGCTCTTTCAGATACCCTACTAGTTTTCCAAACATTGTGGATAATTCCCTTTTGGGAATTCAGTCTACAACTGCAACTGCAATTTCTTTTATAATGCATTTTAAAAACAACCAAGTTGAACAAAGTGCTACAACATAGATAAACAATAGAATAAAAGCAAATTAAAGGATATATTAAAACAAATGTGACTCTCCCACTCTGACACTTGATGGTCAATCTTATTGATTAGTTGTAAGGTAAAACAAATAAATAAATACATGTTTTATCTTCATGTGTTACACTCAACATGATGCTGTGGTGAAGGTCAAGAAAAAAAATCATGTCACCATCAATTCATCAGAGAGACTTCTGGGTTCGGTCTGCTTCATGTAGCACTATTGTGTGAATGCCATAATCATTCACCTCAATAAAAAAAAAATACTCTAGCTATAATACCTTTCACTTATAAGTATAAGTACCATTCCAACACTGGTGTGGTGTATTATATAAATGTGTGAATAAGCAAAAGAATTCTACAATCCAAGTATTGATTAACATGAAATAATTCTCATTGATTCCACAATCTAAATCTTGGCGATGCAGCAAATATCTCATAATGTTGCATATTCCTTTAAATATTTAATGTATACCCTTAGACATGGATTGAAATTATTGCATCCTGTGTAGCTGCAGTAATTCTGACAATACAGCATACATATAAATATGGTGTGGTGGAAAAAAACACAGGAATCTATCAGCCGTCACATATTTCAGTGTAACAATATAGAAGAATGATGAAGAGAAACAAGAGCACTTTGAATGATAAAATGCAAAAGGAACTACAGGAAACAGTCTAGGTTGTCTAATACAGAGAGGAAGGAAACAGTTTAAAAAAACAATTTTAAAGTAAAGAATAGACTCCTCATGGAAACATTCTTAACATTGGGAAACTCGATTGCTTGTCAGATAAGTGCATGTGCAGCAGAAACATCTCACAGTTAGGTGCAATAATTGCAGACTTATACCTACACACCACAAACAGTTTGGGTTAATTACACCTGGTGAAGGATGCGTAGACACATTAGCCACCGGGGACTGAACACGCAATATGATTGCCAACTACATCATGCTTTCTGAGCCAAAGAAAGTGTTTTTTAACCTCCAACTGAGAGGTTTTTACTGAGGAAGCACCACCACGATACTCATTACAGGGCCCAGGTTGGGGTAGACACTCAGCCAATAAAAGTTTGTCGAATTCTGCCTGTGATGCATCCAGGAGTGCTATATCAGCAGGCTGCCTCTGCTTCATTGCAGGAGGTACATATAAGAAGAAAGAGGGGCCATGGTCAAACTGTTCTGCAGCTGTTCCACATTTTTTTTGAGTCTTGAATATGAGTTTCGTAAAAAGACTACAATTGCACGGATAGTCCTCATGACTTATTAATTCCGATCTGAAAGAAATGCTAATATCATTTAGACATGCCTTTGGATAGGGAATTTCACTGCAGGCTATGGGTTGCCACTGTTACTGGGACAGACATTTGATTAAGCTCAGTGAGCATGTCCACACAAGCAGACAAAATTGTGTGTGTGGGAGTGTGTGTGTGTGTGTACTGTAGCATGGGTTACATCCTCATCACTAGCAATAGGAGAGAGAGGGCAGGTGCTGGCAGAGGTTGGAGGATAGATGGTGATGGGTGGTTGGCTTAGGAACGGCGAGGATCGGGGGCTGTGTTGTGGGCCAGATCTCGTCCTTGCAGTTATGAAGGAGAAACAAACTGATCTGACAGTGACAAATGAACCATCTCCTCTTCCCCAACTGCCAGTTTTATGCCTCTCAAACTCCTTTCTCACCCCTCAGTCTCTTCCCTCTTCCCCCCACCTTCTTTCTTCTTGAACGCCCTCAACCCCTATCTTATTCATTCTCACCTACCAAGCTCTTTTTCAGCCTCGCTTTCCCCTGTCCTACATTCTTACTTTTTCTTTTGTTCTCCCTGTGATGCTCTTTCACTTCTTTGCCTCCCACTATTACCTTCCCAATTCTCTTTTCTGCTCCGTTGCTTGAAGGTTTTTTACATCTGAAGAGGTCCTGCTGCATCCTATTATGCAGTAATCTTACTGGATTATTTAGTCCATTTAATTGATAGACTGATGCTTGCACACCATAATTACTTCCCTACCTCTATTTCATGTCACCAATGTGACTAACATGGCATTTAAACACTATAAATTGCCTTGCGTGTATCAAACTTTTATTGTGTTTGAGTGGAATTGTCATAGCTGGGTGCCATTAGCCAGGAGACACTAAAGTAGCACAAATGATGAAAGCATAGCTCAGCAGTGATTATTGTTGAGGTTTAATGACTGTCCTGCTCCTGTAATAGACCTTCTGGGGTGTTGAAATGAGATGCCAAGCAGAGAAGACAATTAATTGCATGGCTTCCTTTTGTCCCCGCCCCCCCATCCCCTGTGTATTGGACTGAAACCTGATAAGATAAAAGCTTAAGGCCAACCTTAATACCTTAAGAGACTCATCTGGCGTTCTTGTATTTATTGTGCATGCTTTGTGAGAGTTAAGTTGCCCTGTGTTGCTATATGACATACAAGAAGATCAATGTGATGCTCTGCAGGTGTTTTACCGATAACAAACACAGAAATCAAGAGAAGGACTTAGATGATAGAACGTTTCATGTGGAGATGTCAGTTCATAGTGATACCAGCTTGATGGATAATACTGAGGTAGGTATCTGAGTATTATTAGCACATATGAGTATGATCGCCTATAATGAAATACATTCTAACCTGTACCTGTTTATGTGGGCTCAAACTGTAGTGTTGGACTACTATGCACATTAGTTTCACAATAAAAGCTTTGTAATTTTAAGACCCATTCATTATCTGATTAGGCACTTTTTAGTGAAGGATCCAGTAACACACAGGACATGCACACAGTGTACTTTCACACTGGCCGCAAAATCTCTTTCTTTTGGCAATTTGCCTTTTTTCTGTCTCCTCCTCATATTCCAACCCTTCCACATCCTAATCCATGTACTTTTTTAAGTGTGCAAGAGTCATTTTTTTCCTCGCTTTGCTTTTAATTATTGGTAAAACAACAAAAAACAACCTTTCACAGCATTACATAATGAAATCTTTATTTTTTTTTGGCTACCAGGATCGCAGGTCCTACCTCATTTACATTTCTGAGCCTTTATTGTGAAAATATTACATTTAGCATTTTGTATTTTTGTATTTATGTAATGATAAGGTATGTCCCAGTCAGGTTTTTTTGCCCTCAGAGTCCGAGTCATTTGATTTTGAGTGTCTGCCGAGACACAACACTTCAACAAACCACCCGCAGACTGTAAATACTTCATCCATCCCAAACTGGGAAATTTCAAAAGAAACGGCTTATTAGAATCTTGAACCCAGGACTTCTCACACCCAAAGTAACAATCATACCCCTAGACTACAAGCCAGAGAGTCATTTTGTGCTGCAGATGTGTTAACATTTTTAATCAAATGAATTAAATTCCAAATTGATTATTCCACGGAAACTTTAACAGCCCTAATACATACATGTCCAAGTCCTGATTTATTTTATTTTTTTAGATACTGTATTGTACTTTACAGCTCCTGCCAAGCAGTGTCATACAATGACTAGCAAGGCGCGCCACAGGAACACACAACAGTGTGTGTTGTGTTCTTGCCCAAGAACACACAACAGTGACTAGGGAGGAGTTGGGATCGAACCACCAACCTTCCGGTTACTAGGCAACCCTGCTATACCACTGCGCCACTGTTGTCCCCAATTGGGAGGTAACGTCCGATTCCGATCGAGTCTGAAACCACGTAATCCGGCCCGATTTCCGATCACGTGATCAAAGCTGGACAACCCTAGTAATGATGCCGAAGAAGGATACAAACTGATAGCAGCATAAATGTGGCAAAAGTGAACGATTATTATTACGTGTTTTGCACAAATCTCTCTGCAACTATTTAAATATGGCGTAATTTCATCAAGCTTTGTTAAAAGAAATCAGTCAGTGGTATGTTGTGAGAGAGGACTGAAGGAGTACTTCCCTCAAGCTCATCAGTTTAATTTGAAAAGTTGCAAAAACCCTGCTAAAAGCAGTGACATACATAACTCCCTCCAGAAAAGAGATCACTATCATAACATCAGGTCTCCCTCACTGTGATAAGAGAGGCGCTATTAATTAGAAGTTTCATTTTTCTCAAAGGCAAGCTTACAAACACATTTTCTACATGGCCAATGACCATAGTCAGTATGACTGACTGCTGCAGCTCACCTCGGAGGCGCTAACTGAATATATGTCTTAGCGTTTGCGCTGAAACACATTTTTCATCATGATTAGTCTCTTACAGAAGCAAGAGCAATTTCATACCAAGGAGTTGCTACAAATAAACACAGTTAAATGGGGGAGTAAACATATTCTGTGAGAAAGGAAAAAAAAGCACCACAGTACACACTCTTGTTTATGAGCATTAAAAATGCATTGGTGTTCTAAATCATTATAATGCAAATTCTGAGTCTGTTAAGCAGCAGTACACTGCACACATTAGATGAGTGCAAATCCATCAGGCAGAGCTAAAAAATACAGTCTACTGAATGTAATTGGAATAACAAATAGTAGGCTATATTCTTCAACATATGGTCAATACCTTACAGATTGGAGACAGAAGAAAAAAAGCAGCAAAATGTGCATGTTTGCCACACCATTTCCTTTGGGCAGGCACAATATGCAATGCCATTAACAGAACAGCTCGCCACGGGTAATGGAAAGTGTGATGAATAACACAACCTGAAATAAATGCTGTCAATCAGTTAGAGGTAAAGATTAATAGCGAACAAGGCAGCTCTTAATGCATTCATCCAATTTCAATATTTGGTTTTTTCAGATGTATATCATTTTGCATATTTTTACTCCTGCAAACAGCATCGATTTTCAAATCTGATTTCTGTCTCTTCTTGCTTTCTGCTAAGTGTCAGTACCAACAAAGCACTTAGAGTGAAGACTAAAGTGTGGAATTTCAGCTCTCAACATAATGACTCTCAGAGGCTGCAAGCAGCTCATACCGGGAAAGGATTGTTTCTGGTTTTGCAGTCATATGAAATGTCATCTGGAATTTGACAAGATATGAAGAAGCAATCCCCTTTGAGAGCTCCACTGAACCGCACATTTTCTTATATTGTTTTCATGTTATAATCAAGCCCTTACGGGTGACCCATGTCATTGTGTGATAAAACTAATTATTTGCCACAAGAATTATTGTGGGCTCGGCTGTCTGGAGGTCAGAATAACTGGCAGCCTTCTTATACTATTAAACTGATTATGCAGTGTTCACTGGACAAGGATTTGCACACTGTTGTTGATATCATTGAGCGAAACGCATGCCACGGGTAATTTTTATTAGCTCTACATTGTCATTGGAAGATATTAGAAAAGCCGTTATGTGTATTTGTGTAAAAGTAAACTTGTGACATGATTAATAATGAGAACAGAGTAAATTTATCTTATACTATAAAGATAAAGGCATGAAACATTCACACATCTGCTCATTTATTTATTTGCAGCTATCATGGGTTTGCAGACATCTGGCTCATTTTTGGATGTGGTGCACTCCCTTAGGCATTTGTCCATATATATATATATATATATACTGCTGATTTCTCCCCCTTTTGTTACTTCTACTATTAGGTATGATCTGTGCAATTTAATTAGGGTTACCTAACAGCCACAATGGTAAAACTTTCCTTTTTTTCCACCTCTTTGAAGTCTTGCTCACAGTTACACTTGCATGAAAGCAATGCCCCTGATCCCATCATAACATTACTTACTACTCTATGATAAATGCATGTGTAGCAAGTTCAAAGGGCGATGAGAATAACTGTCAGTTGTTCACACTCTTTTCTTTGTTTGTTTTTTAACTATTATTTATAATTCATGTGTTCACACTCACACACTCCTGTACTTATACAGCCACCGATTGGTAATAAAACAGGCCTGCTGTGGCACGAATGTGGGGTTCCAGCTGTTGAGAGGTTTGGTGGTGCAGCTGGAGGAGGCTTGTATCTAAGTCTTCTTTATCTTCGCTCATTGATATTTCCATGGCTGCACAGTTTGAGCTCCGGGGCATCCTACAGTAGGATGATTGTCCAGCTTCCACTTCACTTACAACATGACAATATGCATCCACTGCAGCTGCATTCATTGTTGCGTTATAGGAAGATCCATTTGTGAATACAGTCATATAAATATGTCTCACATTGTGTCTTTGGAAGGGTTAAGATGGTAAGCACAGCATTACTGTTTTTTATAGTCAGAACTCTAGTAAAATCGAATCACAGAAGGTTTTACCTTCCTTTCAGCACAATCAAGGAAAGAATTTCTAACTGCAGCACTTTTTACTTCTAAATGTGCTGCAAAAAAAGTAATTTTGAATGTATAATTTCCAAGAGTGGTATTTTCAGTAGATCCTTTCTGGTGCTTGCTGGCTCAACTTGTATTTGTATACAGACACACACACAGTTCTATAGCATAGCAATCACTCTGTGACCAACTTGCATGTTGATCAGCTTTGCATCTTGCGATGGCTGTGGGGACCGAGGCTCCAGTCTTCAGCACTGATGACAATGCCTTAGAGATGAAACGTCACAAGTGGAGTGCAAGGAAGCAGAAGAGCGCAGCAAGAGGTCTGCACTAGCCTGAAAACAAATCCTAGCTGGACAGCGCTCTCATTAATCCTTCTCTCCAGTGGTTGCGTACAAAGAGGCATTGTTGCTTATTGTTTTATTTATTGACTTCCTGTCTGTCAATATGATTGACAAGATGTTGACTGTATAAAAGAAGCCCTCTGTGCAGCACTACGTATTTTTGTTACTGAATCACTATTTTATTTTGTGGCACAAAATATGTATTACACAATAGCACATTAGCATGTTAGCAAATTGCAAAATGTACCCTTGAGCCCATGCCATCCTTTATACTTTAAATAACTACAGTAAAATAAATGCCAAAAATGGCATCAACAGATAGGCAGACAGGATGTTAGTGTTTCTAATTACAACAGATTTAAATTAAGCTAGCAACGTAATACTCATTATGTTGTCCAAGGCTGCTTCAGTTTATCTTAGATATGATACTTCATGCCCTTTATATGCTGGAACAAAAAAAACATCACTTTATTATTTGTGCAATGGCCTTTATAGAAAAAAAAGTACACTTCAAGACTGGAAGTACAATTGCCTACCTATTTATTGTGACTCCACATAGACTGCTCAGTACTTATACCAAACACTTAAAGGTATCACCATCCATCAGGTGTTAAGTTATTGAAAGCTTCTGCCAGCTCTATAGAACAAACAAACAAACAAACCGGTATTGCTGCTTGTGGGTTGCTCAAGCCAGAAAAGCTTACCTTGGATATGAAGCAAGTAATCTGCTTTTGAGCTAGTGGTGAATAAAAAAAAAAAAAACAGATCTATGATTACTTGATTTGCACAGGTGATACACACTCACAGCAGCATATTTGTTATCTGACAGGAGCTGCTTATATCCTCTTGCGTGCTTCCTTTGACTATTTCCACCTTGTTAACTGGGTAGCAGGCAGTCTGCAGAGATGGATAAGCACAAATACAATATATCACAAACCCTAACATTTCAGGGTCTCTCTATTTTTTTTGTGTTTGTGAAAGCCCCAAGAATATGTTCGAAAGAGTCTACACATTTAATAGTGTATCTGTACGCCCTGGATAAGCATATGCCTTAAATCATTGTGCTGCAAGTGTGTGATAAGCTTTACATTTGCCTGCATGTTTGATCTTGTGTTCTCTGTGCATTTCACACCATGTTTTTGATCGGAACTGTTTTGTCGGTTAGTAAAATTTCTTCTATGGATTATTGTTTCTTGTAATAGAGTTTCTGGTATCATGACGTGCGCAGAGGACATGCATTTTAAACAGTAAACTTGCGTGTTTGTTTCTGACCACGCATGATTTTTTTTATTTTTTTCCTCATGTAAGCCTCACCTTCAACAAACTCTATGTTAAATCCCCTAAAGGCTAAAGGTAGGGTTATAATAATAACTCTTCCTTTTTCACTCTTCATGTATTTATCTGGCTAAGCCAAAATGTCAACGTGCTGCACAGATTTACTTGATGTCTGGTGCTGATAATAGGCCCATTTGGTTTATGTTTGCGATTAAAATCTATCTGATAGAAGCACAGAGATGTGTGTTTTTTTTTTGTTTTTTTTGTTTTTTTTAAATCCTGTCGGGGTATGTATTTGATTTTAGCCATTTGCAATTTGCTTGATTCTGTGATTTCGTGTATGTATCTCTCCAGCTGGGAGCTTGTTTGTGTCTTTCAGCTTGTCTGCGTCGCTGTCGGAAACAATCATTGACTCAGAAACAATTACCCTTATGACTTGAATATAATTCAATTAATTTCCTTCATTTCACAAGTAATAACGCATAACAGAGTTCATTTTCTTTCTGTCCTATAAAAGACATAGGGTCCCTCAAAGGAGCACTATCATCACCATTGGCTTCTATTTTTCTGCATTCTTGGAGACGCACTTCCGTGAAAGTCCTTAATCTTCTCCTCTCATTTCAGATGATTTATGAGTTCGCAGCGAGACCTCACTTTGTTTATCAAAACGTCCAGCAAAGAGTAGGAACAGAATAAGTACACTCTAAATCTTCACGTGTGTCTGTTTCTCTCACTCTCCATCTTTTTCTCCTGCCACTCACAATACTGATGATTGAATAGGTTGGGATGGAGAACGTGGCCCACACTTTCAGTTCAAATTTGACATGTATTTAATAATATGCCACAGCCCCGCTGCAGATGTCTCGACACCTCTAATCTACATCTCGGTGGCATTTGCGATTATGTAAAGAATCACACGCCAATGGGATATTTTCAAAGACTCTCTGGGAAAATGATGCCATTCAGGGCTTTATTTGATATAATGCAAAAATTTCATCAGCCCAGTCTCTCTCTTTCCTCCCAGAAATCAGCCTTGTCTTCTTATCAAAGTGCTCCTTTGGTATATGGCATTTTCTCCAGGATAAGATCAGAGGTTACGTGATGTTGCTGTGATGCCCTCCGTTTCTGGTCACAACAGTTTTCTCATTGCACGACTCTTGCAGTCCTAATTGTTGGCCTGCCTCTAGCGGTTCAGGGCTGACTGCAGTGCTTCTTTTTGGCTTTGGCCCTTTTCTCTGATAATTAAGGGGTTTCTGTAATGTGTTCAGCAGTTAGGTCAAAGAATATAGCAGGAGATGTAAGGATTTAAGAAGGAATACCTAGTTAGATAGCTTTTACTTTGGCTATAGGCTGGTTTGTGGTGGCAGTATTTTAAATATGTTTGACATTTTGAAGCTCTCAGGAGCCCGTCGGGGCTCATGTGTGTGATGTTCTTTTCAGATAGGCACCGGTTTGAGTAAAAAACATATGAGACAGCAAGTTTCGTTCATAATTTGAGGTGTTAATGTATCTAAATACACAATGTGGAGTTACCAGCTTAGCCTCCAGTTGTAACAGCATTTATGTGCCTTCTAAATAGAGGTGAGGTGACTCTTTAGCATTAGTATCAGTGCATTGGTTCTCTTCTGCCCTGGCCCACATTTGAGGCAGCATCTCTCGAACTGCATCACTGAGCACTTGGAGAACGAGACATAATCCAGCTAAACTTCATGATTTTCTTATGTTTTATCCGTCGGAGTGTGTCTTGAATTAATCATGACATTTAAACATACGCTAACACCTCTGAGCATATACTAACATTCAGTTTTTAACCCTTTAAGGAAGGTTGCTAGCTGAAGGGCTAACACCAGACTGGTGTCTTTTTCATCCCATTTTTGATGACTGTTTTTGAATGATAATTTTCTAAGCACTTACTCTTAGGGACAATGGTATGAGTTTCTAAAAATGATGCCATGGCCCCAATGATTTACATAAATGCTAAATGAAATGGTTAAATCTATAACCAAGGACAGAACTTAATCGTACAATACAATAAAGAATCACGAGCAATGAGCAGTGCATCTCTTAAAGTATTAGTAAGCAATTATTCAAATAAATAAGTATGAATATTATACCAACATACTAACATTATTATTATTATTAGTATGGGACTTTTTTGCACAACAAAATGAAAGCAACTCAAACTGGTCAGTCTACTCACTGAGATTCTAATGAAGGTTCTGGACAACAAACAAACACACACTTCCATTAAGGAAGGAATGGTAACAACAGCTCTACTTCAGTGCATGGTAGCTGAAGAGCACCATGTTATGTTGTTCAATATGGCAAAGTGCACACACATACAGAAGTAGGTATATAGTTTATGTATATAATGAAGTCTGAGATGAGAGGGTGTAGAGGAGCGCTGAGGTTTGTCTTTATTCGTTTATATATGTCTCTGCAGAAGAAGAAAAAAATGCGTGGGTTGAAGTGAAGGTGAATAAAAAGCCCAGTAAGTGATTGGAGGTATCTGCTCACCTGGGGATGGGGTCAGGTGCAAAGAGCAGAGATGGAGGGCAAGGAAGACGTATATGTGAGACTGCCGAGTAGGAGTTTGTGTAGATGTTAGAGTATCATTTGAAATGGAAGGGGGGGTTGCTAGGATACAAGGGAAGAGATCCGATGCTCTCGGAGAGCACACACAATTCGTCGGCTGGATTTGGCATCTGAAAAATTAGAGCCAATGATGAGCACTTGTTTGAGACAAAACTACAGAGCGTTAGCATATTTCTGATTTCAAGGCCAGCTGCAACATCAGCAGTTTACCTCCCAAAAAAAAAAAATACGCACTGTATATTGCAAAGTTATGCAAAATTCATCATGCTCACACTTGGTGTTGAATGGAACTATGCTCCGGTCTGCATCCGTCCAATATGACTGGGCCTGAAAGGCAAACAAATAGGTCTCTCTTATAGGAGGCAAGTCTGACACAGCAGAACGCTCTGCAACTTGTCAAAAGGAGGAATCACTACACACAACCTTATCAGCTCTATGTATGCATAATTTAAAGAGGAGATGTTCAGTAATTGGCAAGGTTTAAATATCTTGAGCTATGGTAATTGAATAGTCTCCCCACTAATGGAAATGTGTCAGACATGCTCTTACACCCAGCAGACCGCAGACAGTGAATGACGGAGCACCCGGGAAAGAGAGTGAGGCATGGAAGAAAAAAAGAAAAGAAAAGGAAATTCTGTCTTATTATTTGCTTGGCTGTAGTGAAGAAGATGTCATCATGAGAATGATTGGCTGGGTCATGTTGTTCTGTTGCCATTGAGCTGCTTAGAATTATTCCACCTCTTTCTTCTAATATTTATCTTATGATAAACTCACTGTTAGCTCCAGGGCTATCCGAGTCCTGTTAGTTTTTGTTCTCATCATAACCCTCCTGGCTATTTAGTCAGGTCTGACTGCAGACTCAGGAAAACCATTGTATCCTTTCCTGTGGGAGATGTCTTTAAACTGAAAATCATCTTAGCAGATACTTGTAGCAGACACTGAATCGTTTACTTTTTTTATCATTTATTTTAGCCGAGCGACAGCAGTTACATGTCAGTCCTAAACTGTGGTGGTAACCCTTTCAACCCCACAGCCAGTCTGTTATAATCTATGGATGTATAATAATGTATGTATGTTAGGGGTGGAATGGTTCGTATCACGGTTCTGAGGTCACGGTTTTTGGTTCGGTTCGGTTTACAATGTTAAGGTTTTTCCTACTTTAAACACTCTAGAAAAACCAGATGAGCAAAAAATACATAGCCTATTTATCCAACATTCAACATATTTAAGAATCAGTTCAGTGTTTCCCATATCATTATATCAGGTTAAGTCAATTATTTTTTAATTTCTATACAGCACCAGATAACAGAAGCCATTTAAGATAACCTTTCCTATAGAACAGGTCTACACCTTGGTCTTTTGTTAAACAAACTAAACAGCTCATGTTATTTATCTTATTTGCACGGCAGTATGTCATTTCTCTCTGCACACAGAGGCCCGATGTGCATAAACACACAGACACATGCACACACAGACACACTGTTGAACATAGAACGTGTGTTCCTTTGTCCACCGTTGCTCATTACATGCTAGTTGGATAGACTGAACTCTATGACTACGCTAGGTTAAGCTAACGTTACTGATGTCCATGTTTTTATTTTATTTTTGCCAATGAAATATGCTATTTACATCCTGCTCTGTAAGCATTGATGGGACCTTCGGCAGCTTTGCGCACGGTTGGATGCAGAGTGCTGTGGGTCTCTCTGCTCTGCCTGCAGCTGAACCTGCTGCATGAAGCTACAGTGAGAGTGACCGGCTGTGAGTGTTTTGAGGCGGGGGAGGAGCTCATGGTCGCTGCTTGTCAAGGAGAGTAGTCTGACTACAGAATGATTTCACGTCATTCTCCAAAAGTCACCAGAGAGAGTCACTAGTAGATTTTGATAAAAAAAAAAGCTGCGCAATGTAGCGAGAGAGACGCCAAGTTGCCAACACTCCTCTCCATGCTGTGGTAAAAACGCCTCCCTGTATTACTTGTCCAGAACCGAACAGAACACGCACCGAAACATGTGTACCGAACGGTTCAGATTTTTTTCCAGAACCGTCCCACCCCCAATGTATATATATATATATATATAGTTTGGTTCATCAAAACATTCAAATTCCAAGTCCTTTAAAAATGTCCAAGAAGGCCGCCCTGTGTGGCTACATAGGTTGGAGTCTGTAATTGTGTTTCCCTACTGCTTAATATACCTTTGGTGCTGCAACTGCATCATTTCAAGAAGATATTCATTGTAAAATTTGGAATTTTTGAACCTTTACACTTTACCTTTACCTTTATACTCTATTGGTTTTGGGCATGCCATTAAATGCCTTAAAAATAGGGTTGGGGTGGAAAGGGTTAAGGTAACACAATGAACAATGGCAAAAAATTTAACTTTTGAACCATCATTATATTCATATGACTGATGTGCTGGAGTCATGAGGATGGGTTGTATATGTATGTGTGAAAAAAAATGATTGAGATGTTTACACGTTCTCTGTCCTGGACAGGATTTGTTTCCATGGTAGCCAAGAAACAGTGGTAATACCTTGCCCAAAGGACCGTACTGAATATAGTTGATGATTCACTAGCAGTGGACGTGTTTTGTCTTTAATGTGTGAATAGATGTTGATCCTGGCACTTCTACATTATAGCTACTAGCTGCAATAATCCAGGGCGCTACTGAAAGTGCTCGTTCTTATAATTGGTGTGTTTTTGCCAGTTAGCAGCATTGTCTGCATATTGCGTAGACTCTGCTTATTGTCCTAATATTTTTACAGTGAAAAATATCATGTGTCTTCTCAATTCTTAACTGTGTAATAAAGAAGTATTCACAAGGTCAGCTGGTCACATCTCTGTTGTTGCGGAAAAAAATATATTTACACCATGTGAGCAGCTGAGCAAAAAAAAGAAAAGAAAAAAAGAACCTTTTTGAATTCCATTTGGACCTGGAAAACATGAGAAAAGCAGTGTATTATTCATTGTTGTTTTAGCAGGTTGTTAGCTTCAGCCTCCTGCAAGCTGGTAGCTTATCTTGTAATATTTACAGTGTCAGAGGTGTATCAGAAAGGTTGAATACTTCATTTCACGACTGGGTTTCAAATCCTTTTGTTGTGAAATTTGTTTTTTTTTATTATTTCCTTCAGAAAATCATTGCTGACATTTAAAAATGTCAAAAATGACATTGTGAAGCAGAGGTTGAACAACCTTGATCTCCTGAAATTTGACATAGACTCATGATATGGCATGAGTTAAAATAGCAAGATCTGACAATGAAGGCTGAAGTATGAAACAAGTATGGAAGAACAGATTATACCACAAAATGGGATTAGAATGTAAAGGATGTGTGCAGATCTGCATACGTTTTCTCACAGATCAAAGCTCCACCGAGGCACAGAATGGGTTTTTTTTTCTTGTGGGTGTGCAGAGAGCTCCACTGCAGTCATTCTGTGCAATCCTCAGTAATTGCTAAGTTCAATACATCTTGTTCTTTATAAATCAAATTAACACATTGATCAGCCAGGAAGCTGTCTAATAACAACAGAAAGTGGGCCAGTAGAAAATAGTGTCATCAGTCTTTTGAAGTCTCCAGCACTTAATGCAAATACAGCTTTGGCCCTATAGAAATCCTTTGTACTGGTGGTTGAGTGCAGCAGGACTGCAGATACTTGTTGTTGAACAAACGAATAACCTGACGCTGTTGTTTTAAAATAGGTGATAGTTTTTTTTTTCACTTTTCTGAATATAACTCCAGATGTCTTTGTTAACCGTTTTGTCTTTGGTGAGGTGAAAATGCAAAATGTCAGCAATCTCTCCTGTCAGACAGCAGGAGTTACTTCGGAATCAATGTCGGAAGGACGTTTCAAACTATTTCTGTTGTGATTGACTGGCATGCCAGCAGCTGAGCAACCATCAACAGCTGCTGAAATAACCCCACATGGGGTTATATAGCTGTTTGTTTTATGGTTTGATTTTTTTGTGGGTCAGGAGGATGCAGAAGGAACATTACTTAGAAAGGAATATTTAACAATCTGCCAAAAAACTGAATATCTGGGGACGCATACTGTTGAAACCAGGACATATTCATCTATTTCAAAGATGCCTCTGGACACCTTACTGTGTCACTGAAATCAGAGACACAGGCTATATTTATGTGACAGACCGTGACATGATTTTTTAGTGATTTATCCCAATCAAATAAATGGGTATTCCCCGTTTGATCGCCAAAAATTTGTATTCAGTGAGTAAGAAAATGTGCACATCTTGCTGTAGCTGGGACACAATTGAACTTTGTTGCATTAGCACCACTACATATAATGTTTCATTCACTCCTTGAACCTTTGGTTGCATCATCCTGCAGGATAATAGGCCCCTTGTTCTTTCAGCTTTGGTCCCTACTGCAAGTAATGAAACCTTATATGTGCTTAAAAAAAACAGCTAGAATTTGACTGGGGGGTGTCTAAATCATTAGTACCACCAACATAATATAGACTGCAGTATATCGGGGGGGGGGGGTTCTACCATCATATTCAGGCCATTCATCAGGTTGTGGACAAATAATTGTGCTTCACACTATTAAACTAAGAAATGGGAAAGTCGTTGTAGATAGAGTGAGAGAGAGATGGATTTGATGGGGGCTGGGAATAACAGTCTGACACGAAGAAATTAATCCTCAATATCCAGTGCTCCCAATGCACCTCCACAATTGCAGGCTCAGGCTGTGTAGTCCATTCATGAATCACTGGGCCTAGGAGAAAACCTTCAGCTCTCATAAATAAAGCAGGAACCTACTACTGTAGTGCCAATGAGTCATCCAGGTCTGTTCTCATTCAGTTTCCGAAAAAAAGGGGGTAAAGCATGACAAACCACCTCCAACACTCCTGAAAAACCAGCCATGAGTGTATTTACTCTAAAACTTAACCTCACTGACACTGCTTCCATCAGCCCAGGAGGTGCATTAGCCACCATCACAATGTGAAAACACACCTTAGTTATGAGGGAAACTCTATGAAGATTAGATAAAGAGCACACATTTAATTTCCTTTCATTGATCGATGGGGGGGGGGGGGGGGGGGGTTGTCTTGTGGATTTTGGATGCAGCCATCGATCTGAGATACTGGAGGATACAAGGCGCTTATCAGGCGCAGAGTATTTTTTATTTGAACATATGATTTCTGCCCAACTCACCAGAGATGCTTCACATCAAAATGTCACTAAAATGCCACCAGGGAAATAGAGCTATTTTTTTTCCCTAGCGTGTCTCTAATGTCTGAAGGAAGAAAACAGCTGAAATCCTGGAGTGGTTGTTCATTATCTCCATCAAATAGCACGGGTATGTTGACCTGCGGCAGTAAATCAGTTTAATTTACAACAAAGACAATGTAGTCCTTTTGTTAGCGTAGCTGAAGCTTTCTATTATTAGAGGTGCAAGAGTGTCGAATTGGGTTGGGACGTGTTTTGGATTAATTTTAAGTTAGACATTAGAAAACAGGGTAAGGTTGAAGGTTGTCTTACTGATCACTCTGCATGCAAATGCAATAAATTCAATCACTTACACACTCAAGAAAAACACGCTGCACACACAAACAACATTAGTTTGGAACTTGTGGTGCCTGTCATGCCACTGTGTGCTAAACAGTACCTTTAAAATTACTACATATATCTATATAACACAGTAGCAATGTCAATAAAAAGATGATAAAGTATCATTGGTTCGAGATTCTTCGACAATCATAAAACATGCATAATCAGCAGCAGAGAAAGAGAGAGGGAAAGGGTGAGATTTTGAATGGAAAATCAATGAGATTTCATTTTTCACATGTTCTCAAAACTTGAAAACCTTTACAATGCTAAACATAGTGTATGAATGTGTATGAACTGCTTCCTGCTCTCAGTGAAAGCTCACAAGGTTTCTTGCTGAGTTACTTGGGGAATATTCTCTTTTCATGAGATCAATAAGTGGAACTCAGCTTACTATAGACCTCATAGAGGCACATAAAGGCACCATTTTAAAGGCTATTTGGAACCGTTTTACTGCTACTGCTGTAAATTGTACTTCCTGTTCTGTATGCAATTTTAAAAGGCATAATGTCATCTACAGATGCCAACGATAGCCAGTGAATGCTATTGTATGTTACACTACTCTGTTGTGTTTCTGTCACATAAGAAATAAATAAATAAATAAAGATGGGATGTCACCTCATGTATGATGTTTTCTCAGGCAGTTTAATTATTTAATTCACACCTGAAAAAGCCCCGTAACTGTAACAAGCTGTGTCCCCTGCATGCGCTTGTCCTATGTAAAGACTCGCTGCAAAGTACAGTACGTTCAGTCATTCAAGCCACGGCTTTATTTAGAGAATTTGCTTTTGGCGTGCATTATTTCCTGCTGTTTTGCCAAACATTTTTCACTGAGTGTGTAAACAGATAGTTAAGAGCCAGTCCGCAAATTGGCTCCTATTAGATTGTTGAGAGGGGGAGGGAGAAAAAAATAAAATAAATAAATAAAAAAATTCCAATCTATGGCACTTGAAGGCAGATGAAACAAAACTCACCCTTAAAAATCACTTCCATACCCCTTAATTATATTCATTGCAGCTTTGAGTGTTTTCTTTTTTGCAGTTCTAAGAATTAATAAACAGCTGTACTCTCTGAGAAAAGAAGCCTGTGTAGGGATAAATGCCAATAAAGATAAAACACTTCTTTCTTCCAGCTATTACCAAACAGCATGCTTTCTTACTCAGTAAAGGTACGGCTATCTTGTTTGTATTATTAACTAAAACGCCCTCCATGAGACGTTGGTCTAATAAAAGGTCAGGTCCTCTCCACTGGAGGTCTTTGGTTTCGGCAATAATAACACATCCGTGGCTGCAGGAGTGAGATTCGTGCTCCTGCTAACACTGAATTCCTCTAATCTTGCAAAATTAATTGTTTTCAGGTAGCACTGAAAATGTCTAGCAGATGGTGATCAGTATTGACATTTAAGGTTGTTGTTGAATGTTATGAGAAGACAAATATGGCATGTTGGCTTTCAGGACTCTTATTGATCTATGTGACATACAACATGTTTCATAACAGTTAAAATCAAGAACATGTTTTGACATAAAAGGTCAAATAACGACTGAAAATCTGGAAAATTCAGGAGTTGACTTGCTCACAGTTTCCCCTTTTGGCCACACAATCTGGGGCTTATTATTTAGAGCTGTTAAATTGTTCCCACTGTATGTGTTTGTGACAAAAGTTGACTCCATATTGTAGAAGCCATGGGCCTTTCAATGCTCTGATGGACAGGGTCAAACACCATGATCTGTATTTATCAGCAGGGTGCTGCTCCTGTGCTGTAAATGTGATTTTAAAGCCTCTTTATCCTCTTTTTGAGGATTTGCAGTATAGCAGATCACATGTGAGTCTCCCTGCACTTAAGCTACACTATCTGCAGCTCAGTAGGCTATCCATAACAGACACACACAGACACACACACACAGACACACACAACCCCTTTCCATTTTGTTTTTTGCATTTATTGAGAAGCTATATGCTCATTGGATACCGTTCAAATTCATGAAGCAATCTGCTAAGTGCCTTAACGTTACTACTTTAAGCCAATGAAAGTATTGAGGAAAAAAAAAATATCAGTGCTGCATCTGTGTTTGTGGTCTAAGAAGCTCATTCCTAAATCACTTGTTCATTCTAAAAAAAAAGATTAGATAACCTCTAGTGTGCAGATAACAGCGTGGCGTGGTGTGGTTTGTTTTGGAATAAGGTAAATATTGGGCTTTAAATTTAAAGGCGTTTTTTTTTTCTCCAAGATATTCTAAAAACTGCTATATTGTTTGTGATAGTACACAAGAAAATGAAAACAGATGGAGACTGCAGGGAACAGCATGTTTATTCAGTTGATGTTGGAGGCATCACAAAAAAGCAGTTTGTCGATAGTATTAGGGGGAGATATGCTATATCTAATACTTCCTTTGTGGTTGTGGTTCATTACAGGACATTCAAAGAATCCTGTTTACTAATTTATGCAAAGACTACAGCTCAGATCTCTAAAATTCAAGTTCAAATCAATACCTCACTGAAAGCACTATAAAATCAAATGGAGATCATAAGCAGGATTGCAGCGTAAGGATAAGGGCCTCTCATGGTAAATGCAGAGCACTTTATACTAAAGATATACTAATGAGTGTCCATTTTATTAGACCTTAATCAAATAAGCCACCTGTTTCTTTAATTCTGTGAAGATTCATTGATGTTGTGGCATGAGAAGCAGAAGAAAAAACATATTTGAATTGTAAAGGTTAGATTTGTATGCATTTGATGGCCCCTTGTGTTTGATGCTGATCTTGGTCTGCTGGTTACAAAAGCAACTCTTGTATATCTGTAGTTAAAAATACCCGCCGATGTCAGAAGAATATGGAAAAATCTTAGAAAATAAAGAGTTTGTTGATCAGGGCTTGCGGTTATTATTGTTTGCGTCTCGCTTCTAAAGCCCCTCAGCTGTGTCATCTTATTGTAAAGATGCCTTTCCAACATGACATTATACAAGCTTACAAAAAGCAAAAGGTAATATGTAAGTGAATCTATTCTGGCAGCATGTTCTGTAACCACCCAAACAGACTTCATAGGGAATAAAGAAAGTGGGGAAGCTGGAGGGGGGGAGGCAGCCAGTGAGGAATCATGGGCTGTCAGAACCGTGTCTGTCTAAGCTTCAGGAATCCAGGAAGCTAATGCTGTTTGATGTATTAACCATGATGGAGGGGGCAGTGTCTGTGTGTTCATGTGCAGTCCTGTAAGGATTTGGGTACATTGTGTCTGAGTGTGTGCGTCATGGGCACAAGTATGTGTGTGCGTTGATGAATTTGCCCATATAATATGTGTATACGGGCAAGAATGTGTGTGTGTGTGTGTGTGTGTGTGTGTGTGCGCTCATTGACAAGTGAAAGAGGAAGGAGAAATGATGTTGTTTGATGTATTAATCATGCATATGTGGGATTGAGAGGCTCTGTGATGGGTTGCTCGGGCACTGATTCTATCTTCAATCAGGGGCTCATTTGGGTCCCTTTGTGTAAATGCTTAACATTGTTTAGCGGAAAATAAGCAGTCTGCTTATTTGTGTGTGGCATTTGAGACAGACTGAGAGGAGGGGGGGGTGTGTTGAAAGAGTGTGTTTCTCAGATTTTTCAGCATAGTGGAAGAACTCTTTTCCACAAACCAATCTTTTGATTTGATTTATCAAGCGCTTATAAGTGGCCTGAGGAAGCGTGTTATACAAGCAACACCTCTGTGTGTATGAGTTAATCAATAAAAGGTATCTATATGCTCTCATGATTTATCAGCTTCACGTCCACCCTCGTGACAGATCGCTCCAGCGGAAAGCAGAAGAATAACTGCGCCCATTAGGACAGTCCATTTTAAAACTATACACTTAATTAGTCGTGTTTATTTTGTGCTCCTTCCATCCATACTCAGGTACGAGTTGGCGCTCAGAAAGTTATTAAGGTGCAGAAGAAGAAGGTGCCTTTTTTTTCCAATTCACTTCGCCCACCTTTGCTATTGAAATCTTGTCCAAGAGGCACTCCTACTGTCTAAAATTTAATCCATGTTGCCTTTGGATTACAAATGTATTTCGTTTGACACTTTAATTCACTGCAGTGCTCGAGTTCTGTTGCCAGGCAACTCTGTTAAGGTGCACACAAAGGACCATTATAGATTTCTTGGGTGCAACAGTTAACTTGTACTTCTGTAAAAAAAAAATATTTATATATATATTGTACCATTTTGTATCCTGATAAATGCTTCCATTTGTTGCTTTTTCCCCATGTTTCCAGTGCAGTCCTCACTATGGCCTGTTCTTTCATTCCATTCAATAATATGCAGTTTATTTTTTAGCTAAATAGGCCTCCTTGCAAAAGAATAAGTCCTGCCAACTGTGTGCTCCGGCTCCTCCACAGCACTAGGAAAGAATCAAGTTGAGTGCCTCTTCTTATGCATCTATCAGACATATGTTACTAACGAGAGATGACAGCATGGCCCACAGTATTTAAATGGTTCATGGTGCTTGTTCTCTGATGGCTACGATATGACATGATGAGCCATAAATATGTCAGATATGACTCAAATGAGCTCTGAAAGGATATGGCAATAGAGTATTCATACTAGATATTCTGCTTTGAGGCCTTGTCTAAACTCCATTGTGGAGCACTCCACAAAATATTTCATCAGCAGATTAATCAAATCTGTCATCAATATCATACCATGTCTGTATCAAGTGTGTCTAATGTATTCCCCTCACAGTGTTACCCAAGCTGGAGAATGACTGTGACAGAGATGCACTTATATTTTTTTAGGAAAAGTTCCAATATTAAATATCTACACTGATGCATGTAATATTTTGAAACTTAAGCTGTCCTTGGATATATGTTGAAAATTTGGGACAGCCTGGAACTCAGCAGGGCATCTTTCTCTCTCTCTCTCTCTCTCTGTGTGTGTTTTATTTTTATTTTTTTTCCCTGGGTGGAAGTTGCCATATTTTGTTTGAAGCCTCCAGGAACATCATTGCTCAGTTGCAGGCTGTCGCAAAAAAAAAAAAGAAGGAGAGAGGGCAGGATGGAGAAGGGATCAGAGGTATAACATTTGAGGGACAGAAATGCTGTAGGATTACATGTGCATGTCCGGCAAATGGGCGATGACACCGAGGGCAGGACAGGATAGGTGTATGTGTGTGTGTGAGTTTGTTTGCACTGTGATTGAGATGCAGTCAGTGGATTACAGAGCTCTTCGGACAAAATCACGCTAACTCCTAAAGGCCTCAACACAGAAGGCAGCTCACTCAAACAGAGTAATCTCTTCATCTGAGTTCTGATATTTTGTTTTTCTGTCTGGTTTCACTGCGCCTTGGTCTTCTCAATCCCCGTGTCTGCTGGAAGATCAATGACGAGAACACATTCTGCTTCGCCAGTGGCTGGGCGCTTGTAGTCAGAGAGATGAAAAAGGTCACTATGAATCTAATTAAGCATGATTTTTTTTCCAGTTCCTTGATAAGATGGCGGTGCATGAGGGCCCCCCCCATCAGGTTGCATGGGTAAGATTACTTAGTGCAAGAATGTGAGAGGCAGACACACTTCCCAAATCGTCCAGCTCTCTCGAATGTATTGCCAATCGGGACATCTCGGATGCAGGGTAACAAATCAAGACAAGCGAGACCGTGAGAGTTGCTATTAATAGCAACGCATGAACGTCCATGCACACGCGTACACACAGGGATTGCACACTCCCGTGCACATATAAGAGGAAGTTTTAAGTATGGTTGAAGGCTTTTTCATCCCTCTCCCCAATCCAATTACGTTCCAGTTCAAACAAATGGAAGTCTATGCATGCCTTTCACCCAGATGCTGCAGCAATAGAGATATTAACTCTGAAGATGGGATGTTTGAGAGGCAATAAGGTACCCAGCAGGGAGTGGATATTGAGGATTAATTTCTCTCATGTCTGATTCTTTACTTCCCCCATCAGCCCATCTTCTTCTCTGTCTGTTCCCTTCTGGCGTTATTAACTCCTAATATGTTTTTCAGAGAGTCAGTTCGGAGGATGCTTATTTTACAGTATATTGTAGAAAATTGGATATGGAAACAATCTTCCATTTGCTGTAGCAGACTATCAAAGAATTTAAGTTGACATAAACCTTGTTCAATTGAGCTTACCGTTCCTCGCTGACACGAGTACAATGGCAAAGAGTATACAGGCCCACAGACAGCTATTACAGTGTGGTGACTGTGCAACTTCTGCCCTGGGCTTAAAAAACAGTAAA
Source organism: Parambassis ranga (assembly GCF_900634625.1). Classification (NCBI taxonomy): domain Eukaryota; kingdom Metazoa; phylum Chordata; class Actinopteri; family Ambassidae; genus Parambassis; species Parambassis ranga. Next base: position 14,848,775 of record NC_041034.1, on the reverse strand, counting down.
TATTGATTGATTAAAAAAAAAAAAAAAAAAACTTGAAGCTTGCAGTGTTAAAAAGAAAAATAGAAAATGCACTGTTGAGTGTCAGATGAAGCCGTGAGTTGTTACATACTGCTTGAATTTAAAGGATATTTATTTCGGCAGCATGCATGCCATGGCTCTGTCCTGTGACCTGTTTCTCCTTACCATCGGCACGCTGGAAAATGACTCCATTAACTTCACTTCCTGTCATGTCTTTCTGTTAAAGCATCACCTTTAAATTCTGTTTACTTTTAATTCACTTTTATTTAGCCTTGCTGCACCTGGAGATTGGATTGGAAACTTGCCCTTGGGACATTTATTTAGATAAAAAAATGTAGCTACAGTTGACCATTAGAGGGCTGTGAAGCCACAGGGCAAACACACACACACACACAGATACTGCAATTTGCAAGGCTGCCAAAGCGTCTGCTCAGCAACATTATAGAGCATGACCAGATGTGATCTCACAAACTTTGAGGCCAATTCCCGCCAGTTATGTAAAATTTGGTTTCTCTTGCTGATGGAATAGAAAATTAGGGACTGTGCTTTAAAGTTCAAATACATGCTGGCTGGAGTCTACAATATTAGATCTCCCAAAGATTTATTTTTTTGTACCTGCACTGCAGTAATATGGGCCTAATTAGGATAAATTTCATATCATATTATTGGTACAGGCTTCTATCTTCAGTCAATGAAACCAGCTCTTATCATTTCAATGAAAAGGAGTGAACTCTCCAATGGTGGAGCACTGTTTTTTTGAGGAGTTTTACAAAAGAGGCAAGTGATGTTTCAGAGGTGTAAGAGTCACACAGTGCAAATACATGGCGCCCAAAATATCCCGCTGAGGTCAGATTGTGTCAGGTTTTAAGTTGAAGCCGAATTTCAGTTTGCATTAAAATCACTGTCACCACCCTTTTCATGCGTGATGATGTGTATCCATAGCTATGATGAGTGGAGATAATGGATCCAGCAATAATATAAAGACAAAAACTACAAAAAACTCCCTTGTACCGTTGCCACTGTTCAGGCGGATTATACAAGGAAGCCAACATAACCCCCTCTGTACAGACCCGCTCTCTAGCCTTCACCCTAATGAGAACAAACCTTTGCCTTTCTACTCTAAATAGTTCTGGTTTCTAAACATTTGTCTATTTCCTGGAGCTTTCTCTGCTTCTCACTTACCCCTGTACCCTGCTGGCCTGCTTCCAAAGTACAATGTAGCCACTGTAATTCACAGTACTCTTTTAAATGCTGCTGTTGTTGTGGTTGCTGGAAATAATTTAGCCTCAAATATACTTTGGCCTTCAAGAGAGCGGTAACGTCTGGGTCAGCCGATCAACTAAATAAAGGGAGTTTTATTGAGCGTAATCATTCATCAAAGAGAAACAGATCTGAAAATTAAAGTCGGTGTGCCCTCTATGTAGGAAAATAAAAAAACGTACTGCCATCAAAATGCAATGATGTGTCAATAAAAACACACATTTGTTAAGGTCAAACCACCGTATGGAGTAAAAAATGATGTTTACGTAATATATATAAATATATATATATATATACGTAAACATCAGTTTATATATATATAGCGGACATGAAAGATGCAGCTGTGGCTCAAGTGGTAGAGCGGTTGTCCACTGACTGTGAGGTTGGTGATTCAAAGTGCTTTGAGTACCTTTTAGTAGGTAGAAAAAAGCACTATATATAGTATAGTATAAGACATACAGCTAACACAATACATACAAATAAACAAAACCCAACCAACATGCACAGTAAATACACACATGCTTCACATATAAGTAACCCAATGCATTGCATATCATATCATAATAAACTCATAAAGAGTAAATATATATATAAACATGGCTCCATTTTAATACAGTATATAGAGTATATGAAAAACAAGCTGCTTTGTCTTGGATTCATAAGAACAATACGACCACGGTTTTTAATATCTGCTTCTGGGAGGAAAATCAAATAACTATAAGAAACATGAACGCACCACTAGTTGTCAACTTTAATAACTTCAAAAGCAACAAACAAAGTATACCTGGAACCTGTCAGACACACAAATACTTCATGTTTCCTGTGACACCCAACTTTAAAAAAAGCACTTTCCCTCCAAGCCTTAATACCAACTACAGGCCTGATTGGCTCATTTATATTAGCATATTTAGTCCCCACAGTTTAAGACAATGAGAGTGTCAGTATAGAAAGACATCACCATCAAAAGCCTAAACCAATCACAAATTCTAATCCTGTGCCCTTCCCAATTAAGTTTTACCACTGATCCTTTCTCTGGCTTCCCCAAAGCTTATCCCTCTCTTCCAAATCTCTCCAGACACCAAAGAATATTACATTTGTGTTCCCCCCGTTCCATAATCTTATTTCATTATGGTAGAAAAATACCAATTAAACAAATTATACAGCAGCTTTTATTTGTGAATATTACGTATATGTATGAACTATACTTATCGCTTCATCATATGAATTTATGGGTCTGTGTCTATGTTCATGTTTGTTATTTCAACATCCACACATGTGGCCTGTTGCAGACAAAGGGTTCAACAATTTATTCTGCATTGACACAACTATCCACTGCACTCTTTTTTTCCCCATTTTTTTTCTCTGTGTCAAAACAAATAACTGCACCACCGGCACAGTCTTGGCATGCCCCGAAATTACCAAATGGGCACAGGCAGGGGGACCACTTTTTGCTCGCACAAGTCCCCAGTTTCCCCAAGACGAGTTGTGCAGAGAAGAAGATTACTTTTCAGACTATAATTTGTTTTTGACATTGTGTGTTCAAAGCATTTTACGCTCTCATCAAACGCTAAACGAACGTAATTTGGTTCAAAGCGGGTCAGCGGAGGTGGGAGGTTTTTTCTGTGTGGTAGCTGTGGCAGTGGGGACGGGATCATTGCTTGGATGATGCCCCGCAGCTGACAGCAGCAAACCGACCAGAATCAGTTTCATACTCCCGCATGAAATGTGTTCTATGGTGAAGAGTGTTCTTGTAATGGAAAAAAAAGAGACATCCATAGCTCATTGTGGGACAGAGGGGCTGACGGAGAGCTTTTTGTCGAAGGGTGATGCATTCACACCAGCACTCCCACATCCTGTCATATGGAATGGCATGAACAGTCAGATTTGTCATTAGATGTGGCAGCTATATTCACACTTGGTGGGTCCTGCTGCAGTAATACTTGGTTTTACTGTGACAACATTATGGTGTTTCAAGGCCAGTGCTCCCATTGAAATGAAATTCTTTGTGTAGGGGGGGGAGAAAAAAAAAGAAAATGCTCCAGAATAAGCGGCAGCACAGACAGTGAAGAATGCAAATCCAGTCTTGCCTATCAAGACCATTAATGTCTATGTGATTGTTTTTTAATGCATTCACTACAGCCTTTTTTTCTCCCCATTTACAGTACGTGAACAAAGGGACTTCTGGTCTTTATCCACCCCTCGCCCCCACCCCTCCCCTGTCTGATCACTTCATCCTCCACCCAAACCCATGCTGACTCCTCTGCACTCTTCCCCCCACCCTGCCTCACGCTTATGTTCTTCCCTCCCCCTCTCTAGCGTGTCCCCTAGTTTTCTGGTAGCTGTGTCTCTTTGATAATCCAAGACTCTTTGAAGACTCCAATTCCACGCTGCTTGCCTCGCAGCTATTGCACCTACAAAAACAACTGTGTGTGTGGGTGTGTGTGTGTGTGTGTAAGTGTAGGGAGAGAGAGAGAGAGAGAGCAAAAGAGTGAGAGCAGTAGATGGGATGAGAATGGAGGACATAATGGTGGAGTAGAAAATAAAAACAGTTCCATATGCATTTCTTTTGCGACTGCTTCAGTCTTTATGGTTTTATGCTTGCTGCATGTACTGAGAGGTGCACTTCTTCATTGTCATATTTGTTGGTGCAGCTCATTTTTTCTGTGCCTTCAGAGGCAGCAGCTCATTGATTCCTGCATACACGCCCAAAATGCCAGAGCCAAGATGTACTCACAAACACACTGTAACTAAATGGAAACACTAGGTCTCACACTGAGGGAACTTGGAGATGCACAAGATCAAACTAGATGTGTATTCTAGTAACATAAAAATTGAAAGTTTGTCCGCTCCTGACAGGTAATTAGAGTAAATTAGTTGGCTATAGTAAAAACGCCACAGTGATCAAAATTAATCATTACTAAAACATTTTTCTTCTTTCCACTTCCCCTCCACTTTGCACCGCCGTCTCCTCCTCTTACCTCCGCTAAGTGTGTCTGCTCCCTGTAATTTCGTCTCCATTTCTCCATTGTTTCAGTCTCAATCTTTAGTCCCCTCTTCTTCCATCTTAGTCTCCAGCCCTCCCTTTTTGTCTCTGTCATTCCGCCTCTCCTTGGCAGAGGAGCTTGCCATTGGGATTTAGAAGAAATTGAATTGAATTATGAAGGAATTTCTCTGCAGCACGATTGGCATCATTTCCTCCACACAATAGAACATCATTCTCATATCTCTCAGTGTGAGGGAATGAAAATAGGCCGTGCACCATTCTTTCTCTCATCCTTTTAAATTGAATTTTTCATATCACAGGGGCACTGAGACATCAGCCGTTTCCTTTAACATGGGCAGAAAACCCATTTCATAATATCAGAGACACATAACTGTGATTCAATAGGAAAAGTCTGGCTCCCAGCACCAGTACACATACAAACCGTACGATATACCTCAACTCGGGGTTGATAAACAGGGCCACATAGGCATCGTGCAGCTTGAAAAGTTAAGGGTATTCCAGGACATTTGACTGTTTGCCTTCACAGCTGCTTCATAGCACTCCATTGTAAATGAAATGAATCCCAGCTTACTCTCATAACTGTCTGCATTCCTCTCTCCCTCTCCACCTGTGAGAAACATAGCGTGCTGTATATTCCTCACCATCTGAAGCCTCCCATTTTACCAGTTTACTTTTATTAGAGGAAAAGCTACTGCTCCCTGATTGTCCTTGCAGAAGCTGTATTTTCCACTCGCAAATTGCACCCAAGATGCTACAATGTGGAGATGATTGTGTTTACTTGGTTATTATCCCCATTCATGTGTCTTCTTCAGAGTTATGAAACTCGGGCTCTGCTGCTTGAAAAGAAATTCTGAATATTCAGCAGGTTTTTCTGGCCAAAGTTATTCAGCCTGAACAATACCTCTGTGTAATAAAAAATTTAAATTTGGCAACAGAATAACAGTGACAAATGTACATTGTGCCTAGACATGGAAGAGAGAACTAAAACTCCACGTACAGTCTTGGTCGTTGTAACTTTTTAGAAAAATCCTCTCAACACATGATGAAATACAGATTGGCAAATTAGAATGATGTTCCCTACAAGTGGCATATCTATATTTATCACTTTACACCAATTTAGCCCATGTTATTATTCACCGTTGGAGGAAAATGGATAACTAAATTGATTTAAAGGGATTATTTTATGATTAATTCATAAAAGTGATGCAATATTTGACGATGAGCCAGATATATTTCAGCAAGCAATCAGAGTAGCAAAAATGGAGATGTAATCAAAGTGGCATAAATGGGCTATCATGCCTCTAAGATTAGACACTTTAAATCACAGGTCTGATTTTATTTTGTTTTTTAATGTACAGATATGAAAATTGATCTTAAATGTGAGTACAGAACCACCATAATATTAGTTTACTGTAGTAATAATAATAATAGAAATAATAATGGCATATTTTATGTTATAAGCCACCTTGCTTGATCATGTAAAAGTGTAGAGCACCATTCAGTCTAACTCACTTGCGGCTCAGCTGGAAATCTGGTCTGAAAGTGGCAAAGAAAATGGAAGAACTTCCCCATCTGCATGAGTACCAGCAGCTCTGTGCACTGGCAATCAGTGAGGCTTGGCTGGATGACAGGGGCACCTGACGGCAGAGTGGTGTCAGGTAGCCTCAGGGCATTCACCGGTGGACCGGGGGAACTCAGTGCAATGTGAGAGTAGCAGGGTCTGCTGTCCCATCAGGGATCACTGGTGCAAATCAGCATTGGCAATAGAGATGCTCCACAGTCCAAAATGCTACCCTTTGCCCCAGGAATCTCTTTTTTATTCCTTTATCCAAGCTGCAGGCTAATAGTTTTTTTTTTAATTTGCAATCTAATCTTTAGGACAGACTGTCCAGATTGTTATTTGCAAGTGATTTGTGATGTAACCATTAATGATAACCCATCTGTGTCAGTTGCTGTGGAAACGATGTAAAGTACGTTCACAAACTGGCGTTGTGTTTTTTTTTTTTGTTTTTTGTTTTTTCTTCCCCTATACAGACACAAAACAGCAAGCCACAGGCTGGGTGAATAATGGAGACGTATACTCACACTCCTAACACCATAGCAATATCTAGTCTGTGTGCAGAAGTCCTCCATCACGGCAGACAACATTACTGACAGAGGTGGCTGATATATGTTTTTTTTTGCTGCAGTTGCTACCAGGCTAACAGCTCTGTGACGTCACAGCTGTGTGTCAGACAGAAAGTGATGTAGGATGGTTTTTAAATCAGATATCAGCGCCCTCATGAATTCAGTTTAAATCTGATTTGATGAATGAAATATTTATTCTGATATTTCACTGTGCTAGAAATGTAATATGAGCTGCCAGTCTCAGCATAACCAAATATGAACTCTTTAGTTCAGGCCTTCTTTTTCCTCAACCTTAGCTTCATGGTGGAGATCAGCGCTGATTATTTGCTTCTGCAAGTTAATCAGAAACCAGTGTTTGGTCATGTCATAGTATTTTTGTAACCTGCTGATTTGATGCCAGATAAAAGCAGTGCAATCCATACAATTCCTTGTCTATGGATATTGTGTGTACATGTTCTATCTTGAAATCAATAAAAGAATGAGAAGTGTCTCTTCCTATTGGCACTTTTTACATCAATATTCTCTTAATTAACAATGAGCTTCCATAACTACTTAAAATACAAGCACATCAAAAGGCTTTCAGTGTACCTTTTATCTGTGTAGTGTTTTTTTCCCATGACAGGGCTTTTAGTTTGACATTTTGTCATCTATAATTCCAAAAAAGGCTTCCTCCAAGTTGTCCGTATGAGGGAATAAAATAAGAGTCAATATCAGCAAGTTGCCTTCTAAATAGTATATGGTCCATATTAATATCTTTATTTAAAGAATGATGAAAAACTACAGTTTATTAAAAATGTCAGGAGAATGTTTGCAATATTTCCCTATAAAAGTGGCAACAACAATCAGTTGATTTGTTCATTGAATGTTGACCAGCTCATGGGCATACCGCTTATTATGTACTCGGCTTTCAGTGTGCCAGAACACCAAAATTAAAAAAAAAATACTAGTTTGTTGCTTCATAATATTCAGTAATTGTCAGAAAAACTAGGGCCACAGCCTGACGCTGGGTGACTTTCGTCTTTGTGCATCACTGCCCTGTATGTTTGGGGTGTATGTATATGTGTATGAACTATACCACTGGCTTGTGGCAAACAGGTACGGTTGTAGCTGTTGTCTGTCCTTGGTAGCTTTAAAATGTGTCATCCATATAGTAATGAAATGAACGAACTGCTTCACTATTCCACTGCCAGTTTCTCTGATATTTAACATCAACATTCTGCTGTAACATCATTTGGCTTGAAAGTCTAGATAATATTTTTGGTGGACAGGAAAAGAGGGTGCTAGGTAGGCAGATGATGATCACTGTTTATCACTGTGTTAAATGTGCCTTGGTCCTCTTGTAAAGACTGCTGTATCTTTCCATCTGCTCTGGGATTTCATTATTGTAAACGAGGCCATTTTAGCTCAGTCTAAATGGGGTTATGAATTCAGATGTCATCATAAATGTCCCCTCTTTCATTCTCAGCCCCATAGCTTCTTACTCCTACAACAATGCCCAAACAATCCCACTCTCCCGCCTCCAGTCTCCCAGAATCTAATCCTTCTGCTTGTCCCCTCTAGCCAAAGCGTGGTCCGTGTCTGCCTGACCAACTCCCCACTCCTGCTCAGCCTCCCCTTCCATCCTTCCGTCTTGCTGCATCCCTGCAGCCCCCAAGGCCTGGCGAAGGATTTGTGCTCTGACTAAAAGGAGAATCTATTTCCCATCTCAGCAGCCTTAGCTAGTTATCATACTCAGGAAACATGCTGACTCTCTGGAGTGATGCCTTAAGGAGAAGTTTAAGCAAGAATCCATATTTGAACAACTAAATACTCCCTCCCATTTCAATAGATGCGAAGGCTAAGTGTTGGCCAGTCATATTGTAAGATTGCACCACTGGCAATAGTTGCAAAACTTGAGTTTAAAGGTGCAGCAAGTAGTGCTGAGTGAGCTCTATTAGGTTTTTTATTTGTATTTCATCTGCAACAATCAAATTATTGTGTGTTTGTTAGTTAAGCCATGCATATCTGCTTAGGCAATGGGTTCTCTGAAGCATAATGCCATGTAATATTTCTACGGTAAGCCAGAAGGGACAAACCAAACACAGACTTACACTTTTTCCATTATCTTCAAAATGGTTGCCAAAACTGTTCAGTCCCCAGTCTGTTGCATTGTGCAACCTCACCACTAGATGCTGCAGAATCCTACACACTGGTCCTTTAAATTAGATTAATCAATACAAATAACCCTTGTCTTTTCACTTGTATTCAACTCTACACATAGCTGATAAGCACATTTTACAGTTACAAGTGTGTAATGTGGAGACAAACATATCAAAGAGGATGTTCAATAAAAGAAAACAAACCAAAAATCTCCCATTGCACTCTTTTCTCATTTTTGCAACCTTCAAATCATTGTCTGGAACAAAAGACATCAAAGTTATTGTTTTAAAACCTTGTTGTTTGAAACATTATGACAACAGATAACATGATCCCATGTTATCTGTGATGCTGTGGTGTACTAGCACTGGATGGTTAAAAAAATAGATGATGCAAGAGATGCATCTGCACCGTCATAAAAATGTGGCAGGTTGACAGGCAGAGAGGATTTCTGGAAACACACTAACAGCATTAAGAACGGGGTGTTGATAGCACTTACCTAAGCTCTAAAAGCATTTTCCAACATCTGGTGTGCATGTACTAAAAAGCTGATGGGCCAGTGATTTCTGGCATGGATTTGTTTGCAAAGAAAAGCGGTTGAACGGTAGAAAAAATCGCAGACCCGTGGTATCGATCGGGGCTGACTGGTGTAGCAGAGGCAGGCCTGTTCTGCTGTATCAGTGCTTTTCCTGACTTTTACGAGAGGTGGGTGGGGTGTGCAGGGGTTGGGGTGGGGCGGTGGAGTGTGATTGCATGTGCTGTGAGGAGTCATCTTTCTGTTGTGGATCGGTGGTAAGTAGCCATTAGTAAACTGATCTTTGGAAGAGGAAATTTAATGGTCTCCTAACTGTATTTACAAGCCATTCAATTTGATAAAGGGTGTGATCTGAAATGATTTATCATATGTTGCTTTGAATCTATCAATTTCAGGATTTCATCAAGACTATACTTTTATTTTACATTTTATCCAGAAGCAGATCTAATAGCATATTCTAATGCTATCAAAAATAATGCCGGCTCAAAGTCTATTTCCATTACTTTGTTTTGGTTCTTTTTTGTTAGCCTTATTTAGATCTTCTTGGGATTCCTTTTTAGTTAAATTGCAGAAATATTATTGAGCTTTCCGCTCAGTTAAACATCAAAAGCAGGGGGAAGAGAAATATTAAAATATGGAGATAGGAAGTGGCTCACTGGGGCTACTGATTAGTGTACCCATCATTGTCATCAGAATTCATTTGGCAGGGGCAGATTGAGAAAATTAAACTTTTGTCTGACTAATAATGATAATAATAGCAGTAATAACACTTTTTCACGTTCTCAATTTCGCCGACATCCCGTGACACTTGTTTTATAATGTTTGCCTTCATTCGCATGGATGTAAAAAAAAAAAAATACTGCTGGAATCTCTTTATATACAAGCTGTTTTTATTTGGGCCACTGCTATCCAGTTATTATGGCACATTAGAATTTATCAGTGCACAGTCCGTCTCTATCTGGAGCTCTTGATAAGATAAATAAGGTTTTCAGTTTGCACCCTAGGTACATATTTCCAGGTACATAACATCAAGATAATGCAGTTAATCCACATATTTATTATACAGTGTACTTTATTCAAACAGATTTTTGATATGTTATTTTGACATATACAGCATTCGCCGTGACATTTAAACTTGGTAAAGTAAAAAAAAGTGTGAAATAAACTTCTTCCTGATTTTATTCATTTTTCTCCCTCCTAATTTGCACCTTCTTGTTGTAGAAGTCAATAACCTCATACATTTTCACCTTATATATTCTTCAGAATAATAACAGTGCAAAGGACTATGTAATATTTAAGAGTTTTAATATTTAATGTCATTTTCTGACTTTTGTTAAGAGTGAACGTAAGAATAAAAATTCAGACAGCAGGTGCTTTGAATGGCTTTTTAAGCTGCATGGCTTACCATAGCATCAAACAGCCATCAAACTAGTTCAACAAACAGAAAAATAGTTTCTTCATGTTGCAGAAATGTATTTGTCTTTCTGCTTTTTTAGCATCCCCACCGGCGGGTGACCTTTTCCACCACCAACCCAGTGCAGGACCTGCAGGATGCCTCTCAGCACAGCTACTATGACAGCGGTTTGGAGGAATCTGAGACTCCCAGCAGTAAGTCATCGTCTGGGCCTCGCATCGGACCCCTGACCCTGCCCGAGGACCACTATGAGAGAACCACTCCAGATGGCAGCATCGGAGAGACCGAACACCCGGAAAACGGTACAGTGACAACCCTTTCTCCTGTATGAATATGTATCAAAATGTTAATACCTCTAATAGCATCCTGTTGTGTGTGTGCGAGTGTGTGTGGTGCTTGTTGGTGATGGAGACATTTGTGGGAGATTTGTTTGTGCTCTGTGGCCATTTCAGAGTGGAAATGTTGTGGCACCCTTGACGTTGACTTGCTGTGTTTGTCGATGGCTGTGTGCAGTGTTATTGGGTTTTAAGCAGATCTGTGTTTGTGTGTGTAGGCGTGTGTGTGTGTGTGTGTGTGTGTGTGGTTTCAGGGACGGAGTAAGCAGCGTCTCCATCCCCCTCATCAGCAGGTCCTCTGTCAGACATCCTTAATGACCCTCTCTCACAAGTGTGCTAATTAAAAAGCCCAACTAATGGAGCATTTGCCCTCTAAATAAATCTGAACCATGACATCTGTGCAGACAACAGTGTGTTTACTCTAAGCATTTCCTTGCCTCTAGTTGGATGCAAGTTACACAGCAGCTTAGGTGTGCAGGTGCCATAATTTCTGGGCACTGTAATCAATCTGCAGGCTGGACGCTGATGGTCGCAGCATAGGTCCATATTTATAAAGTCATAGCCAATTCTGCCATTCTGTGGACTGTGTATCATAATAACAATTTTGCTGCCTTAAGCTGCCAAACATAATCCATTACCTGTCTATGATAAGTGATTTCCATGCTGCATTTCCATGTATTGCACCACTCTCTGGACTAGACACTTTTACACGGTGATATTTCACTGCTCACCTGGAACGTCTCACTTTTCTCCTTATATTTATATATCATTAGTTTGTAGCATTAATGCGAGTTTATCACACAAAACCCACATAAGGTTTTGAGCTTTTGCTGCCCCGTACAAAATGGAGAAAGCATCAGCGAGTACACGATAGAGTTGCAGATCAACATTGACAGTTATGTTGCCATGCTGTGAGTGAAGAAGACACAGATGTATCTATTGTCAGTGGGACTACATCATGAGTGCAAAGAGATTTCTGGCTCTTTTTTTTTTAAAAAAAAAGGAAGACAAAAAAAGACTATTTCAATCCCAAGCACTCCCAGGTTGCAAAACAATGCAGGATCAAAGGCTAAAATGTGTCACCATCACGCCAGAACCGCAGATGACAAACTTTCTATTATTAGTATGGCATCTTGCATTGTGATACATTGCCTCTTTACTATAAGACTGTGTTGGTTCTCATTAGTTAGTTTATTCATCTCTATTGCAAGTGTCTGTTTGTGTCAATTAGTGACACCATAATTCAAGCATGAGTGGGTGAGCAGGAGAGGACTGCGTCGTGCCGATGCTGCACTTCCTTCCCTCTAGCCCTATAGAGACTGTGTAGCGGCCTGTTTAACAAGTAGATTTAATCAATCCATATTCAGGCTAGCTGTTGATAGCACAAACCTGCAGCTGATGGCACATGTCCATTTTCTCCTTGCATTTAGTGGATATATATATACATGTGTGACGTGTATTTTTTTCTATCAGTGTGGCTGTTTGTTGTGTTTTCCTCCATCTGCAGAACACAAGCTTTTTTGTGAGACAGGGTGCTCTTTGTTGTCAGCAGCAGGAGAGCAAGATTGTGAGTGGAGATGGTGCAGTTAAAGAATGAAAAGGTGCCACAAGATGGGGGAGATGTTAGATTGTGACAGAAAGCGGGGACTAAGAATCTCCGACAAGAGAGTTCAGCCCATAGGACGCGCACATAGGACAGAGGAAGATGCAAAGATGAACCGCTAACCAAGGATAGACCTAATTAAAATGTGATTCCCTGTTCGGGGAGATAACAGAGAGAGCCCACATAAAATGAAAGATTAGACAGAAAAATCAAATGAGACGGAGGAATTCCTCCCCAGCTCCACCTGAATAGTGACATGAATTGTTTTTTTATTTTATTTTTTTTTTTATAAGCATTCATGAGTGACAGTGTGACAGGTTGTACTGGTGCAGAGCTTTATTCATTGCAGTAAAGATGACTGACAGGCAGAAAATGGGGAGGTGAACATGATGTGTCACTCCATTTAAGTTGGATAAAATGCAATATATGAACCTCAGACTGTCATACTTTTTGGCGTCGTAGGACCCCGGAAATATTGACACAGATGTATGTTTTGTTAGACAGTGTGATCTTTGACACTTTTGGATCTACATTTTTTAAATTGTTTATGGCCTACAGTGAAGAGTGTTGAACCTTAAAATCCATTTTAAATGAAATGTTTGTGTAAATTCTACTTTCAGGCATGCCTTTACAGTTTTAAGTAGTATTAGATTCGCTTCTGGAGTCAGGGCTCAGTGGAAAACTCACAGTTTTCTTATTTATGCTCTACTGCTGTTAGGGATATTAATGCCAGAGGTGGTTTATTAGCAGTGAATAAATTATTAGATATCAGGTGATCTATATTTAGTGGTGTTAAAAATTCTATTTGAAGACTGACCAAGGTTTATTGGAATGGTTAGCAGGAATAAAAGTGTGTGTGTGCGTGTGGTCTACAAGAGTCTCTCTGCTTCACTGACATCAACATATCCCTATATGGATTTTGGCTTTAGAATTAAGGGTGGATTCAAAATACAGCAGTAAAATGTCTGATATATGACATGTACGCTGCCTGATCTGCAGCAATTAGTTTCTGGAGTTCTTTTTTTTTTTTTTTCTTGGTATGAGCAGCTGCTCCCTCCTCCCACTTTGTTCCTAATTCTTGTCTTCAGGCTGTGTTAGAGTGCACTCCATTTCCCCGTGTGTATTTTCCACTCACATGTTCGCACGCGCAGTGCTCACACCGCACAACTGTTAGTTAATCTCATCAGGAAACTCAGTCCAGTAGTAATGTATGCATGCATTCAAGTGCGTGCACACCTGCATGCGTGCATGTATTTGTTTGCGGTGGTGTGTGTTGCATCACACCCCAAATCTCTAAATCATTTTGATTACAGTGCTGTTTTACTTTAATAGACTCTCATCATAATCACTGAGCTCTGTAATTCCCTTTAAATTGATTGCTTCAGACAGCATGAAAACTGCTTATCTTGTATGTCTGGTTGCTGTCAAGATGCATGATTTGTCATCCACAGTGAAATCAGGAGAAGACCAATGACTGGTCTCTGTCTGTCCCATCTGCCCATCCACTGTATCTCAGACACTGCTGATCAAAATTTGATTAGTGGTAGTGATGTCAAAGTGATTTACAGTATTTCATGCTGATTGCTTTACTGGGAGAATGCATCATTTTGTGAATTTTGATGTTTGCATTGCATGATTCTGAGACCCAGAAGAATGACATGAGTATTAAAAAAAGTATAACTTGATTTGCATGAAATATTAGTTTTACAGATGACTTCAGGCAACTTTAATCTTCTTTAATCCCTGAGCTGACATGGTTTATTTAATTTCACATACTTTTTCAATTGCTTCCATCAATTATATTTCATAAGAAAAAAAGGGATGACAGTCAAATGTTTCCTCTTTTATGTGTTTTTGTCAACATTAGTTGAATCCAGTGAGTTTATTTTGAGCACAAGCAAACCCTTTGGAGTCACATAATATAAATAGTCTGATACCCTGCTGCCCTTCAGCCCTGAGTGAGAGCCATCTGGGACTCATGATAGGCCTCTTCTCTATTCTTGGGACACAAGTTTGACCAGTAATCCCGTCATGTCCAGTCCAACCTAGACAATAATCACTCTTCCAAGGATCAGTGGCTAGGCATCTTGGCTGTGATATGAGGACTAGCACTGGCACAGGTGGGATCGAAGACAGGTACTAGCAGCCACACACACACACACACACACAAATACACACACACAAACTCAATTGACCACAGATGGAGGAATTTTGATGTGGCCGTGTGCCCAGCTTGAGGTCTCCCTGTGTCTTCCTCTATGCGGACTCACTGCCATATGGGCTATTGAGAAGGGTGAGATAAAATGGAATAAATGGCATTTGCATGATAATGAGGTTCTTTAGTAATGCTGTCTGATTTGTCTGCTTTAGATCTCGCAGATGATGCATGTAGCGTCATATATTTGTTCTGTTTGAACTCCTGTCAGGGGCTTTCCTTCGCTTTCAGTGCTTGCCACATCGGTATCATACAGAGCAGCACCATTTTAGCCAGTACCCTTTTGAGCATCATGAGTTTTCTGTGAACATTTGCTTTGTGTGTACAAAGCACAGGGGCATATTTTAACAAATAAAGATGTAGAGGAAGACAGAGAGGCAGAATGTCAACCTAATGGGGCTTGTTTGTCGTAGGAGTGCCAGCTTGGGCCCCTGCCCAGGGTGCGAGCATAGCGTGCCGATGCAGGGGTGTGGGTTTCCTCACAGATGTCAATGTACCTTGTCAGTGTCTCTGCCTGTTAGTAGTATTGAGTGGAGTAGTCCATGCCAGCCTGTACAAGCGCCACAGCCAAAACCAACCGCTGCTGGAACTGCCACCACCCAAAGAGGGGACAGGTCATGGGACTGGCAGTTTTGTGGAGGCTTCTGTGGGAAAAAAAAGTCCTTACAAGTGGCTCCCTGAGGCAAGTTGTCATGAGTAATACGCCTATAATCCAGAGCTCATTCTAGCACACGCATTATGCTCAGCTCACATCAGTTGCTGCTGTTTGTTAACCCCCTGATTGTTTGCAGTTTTATTTCAGAGCATATAGGTCACTGGATGAGCCTAAGTGGAGCAGAATTAAACTCTGTAACCTGGATAAGGCTTTGACACCAGAGACAATGGTTAACTAAAGCCCTTCACAAATGACTTCATGGGACAGTGCCGCTGAATCCAAAATGGCACTGGTGATGCGTCAACACGTCACAGTTTTGAATGTGTCCAGATTTCCCTTCGCCCAATTGAAAACTGAAAATGTGCTCTCGCTTGTGCGATCACTGACAATGAGGCCGACTCACTCATGCCAAACCTCAGCCACAGACACATTACAGTATTCCACAGCAGACGGGCCAGACTTTTTGAAAGGGGGTCTTTGTGACAGAAGTGACATGTTATTACATCTCAGACCATTAACTGTAGCAAAGTGCGGAATTGGCTTATTGTCTTTTTAGAGCAAACTGAAGTTATTGTGTGGCAGAGATTGCAGCCACACGTGAAATCTAGATGGAGCCAGAATAGAAAGTCCCATTATCCCAATAAATCTACCGACCTTGTATTCAATTTTATACCACCTTCTTTTAGACATAAAAGTGATTTCTCTGCAGTTTCATCATTGTGTCCAGCTGACTGGAAGACTGTGCTAACATCACCGATAATAGCATGTTTTGTTAGAACCTGGAATTTATTCAACTTTTGTTCTTTTCTTTGAATTTATTGCTTTTTATTTTTATTATTTCAACTTTTATTTCGCTGTTTTTAGTTATATAAAAGAAACGAGGGCAACCTTTTTCTTCAATAATAAAAACCCTTCTCTACATGTATGAATAATAAATAATAGAAGAGAAGATTTTTGGACTATTTTTCTAGGGACATATTTCCAGTTCTCTGAATTTTAATTGAGTTCTATCAGCTCTTATCCACATGTATATAACATGGATGAAAACCCCCGATGAGTGTTAAGAATTATCCACAGAAAGGAAAGTACATGCATATAAGCGCACATTAGGTTCCATAAATAGTGCTTTTAACACCACACTGCCGCTGAAAATGTCTGGTTTTAGCACTAAGCTTGTAAAATGAATGAGTGAGCCAGTATGCCTAAGCCAGTATCCCTAAGCTTTAGATGTGCTCATGTATTACCCTAACAAAAGTGGATGGCTCTCTGTACTTAGGCAAAAATTGGATAGCATGCTGCCTACTCTCGCCACGGCAGTGAGTCTGGGCAGCAGCCTGCTGAAGCAGCAGGTTTGGAGGTGGAAATGTGTGTGTGTAAATTTGGGTTTGAAAGTTTCTAGAAGACACATGGAGGGAAAAAATGTCTTAATTACCCAGGTGGTTGTAAGAGATGCTCCTTTTTAGCTGCATGTCCACTGGCAGGTCCAAGGGATCTTGGCTTGAAACTTTAAGGATAATTACGGAGGCAGAAATAGAAAGTGGTGGTAGAGCTCTGCTGCTCTCTGAGGGTCTTACCCAGTCTCACCCCAGATGTGATTCGTAGAGCAGGTAGAGCACTGTGCATCGGGGAGAGGGGGGTTGCTGGCTAGGGGCCAGTTCCACTTCAACCTCAGTTGGTCGGGCTGCTCAAGCCGGCATCAGTGGAAGGCCCTGGGGGTCATCTCTCCATCATAGTGTGATGGCGACCGAGAGCTGCTGAACCTCCCTCTAACTAGTGTTCTGCCCTTCAATGATGGATGGCACTTGAGGGACTTGAATTGTACTGTATGGGTCTGACATGCATTTCCTTATTTCCAGTGAGTCTCGCAGGGATGAAGCCGCTCTAGCTTTAAGGCTGATATCTCAGAATTCACTGCAGTTCAAGGACCCTAACAAACACATGGAGGAACAGCACCAGTGGAACTGAAAACATCCTCATAATACCAGATGGAAAGTGGGGAAACAATCAATTCTTAATTTGCAGTTTTGTGTTAACATGGTATATCATGCAGTCAATATTATACATGCCTTGAGCTAAATAAATTATTACTCTTGCTTATCTTCAGGATCAATGCATTTAAGTTGAGATAACGGATATCTCGCCGCCCTATTGCACAGAAACATATAAATAATTTTGGGATCCTTGCCATATCTCAGTGATTACTTCACCCATTCTAGAAATTTCTGGCATTCAAACCTCCCTTTAAAGCTTATACTTCCTGTGAGCTATCCCCAACAGAGTCCCTGTTCTCGAGCCAAAAGTAAAGTAATTCTGACAGAATATTGCATGACGATGTAAGCTCGGTTCCACCATGCTCTTCTGCCAGATCTCTGGTCTAATTAGAGAGCGAGTACTTGACTTTATTGTAAAAATCTGACACATTTTTGCTGTAGTTCCAAACTGCAGAACTGTAACACAGACACACACAGAAGATGTTCATTCTATTTCTTAGCCACTATCACATTTCTTATTATTTGTTTAAAGAAATTATCTTGAGTTAATTTTAACTTCGGGTAACTCCCTCTCAGATGGTCATGCTATGTGCAAGGCCCCAACACTTGTCACTCATTTTGATGAGCTGTCCACTGAAACTGTATCTAGCCTGGAGATGAGGTACCCATCAAACATACAGCCACCACAGGCAGCAGGAAAACAGATGGCAAGAGAAGACACTTAAAAAAAACACACAGCAATACTAATGTTTACTCTGGTTGTGCATTTGCTGCAAGTTTTTTTTCTTTTTCATCACTGCTTGCTGTTATTGACATTACACCTGATTGCTCCAATCAAGCTCCCGAGCAGCCATATTCATGCAGTAGAAAAAAAGTAAGTAGAGTAAAACAGAACATTGAAAGGTGTTTTGGCCATGCAGGGTTACAGACAGACCCAGACTGCTGCTGTGTACATGACCCATTTTACCCATCAGTGCATTAAATTTTCATTTTATTATCTCATAATGTAGTGTGTGCCCTGTCCATTTGTGATATTTTAATGTGATAAAACATTTATATTGCCGTTTTAATGCTGCTTTAATACACAAGACAGCACTAAAGTGCAGCCGTGATCTTCATTCAATTAACCAAAATGCTCGGCCTCCCGGACATGCCCAAGTGTTCCTGCTTCTCCTCAGTGTACTCCCAAATCGGCGCCAGTATCAGGTTAATGGTGTTATTGCGCTGGTTGATTATATCGAAGGATTTCGCAGAGCCTCAAAGAACATGGACGCTGACCCTTCCTTACCGTACTGTAGCTTAAAAATCAGTCAATCAAACACCAGCTGCGATATAGTACAGATCAGTAGGAAACAACAGGGGAGGGAGGAACCATGCTGGCCTCAAAAGCCGCCTTGATAACCCCCTGCTGCCTTCAGTGTTTTGCGTCCATATTTAAAGACTCAAATTTGCGGTTTCCTTAATAATTATATATTCAATCATGTTCTTGATTCTATGTGATATTTTTTCCCCCTGTTCTCCTAATCAAAGCCTTGACAGGGACGCTATCTTCTAGCAGAGCTGCTGTTCCTTTTGCCTCTCTCTGCTACACTAAAGGCAATTTTCATATTCCATCACGTTATAAATTTGAATTGTCCGGCTCCAAACCCATAGCTGTATTGTTCAGTGCATTGGGGGAACAGAGCTTTCCATCTGACTGCTTTAGTATGCTGAGTTTCCCATAGAATTGTCAGTCATGCAGCAACCCTCTATCTGCAGTAAATGGTCAAATAAAGCCTTTGCCTCTCCAGGGTTAGTGTTTAGCAGCTGCCTGGGCTGCTTACATGATTTTAAAGATGGGATTTTGTCAGATTACGCTGATGTTTGTCCATACTGGGCATGAAAATGATAAACCTCCTGCGCCTGTATTATTTAAATCTGTGTGTATTAACTTTTATCACAGTTATCTCTGCTGATAAAATGTGCATTTTGCCTGGAATGCACCCAAACAGCACGGTCCAATGAGAAAAATCGAAGCCCGTCTGCTATGGGTGGAATGATAAAAAAAAAAGTCACCATGAAACAACCATATAGGCTGTAGGCAAGGTTATGCAGCCTTAGAAGACATGAAAAAACAAATGCACAGACAATCTGAGACTGTGTTTACCGCTTCTATTTTTTCACTTCAGACTCCTGTGCAGGTGTAGGCTAATTAGCAGCTAATGTTAGCTCTCAAGTCAACCATGTCTCACGTTGCAGACTGTGGAGATCAAAGGCGGAATTAGCAAAGCGATAACGTCTTGATCGAAAGGGGAGGAAGAACAACACGCGGATCATGGAAGACATCCGTTTTACATGTCAATAAGATCAATGAGTGAAAGATAGTGAGCATGAAAGTTGTGAATAGGAATTTACTCTGGGGAGAAAAAAATCCCAAGAGGAAATTTCTCTTCTTTGATAATTAGAGATGGAGATCACGTATAGGGGGAAGACTTTGATTTCCCCCTATTGATAATAGAAGCCATACTATTTGGTGCGATTTAAACACATAATCATTAATATTCATTTCAATATATCAGACACATATATCACATATATCAGTTTAAAGGAGCCGAAAAACCAACTGCTTTTAGCGTCTACCTGCTGGTATGAGGCCATGGAGCACTGGCATAGTGAAAAAAAGGCCTCAGAAAGGGGCCAAAGAAGGAAGAAATCTTCAAAGGCAGGGACCAAGAAAGAGACATTCAGACAAGAAGAAGAAAGACGATTTGGGTGTGAGACAGGAATAGACAAGTGACTCTTGAAGTAAATGTCATCCCAGTAATCAGAGAGTGGCTCGGGTGATAAAACATTCTCTTTAATTATCTTGACAATATTTGCCTTTAAATATGTGATAAAACTTAAGGGTGGGGGTGGAGGGGGTATTTTTGGTGTTTAATTTTCTCAACTGCATCTTCAATTTCAACCTCACTGCTGTCACCAGTTATTAAGCCACAGTCTTTCATGTTTTTTAGTAACTAATCTTCACCAGAAACAGACTACTGATGATTGCTGACATCCAATATCAGCCAGGCGGAGCGCAGTCTGTCAAGCTGCTCAGCTAGAAAATGTGCTCTTAACGTTTTTGAAAAAATACAATTTACTATAAACCGGTGAATAATCTGCTACTGTTACTGTCCAACTGATTATTCACCTGAGCAAAATTTTACAGTGAAATTTATATGGCAAGTAAGAAAAAAATAAATAAATAAAAAAAATCACCAAGCTATTGAGCGTCCAGCCTCAGCCCCACACCACGGGGATTAGTCTACATTTCTTTGAGCATTTCTAATTAAATTACACAGAATGGGAAATGTGAGGTTTCCTATTACAGGAGTGAGAGAAACACAGAGAAGAAGAAGAAGAAGAAGAAGCAGAGTGGGCCTAAATGTAATCATGCAAGCAAGCATAAATATATTATGAGAAACCTATGAAGCTAAAGTGTTTTTTGCAGTCATTTCCCTCCTTATTCAATCTACATGTTTTTTCGACAAATAATTCACGTTTCTGTGAATATTTTTATTGTTATTTTACAGTTCGACTTTACACTTTATAGCTCGGCCTTGGTACTAACACTGTAGTTTAATTCTATCGGCATCCTGCATTTAACACCACACCCCTCCTCAAGAGTGCTGCAGAGATTTAAATGCAGAATTATAGAACTCCTGCATTGGTCTGAGGTGCCAGAGCAAGAGCGCTGAAGTCTAATGAAGGATTTTTAAACTCAACATTGCACATTCAACTCAAAGCCCTCTCAGAATGAATATGAGATTAACATAGCATAAGTTTATAACCTCTGAGTTGATGATTTCAAAATAAGATTTGGGTAAAACGTTATATAAATAAACAGAGTAATGTGAATACACAGGTGGATTATCTAGAGACCTGCTTTTTGTGTTTTATTGACTGCAGAAGTCGGAACGATCTTGAAACAGAGATCTGCACTCATAAAGTTAAATCTTTTATGTTTATAATAAATAATTAGTTGTGTTTTTGTTTTTTTGCATTAGCAGGTACTACAGATCAATATTTTGTTGTCAAGGTTCAGAATGCAATTTCCAGTCAGTAATTGGCCAGCAAGCCAGACATATAGCTGTGGGCAGAGGCATGAAGCTGTTCTCCACACACCCTCACACACACACACAAACACACGCACACACATCCTGCACCAGCAGGGAAACGATTATATTACTTACCAAAGGAAATATATCATCATTTAGCACCCTTTACCCTCACTTTTACAGCAATCTTTTGAATCTTTTTTTTATCTGAAGATGCCTTGTATATGTGCCAGTTTGACAAAGCCTCAGTATTGGTTGACATATCACACCGCATATCACTTTCTCAATTGGAGGAGCTGGTGCATAGCGTGATCTGTCAGCAGGTGCTAAGGCTTTGTCAAATGCAGTGATACAAAAGGCAGTCTTCAAATAAAGGAACTCGAAGACAAAATGGTGGATGGTGAGAGAACTGACAGGAGGTGTACCATCGCCCACTGAACCATCTACAGCGTCTCTTCCTGACGTGCCTCTGGCCGACATGTCCACTCATCAGCTTTTTTTTTTAAGAAAGAGGCTTGCCAGCTCAGGAAGCAGAGGATTCTGATCTTACTGTGTCTGTGAAGGAGACTTTGACACATGTGCCCTCCACTTCAAATCTCATGCTGGCATCACCTTCTATAGGCAGCTTGACTGAGAAGCGATTATCTCATTTCTCATTTCATCCACCATTTCTTTGTAGATACTTTTTATTATATTTTTTTAAAAAATAATCCTGCTCTGTAGATATATCCATCCACAGGTGATTCATATATAGGTGTAAAGTTGAAATGTTGAAACATTAGTGTGGTAACCCTAACTTGACCAGACTTTTTGTCATTTTCATAACTTTTATTACATTTTATCTCACTCCAAACCTGAGAGGAAAAATCTTTGACTGCTGTTTCTATTGGTGACTAATAATGTGGTAATAAATAACAGCAAATCACAAAAATTGGAATAAGTTTTAAAGATTAACCATTAACTTATGTACACTATTTGTTGTTTGTTTGACTTCTAGAGTTGTTTTATATGCAGTCATATAGACGGTGCATGGGGAAATGGTCTATGAGGCATATGAAGTGGGAGTGGGGGGGCGCGCAGTTCCTCAAATGGCCACTTGAGGCTGGTTCTAAAACTGAGTCAGTGTATATACATCATCCGTTCATCCAGTTTCTTGACTCGCTATGTCCTGTACTACAGGGTCATGGACAGACAGGCTGGACAGAGGGTACACCCTGGACAGGTCCAGTCTAGGCCTTCATGCTAAAATGTCTAACTTTACAACAGTAGTAAACACAGCCTGGCAGTTTCTATAGCTACAAAAAATGATAACTATAACTTTATTTCAATACTTGTATGTTATTACGGGCGAGGTCACTCTAAGGGACTTGCTATTGTAGCTTGACATGCTTGTCTCAATCAGTTTTATATTTTTAGCTCACAGAAAATAAAGGAAGTTAAAAGTTGACAAAAATGTTGATGAAGATTCTCAGTCATCCAGGTCATCATACATAGAGAAGGTTGAAGCAAGGCGTCTGGACTTGTAGAGTTTTCTAGAAGACGTTTCGCTGCTCATCCAAGCAGCTTCATCAGTTCTAACTGTTTGGTGGGGAAACATGGTTTATATGTGGTTACAGACCTCAGTGGGTGGGTCTGGGTAAAACTTAAAAAAAAAACTTACAAACAATAGCACTAAATGTTTCCATACTTACCTGTGATGTTCTGGCTGACTGGGCCAGGTGTGTCTAACGACTGGCTAACGACTATGAAACTGCCGGAGGGGGACTGATTGACAGCCCTTTGTTCTTACTGTGAGTATGTGCAAACTTCCTGGGAATGGATGGAATCACTGCATTGTATGTGGTGGAAAGATGATGTCTGAGGCCACCACCTCTGTTAAGGGAAGGTTTTTCCAGCTTAACATAGATGGCTTCCTTAACTCCTCTTTCATACCACCTTTCCTCCCTGTCTAAAATGTGAACGTTGTTGTCCTCAAAGGAGTGTCCTTTGTCTTTGAGGTGGAGGTGAACAGCTGAGTCTTGTCCTGAGGAGGTGGCTCTCCTGTGCTGAGCCATTCTTCTGTGGAGTGGTTGTTTAGTTTCTCCAATGTACAGATCAGAGCATTCCTCACTGCACTGGACTGCATATATCACATTGCTGTGTTTCTCCCTGGGAATCTTATCCTTCGGGTGAACCAGTCTCTGTCTCAGTGTTGTCATAGGTTTGAAATGGACCGGTATGTCATGGTTGTTGAAGATCCTGCAGAGTTTCTCTGATACTCCTGACACATATGGAATGGAGATGTTCTTTCTCCGCCTGGTGTCGTCCTTCTTCTTGTTGTTGGGGGGTCTTGTTTTTGTGGCTTTGATGAGTGCCCACTTCGGGTAGCCACAGGTTTGCAGGGCCTTCCTGATGTGGTGTTGCTCCTTCTTCTTCCCCTCTGAGCTGGTTGGTACAGTTTGTGCTCTGTGCTGCAGGGTCCTGATGACTCCCAGTTTGTGTTCCAGTGGGTGGTGTGAATCAAACAACAGGTACTGGTCCGTGTGTGTGGGTTTCCTGTACACTTCCACATTGAGGCTCCTGTCCTCCTCAATATGTACTGTGCAGTCCAAGAAGGCCAGATTGTTGTCCTTGGTGTCCTCGCGAGTGAACTTGATGTTGTTATCCACTGCGTTGATGTGTTCTGTGAACCGTTCCACTTCGTTGGTCTTGATTTTAACCCAGGTGTCATCCACATATCTAAACCAGTGGGTGGGGGTGGTTCCAGGATAGGAACTCAGGGCTCTTCTCTCCACTTCTTCCATGTAGAGGTTGGCCACAATAGGAGACACAGGTGATCCCATCGCACAGCCGTGCTTCTGTCTGTAAAAGTTCCCATTGTACTGGAAATAAGTGAAAAACCTTCCCTTAACAGAGGTGGTGGCCTCAGACATCATCTTTCCACCACATACAATGCAGTGATTCCATCCATTCCCAGGAAGTTTGCACATACTCACAGTAAGAACAAAGGGCTGTCAATCAGTCCCCCTCCGGCAGTTTCATAGTCGTTAGCCAGTCGTTAGACACACCTGGCCCAGTCAGCCAGAACATCACAGGTAAGTATGGAAACATTTAGTGCTATTGTTTGTAAGTTTTTTTTTTAAGTTTTACCCAGACCCACCCACTGAGGTCTGTAACCACATATAAACCATGTTTCCCCACCAAACAGTTAGAACTGATGAAGCTGCTTGGATGAGCAGCGAAACGTCTTCTAGAAAACTCTACAAGTCCAGACGCCTTGCTTCAACCTTCTCTACGTTGACAAAAATACATTTTAGTTTCCTTTTTTGTAACTTTTTAAAGAGGAATAGTTCTTCAGCAGATGAGATGAGTCGGTCCATAAATTAGCACCCTACATTTTAATAAAAACTGACCTCTGCATGTGAGATAGAGGGTGGATGAGGATCTAAATGAAGATCTCTTTACTTCTTCTCCATTAAATGAAACTTATAATACAAATAGGTGTATATATTATGCATTGGATACACCAATATATTGAAGGGGAAAAGGGGGCATACATTCCTTTGTCAATAACATAAGTATAAACATTTATAATTGGCTTTACAGTTTGTTCCAACAGTGCATGCCTAAGCAGGCAAGTAGCACTGTTTATGACCCAAAGCATAGAATACATGAATACTAAGCACCTATAGAGCAACATAACAGTATTGTAACCAAATGGCTGGCTGACTTTTTTCTCATACATCACTTTGTGCATTGGTGAGGTGACAAAGCTTCTGAGCCTACATGTTCTAATTTAGCTGGTGAAAAGTGTAAGTGCATGTCGAAGGTTGTTCTTTTGGATTCCATTACAGTGAACAAGGAAAATGTGCATGTCAACACTATGTTTGTGTACTTGCTGCAAGTTTCACTCTCCTAAAAAAATGTACCCCTCTGGAGGAAAAAACAGTTTGTGGTGGTGTCTTCTGCTTACTGTGCTTACTGGGAACACTTGAATAACAAGACTTGGCATGTCATAGCTAAAAAAAAAAAAAAATACAAAACCCTGGTTTCTTGTTGTTTTTATTCGTGAAGGATGACAACCACAGAAAACATTCACACCCAGTTATTATACTGATAGTCACCACAGCTCAGATGTGAGATATTTTGTCTTTTCCCCCCCTTTGTTCTGTATAACTTCTTTAGTCATTTACCACATAAACTGTTTGTTGGGACAACAAATATATCATTAATACTGCTCACACACTCCCAAACCATAGTAGCTGTTTTTCCCCCCTGTTATCCGTCCATGAGCTGTGGGTCTCTCATATTTGTTCGCCATCGATCATAGCGGTGTGGCGCGCACGCTGGAAAGCAGCCGGTGGGGAGAGGCAGCATTTGCAATCAAACAGAGAGGAGCAGTGTGAAATCTCAGGAAGAGGCAGCTTCCCCCATGCCCGTGGGCAGGGGATCAGACGATGAAGAAGCCTGCCTCAGACACTCAACACCTCCCACTGGCACCCTGATGCAAGCTGCATGCAAACCCACCCCTCACATGTATCTGTCAGCCGAGAGGGGGTTAAGCTCTGCATGTACCCCCACTCTGTAACCGCACTGTGGAGTGCATGTTATGCTACTGCAGCCAAGGTGCTTTTAGAGGCTTTGCTAAGGTTCAGTGTGAGTCACTGGTGTGATACTGAAGGTGGTAGAGGGTAGAAAATACTGTTTTTCTTTTTCATGATATTGCTTTAAGCAGGCAGATGGGACTGACCCAATATAAAGGAGAAAGCTACAGGTGCAATCTATCTCCAAGTCTAGAGGAAAAGAATTCTTGCTGTGCAGAGAGGAAGAAATGTCATTGAGTTACCGCTCTTCAAAACCAAATCACAAGCTCTCTGAATCCAGTCAGCCTGTTTCAGCCACTGGCATAATAGTGCTGCAGTTTGCCCATCTGTTCTCCATTGTCCACCTTGGCTCTCCCATCCATGACATACAAGACTATAAACTCTAAAGGGTTTGTTCCAGACTGTGAGCAGATTTATTTCAGGTATGGCTACAGCAGAAAACAGGCCTGAGTGGGTGAGAAAATACCAATTTTCCCAGCGCGCCTTTGGCTGCTCCTTCAGCTGCTCTTTCAGCTGCTTCTCTAGGCCTGCGGTTGACTCATTTGCTTCATATCGAGTCCACCAAATATTCAAACAATGATGGTTTCAGCTGAGTGTGGGAGTGAGTTTTGATGTGCAGAGCGGACAGTTTTCTGCCAGACTGTAAGCTGACTGTACTACAGCTACAGATGGCTAATGGCTACAGCGAAAGGCAAATTATCAGTATTGATTTTTGTTTTTTTTATGGAAATGGATTTGAATGTGACAGAGAGGTCAGTGCAAAGCAAATGTAAAAAGTTAACAGATGACACACATCATCATCATTACACACTGTCAAAACTACACAACTCATTAATATTATCATTATAAGTTGTAAAACTGCTGTGACCTGACTTGTATAACTAGAAATTACAAGCATTATAGAAAACTAATGACAGCACGGCAGGTTGAGGTTGAATATAGATAGACCTTTCATTTATTAAATTGTCTGGTAAAAACAGAAGTGTATGTCACATTATAAATAAAACCATATGAAATGTAGATGAAACACATAATGGTCTACAAAAATAGCTGGCATTAGAGGATCTATGTTCCCTCTCGATGACGTGCGATATGCGCTTTGGCACCGATGGAAACAAAAAAAAAACGGCAGACGTTGGCACGCTCGTCGCTGTATTTAGCTGTCAGTGCTGATTTTCTGGCCCTTGATGATGATGAGCACGTCTCAGAATGTTCTCTAATTCCTGTCACCGGTTGCACGGTATCTTGTTTTCTTTCAGATGGCATTTTATTAAATAAGTCCACATTATATTTTCAACCTGAAGTCAATTAAAAACGTGACATGTGGATCATTTGTGTTTCTCAGTAGCTGACTGAGTAGCTGACTTATGCCATCATAGGGAAAGAAACGTGCCCAATTGTGGCATGTGAAGTGATCCAGAGAAACCTGCCTCTCTTTTTCCTCCTCTTCCGTACACTGTTTTCTTAATTTTTTTTGCTGTGGAGCTGTGCTGATTTTAACACGAGGCCTCCTGGTGTGGCGTAAACCCTCCTGGAAGCTGTGGAGAGGTTTTAATCAAGTGTGAAATCCTTTTTGGGGGTAGAGATGCCTACATGACTGTGTGCTTGTGCTCAGGAGCGCACTCTTCAACCCTCACTTTGCAACTCTCTTCACATGAACATCTTTTTTTTTTTCTAGCAAGAGTCCATTTCGCAGCAGTGATGCATACAGACGATGCTCTTAGAGGAGATGAGAAAATGAAACTCTGATCATCATGCGTGAGGCACTCAGACATTTTTTTTTTCTTGGTTGTCGGTTTTTTTTACAGCTCTAAATTCAGTTTCCTTGTTCTTAATCAAGCATAGAAGTGTAGTTCATTCAGATGAAAACAATCTCAGTTAACTGACATTGACCTAGTATAGAAAGAAAAGAATATGCTACTTAGGCATTATGGTATAATTAAGCACGAATATGGCTCAATTGTACATTGCTCAATTGTGAACAAAATGTATTAAAGAGCCTAAACATCTTTAGGATTATACAAACAATAAGATTAGCTGCAATAATAGATTATGTTATGCATACCAATTTGTTATCATTTAAATAAACAATGAGACATTGTATGTGGATTACTCATCAGATGAATGTTTCTGACACAAATAACTGTAATGAAATGTAAATAAAAAGCAGTTTTTTAGCTCTCACATTGGCTTTTGATTGACCGAACCCGTTGCAGTTTTATTGCAGCCTCAGAGGTCTGACATTTTGCGGGATAATTATCTTGCCAGTGGTCATGAGTACAATACTGATGGCACGTCTCATAGGCTCACTGTCAAGCTGGCATTTTCTCTATTAGCTTTGAACTCCTACTACTGCCTCTAATACGTCATCTGTCCTGGTTGCATCATTCGCATGCAGCTACATCTTTCTGATGTGTGTGTGTGCAGCACTGAGGTTTCTCAATGAATACATTCACACATGGTTAAGAGGGAGAAAAAGATGGAGCATCCGTGATGGACGTGTTCTTTCACGGTGTGGACGGCGCTGCAGCGTTACAATAATGCATTTATCACAGCAATCAGAACTTTACATGTCAGTGACATCACAGTCGAACAGATCGAGGCTGTCTGCTGCTCCGGCAGACATTGATCTGGCTGTTCCAGCCTCAGTCTGAAAGGATAACAAAGATAAATTGAGTGGTATTTCCATTTAATCTGGGCTGTATGTTTAGCTTGTCAACAGGTGGGATGCTTAACAAGTCTACCGGCTGCCAGCTGCACAGTTTAGGCGAGCAAACACTTGGGTGTTCATCGTTGCAGTGTGTGCTTTCAGAGCTTGAGTGGTAGCTGAAGCAAACTTATTTTGGCGCTTTTACAGCTTGTACATTAAAATGAGGTCACTGGGTCGTGGGCCCATTTATTTAATTAGGAACAGTTGAATAAAAAATGGATGATAATCAAGGGCAGGGAACTCATTTCACTGTCACTCAATAAGTCATTCAACAATGCTTTTGCCCAAAGGGACTACAGCTATTCCCCTTTGTAACCAAACACTGCATGACTCCAGTATGTGTGTGCCTGTTGTACTACATCCATCCCTGTAGTGTTTTTTTATGTTGACACAGCATCATTTACAGCATACACAAATCAAACAATTAATACATTGTTGCTGAACAATGCAATGATATGACAAACAGAGCAGACAAACTGCTGTCGGATATTTCTAAATGACATAGACACAGCATGTGATCTCTTGAATGTATCACATCAGCTTGTGGACTACACACACAGCAGCACTCATTACACAGTGCATAGCAACAGCTACATAGCAACTGCTGCTGACTGCTTAGCAACAGCTGCAAAGACCTCAAGGAGGGGGGTGGGTTTCAGATGACACCATTTCTGCTCACCAATGCCTTTTTACAACTTTGTTTAGTATAAAGAATATAGTCATGGTGTTTATCACCATGAGGCTCTCTCTCTGATGGTCTGACTCTCTCCTGCCCACAGACATCCGCTCCCTCCCTGACGTGGCAATGACTGGAAACTGTACAACCGAGTGCAGTGAACTGGGCCACTCGGACGCCTGCTGGATGCCTGGTCACCCCTCCCCTGTACGCAAGACCAGGAACCCCCCGAAACTCTCCACCTTCGTGCCTTACCAGGAGAGAGGGAGCCTGGGACGCCTGGCAAACGGGAGTGCCAGGCTGGGTGGCGAGGAGCACCGGTCGCGCCTTCCGCCCTCCCGCAGTGCCTATTCCAGCAGTGGTCATGATGTGAATCAGGACTGCCCCTTAGAGGAGATGCCCCTGAGCGTCGCCTCCGAGTACCAGCCCACCTCCCCTTCTACCCACACTCCAAAAAGAGAAATTTACCTGTGAGGAACATGCGCTCGGTACACAAATGAGGAAAAAGATACACCCACTACAGAAGGGAGAAACAGGCTGTCCACACGCTAAAGCCAATGCCCGTTTTGTAGGTAACAATAGGCTGTGACTCATCCAATCACTGGCATGAACACCTGTTTTTGTCATTTCCTCCTTAAATTATTAATTTATTAGCATATTTATTAACGACTCCACACAGTTAATTGATGCATTCACTCATTTATTTATTCAAAAATCTTGAAGGATACAATTCAGACAGATAAAAAGGAACTGCAGATGGTAATTGCTACTTTAGCAGTAACTAATTATTGTTGTAGTTAGCCAAGTCCCATTCTGTGAAGTGATCTCTTGAATTTGAAAGTTGTGATCAGTGCTCTTGTGCCATTATTAGATATAATTTAATAGACAGCCAGTCAGGCCATATCAGAAGGCTTAACACTTTTGACTAACAATCAAATGAATGGCCTATCTTAATGTACAGTGCTGTAAATACATTTGAATGGTGTGTTCTACATATATTTTTGTCTGGCATAAGCTGAAAAAAAAATTTGCCTCAGAATTTGAGCATATTTAAGCTTTTCTTTACTGCTGCTGTTTTAAACTTGATTGAATCCATCTCCCAGAGTGGAGCTCGATATTGTGGAAGGCATTTATCCGCTCCACACAATCACACTCACACCTTCGACCCCTAATCATAGCAGAATGGCCTTTACCTCTGCTCCCTGTAGAGCTCTGCCACTGGTGGAGAGAGCTGTGTGGCAGCATTTAAACTGACATTATGTTCCACTGACTCGCAGCACTGTGACCTATCGTTCATCATGAAAACGGTTGACTTGGCCACAGTACCCCAGAGTCACAATGACCAAACGCAGAGCGCTCGCTGGACACATTCTGATTGGCTTTTCACTCCGTTGATGAGATTTTCAGTTTAGAAAGCTCTGCTCTGTTGTGACAATCAGATGGGCTTGATGTGTAACTCGCAATCTTTTTCTTCTAAAGCCTGAGCTTTCTCTTTCGAAATGCAGAAGGACCTTTGTAGATCTAATGAATGCCTGAGGAATTATTTACATAAAAGGGCAATCGAGCGTTGAGGGCACAGGAGAAATTAAGCACTTATGGAACTTAATATCACTCTTATGTAAACTAGACGCCTGCTCTTACATCCAGACTGCCCCCCCCCCAATAATTCCTTTAATGACTTTAATACACAGTGTATTAACTGTGTGGATCTTACATGATAGGTTAAAATTAATAATATTTGAAATTAAACAGACCTTTAACCATCACCTCAAAACTCATGTGACACACCATGTGACTCAAAGTAAATGGACACCATATGCAACTAGTATGCTTTTAATAGATCTGCAGCTGATGATTGTTTGCATCACTGAATAATTCATCAGTGTATTTAGACATTTTACGAACAGCACAGTAACTGTTTCTGGTTCATAGCTAAGAGTGCAAAACTTCCATTCACTGACTAAGACTGAAGCTTTTGTGCATATAATGTGTATTTTAATTATAACTCTGTGTGTTCGTCGGCTCTCTGTTTCAACAAACTCAAACTAATGATCTTTCCAGTTTGGCGTGGGCGTCATCAGCCTTAGTCAGGCTTTTCAAATGCTGAATAGGGTGGACAGGGTTCTAGAAATAAAAAATGGAGGCTGGGTGTCCACATACCTTTTGTCTAATTATACATAACACTACACTGATTATGATCCGCAAATACATATTATAAAGTGTTGAGCTTAAACATATGCGTTAGACAGAAATGGTGAAGCTGGATTTACAGCAACTTTTGTTAATTATAATTTCCCTTGTATTGAGGACAACATGCTTAATAAGTTATTAGGCATTTTCCTCCTCTGGCTGTTGAACAGAGAATAAAAATAGGGCATGCCCATGGGCTTCATTTATCTTTACAAAGATTTTCCAAGTGAATCTGAAGGATATGTCTGAAGGACACTATGTATTAGTCAGTAATTGGATGTTAATGATGACTCCACTAGCCTGCATTACAACATCGTGGAGCTCGAGCTGTCTTTGATTTAAACATTGATTTGATTAGATTTGTAGATACCTTTCACCTCGCCAGAGTATGTCCATAGTGAGATTGTGTCTCTAACTAAGGGTGGAAGAGCCTAGAATGGACATTTCCTAATTAGGGTGAGTAATGAGTCCTGAGCGAGGGCATGTGTGAGCACACCCCCAGGACAAAGCACCCACCAGATAATGCAAATCCACCCACAGAGCTACAATCAGTTAAAAGGGGGGGTATTTTTATCAGTGCTTACCTCTTCATGCTGCCATCGAAAACTGCGTTTAGAATAATTAAACTGAAAACATATGGAAATTACTGGACATGGCCATGATTAAATAAGGTGGGCGATTATCCTGCCTTGAGGGGAAGAAAGCACATTATGCTGTTTTCAAAGCCATTTAGCGACCGAAATAAAATTCAAACAACAGCCATGTTACACTGTGATTAAACCACCACGGCTCCCCCGAGCACCCCTCTCTGAGCTGTGTGGATAGGCGCTTCATGAAGTGAAGGCGGCGGGTAAGATCACTGACCTGGAATTAACGTCAAGTGAGAAAGATAGCGACGAGTGATAAAAACCAATGTCACGTAGCCTCAATCATCACTGTATCTATTGAAACGCTCGATTGCGATTCACAGATTCACTTCTGGGGTTCAATCTTAACCTGATTCCAGCCTAAGTATCACTTAAGTGAATCTGGAATGCACCCTCTTTGATATGAGAAAGAAATGGTCTCAGCACTTAAGCCGGCTGTTGATCCAAATGGAACAAAAGTCCTCTGCATAACAAAAAAAAAAAAAAACAAAACAAGCCTGGGCCTATTCCCACTCTCCCACCCCCCTAACACACACATCTCCCTCGATGAGCCGGACTCTTTCGCTCCAGCCGATAATGACCTCCTGCTTACTCACTTCTGGAACAATATATCACCAGGTTTGACCTTTCTTTTGAACTCATGCTGAATGAACTGTGTTTACTTCTCTCTCAAAACACAGAATGGTTCTCCTTGATCAAAAGTGAGAGGACATCACGAAGCACCTAAATACACCCGAAAGTTTGTTGAATAATGTTTAACTTGTACTTAACATTGATTTAATGTTGAATTCACTTGAGTATCTTTTTGCCTCTCTGTAATGTGTATTGTATGGTGATCATTTCTGTGGAAAGATGGACAAATTACCGTACTGAAATTGGCAAGAGGATTTTTTTTCCCTTTCTTTTACTTACTGATCAAAGACTCTTGGCGAACTGGTTGTGTGAAAAAATAAAGAAATCTGTTGGTGGTGTAATGTACATAGATCTCCACAACCCTGCTGCCAAGCAGACCAACGATTTTAGCATGAATTCCAAAGATAATTGGTAGAAAACTGTTCTATTTTCTTTCTTTTCTTTTCCTTTCTGAAATGTCAGTGCTGGTTCATATTCAAAAATGCCCAAGACTCCCAAAACGAACTGAAATTTACTGAACATTTCATCTTTTTTCACTGTTCATCTAGAACAAAGACAATTGCCTTGAAAATATGTCTTTGCAAGAGAGAATCTAGTTGTTATCCTAATTGTTGGTATATTTATATAGGATAAAATGCTTGTGATGCCATGTTTTTGTACAGTTTTATGTACATACAAGTGAAGCTTTCTAAAAGTTCTGAGAAAAGCCGATGGCATATAAAAATTGTAACATGTTTTCTTGAGATGTGCACATCTTGCCTTGGTTGGATTGACCTTTGCTGAGTCAGTGTGAATGTGGCCGTTCTATGCCTGCACTGTAGTCATTCACTGGCTCCCACCTCCTGAGGACTTAATCAGTTTTTATGTTTATCGTGAACAGTGGATTGTCTTATCTTACCAGTTTGTTAAACTCCTGTGTTCTGCTTCGTTCTGTTTCCGCATGTTGACAAATTCTCTTGTAATACTGTAAGTCCTCATGAACTTTGTAATAAAATCACTTCAGGGAAAAAAGAAAAATAAACGTCTTCTGTGTTATTATTCATCTTTGGATTGTTAACAGAGGGTTTGGTTGTTACAAGACTTTTTTTTGCAGACTCGGAGTTACATTGTGTAGAATGTGTCTCATTCTAGAACTGAGGCTCATTAAGGAGAAGTAGTATTCTTGTCATGTGGGAAGCAGCGCCTCATTTCGAAGTCAGGAAGCCCCAGAATGTTGCGAGAGAGAAACTTGAAGTAGGAGAGTCCCAGGACCTTTGTTTGCCACTTCAGCTAAAAACACAATGTACCAGAAGAACACAGTCTCCATCATTCACTTAGCAACATTTCTTCAAAGCACTGATGAGCTGCCCATTTGTGCACATTCACTGCAAAGCGTACATGTCCGCTGCTGTCTTGTGATGTTAATTTTTAGTCAGAGAGAATAGAATTTCTTTTAATGGCCAATAAGATACAGTTAAAAGCTTTCTGTGAAGTGGGGTTGGGGGGTGGCCCATTTGATTCCGGATGTTTACGCTCTCTGCCTTTGGTGTGTTGGCACATGAGCAGTATGCTTAATTAACGTAATCATCATCCCACAGATACTATATTATTTAAAAACATGTGAACTGCAGTAATGTAACAGGTGTGGTTAAGCAATTTAAGTGTATTCAAGTGACTTTTCTGTAATTCAGTCTTTTACTGTATACTCTGACATGAGAAAGAGAGAACATAAAGTACTGGCTTTTTACACTTCGTTGATTTTACTCTGCGCTCAAGGAATTTTAAGACAGTGCACATCTTAGTTCTCTTTGGCCATAAAAATTGTAAAACCTTGTCTATCCGAAATCATTGAAATGTCAGAGGGGTGGACAGTACTCTGAGGAAAGTTCAAAAATCCAAAGGAGTATGACAAGAGACTGTATGAAATGAGCGAACATTCTGTGAAGAGCTGCACTAATAGCAGCTCTGTGAGGCTGAGATCCTCACCGTAGATAAACACAGAGGACTTTTCTCATTTGTTTCCCATAAAGGCGTAAAAATCATTTTATTTTCAACTGACAGTATCAGCTTGTTCATTAACTCTTCATAAATCTTTAGAGAAATATTCCAACAAAAGCTCCTTTTTTTTCATTTAATAGAAAATTTGGGGGGGGATTTATTTTTTTATCACTCATCAGCAAGTTAAAATAATGTTGTGAATGATTTTATTATGGAATTTATTCTATTGATTTATTAAACGCATAATATTTTACGTGTCTGTTCTTTTTTATCTGATATAGTATGCTTTGATTTTAATTAGATGACATTATGTCAACATTATGGCAGGGAATATTACTTATATATAACAATATTACTGAATA
Source organism: Parambassis ranga (assembly GCF_900634625.1). Classification (NCBI taxonomy): domain Eukaryota; kingdom Metazoa; phylum Chordata; class Actinopteri; family Ambassidae; genus Parambassis; species Parambassis ranga. The sequence goes on along the minus strand of NC_041034.1, from coordinate 14,813,625 downwards.
TTATGACTGATTTCTATAACCTAGTCTTCCACACTGCTTTCCTCAGATCCATCTTCCATGTTGACATTATTGAATTCCATGTGAAGCCATCCAATGCATGTCCAAACATGTCCTTCTGAACCACAAATATTGACCTGTGGCTGTTGCAGGAGGATAACCAAATACATTATGATACATCCTCTGTGTTGTATAAATGTCTGTAACAAAGGTTGTGGCAGCTGATGAGACGTTTGTTTTAAAGTGAAGTTAGGAAAACGTGTGATAAGGATTTATCCTTTGGACAACTTGAATGTTTACTAGGGGGAAAGTAGCAGTAGTGGTCCTTTTTTTAACGTGTGAATAGAAGAAACATTTTGCATTATTTTCTAGAAATGGGCACAGTAGATTTGCCATGTAATGTTTCACTACACTGCAACTTCCAAAATTGAAAAATGAAGTACCAGCAGTTCACTCCTCAGAATCTAGGGTCTGGCTCTAAACCCAGTCCTCAAAGACTCTCATGTTAAAATGGCCTTACAGTACAAATGGCAGTACAGTTCATTAAAATGTTTTTTACAGTAGAAATAAACATATATTTGCCTGTATTTAGAGTTTAGGGAGACTAAGGTCGAGATGGTCGAAACCCCCTCTAAACTAAAAATGTTTCTTCATCCATAGTTATATAGGGTTTATGTTTATTAAAACTCTGTACCTGTACTTTAACCTGAAAATTAATTGAGTAACAGTCCTATATTTCTGAGGTTTCTTTTCCTTTTTTCGGGTACGTGTGTGCAGACCAGCCGTGCCTTGCGCCTAGCATGGGGAACAGAAATTTAACACTCAGCCCTTCTTAATTATCATTCACAGCCATGTAATAGTGGACCAGGCTAATATACCTATATAATATTTACTTCAAAGATCAAACATATTCCACAGACACCCTGAGACTTCTGAGCAGCTGTGTTGGCCAGCAGAACTGGAGGTATTAACTCTTCTGGAAATAGATAAAGGTGGCGACTCTCCCTTGTATGAGCCTGTTAATCTACACTCATTAGTCACATCGTCCTCAGTCATAGCTGCCAGTAAACATTATGACTTAAACTACAGCCAGTGTATGGCCGTGTCATGTACATATTCAAGTGTAGTCAATAATTGTATGCTTGCTTTTCTCACTTTATCTCAGTGAACACTGGTAAAAAAATGACACAGAGCATAAAATGGTTTCACAAAAATGCCTCATCACATTTAATTGGATCTTGCAGGTGTTAAGGATCAGTGTTTTCCTTCCTAAAATAATTATATTCAAAATACGGCATCACGTTCACTCTGACATGAGACACAGTCATGTGTAAATGTAGTGCAGCAAACCACAAAACAACACATTCATCGTGTTGAAAAAAAACCTCAGGAGCACTGAGTGGCTAATTGAGAGTGAAAGGAGGCATATGACTTATTTTCTGCCTTAGATCATCACCTTTGAATGCTCATTTACACATGTGCCCCCTCCAGAGATGTATGTTCTTGGATGTGGGCATTGTGTAAGGCTTCCACCTCTTCTAGAGGTGCTCAGATCAAACAGATGGATGCTGCTTGAGAACAATGCATGCTGGGAAATGGGGGCAAAGGGCTGACTGGAACAACATCCATGACATCCTGCGTGCCGTGGCAGGTTCAAGGCATAATTGTGATGTACATCTCTTTCCCCATGTGAAATGGAGGATTAAAAGCATCAACCTCTGACAGAAAGCCTGATGCTTTTAGGTGTGAAGGATGGGTCCTGCCGCCTCATGGCACAGCTCCAGTCCAGTCTGATGTTTGTGACTTTGATGGGCCAACGGAGCAAAAGGTCTCTCCACCTTTTACCCTAATGTTAAGGCAAGCTGTGGCCATGTCTTAATAGAAAGTAGATTGAGAGGGATTGCTTTGATGGGTTCAGAAGACAAAGGTTGTGGTCTGTTTTTTGCTTAGTGAGGTTGCTCATTGAGTGAAATGACCCAGAAGTATCTAAGTGGCAGCCATGATAAAAGCAAGTCAATTTCTCAGAATGTATTCTTTAGCATAGCATAAGCAGGACCATCCAAAAAACAAACCACAACAAACCTAAAACAATTATTATCTGTGGTCTAATTATCATTTATTAAGTGTTTATGGTTTTAAATGAAGACATCCTAGATGTTAGGTTTAGGTAACAGGAATTGCCAGTCCTTCATTGAGACGCAGCGTGAATGACATGCAATAACCAAAAAAATGCACTGTGATAACACACATCGTGACTTGGCTATAATTCATATGCCATCGCCTAACACCAGGCTAGTGTTCATAAATGTTCTCTCTTCACTCCCGAGGGCCAACAACAGGATATTTAAACATACATGAATTGTTTTGGTTTAGCTTAACTTGACAGCCTTGTAGCACAAAGCCATTGATTACAACCTTAAAAGAAAAAAAAAATCTTAAGATCAGCTCCTCTAATTAGTCTTTCTCACTCTGGGGGTGGAGGTGCAAGAATTACCAGAGCTTGAAGAGACACAGAATTGTCCACTCCGAGCCTCTTTTCCAATCCTCTCCTTGTGAAATGAAGTTGCATGAGTAACTTCGGTGAGTTTATCAGCTCTCATGCTACACTTAACTTGCTGCTAATTTTAGCCTTCCTAGCCTCGTTGGGAGCGAGAGAAAGCCAATATTATCAATATCATGCAACTTTAAGCTGGACGGGCCCTGCTGTGATAGAAACAGAAAAAAATGAAGCTTTTGATCGCGCATGAATGAACTGCAGCACAGTGACTGACAGGCTAGGGTCGCTTCTGCAAACCCATTGTTGAAATAATAATGTTAAAAGTATTATATCATACTGGTAAGTGGAGGACTATTTGCCCCAATAGTTACAGCAGTTTCATTTGTGGCAGCTGAAAGACTTCTTCTTTTTTTAAAACCTGTATTTTGTGATCTCAGCAACACTGAATCAATTGATGCTTATTATAACATTTCTGCTCTCCACTGAATTTTAACTCAGGGTAAGGAGCTCCATTTTCTAATTTATTAGTCTATTAGACTTGCTCACCATTTCACTTCAATGTGGTAGCGAAACATGACATAACCGGCACCTTCAAGACCTATTTGCTGCTGGAAATTTCTCCTGTGGCAGGCGCTGGGCTACTCAGAATTGTCGTGTACCACTGCCTTCCAGCCCATCAATTATTAATGTGCCTATGTTCAGCTGGAGACCCTCTTACTTGAGGGATGTGCTGTCTCAGTATTATGGTTATTATCTGCTTTTTGACTCATGGAAGTGTTTTGCTATTCAGGGGAGCCACCTAGAATTGGGCAAGAGAGACCTGAGACCGTGTGGTAATTGACAACACAATAAAGATGAGGCCAAGAAGATGATAAATTGAAGATGTTAAATTGAATCAATAGCTCCATACATATCTCATGAGCAGCCTCAGTCTGTAATTCACTTTCACAGATCATATTTCCTTAACAGTGTAGTTGGTTTGGAACTGATGTAACATTCGAGCATACTTTAAAGTTAAAATGTAGGACTATAAAACTGGAACCACTAAATTAAGAAAAAAAAAATTCTGAATTTAATTGACATTTTACTTTTAAAAACATTTAATATTTGCCCGGTCTTAAAGGAAATATATTTCTAAGATGTTTATGCAAAATGTTTTCATAATCAGACCCTTTCTGGACTTATGTGTGGGTTGGGATCCCTGTTGCATGTTGAAAGGGCTGCTGGCTTTACCATCCAACAGGATTTCTAATAAAATATTTCACTTTGATTGTATGTCAGAGGTAAATGTATCTTAAATGCAAGGAGTACAGCATCACAGTGGATACTGTGAGCTTCCAAAATGCACATGAGTAGGTGGAAGAGTTCATACAATGTCCAGTTGACTGCAGAAGAAGAAAAATAATTGTAAGTCAACAATATAAAGTTCAAAGTTCTTCACTCTGCAATGTTAAGACATAATATATGACAGAATGAATCCCCTTAAATGTAACCTATTTTGTTCTACATTATGATTGCATGTAACACATAGTGCTACCTAATGAGACTAGACCTAGGAGTCACTCTGATGGATTGAAGGTGATCCAATTTTTCCTTGACCTTCCATATTCCACAGCATCAGTGTAGAGAGAGAGAGGGAGAGAGAGAACCAGTAAACAAGATGAACACAAAACCCTGTGAATAACCGTTCAATAGAACATTTTGTTTCCTCTTCCTAACAGCAGGAGATGATACTGTACTCTGATGAAATGACTATATCTTGTCTTTTATGATGATGCTGATTAATATTACTACTAGTATTATTATATTTTGTATTGTGTCTTTGTTGGTTTCTCCTAAACACTGCACCTAACCTATACCAAGGCTAACTGAAGAAACATTTGAGTGAAGGTTCATTTAAGGACTGACAAAGGACAAAGACTGTCCTACATGTACATTGAACTTCAACTGAGCACATTTTTGAATTTTCACTGGATAAGGAATGAATAATAACCCCTTCAGATATTTTGTATGCATTGTGGAGTGTTTGGGATACAGATGTTTTCATGTCTCAGGTTGAGCAGAGTTTGTATTGTGAAAAATTTCCTGAGGCGTTATCTGTAGGAGGATCATGTTTATGTCCAAGGCTATGCTGTCTGTTTCTGAGAAGATGCTGACGTTGGTGGTTACTAGACATGAGAACAAAAATCTTTACTTATTCATTCACTGATGGAATTTACCATTGAGGATATAAAAACTGGCTTAACTCTACTTTAAACTTACTGCACTGAATGCATCTCAGTTATACAGTGAATTGAACACTCATGCGTTTTAAGCTTTTTCTTATTTAAAGTCTGAGCATCTTTTTCCCAGAGAAACTTGACAGTTGTATGTAAGAAAAAAACATAATCACGGGTCATAATCTTCCTACTGTGAAGAAGCCTTCCCAGAATCACTGGGGATTTTGGGATGTTCCCTTTAGCAAGTTTTTTTATTTGCTTTATTTCATCCATTACTGCCCGTTAGGCAAATGCAACACATCGGCTACGCTCTGCCTCTTCCCTGCTGGGCATAGTGTGTCCTACTTGGAACACATGACACACATGGATGCAGACCATTGGCAAAAAAAAAAAAAAAAAAAGCAAGAGAGCAATTTCTCTGTAAATGCAGTTTTACAATAACCAAACTTGAACATGACCTGAGGACAGAGTACACACAAAAAAACTGATACTTTGTGGGGCCTTTGGGCTTAGGTCAGTTTGCAGAACTGCACTGCTATGAGCATTTGTTGTTCTGTGTTTGCTAAGTTACACTGGGTATATCTGTAAGATAAGCAGCACGAGGATGTGGCGGTCTGGAAGGTATTGATGTATGTAATTATAGGAGTAAATGTGCATGTCTTTTCTTCCTAATCTTTAATATTTTTAATATATATAATATATTGATTGCTGGGTTTATCTGTTACTATATAAGTTATGTGTCACTAAAACACATCAAAACAAAAGCAAAAAAAATACCTGTCTGTTTCTCTGTTCAATGCTTAACACAGAAAGCTTTCAAAGCCATGTCCCTGCAGAGTTACTTTTAAGCTTGTACACTGGTATACATGAGAAGTGGCCCTGCTACAAGTCTAATCTTGAGGTTTGGAGGAAAATTGTTCCTCTGGTGGATTATGGAGGCCTCACTCTACAGGTTTGCGTGCATTTTTCAACACTGCAACATTTCCGTGTATGTATCTATTACTGTATGGATATTCATTATAGAGCTGCAGGAAGCACTGCAGGGAAACATTGCTCTCCTGTAGCCTTTTCCTCAAGATGAAAACACTACTCAGCTACCGCTGCTGTTGCCTTGGAAACCTGGTCACTCTCACTCTTTTACCCACACTCTTCACCACTCGCTTCATTAAGTGTGTTGCTGCTGGCAATTAGAATAAAACCAGCGGCAGGGCTGCCTGTCTTGAAATGCAGTCTCCAATTAAATACGTTCAAATAGCAATGTTTCTTCAAGCTACATCTGCTCTCTATATAATAAACCATGCACCTGGGAGCTATGCTTCTAAAAACGCCTGAGCTAGGGTTGCTATACCAATAAGTGACTTCAAAAATGTATGTCTTTCAGTAGCTTGAATACAAATGTAACATGGATTAGACGCACGCCTTGTTACTAGTGAGGTTTTTTTTTAAAGATTGCTCTGTGCTCAAATGAGCAAAACAATGTTCCAGACACTGTCACGGCTATTTCACAGAGAGGAGGAAAGTGCCTGAGTGATCAATCCAAATCTGCATCTTTACAAGTACAGACAGAAAGACAGAGCCTCTATCGCCATTTTCTGTATGAACAATAGATAACTGTACAGTAGGTGAATAAATGAGGGTCTTTAGGTCTGATCAAACTCATCAGTTTATATTACTTCCTCCAATTTTTACTTTAACTGAGCAGGTTATTACCGCATTAAAATTGATGAAGTGTATTAAGACGAATCATCATATACGGGATGTTTACTTTAAGTGAAAAAAAGTACTTAGCAGTAGTGCACTTGCTGCGTGTCATGTACAACATTATCATTAATTTAATCTGGTCCATCGGTTGAACACACACACACAAAAAAACACACCATGTATGTCATCAACAGACATGGAATTCTGTGAAGCCTTGCATCACTCATTTATCACTCTATCACTCCCCACCTGAGCACACTCTCAGTCTTTACTTAATTACATACAAGCTATCCATCTGCATCCACAGACCTTTTGTAATGAAGCAATGGACTGAATTGAGAACAAACTCACAACAACCAGAAAACATCTTTCTTTTCATCTTTTAATTCATTTACACCCGTCTTTTATTATCGGCTGTATATTTTGACCGGCTGTATTGCTGTAAATAAATTAAATCTATCAAAGGGCAGAATTACTTCCAGCCAAATCTGCTCAGATAATGTCAGCTCCTTATACAGCCTCACAGATTGGTCAAATTTAGCTGTCAACCTCAGTGAAAACATCAGAAAATACATTGCTGCGCTAATATCTTCACTTTAGCAAATCTTTCTCTAAAAGGGATCCGCTGGCTGAGAGCGAAATTAATTCAAACGACGAGGCACGCTGCCATCCAGATTGAAGACTTGTTTTGATGCCACAATACGGAATGGGATTGAATTTTTAAAGTTGATTGTAATGATTTTGTTAAACAAGGAAAAAAATGCTACAATAAGAGTGATGTTGAAGGACAGAGGGGTTACTTTAATCAAGGATATTAGTGTGTACTGTTCAATAGTACACAGTACACATTCTATTATGTCCTGGGTAATTGGCCAGATAACAGGTCAAAAATCCTCTGGTGCAATTACTGTGAAGCTGAAAATCTTATGTTGTTGTTATTTGTTTTTTTTTTAAGAAGATTTCTGAATGAGAATTCCACACGAAGGTGGAAATATGTGTCATATGAGAACAGGATGTATCTCTGTGATTTTCTCCTTACCTTCCCTATTAAAGAAGCAAACACAATAATGCTCTATGATAATCTTAGAAATATATTTTTATATTTGTTTAAAGTAAGATATGTGAAATCTGCTGTGAGACAACAAATGAATTATGATGAAATATGATGACAGTAGGAATCATCTACCACTTAAATGGGATTATATTATAGCAGAATTTATATTAGTATTGCACAATTGAGACATCATCAGTTTAAACAGTGGCATCATTTAAAGTATAACCTTTCCCAAACCATCTTTTTTTTTTTTTACTATAGTGAGTAAATAATAGGCTCAATAGGAAATTAATAAACAACCTAATTGTTCTTTTCTTTGACACAAGCTAAACCATATCCACAGGTAGCAGCCAGTGCTCCGCTCCCTCATGCACCTGCTGTCTTTCAGGGTCGGGGCAGAGCAGTTAATGTGGCTCAGGTGTTGTAATTGAAGATTGCCACCAGCTGGTTATGGTGTAGCTTGGCAGGGCAGAGCGGAGCGAAGCTGGCTGCCGGGGCCTTGAACAGGTGAGCGGTGCTTCAAGCGCCGCTGGCCTCAGTTCACAACAAGCCCCTTGTTTGTAGAGAGCCACTTGTGTCTCCAGGCACTGCAGGCACATAATGGCCCACAACGGTAACATAAAAGGAAAAGAATGGGTGCTTCATTGAATATTAATTCAAATCTGAAGATGCTCTAAAATTTAAACCAACTAACCTCATTAGCATCATCTAGTTGAACATTTGAAGTAGAATGAGAACGAAGCCAAAACAGCATTTCATTGTCCAAATACTTTCTGGGCTGACTGTAATACCAAATATTCACTTAGCCTAATGTAAACCACCCACACACTCAAAGGCATGTGGGCCAGCAGCAATCAGTATTGGATTTAAATCAGCCACAAATTTTGTTCCAAACTCCACACAAGCTCTTCGTTAGCCAGGGAGAGCTTTCTCGCTAACTCTTTGTAGCCTTAAAGGATACACTTAATTCTTTCCATTTACATCTGTAAACCTGATAAACATGACATTTATGCTGTAATCTAATAAGCCGTGATTGCAGGTCCAAATGGAATTAACGCAGTTTGCATTCACTTAAGATGTATTCCACATATATATGCTGATGTCTTTGGATGTCTGAGGTGCATTAACAATTTGCTATATCTCTCATTTCCATTAGCAGCTTTACATTTAAAATATCAAAGAGTAGGATTTTTCTCTTTTTTTCAATTTCTCAAGTACCCACTTATTTTTTATATACAGTGTAAGAATATCCAAATCTATTACAAACATGCATACATGGTTATTAAAATTATTCTGCTTATTTGTTTCTTTTAATGTGACTATCCAAAAACAATAATAAGCAAATCAATAACATTCCTTATGCAACTGGACTAATCTTAGAGTAGGCAGGCACACCAGCAGAGCACACACACACTGTATGCTTGTAAATGCAAGCTTGATATTTTTTATTTATTATTAGGCTCTATTTAGCTTCTGCTGCTTTCTGCCAGAAGGACACAGAATATGTGAGCAAAGAGAAAAAGCAAAATAGCACCAAATGATGCTCAATGAAAATATGCTGCAGGGAGAGAAGTTTAGAGATAGTCTGTGGTTATGGAACAGGTTGTGTAACCGTCGGTATTCCCCGCAGCTCTCTGCAAATTAAAAAATCGATCATTGCATTTACAAACTGTGGCACCTGGGCGGGGATGGGTGCAAGCCTCCACCTTACACATCTCGAACAGCTACAGTATGGTGGCACTGCGGCGTGCAGCGGCGGCGACAAGTCAATAAACAGTTACTTGGACCAGCGGGTTGTTTGTCAAGTGCAATTGCAAGAAGAAGAACATTTTTGAGACTGACGTCTCCCTTTTAAAACCAGGTATAGAGATTGGAACAGAAAGGGAACCTAAATAAAAGGGGGATGGATTAGATGAGTTATGTAATACAAAAAAAACTTAAAACAGACCAGGATTCAAGGCTAAATGCAGAAAGTGGGCATAAAAAGTGCATAGTTCTAGTAGAAGAAGGATAAAAGATATTGACATCCACATGATTTACTAACGAGTCACAGAATCGCAGTGCATTCATGCAGATTGAAAAATAATATCATGACACATCCAAAGTTATTTATACAAACGCAGGAAATCTCACAGCAAATGAAATGTTAAACAGAAGCCATGTGTAGAACTCTGTAAAGCCTGAGGGCATTACTGTCTGTTGTCAAAAGATAGTCCTGGCCTATTATAGTTTTACAGGGCGTGATTTGTAATTAAATATTAAGTCTAATTAGCAGATTCGTTCTTGGTGGGTTATTCACAGCATCTGAGTTACTTCTAGTAACTTACACTAAGGATTTAGTGTAAATATTACATGTATTGTAAGATAAAAAATAGAGTTCGGAAGTTCTTTTTTTATGCCTGGTGCACTGACTGCAGGAGGGTTTCTAGGTATTTGACACAGCAGACTGTTCTAACATTTGAAGCGTTTCATTATGTTTAACTAAAGAAGGAAAGGGAAGCTTGTTAGAGAGTTTTTTTTTTTTTTTTTTTTTTTTTTTTTTTAGGAGGAATATTAGTTTTCCTTCCATTAGTCCTTGTAATAGTTCTTTAAGTGCAGAGTTCACGGCCCAATCAGCTGACACTTAAAACTAATCACCTGCCTTATACAATCTGTCAACCTTTTACACAGGCCTCTAGGTGATAAAATAATTGGTTGTGCTTCACTTTCTTCTAGGAGACGTTGTAGCTCCCCTTTTGTTTTAATGTGTCTTCCTTCTCCTCTCTAAGGGTATTTTGGTTCGGAGGTTGACGGTGGAAACCTGTGCAAAAAAATATAGGAACACCCGATGACATTTTCCAGGCAGGCGAGTTGACTTTGCTGAATGGCGAGAGCCCAACTGTCAACGTGAGCAGATCCAAATAATTGATTGGCTCATTATCCCCAACGCTGTATTTTCTCTGTGTGAGGCTTAACGTTATTCGGTCGCAGCAACCTATTATTTCACCGGGGGTTTTATTGCTGAATTAATTTGTGAGTGCTTACCAATCTCATAACTAACATACTGCACTACTGTTTAAACACCAATGATTTTGTTCATAATTCAAAGATGAGGTTGAAAGTGGCTGTAAAAACACAAGTCCAGATATTAAATACTGGTTATTTTGGGGTGGATAGAGTACTTTTTTGAGATTTTACAGTTTTTTGGATGCTTACCAAAGACAGTCTAACATTTATTGACTAACCACTATCTGTGCTGAGATGCTATTTCAGCTAGGATCAATATAAGATATGTATATTATGTATTGCAAGTATAGATATTATTATCATATCGAGAGTTATTACACCTATTCTCCACACATTCCCCAGTGTACAGAGCGTTGATTGTAATCCTCATGAACAGCTGACCCTCTTCCCCGAAGTGACAGAATGTAACCTTTAGCAGGAAATGACCCATCTCCTCAGGAACAGTCAGCATAGACAGAAAATTCACAGCAACTAAGTCTTTTAAGAAGCAGCTGAAAGGGCACCGGTTTGTTGAGGGGAGGGGGGGGGGCGAGTTTGACGGCGGTGGGGTTCGGTACACACACACATAGCTCACGAATGTCAAACCCTCGGAGCTTTGCCTATTCACCGCTTGATAATTGGTCATCTATCTACCCTCCTGTGATCATCAGTTTAGTTCCGGCTCCGTGCTTCGGCCGTTTATTTCTGGTCTCATTGCTGCTTGTTTGTTTCCATTTGTGTAGTCAGATGTTTACTTCTGGTCCCATGATCAGAAATTTATTTCTGGTGCTGCAGTCAGTGCTTTTTACGACTGGTTTCAAGGACATTGCAGTGGATGTGTGGTGCTGCAGCCACTTTCTGGCTGATTTTATTAATTGGCTTTAGACTAACTTAATGCAGTGGAAACATTGTGTTTTGGTCATAAATTCCAACCAGAGAGTAAAAGATACAGAGAGAGAGAGAGAGAAATAATGTTTGTGCTATACATTGGGGTGATATACTGTGTGGTGTGTATAAATGCACATTTGTGTGGATCATTTTCTGCTTTCATGCCGGCAAACAAGCATGTCTGTGTCCTCCCTCAACAGTGTGAACCCCCCTTCAAAGCAGACTGTGAAACATAAATAGAAAAGTGGAGCATATAGAGACACTCTCTCTTTTTTTTCTTTTTTTCTAGTGACTCGGGCTCTGGTTGTAAAATGAGTCTGAGTGGGGCACCCTGGCTCACATATTGAATGGAGACATAGGAGCAAAGTAGGATCATGGCGGGATGAGTCAGCTCTGTGTATGCAGAGAGAGAGAGAGAGAAATAAGTAGATGCTGCTTACACATTGACTGAAAATTGGGTTGATCTTGAGATCTATGAAAGCAATACCTCCGGGCACAAACTGTTGTGTGTACACACTGATGGAGGTTTCTTCAAATTTGTAGTTGGCTATAGAGACAATACATTTGGGGGTAAATGTAACAGATTAGAGAGAAACATTGATCAAGGTAGTCCTGATGATATTAGTCTGTTTTAGTAAGCAAGTTTAATAAAGCCCACTTGCTTTAAAATGACTTCGGGGAAAGATTTCTACGTTTTCATTTACAGATAATGATTGGTTCAGCTTATATGAATTTCAAAATGGTTTCAAGGGAGATGGGAACTAGATTAATTTCCCTTTACAATCATTACCCAGTTCTATTGAACTCCTTCAAAACTATTTAGACTCCAATTGAAGGATCAGCCCAAGTGAGGAAGGAACTCTACAGAGGCATTTTAGTTACAGTTCAAACTTCTGGTTTGAAAGGATTCTATACTGTCTAATCCAGTTTAACTGGGTGTTATGTTCATTTTTAAACATCTATCCACGGTCTGCTGGAGTTGCGATAACTGACATTTAATTGAAATAACATTTGGAATATGAAAGTGGCTGATTATAAGAATGCATTTTGTGGTTTTGGTGTTATGAGTCATGCTGATGAGGTAACACTATTGTGTACTTTTTGCCTCCTATAACTATAAATTTAACCAAGCCAACATTATGTAAGCTTTTTGTTTCCCTGTGATGTGAGTAAAGGTCCATTTGCAGTATAAACAGATGATTCACTGTCTAATGATATGGGAATCTGTACCAGTATTGACCTCCCATTGTTATATGATAATATGGAACATAAAGAATATTTTATGTCATTTGTTTCTGAATCACTTGTAAGTCTGGGTGATTATTATTGTACCGCGGTATAATTACATCTGCTAATCTTGTAAACAAGTGTCCTTTTTTATGTCAATTCTCAAAGAAATAAACATATGTCATCTGAACGGTGTTATTCTTTAATTACTTAAAAAACAAGTTTCAAAGTGATTAAAAAGTCTAACTAAAGGTATTATCATTATTATTTTAGCATGGAAAGATATTTGATGTCTGTGCTCAGAAAGCCTTTTAGAGACTGCTGCAGAGAGTCCAGGCTTTTATGGTGTTTTTAGATGTCTTTGTTGTGTCTCCACCAGCTGAAGTTTAAAAAAAAAAAAAAAAAAAAAAGAAGCACAAAATGGCAGCCATTGTGCTAAGACATTTTAAAACAGCAGACAGCATAATATTCAATGCTAAATTGGCCAGTTTGTATTGACATTTCCCTTTTTCGGTGTGCTTCTTTTTCTCCCACATTTTGTTACTGCAGATGCTACAAAGAGCCATGAGAAATTACCGAATGGGTGCAGGGAGGAAAATACCTGCTTGTACCCCAATGTGACTGTCACTTTCCAAGGTCGACAAGCTTCATCAGCCTGGTTGTGGAAATTAGGGCCCCTCGGTATCATGAAAATTAAATTGACAGGAAATTCATTCACTAATGAAACAGACAAAAGAACTAATCACTTGTTATCTAAAACTTCGCCCATAGTGCTTTAAAAAATATACACTGCCCATCTTCCACTTTCCTGGTTTCTTTCAGCTATAATGAAGTCTCTCATTCAGTTGAGTGATCTCACTTTCAAAACCGTTTTTTTTTCAACCATACCTAATTAGACTTCACAACCTCTCACTGTCGATCTTGTCTAATTAAAGGTCTCTCATTCTTCCCCTCACCTCACATGTCTAGTACTCATCAAATAAAGGTCTCACTCTCTCTTTTCTTCCTGCTCCTAACTAAATAAACCCACTTCCTCCTCTTTTTTCTACCCCCCCTCCTCCCCCTGTATCTACGTCTTTAGTAAATTAGAAAATCTGTAATTGAATATCACTGTCTCCCTGCCTATAGGCTTTGGGCTGTCTATCTGCTCTTTTTAACGCACCTCTCACCTCAGCTTTCACCCAATAAGGTTTTCTTGCTTGTTTACTTCCTCCCCGTGACTGTGAAGCTCCTTTTTTTTTTGGAATTGTGCCGTTTCCTTTAGATGTTTAAGATCTCATCTGTTTCCTGTATCACCCGCTGAAGGTTCTAGTTGCCTCTCAGGAGGTCTTACTTTTCTTGCCCTATACATATGGGACGCAAATCTGTTCAATGAAGAAAGCACAAGCACCGCATCTTATCTTCTCTCTATTTCTTCCCAGTTGTACAGCCTGCACCACAACAGAGTGAATGTAAAAAATGTACTTTTCTTCCAGTATTATATCCTGCAATAGCCAACTTTTTTTTAATTTATTAAGCAATATATATTAATAAACAATGCATACAAATGCAATTTGACAAGATGAACAATGAAAATGAATCATGTTTAGGAAACATGGTGTGTTATTCAACCTGCCACAAAAACAGGGAAGTCATTATATAGCTGCTAGCACATTGTATCCATGCTGTCTTAGGAGATGACAGTTTAGATCAAAACTTTTACACGCACTCAAAAAGTTAGTTCACCTGTTTTTTTGGAGTCTGTGAAACTCCCCAGTCTACAGGCCCAACATCAGTGAAGGCAGTGCTGTCTGTTCATCTATCTACACCTGCATCATCCCGCAGATTTCACCACGGAGAGCCAGAAAGTTAAAGTTACTTTATTGGCCCTGAAATGTTGCACTAAAGTTGTGTTGCTAAGTCATCATGGCAACAACAATCTCCTGGTTACATGTAATGCAGAGAAGTGAGAGACAGCCAAGGAGTCGAGATCAAAGATTATCTTCACTGATTGCACTATTCATGTTCTGTTATTATTGTAATATAATAAGCATCATGGGTTCCTTTGGCTCACATCAGTCATATTTTAATTGTAATGTAAATGCATTCGCACCTTTGACCGAGGGTCAACGCTAATACATACTTTTGCTTGTTTATTTGGAAGCAGTCCCTTGAGGTTTGCTCTTCATGCTGTGCAGGTGTTCGGGGGGGCATGATCGGAGGTGGTTGCAGGATTTGCAGGGAGTCAGGATTTAATGTTAGGCTGCAGCACCTGCTCACGTCCTCTAGCCTGGCTGTTTATCTCCCACTGAGCAGCAAGTATCTCCGGAAAATGATGTAGTCTATCTGACTGCCAAGTGCAGAATTTACCTTTACATTTGCCTCTCAAAGGATTTATTCAAGCCTGAAGATGGCTCGATTCAGCGCTGCCTAATGAGCCTAAGTTTCCTGCTCACGTGTTCATGTTGCCTATCACCAAGGATGATGGGACGTTTTTTTTTTAAAAACATTTGGAGTGCGAGACGAATTCATCAAAAAAACAAAAACGCAATGTGAGTTCTGACTGAACGTTGAACAGTTGGAGACCCTGCTTGCCAAACACTGAATGGCAGCCGCTAATCAGTTTTGGGAATTTAGGACTGTTGATTACAAGTATTTTTGGAAATGCAGACCGGAAATTTCAAGTTGTGTGCGTGTGTGTGCATTTGGCAGTGGTGCAATTGAGTGATGACAACTCATTACACAGTCTTTAAGGAAACAGAGATGAAATGTGAGAGATTTCATCGCAATACCTGCTATTGTTTACCAGGATTACAGTTCATTTGTCTCTTTAGTCGGAGCGGAAGATTGCAAAGTGAGTAAAATGTCTTTAAATGCAAACACATGCATATGTTTTCCCACAGTGAGAGAAGAATGGGGAAGACTAAAATAGCACTGCATTCAAAAAATGCAGTTTAGCTCTAAGCTTGATTTAAATTATACAATAGAACACGCAATACAACACATATTGTAATGTAAACATGTTGCAACAAGCTTCCTTGCACTTTTTTTGTTTTGGTTACCATGGTGACGAATCCATTCCTGACTGGCACATTTTTTCATATTATTCACACAACCACAGGAGGCCTTGCTGTGTGAAACATCTGCCATTTCCATCACCCTAAAAATTGAACCACTGCTGAGTTTTTTTCTTTTGCAGTTTATTCCACATGTATGCTACCAGTACATGCATATACTGCTTCTAGGGCTGTGTTACATCTTCTTTTTTTTCCGCTTACACCTGCAAGAGATCAAACATTTCGCTTTTGTCTCCAGACCCCCTATTGTTGCTTGCCACCTGAGAGAATATTCTACTGCATCTTATTAGTGAAATATTTAAGTCCTTTCATGAGAAAAAAAAGCAAGAGAACATAAGCTGCTGCAGGTAATTTTTCTTCAAAGATTGTGCTCATTTGTGATCTTGTCTCAGACCAGCGCATACACTGATTTTTTTGCAGTTGTCAGACCATAAATCAGATCTTGTTACAGGCGTGCCACATGACATATTGCCCAAAAAAGAACATTTTTATCGACTGGAAATATTGTCACCTTGACTGTAATTTGTAATTGATGGAATTATTATTACGAAGAGAACATGTTGATTCAATTAGTGTTAGAAAGTTCACAACAACGTTAATGAGCTTTAAAAATAAACGTCTAATCCGTAACTGCCAATATGACACATTTCACTTTCGTAATGAGACATTCTTTCACACTCCACTAAACCTGTATTTCCTCCTGTACTCTTACGAGATAGAGGCCATTTTTTTTACTCTCTGGCCATCACAGCAACAGTCAAGAAGATTTGACAAGCATGGCAGGTTTCTCCCTCTCAGTCTAAAAGTGGAGGCTGCAACTTCTGAAGCCAATTACTTAAGTTTTGCCTGTTTTCTTTCATTCTCCTCTCACAAGAGAAAAACCTGAATGAAAACTTCCCACAGTCCTCTTATCATATGGTAATAACCCACCACAGCCTGCATGTTTTTACAGGCTAAGTCATCTTCAAATCATTTATTTTCTTTATTTTGCTGTGCATTCTATAATCTGCCTTCCTTAGAAAAAGTACTTAGAGGGTCCTCCATTAGAGGAGCTGCTTTCATTGCTGCTGGAGTGTGCCAACGGGGGAACATTTACTCAGAGATTCTTCGCAGTGTTTAGATAAGACTTTGGATGCTGGTGACAAATCAAATGCATGTCTGTGGGAGTGTGAGAGGACAGCAATACAGCCAATCATGCAAAGCTGTGCTGCTGCTCTGCCAAAATGAGATTCATGTCCGGAGTGAATAGCTGTTTTTTTTTTTAGAATAAAAAAACAGCAGCAGTGAATAGTACAAAAATATCCGCTAAAATGTTAAAGAACAAATATTCATGCCAAGTGACTGTGATTACAATGAAGCTAAGGAAATACATGCACAAAACACACGTCCTGTTTATTCTAGGAAAAGTAACACCTACATATGCAGCATGCACTCTTTCCTTTAACACATACTAAAACTCCTTGTAGGATTTTTAATGGAATATAACAGGCTGGTCATCAGAATGTGTTTGCGGTTTTCTTTGAAGGCTGCCCACTTTTATTTATTTTTACCATTTCAAAAGAAGAAAAGCTGCTGCATGTGTGTTGCTTTATAATGAAATGTTCTTCCTCAAGGTCTGTGACTCTGTCGAGGGGCCAAAGTTACAAAAATGAACTCTTTCTCTTTTTTTTTTTGAGTGTTGGCGTGTTGTTTGAGTAGCCAGAGGGGATTCTGTAAAAGAACGGAGAAGGAAGAGCCGGTTACAGATCGTCTGTCTTCTAGCAATGTAACAAACAGTCTCTGGTGTTCTGTAAGATAATGATGGAGTAGTTAAGAAGATCGGCATCGATTGGATTCTAAAGGTTGGAGAATTGTGTTATGCCTGGTATGAATGACTAAAATTAAATTGACCACTTGGACTTTACAGAAACTATAATCATATTGTTTTACATAGAAATGTCTAAAGCTATCTGCTAACCAAAGAAATTCCTATTGTAAGTGTAACATAAGCCAGATGCTATCAGACAAAATGATGAAAACGCCCAGCTGTGATAAGTTTGGTGAATCATCACCAACACTATTCAGTCTGTTGTGTCATAAAGATGTCTGTAAAACTTTGTTCAGACTGATTGACGGCTGGCACTAATAAAGTTACACTCTATTCTCTTTTTGATCAGACTGTCACACAACTTGTCACTTTAATGTTGAGTCTCTCCAATGGCCTGTCAGTGCTGTGATTTGGCAGCAAATGCTTCCAATACCATTAAAACATGTTCACTAAAACACTGTTTTTTCTATCAGAAAAGTGCTTTTTGGAAGCTAATATTCCTCTCAAAGCTCCGTATCAATGAATTACAGTATACAAATCAGCTTAGATTGGCTTTCTGTTGAGACAGATATAGGAATGTAACCAAGGTGGGAGGCTAAAAACACAAGTTAATCATGTCCTGCCCCTCTCTGATGACACTGTGCATAGATTAAATGTCACCAGGTTTCAAATTTTACTTGAACAGTAAAGGGAACAACCAGATTTGCTGCCTCAAGTGCTGTCACTCAAGTGTAGCTTTCATAAGGGATGCATAGAAAGGACTCATCTCTGTTTAAAGCTTTAGCTGTTAGCTGCTGGATCTCAGGTAATAGATTAAGATTAAGAAACCTTTATTAGTCCCACAATGGGGAAATTGCATATAATACAGAGTTGTAGATAAGATTCCAAACTAGGACCCAAGCTCCATGTAAGAAGGTTGGCAAAAAATCCCAAAGTGTTTTTGTACATTTAATAAAAATGTATCCTATTTTTACTTCCTAAGTTATAAAACACTCTTTGCAGAAGGAAGCAGTTTTTTTCAGTGTCCATTTGGAGTTATAAAAGTCTCTCTTAATGAACGAGGTTGTCCTAGAGGCTTTTATTTAACTGTAACTGCTGTCTGTACCTGCATTGAAAAAAAAATCTCAATTTGTGCGTCAGAACTGTTAAAGTAACATGACATTTTCATCCAGAATCGAGTCACACAGTCAGTGTACTTACCCACTGCTAGCATAAAAAAATGCATTATATTTTTCTTTCTTTCTTTCTTCCTTTTTTTTTGTTTCTGCATTTCACACACACACCCCGGCCCTGTAAAGTACCTCATCGTGACTACGTTTGTTCTTCTCTGCCTACATCGAGCGATGATAGATAATGTTATTCTGAATAACTTGAATATTTTTGTAAGACTTTAGCATAGGAGACCACCAAAAAAAAAAAAGGAAAATCTATATACTGAGTGCACATTTTTTTAGTTTCAGTGGGTAATAAACAGTTTGTGACATTTTGGAATGGGCCAGTTATTTTTATTATAGACTGACAGCCAGTAACTATTCTGACACAGTCACTAACCTTTTGTCGAACATGTAGACCCAAATCATGTTTTTGACCTTTCCTACATTTCACACATTCTGACAGTCAGAGCATTACACTGTCAATATTTAGTTTTTGTATCACTCTTTGCAAATAAAGACACACAAAGCTGCTGTACTTGAACCATATTTTCTTATTTGTATTAATTCAATAAAACTGTCTGCTTTTGTTGTGTTTTTTTTCTGCTTGTGATTTTACTCATTGTGCATCTGCTGCCCTTCTAGCTTGATTGTATAGACTCGACTGTGATCACTCATCTGAAAACAAAAAGCGGTGAGTGTGAGCGCTGTTACTGAAATAATACATTGTAGTCAGACAACAGACACCTTTGAAAAAAAAATAGATACCTGTTCTTGTCTGTCAGGCGGACCTGCGAGATGATTGTTGAACCTCATTACAGAGAACATTTGTTTACACAAATAGATGCTTCCAAACATACTCAGCACACAGGCAGCCTTAAGGCGGAGTTGTGGCATTGTGTCTGAGATGAAAGGGGCACACTCTTTTGCCTCGGGAGATTCAAACTTGGCCCTCAGTGGGCTGTTCCGCTGTAATTAATTCAGCTCCATGTGTCAGTATTTTTGAAAAAAAAAAACTCTCTGCGTCAACTGCAAATGGATTTGTAAAACTTTCAAAAGTCTATTTATGTGCATCAAGGTTCCTCTTCCTAAATTTGTACTTCTCCTGTTGCGTTTCGGCTCTCCCGGTGAATGCAGTGTTGTTTGAATTGCCTTTTACCGCACCATGCATATTCATGAATACCCCGGTTTGTGTCCTTCCAGATTCACATTCAGACGTTCCGGGCACTGAAACGCGCTGTTACATCACACAGAAAAGACAAGTTGCCTGGGCTTTTTTTTTTTTTTTTTTCATCCTCCAGCTGCACAACAACATTTCTCTTGCTGGCTATGAAAACTGGTAATTTCCCTCACACGTCTCACAAAAATCTGAGCTCTGCTCTGACTTCCCCATGCACCATTCCAATTATAAATCTACAGTCTCAGCTTCACAATGTTTTTTTTTCTCTTTTGTTTTGTTCAGGTGAGATACCGTACAGCTGTATTTTCTTACTTAATGCTCCCCTATCAGTGCACAGTGAGGCTTTTGTGGCACAGGAATCACTTGCTACCATGTATATGGGTTTAATCCCCAGTTGTGGCATCCAACAGACGCAGCCGGCTGATGGGGAAACCAGAGAAGGATTGTTTCTTTGTAGTGTGGTAATGTTGGGGTGGGGGTGTGTTGCTAAAAGCAACAATGTGTGCATCAGAGAGTGCATGTGACTGCCTACACCCTCTCCAGGCCAGCAGTAGAGATAGCAGAGTGAGAGAGAGAGAGAGAGAGACAGGGGAATTTGCCATACCAAACTGGGAATTTGTGACGGGCTGGATTCCACCTGTGCCTCTAGTTTGAAGGTTTGAAAGCAATGATAATGATATTTTACAGAAAAGTGAATATGCCCCCACCCCTGCCTCAACATTGCAATAAATAAATAAATAAATAAAAACTTCAGTTTTAATGCAAAGATAACAACAGTGGAATCCCCTTTATAGGTAAAGCTGTCAGTAGTCTTATGTGAGTGAGATGTTGTGCATAATCTGATGCAAATGCATCTGCCTTGTTGGCAGGTGTGCACCCACCTAATAGTCCTGCAGTGTTGTTTTTGGCACAGCAGCAGTGCAAACATGTTGCCGTGGAAGAGGCTACTTCCACTGTAATGTATTTACTGTCTAATTTGTGTCTCAGTGAGAGACCATATATCCTGTTTAGGGAGTGACACCTCTCCTCCTCCACTTTATGGAGCAGTGCAGGCATTTGATGGGGACTTGAACATGCTGTGCTGATGGATGAGCTTGTCAAGGCAGCCCCATGATGCTCTCCTCCCCACTGAAAGTGCAGGACTGGAGAAACTCAATCATATAGAGAGGCATCGCTCGAAATGTAGTTAATAACTCATTCATAACACCTGAAAATAATCTTCTTAACAGTATGTGAGAGGATTCGTTTACAGTTTATGGTCGGTTAGGTGTCGGCTTTTACACCACAGCTGAAAAAACAGCAAAAAGGACAAAAAAAAATGCTAATTTATGGTGTCGTGACAACTTGCTTTTTGCAGCTGATAAACATGCCTCAGGTTGAGGGTGTACATGTGTCAACAAGCTGTTTTTTTTTAAATAAACACTACTCCTTGCCTTCGCCAGTATGCAGGTGTACAATGTTGAACACCGCACGCCTTTAATGTCAGGATTTCAGCTCGAGACGGAGAGTTTGAGTCCCTGAGGCAGAAGTTCTGAATCGCTGACAGGTGTTTCAAAGTATTCAATTTGTGGATGTTCTAAAACAAATTCTTGAAGCACTGTGCTTTAATACATCTCTTTGACTGACTTTCAGCACTATTTCTGTGCCTCTATTTTTTTTTTTTTGCTCTAAAATGTAAAATTCCAATCAACAACATCTTTGACTGAAATCTGTACTGAATAGTGACATTTTAAATTAGAATTATGCTATTATTATATATGGCTATTGTTATATATGAATACATATATAATCTAGAATCATGCACAGACCAACTAGCATTATGTTACAGTTGAATTGAGCACTGATGTGAAGTCGCCTGCATGACTGCGTGTCATCCTGAGGCGAGCTTATAACAAAGATACCGCATACCGGCCTGTCCTCCCAGCTGACTGCAGTATAGCTGAAGCACTACGGATTTTTATTTGCAAAGTCTTAGGCTCATATGGTGTTGTTGAAGATGCAGGATGCAGATAGATGACACGCACTGGTAGTGAAGTAAACAGAGACAAGCTCTTCAGGGGATGCACAAAATCTTGTCCCATTACTTCCTGTTGTTTTCCTGTTGTTAAGGGATGC
The DNA here is from genome assembly GCF_900634625.1 of Parambassis ranga. Taxonomy (NCBI): domain Eukaryota; kingdom Metazoa; phylum Chordata; class Actinopteri; family Ambassidae; genus Parambassis; species Parambassis ranga. The sequence continues at coordinate 14,791,748 of NC_041034.1, read as the reverse complement.
TATCTTTTTTTTCAAATTTGTATGTAAATGAGAAATTAATCAATTGTGTTTTAAATATTAGCCCATGCAAAATCAGAGCTGAATCACAGTATTACATGTATATACAAATTGCATTGTTTTAATACTGCTCAGGCAGACTATTATGCAAAGCAATGCCATAACCTTGCTGATCTGTTAATGTGAAATCATAATGACTATAGTTTTAATGTCATGTTAACACACAGTTAACATTAATGACAGCACGTCCCATTTTCTTCACTCTATTTCTTATGCATTCAATCTGTATAGTCTTTTTCATGGACAGGAATACAATGCATAGTACTGTTGTTTCAAGGCTGAAAACACCAGTATGCTAAAAAGCAGAGCATGCAGGCATGTCATCAGATAGCCGCAGGTTACTAACAAAAGCGGTCTTTGTGAGATTATGCACAAAATGCAAAACCCAAGATCTGGATTTTCTGACACTGGATACGTCCTCTAAGACCCACGCAACCTTTAGGCCACTTTTATGTTGTTATTTCAAGCCATTACACACTGTGTAATTTGAGGCACACAGATCGATGACATACAATCTAAAATTTCATGCCCATTATTCCCACACCAGCAGCAGACATTAAGTGACAATAAGTAAACCTATACATGTATAAGAATAACAATAACATGTCTGTAGAGCAGAGGGGGAAAATAAACACCTATGTTAATTTTACATTGTTCTAGTCAGAACACAACAGGTTATTGTGCATAAATGACCCTCTAAGTAAAACGTCAGTCAAAAGTGATGTGTACACGTACACAGGCAGCCCTGATGTCTACTAAAGCTCTGACAGCTGACAGTTAAATTGTGAAATATTACATGGCTCCGTCAAACAGCTTATACCCACTCCAGGTGAACTCAAGTGTGGTTTCCACAGAAAACACATGAGAGGTCTTTTAGGTTTGCAGCAAAGGCAGCAATGACCAGGAAAGGAAATATATTCAATTTAATTTTATTAGAGTCTGGAATTGATCAGGAATCAGTTCTAAATTTTTCTTCAAACAATAACACTAGAAATTGATTTGACAGTTCCTATCACATGCGACCCCACTCTTCTGCCAGACAACAATCACATCACATCTTGTTCTTCTCAGACATTCTTTTCTAATGCTCCCCTTTGAAGGGTGGGATTATTCTTTGGAAAAGTCTGCTTTATTGTAGTAATACACATTTGAGAAAAAAAGACCGTCTGCATGACCAATAGAAATCTCACATCCATCAAATCCACAGTGGCACTGATTTCCTTGACTTGCTTGCCTAAAAATAATATATATACTCAGTATTTCTGTGGCTGTGCTGCGACCCTGAGAGCAGATCTGGGAGATTTTATGACACTCACAAAAAGATTTACCACTTTTGCTGACTGCATGTCTTACACTGTCAGTGGTGCATAACGGATTTCCCCCATTCAAAGCCACTAATATATATTGTTTCGAGCAAAACATAAGGAAAAACAAACTCAGGAAACAAGCGCTTGGTGGGAAAGAATGACATGCCAGGAATAAACATGCTGGTGGTGAATTTAGGTTAGGTAGCATCCCAGACAGAGAACACATTCTGACGGATTTATGTCTCTCTTACATGGCTGTGGGTCTATTTTTTTTCTCCTGTGGTGTTAATACAGCTGTCTAACAAAAGGCATGCTCCTTCCTGAAATGGTATTAACATGTCTTTCAGTGTGAAGACAGCTAGTTCCTTTAGACTGATAATTGCTTCACTTGGTGTTAACACCGTAAAAACTACAATTCTTGTGTTACAAAAATACACAATGTTTGACTGCATAGTATCTACACTATCTACACTGTACAAGGCCATGATCAGATGATTCTGGCCATCCAGTATAAAAGTAAATGTGTCGTATTTAATGTGTTTTTTTTTTGTAGGGGATGCGTTGACTGCCTCGAGCTTTCCTTTCAGATGTGCATTCAAAAAAAGCTTAAGGCCTTTCCTTAAATGGAAAAGACTCAGGTGGTACCAAGACAGCAACAGTCAGAGCCTCACACACGGAGATTCAAAACTACTCCTCAGAAAACCTAAGACTAATGTCGTCATATGCATTATCCATTTTTATTGTCACATACACACATACATCAAAACAAGCCATTAATGTATATCAAATTAAGCATGTTAAAAATTCCTTTTTACCCCTCTCCGCTCTGGTTTCATTATGTCATTCTCTCAATTTGTGTGTGCTATCAAAACCACAGTCAAATTCTCATGTCAGTGCCTGATGTTTTCAAAGTGGTGACGGGTGGTTGTAAAGTGCAGTGACTGCCTGTCAAAGGACTCCCTCATCTCCTTAAAAAAGTGAACTGTGTGTGAACTTAGCAGGACTGAAGCACTCCTAAGAGGAAATTGTTTAGCTGAAGTGTACCCATGGCCACAGAAATCTGTATGTGTGTGTGCGTGTGTCTTTCCCTAAGCTTTCATGTAAGCATTTACTACAATTAATTCCTGTGATGTCAACTCAGATTCAAAGATTCATTTAGACAACATGCCAGAATCCTATGCACCAGTGATCACTTAAGCATCCATCAATTTATCTATTAGCTCTACCTGCTTTTTTCCTGTGGTGGGTCAAAGGGGTTGCAGCCAATCCCAGCTGGCAGTAGGGTGAGAGGCGAGGTACACTCTGGACAGTTTGACAGTCCATCACATGGCTAGCGCAGACAACCACTCACGCTCACAATCACCTGCATGTCTCTGAGCTGTGGAAGAGGCACAAGTAGATAAGAAGCACTCCTAGGAGACAGTGTTATACTACTGTACCACCCTCAATGTGTGGCTAAAATGTGTATGTATATTATTTGAGAGAACCCAATTCAGAGCGTTTCTTAGTTGGATGGTTCTTCCAATAGGGCTGCCAATTAACACTGAAAAGACCTCAAAATGTGAAAACCCTTGAATGTCTGCACAGACACAATGAAAGTAGCATCTGCTCCACATCCAACCCCCCCCAAAAATGAATTCAATCTGCAAATTAAGGATTTGGACAATTCTAACTCTGGAAGCAATGCTTTGGAGCACTGTTTTTGTTCTCATACAATACTCTAAAAACCCGAGGCACAGCTATGGGTCTGTGAATTCCAATTTTCTCTGAGTCTGAGGCAAACTTTTCGCACTGTGACATCTGTATGCTCGGAATGAGATGTCAGGATGACAAAACATGGCACATCAGAGTCGAAATCTGACCACCCGATTCACAAAAGTACATCACTCAATCAAACGACAAACCACATGGGTAACATTTCAAGACGAGGATAACCTGAAGGCAATGAATCTAACACAAAAACACAAGTGCCATTGATATAAGGATGCTCTTTTAGCTGAAGATAAGGACAGTGTAAAAGAAGGTTTTTTTATAAGGGCAACACAGATAAGGCATATGTGACCTTTATATAAAGGTTGTTGTTTTTTTTTTTTCAAAATCGAAAAAAGCTTTTTATGCACATGTCAAGAACTTTTACTTCCTGCTGCTGTGAATAAGTTACTAACAACAGCAGGTGAGGTGATCAATAAAGAGGTAATCTAAAAAACAGATATTTGCACATGAATACGCAGGACAACAACAATTTGATCATTAGCTTTGGTTTTAATATGTACTCAGCTCTGTGGAAATATCTGCAGGACCTACGGTAAACAAGCAGTTTATAGAACTCTTTAAGCACTCCAATAAATGATGTGAGTTTTTTCCATACACACCAATTCCTATCTCCTATGAGAGGGCTTCAGCAGAGTTCAATAAACAACACACTGGCTCATGGTGGGAGGAGAGGTTGTTTCTCTCCTATACAGTTATTGGTAACATCAGTCATTTTTCCATTTTGTGTTCAGCATCACATACGCATGCTGCTTCACAATACATTAAAATTACTTGTTAAAATAATATTCGTATTGATGTTTTTTAGTCAAAAAGAGACATCAGGATTGAAAATATTGACACTCGAGTATTGATCGGCACATTTTAGCACTCTGGAGGGGTTCGAATCGACCCAATGATAACACATATACACAGGCGTATTCGCACTTACATTGACACGTGCACAGCTTCTAGTTTCCAGCTCAGCTGAGCTGCATGTCTTGGGAGAATAGGAGGAAACTGATAGACCCTGGGGGACTCACTGAACAAAATACAAAAGAAAGAAAAAGAAACAGCAGAACTAGGACCGTCATGCTGTAAGGCTGCAAGATAACCACCGACAGATTCTCCAGCTAACACTAACAGATCGACATTTATTAAGCAAGCAGCAAATCCCTAATGAATATTCTTCATACTGATTTGTGCAAAATACATAAAGGCATTTACAAGCCGGTCACACTTCACTGTTGGTTCTTACAATACTGACATGCCCCTCAGTTTCTTTCCATGTCATTAGCAGGATTTTTCCATCACCATTGTTCTTGTTCCTGCAATCAAGTCCTCAATCAAAGCATAATTCCTTGTGCTTCATTTCACTTTGCAAAAAAGTATAAATCGTTTCACCGCTGAGCACAGAATAACGTGATCAGGAAACAACCGAGCCCGACTTGTCAGTAATTCAATGTCTACATTAAAGGATCATGATCTATTCTATGATTTATGATGGCCAAGCAGGAGAGTCATGTAATTGGAATATATGAGAAGCAATGGCTCTCTCAACAGGATTTCAGCTGTGTTATCAGACTAGTTACCTTTCCAGTGTCACTTCTTCTTTCCCTTTCTAGTTGCACATCATATGCACATCAAAGTTACATTCCAGTAGTGCACTGCAGTAATGAATGCCCCACATTTCTGCTGTTTAAATTTGATGATGTTCCATTGATGTCTCCTTTTCCAGGTTTTTCATCTAATTTCATCAGGTTTTTGTATATATGTATAAATTTGATATATTTTATAGGGGGCTAACTGTATTTCTGTTATTTTGCAATTGTAGAAGAATTATTTTATATATATATATATATATATATATATATATATATATATATATATATATATATATATATATATATATATATATATATTAAACAGATATAGAAATATATATATATATATTTTTAGGGTATTACAAGATGATTTGAGAGATCTAATGTGAATGAAAATCATAGTTAATGACAACCAAAAGTGTGAAATTTCTTTTTTTCTTTTTTTTCCACAGAAACATGCAATCCATTGTCTCTTACTAGCTCCATCTATTTTGTTTTTTATTTTTTTGATGTTTATTTTTTAAGTTTTTGTGTCATGTTCTATGATCTATTTAAAGTATAGATACATAATACTTGTTCCCCTGTACTCAATCGGTAGTATGAGACAAATAATTTTCACAAAGACTGTACAGAAAATGGAAATCACTGATAGACAGGCCAACACATTGTTATTTTTGTTATTTTTTTAAATGGAATTTGTTGATAATGAACTAGTAAAAGAATCATACCAATCTTTAAAGGCTTTCTGTTCTGAAGCAAAAAAAAACAAAAAAAACATATAAAAGGCTTTTATATGTGAGGATTGGGATGATGAAAGCTGTAGACACTAAATGTAAAATGAGATGTTTTTAAAAAATAATTCCACTTTTTCCACATCAAACAACTCCATACAAAGTGCTGCAGAAAGATGAAAAAAGTCAATGAATTTGTGCTTTTTCTAAGATGTCTCAACCTGGGTTTCTGCAGATTTTCATATTTTCATTTGCAGTTCTTTAAATGGCTACTTGAGGCTAGCTGCAAAATCAAATTAAAAATGGTTTTATAAATCTATTTCAGTTTATCAGGGGGGACATAAGGGTGTTAGCATGCTGTTACTAGTGGTTAATTAGGGATAGGGCACAATGTGTCAGCAGCATTGTGACTTCTCTACACATTTATTATAAATGTATTTTACATGCTACACAGAGCTTACATTCTATGCATGTTCTGAAGAAAAAGGTGCAGAATTTGTTGCAAGAATACTTTGCAGTGTGCTCACCAATGTTACTTTATTGCACAATGTTCTAGTGCCAAAAACTTGTCAATCACCCATTGTAGTACTGTATATTCAATAAGTCAAGCTTCCAGTGTGCAGCCGTTTAGGGAATAAGGCTCAAGGATACATGTCTCATTGATAAGCACTGCATGTGACATTTAGATACTCCATACCTGTATGGTGTCAACAATTCGTCATGTTAAAGCCATCCTTCGGGGGTTAGGGGCTACTCACTGATGACCCTTTTCACTGACCCTATCATCATGGTAGCTAGCCTTCAGTGAAAAAAACAAAAAAGAAAGGTGTGGATGTGCTCCATCACAGACTGCATGCAGTGAAGTCAGCAGTGTCTAGACCAACCATCAAATTCTGCATGACATACAAAACAGCTAACATGGCTCAACCCTGATACCCACAGGAACATATAGTATGTGAGCCAGAAAACCTCAAATGAATATATAATGTGGTTGAATTACAGTATATGAGATGGAAAATCAGTAGTTTTTTTGTGCACCAGAACCAAGACAGGTTTTCCATATTTGATCAGACCACTGGTGTGAAGCATAAGCTTTAAAGCAAACCATTGATCGCTGACTGATCTCACCCTTGATCTTACCAAATGACTCTCAGACCTATTATAGATCTGCTGCCAGGGTCACAGACTGCTACTGAATGGAAATGACAGGGGTGTAATGTTAAGCTGTTTTATTGCTAAAAGAGCAGCCAAGATAACAACTGTACTTGTTTTAACAAAAGCCCAGAGACTCGCCGATTCGTCACTTAATAAATGATACAATAACTTCTAAATATTAGAATAAAGAATACTGACTTTATTTCTGTTGAGGAAACAGAATAAAGTTCTGTTTGGTTAAAAAGTGTATTGCAAGGAAAGGTGAGTGAAGTCATGGGGGACAGCTGTACTGCTCAATGTGGAGCTTTTAGAGTGTGCTTTAGGTCTTTTCAGGCTTTCTGACTTGGGCAGTAAGCCATGTTTATACTGTCATGTTTTGCTTTTTCAATCAAGAGGTCACTGTGGTCAAGAAGTTTTTGCTACTATGACAGTAGACACATTATGATTTTTAGTTTGGCAATTTTTAGCAGCAACCAAACTCTTGTTTCTTTTAACCTTTGACTTGGATGAGCTTTCCTGTCAGTTTTACCTACATCCTTTTGTAATGCTGGGTATCCATTGTGTCCTATGCTCATATATTTTCATAAGCAAACTACTGGTCACTAAAATCCCTCATTGTTCTGTTCCATTCCTGCCACTACTGTGAATGCAGTAATAGCAAGGTTTTAAAATTGAAACAGCTTTAGCTAGGTACACATTACTCTAAATTGCATATATGGGTCATTTTGTTATGATTCATGCGAATATAATAGTGTGTTTCCTTTTAAGCGCAGTTGTTCACACTGCAGGAAAAAGGTGTTATTATCTTTCGACCATTTAAATCCTTGTTTAAATCCCCTCAATGTAATGACCTTTAATTATTTTAATAAAGTCAGAGCTTTTTATGTGTACTGCAGCCTGACACATACCTGTTACTCAAAGTGTGACCATACCTTTAATATAATGCATACACACAGTTAGCAAGCTTTTGCATACAGCCTCCAATGGCCACTCAAAGTAGTGAAGGTTGCTGCTTGGAGGAGCATAATTATGTTCTTAACTACCATTCATCATCATTAATAGTGAGTCAGACAACTGCTTTTCTTGTTATTAGTTTATCTTTAAGGCTATAGAATGATAAGTGTCCTATTGGGAGCCAGCATCTGTGTGGTTTTACAGTTTATGCAGTGCCAATCATCTGATTTATCCGAGGAGCCTAAAGGATGTTAGGGCTTCCTTTTGACTGAGTGTGTTTGCAATTTATTCATGCATTAAATGGCTTCAGTGTTTTTAGGGGGGGACGGCACTGTTGGTGTTAATATTCAAGAGAGTGCAAAGATGTGTGCTGTGATTGATTGTGGTGGGCTCGTCTACATCAAAATGCCAGCTTGGGCCTCTCTTTTTGTTTCATCTGGGCCTACCCCTGTGCATCTTTTCTGTTTGGAAACCTTTTACTGTTGACACTATAATAAAGGGGTTTGCAGGAAAAAAACAATGCTTTCATTTCATTTGAAAAGGTAAATTAAGGCGTTGGTGTGTTAATAATGTGTGTTAATCAGTGACACCCACTAACAACAGTGATACACATCTACCTATAGTTAACAATACCACTTTTCTCATTACATTACTGCGAGTTTATTCTGATGCAGTAAAGAGAAATAACTTAACATTGTGCAACCTGGGGCTGTATCTACCTTCGATTTGGTCCTCAAGGTGTTTCTTGATCTTTTGTGAAAATGTTGCATGTGCAGTGTAGCTCCAAAGTGTTTGGCTGTCTATTGACACGCTAACCTGTCTTTGTGTTTGTCCAAACAAGGCATAGACTAATGACAGAGAGTGAGGGTGTCCTTGATAAGGAAGTGATGAAAAGTGCTAAAACCCTGGAATGAATCAATATTACAGAAGGTGTTGTTTTGCTGATAGGCACAATGTTTGCTCTAAAAAAAAACATAATGGATTCCAAGGCACAAAACACACTTTATACTATGAAGACCTAGATATTAAATGAGTAAAGTCATGCATGCTGTATATTGCCAGCATGTTGTTTTGTAACAATTTTAATTGCACAAAAATTAGTTTCCAAAACTGTATTCACTGAGGCAAACCCACAGAATAATAATGTGAAATGTTTTAATTTACTTTTTTTAATGTCAATAAATCATATTTGATCAAATTAGGCCACATTAGATTATAAATGTGACTATTAAAGAACTAAAAATTGAAATAGGCAAACATCTCTTGTTACACCACAGGATGTAATAGACCAAAGTAAACAATGAGTGGATTTTTTTAAATACATTTCCCAGCTGAAGAACACACACCAAGCACTCAGATTCTAAGAGGAGAGAGGCTACAATAAGCAAGTTACTTCATGATGTAATGCTATTAATGTCTATATGCTGATAATGTGGGTACATTAATGTCCCATTTTCCCATGTTTTCTATGTTGAAATAAAATCTATGGCTAGGTTGATATTATCACTGTCCTCATAACAGCATATGATCAGTGTTTAGTCATAAACCATCCACAAGGTATGGCTTCAAGGTTCCCCCCTCAACTCTTAACTTATAAATGTCTCAGTCATATTAAAATGTAAAGATCTGATAAAAAATGCTCACTGTGTGTTTTAGTCACTTAGACCTCATGAAAAATTTCCCACAGTGCAATGAAGCGACCAAATGAGGCAAGTGGATGACTTCTTCCAGGCCTGGCCACAGCTCTCACATTAGACAGCCCATCAACAGGCACATTTGCACAGGGGGGGAAACACTAATGGTGTGATTAGGCTGGAGGTGAATCTCAAGGCCTTAGACAGCAGTTTAAATCTTGGCATCCAAAGACCATAGAAAATGCATTACAGTGTCCAGCTTACTATTATGATGGCTTTTATTGACAAACCAAAAAAAGAAGAAAAAGAAAGAAAAAAAAGGGGGTGGAGGGTAGCATATATAATGTTTGAAATTATATTCATAGCAAGACTGGAATCTCAAGAAAACATAAGATGTAAATTTTGAAAGTTGAAAGGAGGCCAGAAGGCAAATATTTTAATCCTTCACAATCTGTGCTACAATGGGGACAAAAGGGAGGGATGACAGTGTCCATCCATCTGGGTTCAAAGATCCAGATCAGCTGCGTGCATTTAATCCACGATTTGTGTGATATTGTTAAAGTAGAATAAGCATTACAAGAGGATGTGCAGTGATAGATTTTTATTGAACTGATTCAGCTGTTTCAGCAGCAAGACTTCACATCCTTCTCACTAAGCAAATAACCAGGTGTATACATGCTTTACATCAACAGCACAAACTATAAACAATGTTGTCTTTATTTAAACTTAGTTAATTTTCATTTATACAATTAGTCTTTAAGTAATATAAAGATTAATGTGCAAGAGACAAACACAGTGTGGCACAGAATATACATTTTTGCATATCTAATGTGCAAATATAGAGTAGAAGGGATCTATGGTGTGGGAGTATAATCCTTATCTAATAATAGTATATATATAAAATATATTCAATACTTTGGGGGATTAATCTAAATAAAATAAACATTAGCTCATAGGTGTAAAACAACAGTCATTGTGTACGATACTACTAGGTCATATAGGTCATAGTAGTATTCAAATAACCTATAGATCTTTGGAGTTATAGTCTTCTAAAGGAAGTTTCAGTCATCAGAATTGACCTCAACAAAGGTTTGAGTTTTTTTTTGAGGTTGCAAGGTGAAAATTTAACTTAATTTAAATTCCACCAAAAAAAAGTGCCTAAGGAGATACTCTCCATTACTTATGATATAACCCAACAATCCTTCTGTCCTGAATTGTTGAGTCACAAAAAAAGTAGGTTTCAAGATCTAAGGGAATCTTTCATTCACAACCCTCCCTGATCCACATCTCTTCTTTTATTTTGTGGGCATCACTATTTCCATATGGCAGGTAAGTTTCCCATTGTTTGAGAATTCATGGTACGGTGCAAAAGCTGTCGACAGCACTTTCATACAATAATAGCTGCGAGGAAGAGAAGAAATGGATGTAAGGTGCCACACATGCCTTTGTCCATTGTACTCACTTTTCACTCCCCCCTACAGGCCCTCAGCAGACTCTGGCATGTGGCACACAGAATCCTGGCTGGAGATAGACACTAAGTGGAAGAGAGCTCTTTGATGAGAATCCAAGTATTCCTAGAGAGGAATCACTTCTTCAACATTGTTTTCTAAACATCTTTTTTTTCACATGTGATACTGCATATTGAGAGGAAACTGTGTAAAAAAAAACATGCATGTCAAAGTGTCACTCGTAGAAAGAAGCAGTCCTTCTTGCCAAGACATGGTGCAGCAGTGGTCAGCTATAAAAAAAAGAAAAGAAAAAAAAAGACTGTGCTAAAAAATGAAGCTGCCTCAGCAACTGCAAAAACGGTCAGGGATTAGACAGAGGAGTTGACCTCACTGCTGTCACCCACCATAGCTGAAATGCCCCTGAGCAGGGCATTAAAACAAGGCAGGGAGAAAACTGCAGCAGTAGATCCTGCTCTGAGGCCAACAAGACAAGGCATTTGAACATGGTGGCTCCCAGCCATGAGGGTACACATGGCCTATAACTTCTCCCCATAGCTCTTGCTGTAAATAGCGATGTATTCTTAGTAAACATGCCTTGTTAAAACCTAAGAATTCTATTTTATTGAAAGCAGCCTCTGCAGTGACACACGAGTCAGTTAAGTTCTACAGTATCTTAAAGATGCCTCTCTGCACTTCAGGCAGTATATTTCTTTTTTTCTCTGTATGTAAGCCATAAGCACAAGTTTAGTCAGCAGTCTTGTAAAATTTTGCATAATAGAGAGTGTCACCATCCCAACATCTTGTGCTCAGCAGGAAGTAACTTGGCTCCCCGGTGCTGGTCTTGTTTAGTTTCCATGCTGGCATGCAATATAATAAATGATATGCTTGCAGTCTTTCCTTATGATCTAGTGTAAATGGCAAGCATATATTTGTGCAGTGAAATACTTCTACTGAGACTGTGTGGGAGGAAGAGACAGAGAGGACATAAGGGATAAGGGGTAATTGTTTGAGAGCTTGTTATATCATCACTGGGTAATAATTGCTGTAATTAGTGAGAATGTACATCCATCTCTTCAGATCGACTCACCAAGAAAAAAGGGGGATGAATTTGACAATAGGGCAAGCTGATTTTTTTTTTGTCGCAAAGATTATTTGGAGTTTAAAATCATATCTGATATGGGGGCAAATCTCCTCTGTATTCAAGCAGACAGCGATAACAGTCTCTGGCGATCCATAATGTTTGTCGGCAGTAATTAACTCGAGGTGAAGATTACTGGAGATTTCTTCTCTAGTGTGTACACATCATGAAGAATTCATATTCTGACCTAAGCCCAAAACAATGAGCCTCATTTAAAGCTTCTGCACCAGCTGATGGAGAGAGGGTTTGACAGCAATCAAAACTGCACACTAATCTGCCCAGCTGGCATTTGTCATTGATAGGTATTTATCTCATCCACACCATGCATTTTAATACACTATTTTTTGCATTACAGTGTAAGCAGGACAAAGAGGAAGATTTGCATTGTTATTGTAAAAGACCAGGTTGACAAAGAGAGTCTATGTGAGCATTCAGGTAATCAATTTCGTCAAGGTTGTTGCTTCTTCATGCTGAAATGTGTTGCTTTGATTGACTGCCTGTGGGTGTAATTTTTTTCTTGCATTTTTCAACCTTTACTTTTCATCCAAAGAAAACATTGTTTACTGGTATATATATTGTTGGTCTATTTTTCTTAATGTACTATAAATTTACTCCCATAATTTTTAATGTACATGCCAGAGACATATGGTCTCCCAGTACACTTAGCTGTGTTCTTCTTCTTTATAATGCTATTCTTGGTCTTTCTTACCCGCAGCCTTCAAAACAGTGTGGGAAGTGATTGTCATCACTCCCGGGACTTATTGCTACTATCAGTCTGTAAAGAGTTGAGAAAATGGGTTTAAGTATTCTGCTCCCTCTGCTTGGAATCAGTTGCAAAATTACCTAAACCATTGGGAGCTGGTCTCGCTGCATGAATTTAAAGTAATTTAAAAATGATTGGGAGGCACGGACATCTGCCAGTAGGTTTTTTTTTTTTTTTCGACTGATCAGCATTGCCTGTGTGTGATTCGTGATATTAATGAATCTTTGGTAAATTCCTTGTTTTTATTTAAATTGTCACATTATGTCTGTAGTCACTTTATGCTGCTGCCTTTGGTTTCAGTACAATGAAGGCGAGATGGGTAATCTGAACTGTGATTTGTAGGCTGCTTTGTACTGTAAAAATACCAGAACAAATGGCATTCCAACCAATTAAAGGTCGAGACCTTTAAGTGAGCTGATAATTAACCTATTCACACAGACACTGAGGACCAGAGCTGCCAATCTCCAATTGTTTCCACATCTGTTTTGCATTGATCCATCTGTCGCAATAAATTAATAAGCTTTCTAAATAAACAAGAATTACAAATAAGTATAACAGATGTGTGATTAGTTATGAGAATGTATTTATATATATTATTTATTTTATTAAGTTAACTAGAAAACTTTCTTAAAGGACAAGTGTGTAGGATTTAGTGGCATCTTTTGTTGCAGACTAACTGAACTCTCCCATTCCAGGCCTCTGAAACAATGATGGCACAATGGAGAAAACCAATGAGCACATAATAAGATAAAATAAACATAACACTGTATAATATAAGACAAGCCTGATTCAAGATTACCTTTTGGAAGAAAGTTTGTTGAAGACCAAATCTTGTCTCACACCATTTTCGTACCTACATACTGAAAAACCTGCCTTTTAATTTCTTCAAAGTGGCTGCTTTTCAAGACCACAGACTGCAACCACTGGGGGCTGGCTCCAGAAGCGAGACATTTCCTATAGACTCAGAAATAGCAGCAGAAATAAACATGATCACAGCCTGGTACAAAAAACCACTCTAGTCTCAAATGATAAGTTCCCTTAGTGTCAATTATACGGGGGGTGAAATTTTTTTTTCACTCGTTTTAATTATATTCACACTTAAAATTATGCATAATTATGGGCGTTACCACTTTGAGTTACCTCTGCTCGTGCTCCCCCTCTTTGTCCGTATTTGGAGTTTTGACTGTGACGCTGCCAACATGGCGGCAGTCAGAGCACGAAGCCTCAAACGGGTGGCATCACAGAATCTTTGTCCATAGTTTTTACTGTCAATGAATGTGACCCTGCTTCAGTAGCTGGTTTACTTGCCTAACTCTTGAGCTGCTTAGGATAGTCACTTGCCATCATGTAGTCCCACTGTAAACTATGAACACAGGGGTGGGTCTCTTCAGTCCTGGGGACACAGTTGGTTCACATTTGGTCTATAATTCATAATCCTGATACAACACATAGCTCAGTTTATGGCTACAGAACAGATCGTATCCGATCATGGAACTGATACACCTGCAAAAGTCCAAGTAAGGAGTAGGTTGGTGGTGGTACATGCAATGCAGTGGACCTTTACTCAGGAGTCCAAAGACGTCCAAGAACTAGCAGACTATATTCAGAACAGTACAGTAATAAATCCTACACATTAGTCCTTTAAATCCTCAGGTTAACTTTCCAGGATAAATGTTAATGCAAATTCATGTTGATAAATGTTTTTGCACAGGTCCAGGAATGCCACAGCGCGGTTAACTTGCATGAATAGCATTTGGATTTAAATATGGAGAGCCAAGTCTTTTTATGATTACACATTAGCAGCTTCCAGAACAATTGTAAGTTGCATGTGCCACTTTCCAGTTAATCCATTATAAATCCATCACCCATCTTAGAGAAACCACCTCTTGTGCTCTTCAAAGCCAGCGAAAGGGTTTGACTGTAGAAGCTCCTGCTATTAACAGAATTAACTCCAGCCAGGAGCACAGCTCAGGGAGAACACACCAATTCCATTATCTCAGCTGGACGGAGGCCATTCTATCTCTGCCACTCTGCAGCCAAAGTACTCCAAGCATAGAGCCCACCTAACCCATTGTACGGAGACACAACATGCACACAAGTCTCAAATGCACTCTATCAAAGCCTTCCTGCTTGAAATATTCATCTAGCTGGAAAACCGCATTTGAATCTTTTGAAAAAAATAAAAAGGGACAAATATTTAATTCGTTTTTCCTTTTACCAAGCGAGAGAAGTGAACTACACTGAACCCAGCAATATTTGGTACACTTTAGTTTACATCAATACCCTTTCCCAGGACATTCTAAAAACATTTTCCTTCTCATACTGCTGAATAAATATGAAGAGCAGCCTAAATAGACAGCAGCTGGAAAAAGTCTGATTATATAAGGCAGGAAATGTTAAGTTAATCATTAATAACATTTTACCTTATAGCTCAGCACTAATACAATACTGGGGTTATAATTAGAACATGAGGAAGCACGATAATAATAGCATGCATACATCGATTCTCAGGGTTTTATTTTGTGTGACTAGGTAATACTGGGAGAAAAATGATAGGGGTAATAATGGGGACATCTGGTATTATAACGAGCTAATAATAATAATGTCAAATTTCCACATTATGCTAGATTGTTGTTCAGATAATGCTTTAAGAACTATATTTGGCTATACTTTCAAACACATACTGCCAACAACAACCTAATTTACACTTTGCCTCTGCTCTTGTGGAGCAGCTCATGCTGTGATTAGGCGTTTCCTGTTGTTCTGCAGAGTGTGAACTCTGTTCAGAAGGAGTTATTCCTATTTACAGCATTTTAAAGAGTGAGTATAAGCAAGAAAAAAAATATCAGTGCCAACATGGTGCTAATATGCCAATATGATACTTTTTAAGATAAACTTGACTTTTCTCTTGGACCTGACGGGTTGTTTGTACTTCATTCTGGTAATGAACACACACTGGAGAGTGTAATTATTCTGATGACTGCTTCAGACAGAGAAATATTTCCATAGCAAAAGGTACTTCTTATCAAGGGTGTTCATAAATGGTTGTATACCTGTCCTTCAATAGCTCCGTCTTTGTTGGAGTTCGTTGGGCTTAGATAATTGCATGAAGAATTTAAAAATTGGGAAAAAAAACAAATATGTGAAAAAAAAAAGCTGTCGGGCACATTTATTTTATTAGAAGAAGATGAAATATCTGGCCAGTTTGTTTGCAAAAGCAGAAGCACTTAAAAAAAAAGAAGAAAAAAAAGTAGAATTAATGGAATTTGCTCTCTCATTGTGTGAGTGTGTTTTTTAAAGGACTGGGACACAGATAAATGTTCCTCTAGACTGTGAAAATGGGCTGTGAGAGCCCACAAACTGTTACATGAAGTCACAAAACAAGTTCTGTAAGTGTGCATGCTACAAAAATACAAACAGTGTTTCGATTCAGTTATGGAAGTTATGGAAATCAGTGATACTAACAGGTGTAAGCACAATGATCTGAAAGAGGCACACAAAAATGTGTGTACGTGTCCAAGAACTGGCAATGCGGATGGCGAGGTTGTAAATCCGAGGCCATATTGCAGAAATGAAACACATTTAATTTCACTTCATATCGCACATTACTTATAGATTCACTCTGAATTAAAATTTAAATTAAATTAAATTCCACTCAATAATTTATCAGCCCTGTCTCACAATCACATTCCCTACCCCCGCAGTGCAGAAGGGAAGATGGGCTGCATGGTACTGACACTGGTGGTCAGTTGTAGAGCGCGCTGCAGCTGTTGAAATGATAGGACGGTGCCAGGAAGTGGCAGGTGGCAGGATTCAGAAACGTCTGGTTTTCCCTGATATTAAATGTGAATGTACTCAGTCCTTTTCACCTGATCTGTGTTAACTATGCCAACTGATGAAATAATCATTATCAGGTGTATAATCCAAGATAACATCAACTGCCATTAAAAATGTGCAGAGTTTAACATTGCTGTACGTACACATTACCGATTTTCGTGGCTGCATTGAACACAACAGCACAGAGTGCATCTGGAACATTCTGATGTTTGTCTAACACTCTCGCTCTGCCTTCTCACCTAGGAAGACACATCTTTAAAACCAGCACATATGGATTGTGTTAGTGGTGTCTAGATATAAAAATAGTGACAGCTCTACAACAATCATTCCTCTGTATCTCCTCATTATGAGCCCTAATTATTTTGCCGGCCAAGTTCACCAAAATAAAACTCAACTTGTTTGTAACCCGACACTTAACAATATGTACCTCCAAACCTCCACCACAGCCACATTCACCTCCATTTTTGTGTGGCATAAATTCATTTTTATTCTTCTTCTTGGTTGTTGCCATGGTAAAGGAAAAAAAGGTTTTTTAAGCATAGCAGTTCTACAAAGTGATTTTAAACAATGCTTCTCAATCATCCATTCACACTCACACACCAATGGTGGTGGAGCTGCCATTCAAAGTGCCTGCCTTGGATCAGGAGCAACATGGGGTTCAGTGTTTTGCCCAAGGACACGTTGGCACATGGACGGGCCAGGGGATTGACCGACCAATCCTGCAATTAGTGGACAGCCTGCACTCCCACTGATCAGTGGGCTCATTTCTATGCGGCAGCCACTTTCATGTGATGTTTTCCACTGACCATTTATGGCTGCACGATAAACAGGAATGCATTCTTATATTAGAGGCTCATTTTTTTTGGCTGTAAGTGCACATGTTCACTTTTACTAAATGAGACCCCTGGTTGCCTGTTTGGCCATCATGTAACTCTCTTGTCACTTCAGACCAGATTGCATCATCTGATATTCTGCTAACCTGCTTCCACTTCCCCTCATTAGCCCCTCATGCCAGAGTTTCCCAACATGCAATGCCTCTTTTTGACCTTTGTTTGTGAACCTGGACTTTGGGTTTTTAACCCTTTCTCCTATGTTTTCTTGTCTAATAAGGGAAGTCAGATTGATGTCAATTGATTCCTATGTGCATGATGCAGTGGTTAGGGGTGACTGTCGCCTGTCAATATCTGGTAGATGTTCCAGCCCCTCCATGAACGATGGATGGTAACAAGCCACGCCCCCAACAACACATATAACATGCTGATAGAAATATTGACCTCGTATTATGATTACAGTCTTCTTTCACGATTGACATCCATGTTATTCACATGTTAATGTCCAAACCAAGACTGTACTGTGATTTTCTGAAGGTTGTATATTCAGGTTTTTTTTCTTTTTTGCCTCTGGCTGTGTTTATAGAGGAAACTTTATCATTTGCTGTTTTGCATGTTGCATTTTTATGAACATCCTCGAATGAAAATGTCACATTTGAAAGTAAAGTAGACTTAAAAAACAGATAATAAGCAACTTTATAGACTAACATGCTATGTTTCATGTTACGTGTTTGTTGTTGCCAATGGAACCCACCACCCACCCACCTGTAAAGGCAAGCTATTTGTCAGCTAAACAGCTTAATTTTGCACCATATGTAAAGAGGCCATTGTGTCCTTGCAGGCATGGAGAAGACCATTAGCATACTTTAATAAGTATTATTTAAGTTCAATTTTAATATCTAAAATCATAACCAATACAGACATGTTTGCTTTTGCTCGCGGCTGTTGTTACAATAGGATCAGAACAAGTTTGAAAGAATGATAGAGCCCTCAGGCAAGGCAAGGAGAAAGGAGAGAAGACCAGGTGAGGAATATGATTGCAGGCTATAATAAAGTATTATCACACAGAGCATGTCATTAGCATTTGACGATTGTTTTACACAAATTTCCCTCCTGGCGATACAGGCTTTGTGTAGATTTCATGAGCCACTTGCAGGGAAAAATACTTGCTAAAGAAACACTGGAAAAAGGCTCAGTGTTACTGTTGCACTGTGACTTGTTTACAATATCCAGTAATAAGACACAAATTTATTACCATTTGTTTGACACATAGCAACTGTTGTTCCTTCCGACATGGAGAGGAAAATAAGCATTCTGGAGCATTCTGCGAACCCCCCCTCCTCCTCCCCCTCTCTCCATTCTTCCTACGCACAAAAACAGAACAAATTTATGTCTTAGTGTTTTTCAATGCAGGCATCAAAGAGAGAAGCAGACAACAAGGAAAGCCAGGCAACAAGAGAAGAGAACTGCTAAGACTGCACACTGTGAACAGCATTGTTATTTCATGCAGCACACTCCTGTGACTTTTTTTTTTTGCAACATACATGGGTAATTCATAGCAAGAGCAAGATCAAAACAATAAAATAAATTGTCGGAAAATCATATCGAGGTTGTCAATACAGTGCTCCCAGGAGAGACAGAGAGAAAAAATAGGAGAGCATTACAGAGAAATGAAGTGACCAGATAGCTCATATCAGCAAATAGAGCATGTCATTGGTGTTTAAACAGTACTTTCAGTAACTACCTCCACCAGCAAATCCATTCTGAAGGATAGAAAATGTTGTTGCTGTGGTCCAGACTGATGACAACATGCATTAAAAATACATTATTTGTGAACATGTGTATCCACAATAGACTTAAAAAAGGGTATTTATTCTGCTGAAAATCTTCCATTTTCCAGTTGGGCTCAACTTATTTAATGCCATCTACGAAATATCTGTTTGACATTATGGCACAATTAAGCCTCACTTAGAGTCATCAGTGTCTGCACAGCGTAGTTTTTCCTTGAATGTTGCATTATCATGATAAATCATCAAGTCAGCACAATGTTATTGTGCATTTTCATGCTTTAGAAGATATTCAGATTTTCCTGAGAGGACACACAGAGTTACCTACACCTCTCTTTGTATTTTCTCTTTTACTTCACAATAAAAGTTTGATGAAATTGGAGATCAATCTCCCCTCTTTGCATTGTCTTCTGATTGATCATGAAAGTTGCTTTTCATTTGAAACCCCAGCAACTTGAATTAGAGCAGGAACATTCCTTTAATTCCTTGCAAGCTGTCCAACTGCAGTGAATACACTCAGGACCGGTTCATTTGATTCATGATTAATTTCTGAGAATGTGGCTGTTCAACCACATGTTTTGGAGAGCTGCCAGCCAGAACTGAAAGCATTCCCAAAGGCAGAAAATAATTGTGTTTGCCCTGAACGCTCGTTTTGTTTTAACAAACTTCCCCAGTACGCTTAGATATGTATAGACTAGGCTATATTACAACACCTGGACATTGATCTATTTGAGATTTGAGCTAAGGTGAGCTGAGCCCTCTAACATATTAATGCTTAGAGATGGAATAAAAAAAGTCTCTTCGATAGACTTAAACAACCTGATATCCTTGAATAGCACATTGACACACAAAATACCTTTAAAGTATGAGTAATACTGTGCGACATAATGGTAATTTAACAGTTAAAAACTTCAAAAAAACACACTCAGCCAAAATGTATTCAAAACATAAACTTAATCACTCAGATGCTCCTCTTGTGATTTTGATTAAAGCAGAAGGGATTATGATTTTTGGCAGCGTGTTCTGGCAAAACCATACACTTATGTGCCTGATGGGGACATAATATTTCAAGGTCAACATTTTAAACTTGAAAAATACTATAACTTAAAATCCACCGCTTTGACTTTGAAGAAACCAGGAGAGATGGGACGGTGAATTATTTAGATGTCATTTCTTTCTCTATTTCCTGTGCAGTAGCTCTATCTATTCTCATTCTGCTATGTTTTTGTAACACACAATACTTACACATGTTGACACATTCCCACATGTATCTTTGCATCTAAGCCCTACATGCACATAAGCTGCTGTACTCCTGCAGTCCTTCTGTTAGAGCAATATTCTAATGCTCTTATCCTTTATACGGGATACACACAACCACAATTCATAGTATAATGTTCTTATGTTTCTGTCACTCAAAAAAAAATGTAAATGTCCCCACGTCACCCCCCAAATTAAACTTCTATCTATAATATGCAGTGTGGATCACTGGCCCGGTCAGATATTAATGACTTTTCCCGCTGACCTGGCATTTGCTGGGTTTCCACAAGTACAGCTCAATTTCAGCATTTATATTTTAAGTGTTCATTTAGTCCACTCCACAGGCCACAGAGACCTGGTGGAACCATTCATTTAGAGGGACTGTGATTTACAGAGTAACTCAGTAAAAGAGGCAAAAAAAGTGTAATGGCAATAACCCTAACAGAAAAAAAGCAAAACCCTTCAGCTCATAGTGAGATGAAGTACTTTTTGTCGGCTTGCACAATGGCACAATGTTTATACTTCTATGACCCTCATTCAATGATTGTAGAGTGTGTCTTTGCAGTTAAGCACTTTCGAAAAAGAAATCTGGAGGAACACTTTGTATAGCCTCATTTCCTGTTTGTCTCCATAATATAAAAACATCCAATAATGGCAAGATAAGAGCAATAACTAAAGCCCTTTGTGTAATGCCTAGTATTGTATATCACAAATGAAAAAATGCATGCCCTATATTATTACATATCATATTATAAACTTGAGCATTTGAAACCCTGCATCTGTTGTGTTGTGGTCTCTGATTGTCTGTTGTACTACAAAGACAGCATCTTATCGGAATTATTAAAAGCTTGATAATGAAATATACTTTATATTTCATACAACTAAGGCCCCATTTACACTGGGGAAATCAATCCAGCTAGAGTGGGATTCGGGTATCCGGATATATTCGGATAGTTTTTTTCTGAGTCTGAACAACGCGAATACTGATGTATCCAGATACATCTCGATCCACCTATCAGAGGTGGATCTAGCCGGATTGGCTCAAATGTGGCTCAGGTCTGAACGCAAATGCGGCTAGCGAATCCCGCTAGCGCCATAATACTTCTGGTTCTCAGGGACAGTGTCTGGGTTGCGTACAAAAGCCGTATGTAAACAACCTTTGCCCCAAGTTTATTTTCGACAGTGCTACAAAGGAATAAACTGTTTTTGAACCGGAAAAATAAAAGAAAGAATGAGCAACACGGGACAAACAAATGTGCACACGTGGCCGTACTGCGGCCTGAACGAACTCTGTATATTACAAGGCGCCACCTAGCGGTTTAGAGGACAACAAACAAGCCGGGTTAAGCTGGATTGAGTGTGGACATGCGTGTGTAATAGCCAGATTTGAAAATAGGTCTGAACGTATCCAGCTTTCTGGATTCAATCCTACTCTAGCTGGATTGACTTTCTCCAGTGTGAACGGGGCCAAAGTCATCATAACACACTTTAGCAAGTTTCAATGATGCAAACACTTTAATTTTGACAGACTGCCTCTTCCTTTGTGTGCATGGGTTTAATAGTTATTTCCTGTTCTCTTAATCTCTGCACTGAGTTTGGAAGGCTTGCTGTGCACACTTTTTAGGGTGTACCTTCAGTGTATACAAGCTTTATAAATGAGCCCTCAGAGATCCACGTCTGTGATCTGTGATGTCACATTGATGTACAGCCTGGAGCTGTTCTTCTACTTCAATGGATGAGAAACAGACTGGGTGGATTTTTTAACCATTATTTACCCAGCATAAGATAAGCACACATCGCCTATACTGTACTGTTCAGTGATTGTACTCCCACAAGCTGTCTAGCATAACTGTGGCATGGTTTTATTGATCAGCCGACCTCTACACTTAGCTGCTGTGCTATTCTGAAGGCGTCATTTGTGATTTAAATGTTAAGATTTGACTCAGTGTCAAAGCACCACAATGAAATGTCTCTGTTGTATTGATAGACGTGTCTTCCAGGGACTAGACCACAACTCTATGCTTATACTTATGTTGCACTGAAGTGTTACATTAGTAACCAGTTGTTACTTCATTTGCATGTGTAAATTCGTTTAACTTACTATACGTGTGCCAATTAAGTCAGAAGTCGGAAGCTACATCTTGTCTACAGTGTTACCTTTGTAAAAATCTGTTCAAACCAGTCAAGGCAACATCACAACACTGTTCTGCTTATGTCACTGTTTCCTTTTCTGTCCTTTGCCAAATCAATTATGCATCAGGGTGGCATCACAGATTGGGGCTAAAACAAACTCTTTTCTATCTTTTTTTTTTTTTTTTTGGTGACACAGGAGGATACAGAGCTGAGCGTTGACTAATGCTAAATAAGCCGTCCAAGGGCAAAAAGGACTGCATCTCAAAATTCACAGGTGTTTCCCCACTAACAACCAAATTCAAATTTAACCGGCATGGAGCTGGGTTGAGAATATTTAATAGACTCCAGGAATCCAATAAGACTCTGCTGATTCACCTATAAAAGCTAGAAATTATCTATCTGGAAAGAAAAGAGAAATATGCAAGTTAAATGTCACAGAACGATTTCTGCTCTTATGTAGACCAAAAGGTTAAAGGCTTTTCATCCATGAGGAAAAATGCTCTCCCCATGCATTTATTTATACTCTGGCTGTTATGGCTTTTTCAAGTGTCCCTACAGGGCTGCCTGCACTTCCAGCACCTCTCCACTCTGACGCACTTCCACTGGTGGGGCTTGACTGCACTGGTGAGCATGTAAAGCTCGTCTCGGAGCACTCTTCCTTCTGCCTGGGGAACGACACCCTCAGAAAACACCTACATGAAAATGCAATTAAAAGCGTCTTTCTCTGAATAGTACAGCCTGTTTTAAGGGACAGTGGCAGGAAATGTACTGTGAGAGCAACATGGGTGCGGGATGGACGGAGAATGAGGTGGGGAGGAGGATGCCATCTGCATTTTTCCATCTAAGGCACTCATCTTACATCCATCATTTCAGCACTCAGTCTTAATTTAACTGTTTCTAACTGATGAAATACACTCAACCAGCTTACTTATTTATAGCCGGACCAAACAGAAGCCAATATTTAACTACACATCCACCAATATGAAATGTAACAGGACTTTTTCATTACAAGGCGCGGGAGACATTTTTAGCATTAGAGTGCATGGAAGCTTAAACATTTTCTAAGATACATTACAACTTTTGAGTTGTAATAGTTAAATCTGTATTTTGAAGCCTCTAAAAGAAGCAGAGATTATTTTTTTAAGCGTAAATCCCATACCTTTGAGAATCTGCGTGTGGTGCAGGAAAGCAGAGTATGTGAGCCAAATAGTTAATTGTTTCTGTTAAGGATTAGTCTCCCTCATAAGAATTCTTGAAAGGACATTTCAACCATGTGCATTTCAACCTGTGCTTTAACTTACCTTCAGAGTGCACCTCTATAATAAAGCACACTTATGGTACATATTAATCCTGATTTTATCAACCTGACCAGTCATAGGATTTTAAAGGTAATCCTCAGCAGTGAAGTGTTCATTACATCTGGACATTCTTATTCTATACTAACATTATTATTATGACTAATAAGTATTACCATGAAAGCAGCATATGAATATTGTAATTGGGCTGGATTTTGCTCATTTAACATACTGACAGGAGGATTCATTTGCTACACTTGATTCAAAACCTGCACGCCTGACTTAATGAAGCATATTAATGCTAGTGTTAATACATTTATTTCAAATTTTATGGTTTACAATGGCTAATGAAAATGGTCTAAAACCTTCCAAGGCCAATACTGACGTATATTAAAATGATAACATTTATACTTTCAATCAGAAACAATGCTATCAGCTCTAATGCTGATGGCAGCAACTAGAACAGCTTTATTAGTAATTCAGCTGTTTTAAAATATAGTATGTAGAGAAGCAGATGTAAAAGGGCTGACACCACGCCACCACATTTTCGCATACTCTAGTTGCCTTTCTGTAATCTGGCTTGAAGAAGGTTATATGGAGGGAATCCATGCAAGTGTTATGCTTAAAATAAATGCAATTTATTAAAACTAAAGCAGACACAAGCAAAGGCTGGGATGTGGTAATCAGCGATGCTAATCGATAACAGCAATTCTGTGGAGGTGTTGATGGGGGCCAAAGCACAAGAAGGTGATTCAGAGTGAGCTCATGTGCCAGCTTTTATAGCCTCTGAGGCCCAGGTGAACAAGATCAGCTGACAACTCTCCTGTGCCAGACAGTTTCCTACTCAGGTTGGCCAGGACAGCATCCAAAAAGAAAATAAGGAGGGGAAGGGGTGCACCACAGAGTGACAAGGCACCTAGCAAAACATTATATGTGCAGAAGAACTCATGTCCTTAGATGAGGAAAGGACATTATTGGGAGCTGGTTACAACCGATATTAAAAAAACAAAACATCTTAATGTTCTTTCTCTCTGGCCATCAAGAGCTTGATTGCAACTTTGATGTAGTGTTGCAGGGATGACATTTTCAGCTTTGAGGGGGCTGTTGATTTTTAGGTGGCAAATGACTTCAGGCTGTGGACACACCTAAGGTGGCACAGCAGCATTTTAACAGGGGTTTTGAAGCTGGTTGAGAAAACACAGTTGTTGTCGTAAACAGCTGGGCCATTTATCAAGTGTTATCTCCTGTGTTAAAGCAAAAAAGATGGTACTCACGTGTTCTTATCCTGGAAGGTTTCCTAAAATCTGTGTTTCTGTCATGTTTTGGTGCTTAAATGAAAAGAAAGAAAGAAAAAACTCATTTAGTAACACCACATTGGTTTGCTTTGCTATAGACTATTTGTGTCCTGCTGGAAAGCTATCAAAAAAAGTAATTATCAAGAAACAACATGAAATTTGTTTTTAGATCGCAATGTGAGAAACCATGAGGAGAGTTCTAATTAATTAAATTATCATGACTAATATCCGTCCCACTTCATGGATGCATGGACACTACAAAACATGTGGAGGCTTCATTTTGGAGCTTATTTGAAGCATTACTGCACTGATTGCAGATATGCTAACCATTATACAGTGTACAGTATCTATAATTTAAAATGCCCTCTTTAGTCCACTTTACTAGGCTACATTTGCATTGTCAACACGCTTCATCCAGTTGTTTCTCAACACTGTGTAGCTTGAAATTCCAGCATAAATGAAACAGTAACACGGCGAGCTTTAAAGTGCTGCTATGAAATGTGTACGACTGAATTGCTTTTGTTTTTTTTCTTCTTTTGTGTGGCATGATTTTAAGTGCACATGTCAGGATACAGCATTGAATATATACTTTTCTGCATTTTGAGTGAAGGTGAAACTAACATTACATTTCAAAAAGAAAGCTGTTAATACACAATGCAGACTGAAATCAAATGTACGGTAAATGGAAGTTGCAAGGTTCTCGTCACAAGAAACACTCACAAGAAAGTGCAATAAAGGCATAAATATGATGATTATTTTTTGTGGTTGTCTTCTACAGTATGTTTGCTCTCTTGGTGCCATCTTTTCACTGCACAGTATGCTCTAAAACCAGTTCAAATATCCAGTACTAAAAATTGTCCTCTACTCTAATTGCTTAGATGCTAATTGGACTGTGGAAACGGCCTCCCGAGTTTTATTTAGGAATCTCACAACCTTAATTCAAAAAATAAAAAAAATAAAAAGCAAAAAGGTTTTCTAGTTGCCACAAGACATCTGGCTGGCCTTGCCCTGAAAGCATATTCATAATTAATACACAAAGTCTGGGGAAAGGTGGCTCTTGTGATTGAAAGGTCTTTCTGCATTACTCTAGCTAAATATGAAAAAGAAGATGTAAATTTAGCATGCAAGAATATGACATTTGAATTGCAGCATGCAGCATGCAGCATTCCTCATTAAAATTAAAATATAGTCAGATGCACAGCCCGTCACTTAATGTAAAAACCTAAAAGGGCTTTATAGAACATGATTATAAAAAACTTGCAAAAACATCTGGATTCCTCAGTGGCCATACATACACTACACTACAACAACAACACTTGCAGACTATGCAGACTAGAATTGGAGCTTCTAAGTGCTTTTAATTGTCTTTGCAAATTAAGATGCTGAAATTATACACACAATATGTCTTCTGTGTTTGAAGTCGCCGTCCTTGAAATTGGAAAGAGAAAGATGGAATGGATAAGTGGGGGGGAGTGTTGCATTTGTATGTGGAAAGTTGTGCAGCCTCAGACATAAAGGTCATGCGGTGCTGTGCTGCTGCCGTTGTTACGTTTTGAAAAGTGAAAGCAATGGCTGCCTCCAATGACTGTTGCAGAAAGGCAAAAAGGAAAGCTAATGGAGACAAGCTCTTTCCATTACAACACCATCTGTTCCAGTGAACAGTTACTGCTGGCAGCTGCACACATGTTGGAGCTAGACCTAGAAACCAGACAGGAAGGTCTGAGGCCCGGTGCTCTGTGAGGACCTGACAGGGGCAGTTATTTTATGACAATGATTTTAATTGGCCGAGCAGATCAGTGAAAAATGCTGTGATTCCTATGCTTGACACCAATCTATGAACGACTCTATTTAGGTGCTCTGATTGACGGCAGCGAGGGGTAATTACACTAGAGCGTTAACATTTGTTCTACCATAAGGATGTGATTAGCCAAAATAAATGAAGGATTTTATTTAGATATGTTACAAATACACCGAATCCTGACTCTAAAAATGTGTTGCAGGCATGTTCCATGTGGTGTGTGTACTGCTATACTACAAAATAAATGAAAGCAATAAACTGCGGCTGTTGATTTGGTCAGAGGGATTCACCGTGAAGCCATCCTCCTACATGAAACATTTATTTCTCCTAATTCTCCTTGCAGAACCTTTGAGTGGTAATAACATGTTTCTTTCCGCTTGGTCGTGCCAGACGAGCGACAGGAAGACTGTAGGCCATAATTATCCTGTTTGTTCAGAGGCCCAGTGCTTTTTATTATTTAAATCTCCTAGGGCTGTGAAAGTGCTGGGAGGCATTTCTTTCTCCCATTTTTCGCCATGCTGTGTTAGTCAGTGTTAATGCCGCTCTGTAATTTTTTGATGTTCTGTTTGCACAGTGTTCATCAAGAATGTGAAAGATGCCTTAAACAAGAAAAAGAAGTGGCATGACAGTGTAAACAAATAACTTGAACAAATTGCTTTATGCAGACACGAGTGCATGATAAAAAAAACCCTCTATTATTATGAGGAATCAACTTCTGCACTTGCTATACAATTCCACTCTGGCCCCCAGACAGTTGTCAGTCTCTGTGATTGTCCTGGTGTAACATTTATGAAGTCTTACGACAAACAGGACTTCACATGTGCTTGTATGAAAGTTTCATGTGTTGGCAACATACGACTGCTGAACTTGTCATAATTAATTAGACAGGGGATAAACAGTGTTCTTTTTTTTTCTTGTTCACCATCAAGGTATTCCGTCTCCACCATGAAAATATGACCCTGACTTGTAATGCCCCAAAGAACAATGTGTGGAAGCTAGATAGAATGGAAGCCCTTCTTCTGGTGACACCCTGCAATTGAACTAATAGGCAAGATATGTGGAAAGCACTCTAGGAAAAAGGGGAATGACAAGCAGTGTCTAGGAAACAATCCCTTTGGCTGCCTGGCAGTCAAAGCGTTTCTGACTGGAGGCGGCATTTTTGCGTGGCTGTATGTAAACATGTACACGTGTTAATTGTTAGATAAATGGAAAAAAGAAGAACATTCAGGTAGCTAATGGCTAATGTCTGCTCGTTAGTCTGGAATTATGGCCGATTCAACATGTCCTCATGACAGAAACAGTTCGTCCTTATCAGGAAAATGTAACATGAGCTCAATATTTCAGTCCAGAACACTGAATTGGAGCTGAAAATGTATTAAATGTTATGATTCTATGTGTGTTTATATGATTTTTACCTTAAAAGTTTCAAAACAAACCCGACCACTATCCCCCACCACCTATGTAGCTCTTAGCGTAAGTTCAATCAGGAAGATTTTAATGAGGCAGTTTCCCATCATTCACCATTTACCTAATATTTCTCGCTCACTCTTCTGCTCCCCCTCTCTTCCACACTTTTAGTCATGTGCTTAATAGAAAGCACCTCCCTCACCAATCAGCTGTCGCTTTCCATCCCTCTCCTGACCAATCACAGCTTAACACGAAATTTAAAAGTCTCCATCTCCTCTTCAGCTTTCTTCTGATCGAACCCGGCAACCCTCCTCCACCCCAAGCACCACCAGATCCATGCCAGTTCAGGCCTCCTATCTCCTGCCCTCCAGCTCTTCACCACCACCAGGTCTAGACCCCGGGGGGGATCTTCTGATCCAGCGGCCTCTCTTGTGCTTTCCCCCCTTTTCGGATGTGGTCTAGGAGGCCAATGCACATTCTAACTTTCTACTTAATAAACATTTCTCATTCAGTTTGCCGAGTCTCTCATGATTGAAACTTCTTTAGGTGGACTCTTTTTTTAATCCCCACTTTAGATATCATTGGCAAATACAGTAATATGTTTTGTTAAAGCAAATGCAAGATAATCTTATATGTTGGGAAATACGTGCATACGTTTCATTCACACAGGTGTATTATGAAGTTGTGTTGGAAAAATCATCACAACTAGATGATAATATATCCCCTCAGATTTAACACATTATGTGTGGTTATGTTTATGTTAACAGAGCTTTTGTCGCTCATGGGAGTAAGTGAGGAGTTTAGTGTTGAGCTGTCAGCTGTTTAGTTTTTACTCACTGATAAGTTTTAGTTTTAAACAATAGTTGGGATCATACAATAAAACTACTGGTTTAGGTAAAACAGTGGAAGAGGTTGGGTAAAAATCACTGTTTTATCCTACAACACACACATTCATAGCTTCACAAGGAACACCATTCCCTTTCATTTTTGGCTATCATCATCATTGCTATGAGTCCCTGTCTCCACAAACACACAGTATATATGAAGCCAAGAAAATACACACATATACAATACACACACAAATACACACACATAACACAAGGACGAGATTTCATTCCTTAAAAATGTTAAGGAATGAAACCTTGTCCTTGTGTTATGTATGTTTTTTCGGGGTGAGGAGAGGCAGGATGAAATTGATGAGGGCTTTAAAGATCAATCTCCATCATGTGGCTCAAAGGTGTACAGCAGAAATACGTCTCACAAACCTTTGGGTTGAATCATGTGACCAACCTGCACATCAGTCCATTTTCTGGGAATGGATGTAAGTGCTGTGTGTAGTATGTGTATGAATTTTAGTTAAAACTCAAGCCGTCATCATGGTTAAGGTTATGGAGTCCCAAAAATATTTCAATTTTTGTGTCGCTAAAAAGTTTGTTGTACCATCTTGGTGTACATTTATGCAATAATAATGCAAAGAAGTAACAATAATTAATCTATGATGCCACCCCCTCTTTTTTGTTTTTATGTAGTTCAAAGGTTCTGCTGTGTAAGCAGTGGTTAAAAAAGAAAAAAAAAGAAAAAACATTTCTATTTCTGGCTACTTTATACTATTTATTTAATTTTTAATTAACCATACTGCTATTTCAGATCAATGCTTCATGATTTTATAACATGTTTGTAAGATGTACTGGTTCCCCAACTTTTTGGCTGAAATAAAATCTTTAGTTGTTAGCAGTGTTTTAACTTTTAAGATGCTTTCATTTAAATAAATGTTCATGAGCAACATGGTGAAATTATCATAAATAAGATGAGCTTAGAAGTTTTTCCTCTCTTTAATCCTCTAACTATCCCTGAAATATATCTTGTGATCTTCTATAGAGTGGGGTACAACAGGAGTCAAAATTCTCTACCTCAGTATATATAATTGTAATCAGGGTAATGACACATATATCATTTATTTATAAAGTTCGGGTACTTCAAGTGCTTTTGCCGTATAATTTCCTATTAGACAAGGATCTTCCTTCCGCCATTGTCATATTAAAGACCATGATACAATCCAAAACTGAATATCAAAAATGGTAAGAAAATTCTCCTGTGGCCCAAGTTTCTAATTTTAACATTTAATTATCTCTTAAAAAAAATGTCCTCCTTCTGCCTATGTCCGTAAACACAATCTGTACTGACACTACTAAGAAAAACTGTGAGACAATTTCTCTTTTTGAAAATGTCCCAGTGTTTCATGACAATATTTACTATACACCATTAAAACGTTTCCTCTCTCTCAGTGTCAAATCCCCCACAGGCTTTCTATGAAAATTACTTTAGAGCTGATAGTTGGGCAGCTTAGCACACAAGCTCATGCAAAACAATTGCATGCGAGACAACTGGAAGTAAAGGAAGCCTTGGAGAAAGAGGGATATTTGAACAGGCCTGGAAATAAAGCCTGGATGTAGCTTATGGTGCTTGGAATGAGACCCCAGCAGGGCAGTGGTGTATCCTCTGTTAACTCAAGTGTGTACCAGTGAAGGCGGATATGACATAAAAGGTGCGTTTGTTGAACTTTCACTGTCATTCCTACTCATGTGTGTCTTCCTTAATGCTTGGAGTGCAAGTTTTATTCCTCTCCCAGCGACACTTCGTTTAAGTTTTCAACAAACTGATTTCAGCACTTGTTCGTCCGTGAAAGGAATTCATGCTTTGTTGCCCCTCATTAAGGTCTATTCTACTGTCTCCCTGTCTATATCAGCGTCGTACCATATCAGTGTTTTATTACATATCAGACAATTAGCGTTGCTGAGGTTTCACTTATACACAAGAAACAATAAAACCTGTAATTAAATTGGTGTTTATCACATCAAAGAATCTCTGCTTATGTTTTCTTTATGTTCCACATTGCTGGAGAAACAGTCCGGAGATAAAATGTGTGTTTTTTTCCTCCAGCAGCCTATTCTGAAACACCTTTGTTTAGCAAACAGATTTAGCTTGTTTGTGTTTAATTTAGGGGGATTTTGGATATTTGATTTAAGGATGCATTTACATTTTCTGCCTTTTTTTTTTGGGGTATACAACAACAACAACAAAAAAAAGCTCTGCCATTTAGGGAGTTACATTACCGCACTTAAAATCATGAGGTAAAGACCTTCTGTGTTGGTTTTTTTGATGAGTGGTTTTGATGCTCAGTGTGGAAGGCTCAGGTCGCTGCCATTGTTGGCAGCAGCCTGACTCCGCATAACCTCTGGTTACTCCAAATATTGGCAAAGCGATGGAGCGCAAGTGCAGCAGCAGCAGCAGCAGCTGTGTGAACACGAAAAAAAAAGATAAAATATAAATGTTGTAAAGTTGAGCATTTTAAGGGATCGATTTTCTCCTGGAGCCAGCCTCAAGTGGGCATGCAAGGAAGTAGTAGTGATGTACTTCTCTCTGTCTCAGAGGTTGCCATTATGGGTGGTCTCAAGTAAAATTGAAATAAGAAGCCTCGTCCCCTCTCGTAGGCAAGATGAGAGGAATTTGCTGTGAATTGTACTCATTTATTTTTCTCATAGCCTATTTTGAAAGTCCAGAAAGTCACAGTCGGTCACAGCCAGACCTATTTTGTTGTGCTTTTCACCGCTTTTTAATACTGTTTCAGTGGCTTTTAAAGGTAGTGCACTAAACTCGGAAATCCCAACAAAACATGTCCTTCTCTCTTTGTGACCCTTTTCTTCGCCTCCTCTGTAGATCTGTCTCCAAAATGATACCAGCCTGATATTTACAACCCTTAAAAGCCATTCGACAGCCCAACCATAAATTAACGAGACATGTTTATCAGCGGTACCAGGCTACACCTGGCATATTAAATAAATAATCCTCTATCCTTGCTATACGTGTACAAAGAATGTGCCATGATAACTACATTTCTTATATGTACTATGGCATCCGTGTTAATATAGTGCAATAAAATTAAGCAAAGCATCATGAAAAATTGAAGAAAAAAGGATATCTGAGCTAACAGTGGGAACGTAATTTTTAAATCCCAAGACACTAACTTACAGTGTGACATTAAAGTATAAGACCTAAGGGCAGCACTGTCCTTTGGTAAATGCTGAGATGGCACAAAAGCATCTCTTTCCCTTCGATTCCGGTTGTTTACAGTAGGCTGAGTAACAGAGTTTGAGATTTATAGGCAGTTGTGATATGAGCAAACACAAAGACATGAAAATGTCAGAGTTTGTCAAATGACTTGTGACCTAGAAAAAAAGAGTAGAAGGGGCCAGTGTAGTATATAGTGTATAGGACCACAGCTAATTATTACATGTTTTCAATATGTAGGGACAGACTGTGTCTGTATGGGGTGTATGTAGAAAATCATCAGTTTATTTAACTGTTTACATTAACATGCACCAAAGCAATGAGATTAAAACTGAAGTCAGGAAGCTGCTTGGCAGCTTAAATAGCGCTTTGCTGTTGCCAGTAATTTTCAGCCCTTATCACAGTACAGTGGTTTTTAACCCTAGTTTAAAGTCCTTTGTCCTTTTTTTTATCATTCAGCCAGCCGACTCGTTGAATTAATCTAAAGCACTCTGTAGTTTAGACCTTCACTCCACTTTGACTAGAGTGTGTTAAACTCGTTTTATTTTTAAAAAAGCATGTTAAAAAGGTGGCAGCAACATCACATATGAATGTCATTACATTGTGAATCCTCTTCATTGGCTGGAATGAAAAGCTACAGCATGTTCAGTAAAAGGAAATATGCATGTAGGTGAAAGGCTGGGGGGTTCAGGAAGAAGCAATGACTCAAGTCTTTCTGCAAATGTTAATAAAGGAGACACCAGTCATTTATGCAATACAGCTTATCTAATATAGATATATTTCCCTAACATAAAAAAAGATAACCAGAATAGTTACAAATATGTGTCACGTGACTAATTAACGTAATTTAAGCACTGTGCCGAAAGAACCCGTTATCAAGGAAGCTTTCATGTAAGTGATAACCTTACATTGGTGCCATCAATGTTTTGCTACATTTCTTAATTTGCTTGTTATGATCCAATATGGTAAATGCATCTTGCTGAGTGGGCTGTGAGACTTAATGGGAGCCAGCTGTGCCAGTCTCTACTTATAAGTGTTGATTGTTGATGATTGTTTGCTTACTTTAATACATATTAGTAAAGTGTAATGTAAATATTCAGTTTAGCACATCCTTAATGTCTTTCAATTATATTTATATAAAAAACAGATATACATACACAACAGATAAAACTGCAATGAGGCCAAAAAGAACTGGTCCACATGTAGTACCCACATGGATTGTTCCCATTATTTTGTCTACCTCTGTATGTCATCAACATTTTGAACAGAGCTGTACTTTCAGTTGTCACTTTCAATCGTGTTCTCCCCCTCTATATCCAAACCAATTACCTGCTGCATCCCACTTGAGTTTAAAAGGCAATTAAATGTCAAAAATGTACACAAAACAACAATCAACCTCCTAGTTATGAACGCTACCCTCAAGGCAACCCCCCGCTGCATGTTTTGCAGGATTGTATCCTGCTTGTCAACAGCCTTTACCAGGCTGATCTCCTGCAGTGACGCAGCACATAAATGATATGAAAACAAGCAAGGTAAAAGGTTAAGGATACATTATTCAGTCTAATAAGAATAAAAGTATCCTCCTCAGGTATTTAGGCACTGTTTGATTTACAGTAGGGAAATGTTTCCTATTTGGCATGCTGCATGTTATGTGTTATTTTTTTATTGGCTGATACATGTCTGTGTAACTCTGATGATCAGCAGCCTCACTGGACATTCTTTGCAAGGTCAGAGCAGAGGCAAAAGAGAGGGTAAAAGTTGAAAAAATTCTGTGGGCAGCAGAAGTGTAAAAAAAAAATCCAACATGTGTGCCAAAGTTCAAAGCAGTACTGCTGCAAGGTTTGGCAACCCAGTTCCCTTCAGAGAGAAACAATGGTTCCAACAGCTGCCCGGATATTTTACTGTGTATACAAGTTCAGAGTTTTTGTTGTTGTTATTTTTGTGTCTGTTGGTGAATTTTAGGGTGTGGTAAAAATGAACACTGCTTTTACCACACATTAGTTCACGTCTTCAGGAACTAATTTCAGCCTTTATATTCAGAATTATATAACCTGTAGCAGAGCAAAAAATGGATTTGCCAGCTTAATGTTGTTTAAAAGAACTCATTTATGAAAGCAAACTGTGAATATGTGAACATGTGATGTACAATGCAATGAGTGCATGTTACCAGGAGATGGCAGCAAAACTTATACATACACAGTATTATAATCACCCTCCTCTTCACCTACTTTGAGGAGGTATGGAATAGGGGATTAGTCTACTCTTTTTTTTATCCATTTACGGTTTATTTTAATCAGTTACCACAGATCAATATTTTAGAAATTATTGTTGGAAGGCAATGCACCTTAGATTATGTGTTTTTTATGGGTATGGATTTTTATATTGATGTTTATACCTAAATCTGTACACCA
Source organism: Parambassis ranga (assembly GCF_900634625.1). Lineage (NCBI taxonomy): Eukaryota > Metazoa > Chordata > Actinopteri > Ambassidae > Parambassis > Parambassis ranga. Next base: position 14,757,090 of record NC_041034.1, on the reverse strand, counting down.
TGTCAAACACAAATACCTTTAAAATGTAACCCAATCATTCATTTGCAATATTAAGATGTGCATTATGGTATTCAAGCTGATTTCCCTAATATATTCCCCCTTTCTTTCCTTGTGGATTGTGTCTCCAGCTGCCCTAAACCTTCCATTCTCTTTCAAATTAAAGGCCTGAAGTCATCTGTCAGCTGCGTCGGCTGGAGGAAGAATAATGGCGAGACATGCGTTGAATCTAGGCTGCCAGAACAATGGTTTTGTCACGTGGAGTGACACTCATCTTTAATTCAGAGCTATCGCTTTTCACCACTTGATGGCAGTGTAACAGTGGACATCTACATTTGCTTGGCTGATGAAAGCAAATTGGCTTTGGAGGATATAGGACAGGTTATAGTGTGTGTGTGTGTGTGTGTGTGTGTGTGTGTGTGTGTGTGTGTGTGTGTATCAGTTAAAGTAAGTCAAAAAGACACACAGTAGGCAATGCATTCTGCAGATGAGACAATCTCACACAAAAGCAGAGAGACAAATAAAGTGCAGCATCATCAGATGTCTTCAAAAAAGTATAAGAGAGATAAATAGATCAGCACAGTGTATTTTGGATTTCTTGGCAAAAGAAAGGACAATAAAGAAGGTTGACTGTGTTTGCTCATTGTGTCACTGAGAGTATGTGCAGAGTATTTGCTTGTTTTAAATTGCTTTAAAAAATGTCAGAAGCTGCATATGTACCAGTATTCTGTATTATTCAGTCTTTCTTATTCAGCAGAGCGGGAAGAAGTCCATCTGACAGCACTGTTTGAAATGGTAAACAGCATGTTGTGAGACAGTCACCATCAGTGTTGTGAAAACTAGAGGCAGCCTGCTGGCAAAGTTTTAATGTTAAACAAAGCACTGTGTACTGCGCAAAGATGAATATTTCATTATGAATGTCATGGCATGCAGTGAGATGACCCCAGCACTGTATAAAAAAATCGCTAACATCCTGCACACTGCTTTGGCAGAGATAATTAGATGAATCTATGCCCTGAAGTTGTTGGGCTGTTCTAAGGTCAAAGTGGTGTCCAGTCTGGTGCAGGAAGAGAACAAAATAATGTCATTATGCACCCAGTGTACAGTAGAATGTAGCTGTCTAAGTAAGTAACCCATGGACATATTAAAGGAGCAATTTGTAACATTTGTGTCCATAAAGCTGCACATTTTTCACTTGCTTGTTTTCAATTTAATAGTTAGGTTAGGTTAAGGCCATAGACTTTAGTGTAAAACTACTAGAACAGAGGCACAGTTTGTTCATTCTTTTTTAAAATAAAAAAGCTTCAAAATTAACAGTTGTTTTCATTGTGTAATGGAGAAATCTACTGCAGCTAAAACAGCATGCTAACCAAGGTAGCCCAGAACTGTTTAAATACTGCATATCCTTCATGATACTACATGTGATAACATCCAGTCTACTCTTAGTTCAACAGAAGAGGTTCTACTAATGCTTACACCAAGTGGTTATTATCAACCATGCAGCTGCATCCATGCACCTCCTCATTAGCTCTGTATCTGTCAATTATTAAACATGGTTGGCTAGCTAGATAAGGAAGGGTCAAGAAATTGTGGTTTTTAACTGAAGCTAATAAAGCAGCATCCTGACTGGAATGGTGTAATTCTGCTAACTAATAATGCAAAGTAATAAACGTGCACTGTTCCTTTAAGGCTACTAAACTCCATGTCCTACACAACACTACACAAGAGAATACATGGACGTGTCTTTTAGATATTTTCAGAAAAAAGCAACCATAAAATGAGAAAATGTTTGCAAAGTAAAAACTTTTGCAAAACCTTTATCTATATATATATATATATATATATATATATATATTGTGATGCCTTGAGATCCCTGATTTCAGTCTTGTCAAAATTATCAGGGAACAAACTTTTCTCAAACTCTCAGTGTCAGTCCAAGTTAGGCTCTGCGGCTGTCATTCAGCGGGGAACGTGGTGAAGCCTCACAAGGTGTGTCAGCGAGATACAGCAGAGTCAAAAGCCTGGGGCACAGTGTGTATTAAGGTTAATTTGAACTGATTAGATTAAGCAGCGTTTTTGTTTTTTTTTTGCTGTGGGGGAACGAGAGCATTGTGGTGTGTCCTGCCATGAAGGGTGTGTTGTCTGCTTTATCTCTTGCTCTTAAGAGAGAGCTTGTAAGGGTGATACTTCATGCTAAGGGATAGCAGGTCGCATGAGTTCAACTCTTTGATAGCACCTTTTTTTTTTCCAGCAGCTCGTCACGCTTGACGGGAGACTCAAATTGGCAGCGTCTCCAACAAGGAAAGCACTCACGCTGGTTTTTATTATTAGTGCAATCTTGACTACTCTGCCGTTGCTGTTGTCCCTAATGCTTATTATATTGAGTTAAGTTATTTTCATCTGTATTTTGTATTAATATTGTGTCGGCTATCCCAGGTGAAGTCAAGTAATTTCCCATGTTTTCCTTCCTTTTCTTATTTCTAAGAACCTGAGATAGAAAACTGAGCTTTTTGCACCTTTACATGTGCGTTACAGCCACAATCCATATCTCCCTCTGTATTACTGCTGCTCATTGGGAGTTTTTTCTCTTGCTCTTGGTTCTTTGTTGTATGTCCCTGGGATTTTTCGGAACCTAATTTCCCACTGCACATTATTTACACTAAAACAAATAAAACCCAAACTGAGCTATCGAAATATTAGGGGAAAAAAAACAACCATTGGCCTTAAATAGATGGAACAGATGGGCATTTGGACATTTCTGATGGTTTTGTTAAGAAAGAAATTTGCCATGGAGATGTTCAAGGTAAAAATGACTGAATAAAGGGCTAGTGCCACCACAAAAAAAAAAATCTGTGATTAAACTACGACTTGATAAATGAATATGTAAGTATTCTCATTGTTCTTCTTACCCTCTTTAGTCATCCAGTTAGCAGGGAACTCTGATAGGTCCAATTGTTGTGTGTGGCTCCTCCTCTCCAGAGCTGTGTTAAGGTAATGTTAGTGTGCCTGGTGAAAATGCATTGAGTCTGCCTGTTATGGTGTTTTGCTTTGCACATTTGTCAGATATGAGGATGTTAAATTATAGTAATAAACATGGCTGATTGGGTAATTATACATTAAACATTTGCGACATACAATCTGTCAATATCCAAATTGACCTGCCTTGACTTTAAACACATAATATTTGCATGTTTCAGGTTAAGAACAGAAGGTTAAGATTGTGCTTTTTTTACATTTTTAATATAATGATTTAATTAAATTAATTAATGTATGCCATATATTTTAATGTAATTAACATCCTGATGAAATAATGGGTTGAAGGACTAGGCCTAATATGAGATGGATTAAACTTGGAAGCTTGCTATAATTTAACACCACATCCTCTTCTCTGTATCATTTCCTGTCTGTGTGATGGAATTTTTTTTTTTTCTCTGCAGGTAGATTGCTCATCTGCAGATACACACTGCGCCTGGTGTTAGCCAATAACCAGCTTCAATCTGAATTCAAGTACATATCACCTAGAGAAAATTAAATCTCCTCGAGACATGGTTGGATATGGATGGTACACTTGCATTAATGTTAACATTGTGTAAAATTACATCAACCAGGAATGAAAGTGTCTACATCTCCTTTCCAATTAAGCTCCCTTTACTACATATTAAGTGCTCAACTTAAGCTGCGGGCAGCGGAGGATGTATTTCAACAGGAGCTGGATTTCCTTTCATTCTGTCTGGCACGCTGCATCTGCGAAGAAATTACTAAGCCTCACAAGATTTTAGTTTTTGGACGGGAAAAAAAATACACTGCAGCCAAATCGAGACTCTCTTCATCTGTAAGCTGCTTTAAGCCTCACTAACGGCTTAGCTTTTCCTTATTAGTATTGGCTGGTGTGTGTATAATCAGCAGGCTACCCTCCTTTCCCTCTCGTTGCCACCCATCTATTTACCTTTGATGCAACCTTGTGGACTGACAACTTCAAGCAGACACCTTAATCTCACTCCTGCCACTGAGTTTCATGTTAAGTTCAGAGCACGGCAGTTACAGTATATGAATATGACACACTGATCTTACACACTGTCCTGCATTATGTGCTCTATATACACCTCTCAATCTCAAGGTTTACCTGAGAGGAATAATCATTGCAGGCTTTTTTTTTATTTCTTCCTATAGCATATGTCACAGCAGGTGACATCACGGTGGGTGAGTATTTCTCCTTCCTGAAGACAACAGCATATTTTATGTATGTGAAAGGAACATCTTTTTCTCTGAATAATCTAAGAATAGGCTGATTTCCCAGCTAGATGTGCAGTGAGCAGCACCTCTCTTGGGAATGAATGCAAATGTGTTGGATATATTCCTTTGTAGCTTTCACAGTCTTCAGAGTGCCATCTATTGTATATTACGTATCGGCTTTTCTCCTGTCTGTTTGACAACCAAAACAACAGCACTGAATGAACAAGTGTCTAGAAGCTGCTGGAGACACTGATGACTCCTGTCTTCTTTTTTATTTTTTGTTTTGTACATTGTTTTGAAAAGAAAAGATGATTTTTATGGAGATGGAAAGCTGTGTCTGAAGTCTTGAATATTAAAAAAACTGCAAATAGTAGAAAAAACTATTTTGTTCAACTTAGTGAATGTTGGAGAGGTAGCAAATGTGCAGTTTTAGGAAACAGTTGTCTTTTTCACACACAAAAAAGGGCTGTCAAGTTTCTACAAGGCTTGTTTACCACAGCTAATAAGTAGGGGGCAGCAGTGCAATACAGACAACTGTTAATTGCTGCAGTGGAAAGGCGGTAATCAAAACAGCAGAGGCAGACAAGACTGAGGCAGAGGTTGGATAAACATAGAGTGTTTCTGCTCAACTGAAAAAATGTAAATAGCTCTTTGCAGCCAAATAACAGACTGACTGTCATATCAAAACTGGCCCAAAGAGGAAATGTTAAGCTTTGATTATAAATATATCCCACTTTTTAAAAAATACACACAGATTAGCTGTAAATATGATTTGGTCCCCAACACAGAAGAAACAGGAACAGTATGCCAACGGTGGCCACAAATATTTAAAATGAGTGCTTGAACAGCTGCCTAGTACTCACAGCTGTGCCACAATCTCTTTCATTACCTCCTATAATCCTCCGTGTGTCACACAAACATGCTCCCAGTACTATAAACATACACTTATGTGGCTCAAAACTTTCAGGAACTTAATGATTAATGATGGAGAACAGCGTGATGACCAAGTGACTGCCAAGACCAAACTAAAAACTCTTGGCCAGTGCTTACACTGTCCACATGTTGGCACCAAACACCAACCAGGCATATGAATTTCACTATAAAACATAGGGATATCATTATTTGAAATATTTTATTATTGATTAATCTGACAGTGGTGTTAATGGATACTGAAAGTTTCAATTAAATTGTGGCCATATGAAGTAAGGACTATGAACAGGCACTGCCTCCAGGCTCACCGGACCAGATTTAACCACCAAAATGCAGATTAACACATGGAGACCATAAACCTCTGGTCCAATGTTGCTCCTGTCCTGACAATAATTTGGTGATGCTCCTGGTACAACACAATTATCAAATCATTGATTGCAAGTGCACCTCAAAAACAAGGGTCTGATTATGTTCTACAGCTAGCATACTACAATTCACTGGACCAGCAAAAGACATGAAGGAGTGGTAGTTGACTAAAGGGCAGGACTGGGGTCACAAGGATTGTAGGAAGTGAGGTAAAGGGTAAACTGCTCCATTACTGACTGTCAGGATGTTAATGTGTATATATCTGTAACACTCTTTGGTATCAGTTTAGTCAAATGATGCACAAGGGTTTACCACTGCCCCTGTAATAATATAGTTATTGGCTGTTAATATATCTAACATGTCAAAGCAATTGCTAGCACTTAACATACACGCTTAACTTTTGTTCACATCTGCGTAGCCTTGAGGTTGTTCACATCATCTTAATTAACACTGTCAGCTGTCCAAGTAAAACTTTTGCTCATAATTCAGGCTGACATCACAGATATCTTTGTTAAGTCTCCATTTGATTACACTAAAGACTTGGCCATCAAACGTGCAGCATGTGTAACAAACAGGGCATTCCTGAGCTGCCATATCTAGTGACTGTGACTGAGTGAAGGATCAGCAGCTAGCTATCTTCATGTTGGTTTATTCCGTCCAAACAAATGCAATTAAAAAAAATCTACACCAGTATTTAGGTTAACACACACACACACAAAAAAAATAATCAAAATTTAAACTTTGGATCAAAGACTAAACCATTTGACAAAACGTGACTGTACTGTAGAGTCGTCACTGAGTGTGGTTAGGTCAGCAGCATCCAGTGTGAGGGAGTCGTGTCATTTTTGATCCTCAAAATGAAAGCTTCCATAGATTGGTGCCCCACATTCTGGTCCAAAGACCATACAGCAGTAGCTGTCTCCAACAGATTACACGAACAGCAACCTCAACAAAAGCAGGTAGGTACACTGACCAACACATAGACTGAAACAAACCACAATGCCTGGATTGTTGCATACCAATAAGGTATGAAAAAGTATGTTGTGTGTATTTTCACAACAATAGAAGAGAGATGTGTGCAGTTGGTTATGTTTTTTTGTCTAAATCTAAAAAAAAGGTCGACAGATCTGTGTGTGTGTAGCGATTGAGTCTTAAGAGTACCAGCTGTCATCATAAATCTGCATACGGCCTGTTTCCAACGCATACAAATGTTCTTCAAAACACTGGAATTTAGCCCAGCATGCAGGCACCTGGAAATTGGTATGATTGCACAGTATGTATTTTCTGCTGTACTATTCACTGCGGTGATAGGAGTAACCACTGCAGCATCATGCCAGGTTGTGGGTATTGAGGGGGCCACAGGGAGGGACATTCTGAGCCAATGTATGTTTGAACCATTGTCATTATTTTACTAAAACTAAGGTATGATTAAGGTTGTTGCTTTGATTTCAGGTAACTTCATCTGAATTTACCACAGAAATAGAACATTATAGGGATGATGACAGTAACAAAAATAACCCAAAATCTGCCTGCTTGTATTAGTGTCATCTCTAACAAAAATACCCAAACCAAAATATCTCTCATCATGCAAATCAACGGTTTCATGTCAAGAGAAAAATGCATGGAAGCTCTCATTTATTACAAGAATTCACTCAGCCAGTATTTAATCTTGTGCACAGTATTAGGGATGGCATGTAACATTAACAGTACTTGACAGTGCTCTTCTATCACAGCTATAGAAGCTGCCCCACCGCTGGAACATCACTGTGACAGTAATGTACAGTAATGTTCAAAAGTCCGGCATGAATGAATGCTGGAGGTGAAGCTAGTTTGAACTACTTTGTATACAGTTTTAGCTACAGGGACAGTAGATAAAGGGAGGTCGGTTACATGATTAATAGGCAAAGGAAACATGTTTTCATATATGCCATGTTTTTTGTGAAATAAGTTTGTAATTGTTACGTTTGTCATGTAGACAGATCTGAGTTTTGCAGCTGTCATTACACACACACACATGCTGGTTTGTAACTCTGCTGGACCATGTGCAATGTTTAAAAATGTCAGTAGCTGTTTTTTCTGATTTGGGTAATTGGAAATCTAACACTGTGTGAAAATCAGCCTCTTGTCATCCACTAGAAAAGACCCACAAGGAGCTGGTAGTAGTGGGTCAAAAGGACAGTGCTCCTTATACAGCACAGTGAAGAAGTGGGCAGTTGAACACAAATACAGCAGAGAGAGTCAAAATATGTCCCCTATCCTGGAAGGTTGGTACCTTCACTTGAGATAAATGACATGATCTTGACAGATTGACAAATACCTTGAGGGTGCATTACCGTCGCAGAGCTCTGTATGTCCCCGGAATATACCCATGCAGTCACCACAACAAACTCCAGATGACAAAGGTGTAAAGCCTGATATGTACCCTAAAATTCCTAGATCTAATGAAAGGTGGTTTTAATATGCTGGAGAACAAGCTGCCATTTTGAGGTGGAGAGACTAAAGAACATCTGAAACAGAGAAAACAACCAGACTCTACATCTCTCAAGAAAGCCAAATCAGAGATGGGAAGCCTTTGGCCCTTCAGAGTGCTGATGGTGAACTACATGAAACTACAGAGGCTTCCTATACTGAGTTATGGAGATAACATCCCTCTCTCTCTCTGTATTTTTCTGCAGGTCTCTCTGCTTCGAGATCTGCAAGCTGCACTGACCTGTAGTCCAGCTCTCTGACCAGCCTGTCTATACCTGCCTATGTTGTTCATCTTTGCAGTACTAGTACAACTTACTTAACAATAGGACTGTAAAATAAGCAAACACAGGAACTATTTTTTCAGATTTATAACAACAATAACCTGCCAGGTTTGTCCTCTGTAATGATGTATGCTGCATTGTTTGTTCCTCTCCTCTTTCTCTCTCTCACTCTCTCTCTCTCTCTCTCAGTCTTTCACCCCCTCTGTCCTTCTCTCCTCCTCTACCTGCCCAGGCATCAGCAGGATGGTCCCCGTTTTCTCCCTGTTAAAGGGGAGTTTTTCCTTAACACTTTTTGCCTTAAAGTAGTTGCTTGGGGATCATGCTCTGGCTCCTTGTAAAGCACCAAAAAGACATTCTTTAATTATAATACTAAATAAATAAAATACATTATACAAATAAAATCAAATCAAATTGAGCGATAAGACGACTTCCACCAGTGAGACATGCTAGGTTTTCTGTAACATTATCTTCTATAATTCTTTCCAACATGACTTCTTCTGCTCTGTCTGAAAAATACAAACGTACATGACATCCTTTTTTACCACTGACTATTAGAGTTTCCAAATCAAGTTATAACATAACTAAGTCACAATAAGCTGCAGAGATCCTTATCAGTTTTCCATACCAGCAGAGGCATCTTCTAATTAAATGCCTCATATTCTTATCTGTACATTCTCAGACAGCCTCACTAGTACCTTTTTTTTTTTAAATCTAATCACTCTCTGGTCAATCTCAGTTTATTACCTGATTTGGGCACAAATAATGAGCTTCTCCTTGGACATTGATCTTCTTAATGAAGATGTACCAAGACCTGCCTAATCCCCTCTAACTGTTTACCATCCTCAAGCCATTTCACTGACCTTCCATATTAGGCTCCACTGGTACACATCTCCCCCCTGCAAATATAATCCACGAAGACAGTAAAATTCAAAGACAATAAGCTACTGTCAATTTGATACAGTAAACCAGCCCTAACCCTAACTCTAACAAATAGAGGGGTTTGGGGAAAGTATTTCTCATGCTGTTTCTTCTAACTGAAATAGATGTGTGCTAAAATATGCTCTGTGTAGTAACTGACAGTACTGCTGCTACTGAGTGTGCAGCACAATATAGAATATGAATCCAACCAAGGCCATGCTGTGAAATTATCTGAGGAGGGCTTTAACATTTGTATTGCATTGAGAAAAAAAACATCCCTTATGATGGGTTACAGCTGACAAACAGTATAAAAGGAGGGCTAATTATGCTATTTCCTCCCATTTTAAACATGTTGCACTATGCTGACACTTTCTAGATCACTTGACAAAGGACAAGCATGTTCTCTGAATAATTTTGATTCCGATACTTGGCTTAAAAGGGACAAACACGTGATCTACTTTACATATCGCTTATGTTCTTTAGCATTGGATTTAAACTGCCTGCTTCACTGGAATACCGTCATTAAACATGGAGATCAGAAATCAAATGGTTTAATGTTGAGCCACTGCAAGAGTCTGGAGCAAGATACTACTAATTCATGTGGGTACAGGTCTGCTGCCATTTGTCTCACAGACAGTAACACTGTACAACACAGTGTCCTTGGCTGTGTAGTACATCTTTCCCCAATGTTGAGAGTCAGGAGTATTGAATTTTTCACACCAAGTGTGTGTCACCTGCACGCTAAGCTCCATCTCATTTCTATGTTCCTATCATCACTAGGGATAAGTCTGTGCAATTCTTCAACTGCACTTTACCAGGGCTTAATGTACTGAGCTACAGCAGGATCTATGTTCATGTGACTCTAAGACGTAAGAAAACAATATATATTTGTAGATAAGTCATTCAACTTGTAACCCATGTAGTAATGCACCAGTAGAGCTGTGATATACCATAATTTTGTGTCAGCTAATTCATCTTAGGTCCCCCCCCTTTACCCTTTATTTTGCTATAATACATCTTATTTTGACAGTACAGTGCAGCTGAAGGTGAAAAAAACAGTTTAATAGAGCCCCTCTCCAAAAACTGTACATGACCATTAGATCACTTTTAAAGGATTACACTTATTTAGCCTACAATGCCTGATAAACCATTTACAAATATTGAATCACACACAAATTATAAGTAACTATACAGACAAGCCCTAAACTCAGGGAAAATTGAGAATATGCCACTAAGGTGGGCAGTGGTAGAGGCTGTGATAGGTGCCGGTCTTAGGCCGAAATTACTCTGTAAGTAATAATGCAAAGTTGTTATATTGCTTTCAAGTGCACCCAGGTGTTACATTTTATACATGTGGCAGAGGTCAGCATTGGTGCTGGCACACTATTTTTCATTTTTGTCAAAAGGTAGCTTACCTCTGCTAAAATTACTGGGTACACAGACGTGTATAAAGGCTCACATCCACCCTGTGATTACAAAATTCACACCCCACGTACTGTACAGGAGGCAATTGATTGACGATACAGACACCAAGTGTAGATTTTATCTAACTAATTGTGGAGCACATCAAGTCTCTAACATATTATTAGGCACATGCCAGGGATGCAGGGAGCAGTGCCAACTTATCTACCTGTCAATACTCATTTTTGGCCAATGCTGATATTTTATTTGAAGGCCTTCATTAGCTGCTGCCAATAACATGGTGATGACGACCTTATCGCAGACATCCACAAACACAAACTTGAGAAAGAAGAAAGTATAGCACATGCATATTGGTCACCTCTCCACAATAAGCTTTGTAAATCTTCATATCTATATTCAGAGGGTTTAATAATCAAGATATCACATGGAAATTAGTAAGCTTAAGTGGCATATTTTGACTTTATACTTGGACAGAGCCAGGGTAGAAATTTCCCCTTCATTGCCCCTTTGTTTCCAGTCTAGCAAGTTTCTGTATTTTCTAAAAATGTTGAACTGTTTTTCTAAGTCATTAATTATGCTTCCAAACTACTGAGGAGGCACTCTTTAAAAAAATAAGTAAATAAATAAAATATTTTCACTACATTTCCCACTGGACCTGGTGAAGCCCCTCAGGGAGCAGCCTGAGCATACACACAGTGGTTTTTCTGCCAATGTGAAGGAGCAACAACAATACCAAGGTTCTTCTGGGTGACTAAATCCCTCACCCTGTCACGCACCGTGAAGTCCTAAACCCGCAGTCACTCGTACCCACAAGTTCATTCTCTCGGTCACTACACAGAACCCTTATGACTGTAGGTCAGTGACAAATAGAAGACTGACCAGAAAACACAAACCATGCACAAAATCAGCAGGCACTATTACTCTTACCCTTTCTTCCTGACACAGCTGAACTCTCCTCCCTGGATCACATGACCCCATTAATGGACCGTCAGCTCACCTTATATGTGGGAGAGGAACCACGTCCTCAGAAATAGAGGTGCTGCTCACACCTCCTGACAGTCTAAAATGAATGCACCTTTCCACAAAGAAATGTAAATGTATGCAGCAAATGTCCTCCAAAATCTAATCAGATCATCTACTATAGAGAAGAGCGTGACAGGTTTCTAGGGGAAACCTGTGGTGTAAGTATTAGGTTTCTGGCATGTATTGTTCTTGAGTTATTATGTTCTCAAGCCTGTGCCCACACAGACTGATGCCACATGTATCGTAAGTCCCACACCTATTGCACTGAATCCAGACACAATGCGTAGCAATGATTTCTTACATTATTACTGCACATCTATCATCAGCTTTTGCCCTGCTCAGCTTATGAATTGGAGTCTCTGGGCTACATTTGTCAATAAAAAAATAAATCAAATCAAGAAAGCACTGTTAGCTTTTGATGGAAAACACAAAGTCTAAATGGTTTATTGTATGAATAAGAATTTACAAATTATAACTGCAACCATTCACTTTAATTGTCATCACATACATTTGTCGAAAAATGAAAAATGGAAAATCTTCTAACAGTTTGCTCTTTGGCATTTTTTGTTGCCGTATCATGAGATAGTAACAAACTAACAAGACATTCAGATTTTTCATATTACACATATTTGGAATATATTTACATTTTTCCTAAAGAACATCTGGTTGACATGTTTGATGTTGTGTATCTAAAAACTCTGTGCCCTTGATTGTATATCAGACATGCTATTTGTATTTTGTCATTTTAAATCATTGGTGTCTGATTATAATAAAAAAAATTGTTTCTTCATAAAATCCATTGAGAATGTCCAAAGAAATGTTCAAAATAAAATAAATCTTTTAAACATGATATCTTGCCAATAGCTGCTCACTTCTATCAACAGAACATTTATATTTAAATTAATCAAGAAGAATTAACGCTGACACATGCAATCTGTCCCTTCTGCATTTATTTACTTCAAAAAAAGGGAAACAGTCCCATTTCAGGAACATCTAACAAGATTAAGAGGTGAGAGCCCCATAAGTCTCACCCATGACTACCCGTTTGAAAAACAGGAAGAGACCATTTCTATGAAAATGCAATGTTTACACGCATGGAAGAAGTCTATTATCTGCCATTTTGAAAATGTTGTGTGCACAGCGCTTCCTGGGGTTTTTTACCTCATCTTGCTTTCAGCGTTTTCTTCCTTATTTTTCTTTTTTTTTCTGTGCTCATCCAGAGGAAAAAACAAATGGTGTAAATGTCCTTGCGCCTGATTAAGCACAAACCCTTTCTTTCTCCTGCACATCTTTATATCACTAGAGAGATATCTCCCCCCTAAAGTACCACTTTCAGAAGCTGAATGGGGCCTTTTTCACCTTGAAAGCATTTAAATGGAGTTGGTAGGATTGGGCCCTTCTCTATCCACTCTAGCAAGGTGTGTCAGGAGTTCAATGGTGTTTTGTGGAGCGTGAAGTTATACAGAAGAAGCGGTGTGTCCACCGCAAAAGAATAAAGTGATAGTAATGCACTGACAACAGCACTCATGTTTAGTGGAGTCCTTCAAATGGGTCCCAAAAGGTATGATTACACTTAGAGATTTAAAAACAATTTTGATACAAAAAGGCAACTGTTAAGAGGTGAAAGGGACATGCATGCATGTATTATGCAAAACACATTTTTAATTGCCTATAAACCATAATATCACCAGAAAAGATAAGTTCTTTTCTTTGACTAAATGAACTATATTTCACTTATGACATCACAAATGGGATGTGCCCCTGAAAGGTTCAGAAACTCTTGTGTTTCTGCTATCAATAGTATTTGTTCTGTCACTTTTTCACTAAGGTATCCATGGTATCACTGAGAAAAGGCACAGTCTTCTTCTAGAAATGGGTGTGGACAGCAGCAGCTCATTAGCATTTCAAAATACAGACTGCCAAACAGATCTATATTACATGGCACTTGTTTTTTTTCTGTAAGGCTTTACATTAGTTCAGTGATACTGATACACAATACTGTACCGTTTAACCATCCATTTTCATAACAAGATATAAAAAGTCTGCAGCTGTGTTTTGAGTTAAAGCCAGAGATCCCTCAATGGGATTTGCTCCTTGAACAGTCGGCTGAACCTCGATGACTTCCGCAGACAGCTTGCATTGTCTTTCTTTTACCTCATACTGTATTTGTAAGGAAGCACAGATCGTGCTTTCCTGACATCTATGAAAGCATGCCCACGCAAAATCCTGATAACACATGGAACTCAGCCAATTTCAACAATGGAGAGAGAGATGAGCCAGGCAGAAACTAACCGTACTTACTAAAGTTACTGCTACTGATGAATTGTGTAAAGTACAACATTACAATATAACTGATCTTAATTAAATTACAGTATACAGTGTATATTGTTGCATGATAATGACCTGATGCTTTATTAATCTCAGTAGGAACAGCAGTATAATCATTCATCTAGTGTTTTTCTTTGAAATAGATTTTTTACACATTGTATTGTATGATTAGGAATAATAACAACACTTATACCCCTTGTTTCCATTTTAAGGCATTGCCCCTAGACGGAGCGACCTAAGCTGTTAGACAGAGGTTTGACACTTGCATGCAGGTTTGGACTTTGTGGTCAGGACACATGTCTACTCTGTCTACTCTCAGTAAGGCTGAGCCTGCCTGGTGTTGAACACACTGTCACACACGCCATCTGTTACCTGCAACACTCCTGGCTTGGACAAACACGGCTATGAGTAGGTAATGGTGCGGACAAAACTTCTGACCTTGACACGGTCTCCTATGTGTGATCAACAGAGAGAGAGAGGGAGAGAGGTAGATTGATGAGAGTCCTTTTGATTTTGGTTTGTGCGAGAAAGGCAGCAGAATCCTACGTTGCCTGGAAACCCATCCATGTCAGCATGTGACAAGAGATGGGCTCTTTCTCTGCCTCTCTTATCTTTCTCAACTTTAAAGATAAACATCAAATCATCTCACTCAATAAATGTGTTTCTTTTTTGACCTTATGCTAGACATCAAATGCCATTACACAGTTACATATGCCACATGCTCTTTTCTTATGTATTTTTCCATTTTAATGCTATTTTAAGCCCTCCATCTGTGTATTGGTCCCTACTTATATTTTCAGATGGTAAGTTAATCTGTGTCTTTTTGTGGTGTAAGGTTATTCCTAAGAGTAACATTTTTCATTTCATTTTGGTTTCAGTTTTAAATGTGAATGGATGAACTTAAGCTGAAATAGTTAATTCTAGGAATGAATCGTCAATGATCATGTCATTTGCTCCCTTTCAGGCAATAAAACATATTGAACATATGGTAGAAAAGGTAGTTGTAACTATGGTAACAGAGACCCAAACTGTAATGATTGCGATCCAAACCTAAGCATTTTGTCTCATCATAACCTAAAAATAATATAAAACAACAAGCACAAAAAACAAACAGTGGTGACCTTTCTGAAAAAGCAATAATGTGCTGACCATATGTCCAAATTAAAATTTCTGCATGGTAAAATGTGATTACTGCAAAAGAAGTTGATGGTGAGTACCAGAATTATTGTGTATAAAGTCATTTAACCATGATCTTGAAGATTCCTTCTCTTGTTATCAATGTTTCAAAGTCTATCTTTTAAAGCCTATTTATTGTCTCCACAAGGACAAAATGTGCAATAGTACAATAGTCTAGTACTTTTTTGTTCCTCCCAGCGTGGCACTTTTTCTATTCCTCCACCAGTTTTGGTTAAGGCTCACACAGCTAAGGAAGAACAGGGGAGAAAGAGTTCTCCAAAACACAATGAGGAGGGTTTCAGCCATAGAAAAAGCCTGACAGGAAAACATCATTGCCTGATGGATGAGATCTATCCAATTTAAATGACTGTGTTCACTTTACACCCCCCTTCATCCAGACTCAATTTAGCCATTGTCCACAATTATTATTCGATCTACTGCTGTGAACTCAGTGCCAAAAATGGTTTAATTTCAGCCTCTGGATCAATAACACCTGATACAGCCTCATCTCATCCTCATCTCACGGTGAGGCGCTGCATTCATAATGCTATTGACAATATTGAGCAGTATTGACGACAAGGCGGGATAAGCACCTTAGGCAGTGGGTGGGAATGAAGTGCCATTTCTTTACTGCTGTACACCTTTGTAATAGCTTCTTCAACCATGAACATGAAAATAAAATACCAGCTAGTAAAACTGGGCTTTGTTTAAATTATTGCTAAACCCTTTGTGTGTGGCAGGCTGGTGGATTTAGAGGGTTATAGGAGGATGACAACACAGAGAGGAAGGCATCAGCTCTGTGAGAGCAAGTCTGCAAAAAAAAAAAAAACATAGAGGAGGAATGTTTGTTTTCTGGGCAAACCAAATGGCTCTGGTATCTCTACATACAGGTGCAATATTGCATATCAAAGCCTGGGGATGTAAATGTTCTTTTTATAGGACTGAGCTGAATTTGTGTAGTAGGAAAGCTGGCAAGCTGGATATGTTGTACAGACATATAAAATGGTAGGAGCAACATTGTGTAAGGTGTTAGGATACACAGTGTGTGCAGTTCAGTAATATAATAATTTAAATATGTGCAAAAAAAATAACTGATCAAAAACACAGAAAAAGCAGCACATGCATACAGATTATGCTGCAAAAACTGTGCGCATAGATGAGTATCTATTATCTGTCCAATGTCCACAATCCAAACAGCTCCTGAGTTCAGATTCGTTGTGCATGTCACAGTGGCAGGCTGTAGTTTCTCCCAGGGCAGCGGAGTGCGAGAGGAGGGGCTGAGCTGTGCTGCACCGTACAGCTATACTCACCTCTGACTGAGTCTCGTCTCCACCTTTCATCCTCTCCCCTCCTCACCCTCCTCCCTGCTCAACTTGTCCCGCGCAAGGATGGACGGCGTTTCTCTGTCGTCGGACCCGGTAAAGTGTCAGAAGAATGCGGTCGGACGGGGGAAACCGTCAGTTTAACTGGAGTGTGTTTGGGCGTCGGTGATGTTTGCAATTGGTGACTGCAGAAATTGCCAACGTGTCGACAGACCATAGCTTTACTGGTGCGCTCTTGGAGAGGAAGATCGGACATGTGAATGGGAGCCGATTCCTCTACGCGGCTGAAATAACTGCTTCTTTTTTTTCTTTTGGTTGTTTTGGTTCACTCAGCTGAGGCAGTAAATTGTCACAAAGTCGCGCAGGTGAAAACGGAATTGATTGATTTTTTTTTTCTGCTTGAGGAGGAATTCATGCGCCGATAGCTTACGAGGCCAATATGCCAGAATGGGTCCCCTACAGTATTTATTTCTCTGTGGACTTCTATACACCCAAACCGACGGTAAGTTTATGAATGTGTGGTTTTGTCTTGCTGCACGTTAAGCTGTAAAAACACACATTGATACATCACCAGAAGGGTATTGGCACCACAGTGTTGCCAGCTTAACTGCTGGAAGAAGAGTATGGTGCAAGATTCACATTGAATTGGTTTTTTCTTCTGAATTTGCATTTCTGATACCAATGCACCAATGATGTGAGGTATTCTTCACGAGTAACGATTTAATGGCTCAGGCAGACGAAAGTTACTCATTTATTCATAAGGGCTGCCCTTAATTGAAAGCATTTGTTACTAGAATCACATCCTTGACAGATTTTTCCGTTTGTGTTCAAAAATTGGGTCCAGGCACCCATACCTAACTTTTCTGTATATATTCTCTATTTTTTTTTCAGACTGAGCCTCTAGTTTGCTTTAATTTCTTTAGATACAGTAATCTAATGCTTAGGTGCTTCTTAATTGAGCTTACTATGTACTTCATACTTAAAATGTCCAGTGTGCCATTGAGATAATGTTCAGTCATATAATATCTGCTGTTGACATGCAATATATGACGTTCAGATGTGAGTAAGACGTGTGGACCTGAGAATCTAAGAACCTGGAGATGTCCTTATCACAAAGCGCTTTGTGCCACTTTGTCCCCCCACAGCTAATAAATCATGGATCTGTGTCAGTGGAGTAAATGTGTAGGTGTAAACACAACACAGAACATAAAGAGGGTGTGCATTCCTGGATACTGGGACAATGTGGTTACCATTTTGGTTGTGGGAAATAAGGTATAAATTTAAAGCAAGCCATGAGTGTTTAGTTTTTGTGATGTCCAGGAACTCTAAGATTATTTTTTGAGTCTGCTGACAGGTGTTTCCTGGTGTTTTCTTTGGGTTCAATTAACACATCTAAAAAACAGCTAGGTCAAGTTCTCTGTCAACAGTTAGTGAAAGATCTCTGAGAAGCAGACACGGGTAATTGCTCTTGTCTCACTGCCTGTTGCAAAAGTGCTGCTAATGTGCAATCTGTTAGAGAGCATAATGATAACACTTTGCTCTGTGAGCACAGGATTATATAGACAGGTCACCTGCATCTATCGACAGTTCTCTTATTTCAAATTTGTTTTGCTTGGACCGATTTGAGTTTTTTTACATTTCTAAGTCAATTTTTAATGGATGGATATATATATACCTGAATATCAAGTGTTCTTTGCTAAATGAATCTGACTATGAAGTTATAGGCTTAAATTGAGTTCCACTGAACTCTACTGGAAGAGAGTTGTGGCTTTTATCAGAGTGGGTCCTGCTTATAAGCCCTTAAATGACCAGTTTTCTTCTGCAAAACTTTGATTTTCTGCTTCAGCACCATGGACAGATCCCCATAAACAAGCATCCTTGTGAAGAGTCTGAGGCAAGCCTAAGCAACTCAACTATTCTAATAAATATATGAAGAGCCTTTGCTCTAAGACTCTATCCAAATTATCATTGGCTTCATAACCCCAGCTGCTATCAGTGCATTTAAGGAGTTGCGTGAAAAATCCAAATACCTTCTGCCCTTGCTCATTTACATGCAGGGTCACAGGTTGACTCATGGCACATGCACTGAGTAGAAAGCAGGCAAACACCCTGGATGGGATGCCAGTCCATCACAGAGCCAACAGACTGACAGGACCCCACAGGACCTTCTTGCTGTTAAATGACAGTATCAACCGCTGAGCCACTGCGCCACCCACAACTTGGTCTCATTTAAATTCTGTTTTCTGACTCGTACACTGTATTAGCCACAATGGAGGGTAGGTAATGGCACTAACAATTAGACGAAGCAAGTTGACAAACAATGTTTTTGTTTGTGTGTTTCTACACAAATGTCATTACCCAAGAGACATATGTATAGAGTTTTAAAAGCATTTTCAAAACACAATGTATCACCATGTTTTGTCGTGCAGGCGCGGGCTAATGGAATGCTTTTTGTCAACAAACCTCTTAACATTATAGACCGTCACATCAATTTTACTCACATTTGCGACTTTATTTCAGCAGCTGCGTAGCAGCCAATCATCATGGTTGCCTGTGCAATTTGTGTGATTTGTCACCATCAAAGGTAAAAAGACAAGAGACTGTGCAAGATCATTTTCATTTATTTATATCTTATTTATTCCACCATCTTATGACAGTCCAAAAAGTCTGTTTTAGCAACTTCAACATCACACACTCAGGTTTGTTTGCATGCATGCAACAGAAATGGAAGACCTTTTAACACAGGTATTATAATGTGCTCATACACCATGACACTGATGAGAGTTGTGATGCTGTCATGTCTGTAAACAAACACAGTGCCCCTACATTTGGGTCATTCCTCTGTGACATTTAGAGGTGAAAGTTATGAAATGGTGTTGACTTGAGAGAAGGTGTTCACATGGTCAGATAAAGAATAAAGTGTTGCCAACTGGGTTGCAGTTACATAAATTATGACATTATTCTTATCACGGCAGTCAGGATTAGGCCCATGACATTTGCTGAAGATTGACTATCAAATACCAGGGTTAAAATATTATGCATGGTATGTATAGTGCTGCAGTCTGCTAAGCTTTGTGTATCCTCGGCATTACAGTGCAAAGTGAAAAATCAAAGGTAACAGTCGCTGCTATACACCCACTGAGACAACATGTTTGATGATGTCAGTGTTTGATGAACGTGTTAATGAAAAAGCTAATGAGATGTAATGACTCCTCAGCTCCTGTCCGGAAAAGTAAACATGGAGGATTCAGTGTAACAACACAGTGCAGAACCTGACACTGATCAAATGCACTTTTAGCTTTTGCTTGATGTGGTTCAGCCATAGTTGCTAAATAGTTGGCTTTATCCCAGGCATACTGGTGCTACATCATTGCATTATTTATGTGTATGTAAATATTATGATTATTACTCCTTTTTTTACTACTTTTTCTCTTGTTTCTCTTTAGGGTCTCGCCTTCGCCAGGAAGACTCTCCTCCCCGCATTGTTGAGCACCCTTCTGACCTCATTGTGTCCAAAGGGGAACCAGCTACTCTCAACTGTAAGGCCGAGGGCCGTCCGACCCCCACCGTGGAATGGTACAAAGACGGGGAGCGTGTCGAGACAGACCGCGACAATCCGCGCTCCCAACGCATGCTGCTGCCCAGTGGCTCACTATTCTTCCTGCGGATCGTCCATGGACGTCGGAGCAAACCAGATGATGGCAACTACGTGTGCGTGGCCCGAAACTATCTGGGGGAGGCCGTAAGCCGGAACGCATCTCTAGAAGTAGCATGTAAGTCTGACTTTTCATCATGTCCTTCTAGGCAAAAAGGTAATGCTACGGTCAACAGAATTCCACTGTTGCATGACAGAAAAATGGAAAAATGGTTATGCAGTATGTATTGAGGTTAGTAACCTTTCAGGGGTAGTATGGAAATGTGAAAGAGTGTTAATGTTGCATCTGGAAAAGGTAGAGTTTATGTTAAATTAAGCATAACATTTTTGGGGCTGCTGTGCCACAGGATTCATATATAAGATGTCATCTGTCATAATATGTGCAGCGTCACCTTTCCACTGAACCCACAAGTGTGTTTATCCTTGGCTGTGTGCACAGCATGTGTGGGCATATGTGTGTGGTTGTGTTTTCAGACTGTTAGCGAGACCTGTTTGGATGACCTGTTTGAGTAATGTATGGGCAAATCTGTGAATGGCTCCGGGGAGGGGAGAGAAAAGGGGGCAGGATTTTAACCTAGCTAACTCCCTTTCACTGTTTGGATTTGGAAAGATGCAGCCAGCTCCCAGCCAGTTCTCTCCCTGTGTGGGAGAGAGGCGCTCTGGGCTATTCACATTTCCATTATGTGCTAAACTGAGCTGATTTCTTGCCATGAACAAGATGCATGCACGCTCGGACGCACACACAGATATACATGCGTGCACACACACTGTCTCTCCTGCTGTCTTTTTTTTTTTAACGAAGGGATTTCCAATGGAACTAAAAATATACAGATTCATATGATTGAATATAGATTCAGTCTATAATATCATAAGGTAAGAAATGATGAAGTTAATGGATTTCACTATGATGTACTCTTATTGTGATAACAGCAGGGACACTAGCAGTCAGAATTCCAATTTGTATGGTGCAGCTGCAACTTCAGCTAATTTTTCACCCACTGTGGATGTGAAATCATTAAATAGAAAGAAATAAAAAATGAGATAAGAACCATGACCCTAATAGTGTTGAAGACATTATCTGAGATCTTCATGCTTCTCTCTGCACTACATCCTCTCTTTGTGTGATTGCTGCCTCCATATTGGACAGTTGACTTCTTTTACTGTTCATTCCCTTGTTTTAAATCTAAAGCACTCAACTGTCCTGGAAATACTAATGCTTAAGTAGATCTGAGATGACAGAGGATATAGTGTAGCATCGGCTTTGCAGTAAAATGAGACAATGTGGTGTTTGATGCTACAACCGATTGCTATCTGGTGGTACAGCTACTCTAAAGAGTATCCCTACATACATCACATTTACGTTGACACTCAAGCTGTACAGTTGTGTCTGAAGATAGTGAATAATTCTCTCTCTTAAGAAACCAGAGACCCAAAACTGCCGTTATAGTGTCAAGAGACAAATGTTATGGCTGCTTCACTGATTCCCTTGACTGAATAGAGGCCGATTTTGTGAACACAATGACTGTGTCAGAGTGATTTTGTGGGGATTTTCTGCTTCTCCTTAAATACAATAAAGCTCATTTGTATTTTGTAGCTCAAACAGGCATTCTGAATTCATTTCCTGAGTTAATTGTCACATTCTTTGTCAGTGTAGGAACTGCAATTATTATAGCCAAATTGTTTTTCCCCTCTCCCATTGAGAGTTTTACTATATGTATTTGCAACACATATGGAGGAAAAAATATATTGTAAATGGGAATATGTAGGAGCTATATCTAAGTATCAGAAAGTAAATGTGGTTTAATCTTCTCCCTGCAGCAGCTTTAATGTTCCTTGAAATGTAGCCATGTGAGTCTTGGATGATGTATCGCAGTATATTCAATCATTCCCGAAGCAATTCCCGAATACAAAGCCCTTGGTTTGTATTTTTTGCTCTATATGTGAGGAGTTATTTGAATCTGACTACTGTGAAGCGAATTGTATTCAGAGCCAAATATCTTCCACAAACGAAGAGATTTCAGTGTTGATCTTATTTGCCAGTAACCTATTTTCTTGTGTGTTGTCTTCTCATGTGCAGACAGTGTCAATAGGTTGATTTTTCTGGAGCTTCACTTTCATAAAAGACTCTAAAAGCCAAGGCAGCCTCTAGTCCTCTTTGTGTAATTCAGAATATCATGGCTACAGGGATGCATAATCGCATGACTCCTCCAGGGACTGCAGGTTCCTGCCAGTATTGCTGCAGCCAAAGTTGTCATGCAATGCTCCGGGTGGGAGCAAGTGGGTAGATGAAAGTGCTGTGGGGATGATCTGACAGTGAGTCTAGCTGAAAATGGTCTGTTTCTTCACACACACACAATCATATATCCTGAAAATTTCTAATGGTCTGTAGCATTGTATCTCAACCAGTGGCTTAGAAAATACAGCTAACTGAAGGGGTGCTACTCCCGTGGGTACATTTGTGCTGTACAAGCTCAATTTTGGTGGTTCGTCATGCATTTTGTGAGCTTTGGTCTGACTCAAATTTGAAGAGGCATTATTCATTTCATGTGCAAAACACTTCAGCTGTTTAAGATTGCAGCAAAGCTTATAATATTTAAATTATGTAGATATGCCAGACAAATAATACAGCTGGGAAGCTCAGCAAAAACAAATAATATATCTTATATCATTTGTTTGTCTTATGAATTAGCCACTCCTTACTAAAACATTTATATCTGCACGTTGGGTTTTTTCATGCAGAGCTCTTGGTAAAGAATCAATAGAAAGTATTGTACAGTACATCATATAGTATGTCTTCTTTTAGTATTGATCTGTTGGTGGTGGATGGCAAAAAATATGAATAAATATACTAAATACATATTTACCTCACAGTGTATTTACCCAGTTCAAAAGCCTTTTTTTGAGTTTCCCTCTTGTGCTTTATTATCTTGCTTCAGGATTATGTCAAACCGTGATGTCTGTAGGGACAGTATTAAAATATTTTTTAATTGATATGCATGGTTGTTTCATCTTTGTTAAATGTTTTATCAGGCTGCAGATATTTTCCAGAGTGGTAGAATTATGTACAAAGGGGTATTACTTCCAAAACATAGCCTGTTTTAGCTGAATGAACTAATCATACATAAGCAGTCTTAACTCTCTGGACCTCAAAAAGCCAACAAAATTAGACAGCCAGAAACTTCCCGACAGCTCTGAGGTCAGAGTGGGAATATTTACTGTACCAGCTTGTGGCCCAACACAAGAACACAAGGCATAAATATGTGAAGCTGAAATTCTACTTCCTGATCAGTGTTGTCGGTTGCAAATTTGACACAAATGATAACATCAGCCATTTCACTAAGGAAAAAAGAGAGGCCGTGTCTGTTTATTATTAGAAGGTCTTGTATTATTGTTTGATAAACAAGACTTATTGTGTTTCTGGCACCATTACAGCATATCACTTGATTCTCACATCCAAGTACGTCATTTTAATAATCCACAGTCACCTGCTGTCAATGTGTACAATCACACATGGCCAACCACCGAGGCAGCTTTTTTTTTTTCACATCTTCAATCTGCTAAGACAGACACCGCAGCTGAGCTTTACTTCTGAGCAACGTCAACAAACAACTGTGCAACCTCCAGGCCACCAGTGGACTGGCACTAATCATCAGAGTGAGTGGCTGTTGATGGAATTAGAACAGCTTCCTCAAACTATTAAGAAGGGACAGAACACACAGACATAAACAGTGATGTGTTGAAGGGAGGTGTGGGCGGAGGGGCGGCGGATGCAAGGGTGTTCATTAGCACAAAACTCAAGAACAAGATGAGTCTCCCTCTGCTCGACTGTGCTAAGAGAATTAGAAGTATAGTCACTCAGCCAGACAATCATCAATTAAATCATCCCAGTTGCAGACAAGCAGCACCACGAAGCAGCACACAATGCAGCAGAAATCTGTGGGGTTTTGTTAGAGCACTATAATAATTGTTGTTGATAAAAGATTAAACATATTTGGGCATGTATTTGAATTCTTTTAGTAAAAAATCATGCTTGTAATTCATTATTTGAGATACAGATTCTGAGCCAAGGTCTACATCTTGACACATTTTAGAGGGTAAATAGGGGAACAGGGTTTCAATATCATTTAGGTTACACCATATGGGGATCATGAATATATGTATGTATGTATGAATATTTTCAAATATTTCATTGAAAACCAAAATGTTGTATTGCTTTCATGCTGGAGGAAAAGTCAGGGAAGTCATTAGGGTTCATCATCTGGGGATCATGAATGTCAACACAATCCAAGGAGCTGAGATGCAGACTGACACATAATACACAGCAGCAACTACCATGGATAGGAGATGCACAAACAGAAAAAAAGTGTTAATTTAGCTTTAATTATTAACAGAATCAATATGCACATGTCATAATTTACATAAATCACTTCGAACATTTGATACCGACAATCATATATGATAGTGTCAATCACACCAGGGATCTTTTTCATCATATTTGTAACATCCACATCGATAATTGTGAACACATTTTCTTTCATTTAATATTTATATTATCCACCTATCAAAACAAACAGTGTAATTATGCTTCCATGCATGAGTCCTATAGCTCTCACACGTTAACTGTAATTTGTGATTTGTGAAACATGACTCTGCCAATATTTGCAGTCTCTGGGAAGCAATTCTTGCAAATTGCCTCTGTGAAAAGTGATCCCAGGATCTCAAAATGGAACAAGCTACTTGAACTCAACCCCTTCTTGTAGGCAAATGGCAGGGAAATACCACATTCAATACCTCAATTAACACATGTGAGCATCTTGGAGTGGCTAATATTTCCAAAAATGTGTGAACATTTTAGCAGCCACTTTACAAACAGTAGACTGAAAATGCCATTGTTCCATCTGCCTCATTTGTGTTCCGCAATGAAGACTAATAAACATCGCTGATTACCATTTGGCAAACATCCATGTTGTGCACTTATTGGGATTGTTCATTTTAGGACATGAAAGTTTGAAAGTCTGAAAATTGATCTTGATTTGACCTTTGTTTGTTTTGTTTTCATCACTCTGCTTACTTGTCCCTGTGTCCTATTTAGTGATGGGCATACATTCCTCTGAGCCATTCAGACTAAACAACACAGCCTGGCCGGCATAATGTGAGAGTCGTAGCCAGGCTATCTCCAGCCATGAAACAGCCTTGTCTCCCTAAAGGCAGCACTTAGAAGGAATCATTTGACCAGATTTCCGTAGTAGTGCTTACACATATTGTGTATGCCAGTTGTATCTGCTTGAGATTTTTGTTATGATGTCGGAAATGAGGCAGTGGTCAGCCAATTATTATTAGTGAGCGCTATTAAAGGGAAATCTAAAAAAGTAGCACATGACTTCTAGTTCAGAATCCTTTTCATTGGGAGGCATTCTCTTGTGTTTTAGGAAGTGGCCAGTTATCATTAATCATGCATTTAACTCTTTCCAATTGACAACAAAGTTAGTGGCTGCCAACCCTGTGTGTTCCCAGGCAGACTGTCAATGTTTTTGTAGGTTGGCCACACTGCACAATCTGCTGCCAGTTCAACAGCACTCATGTGTGCTTTTCCCCTGTTTACCTTTTCTCTGCTTTGCTCTCGTTAAGCTGTACCAGATAGTTGTATGAATGGAGATGATCTTTCTAAACTATTGAGGTGGAGTTTATGTTGATTATGGATGTTCCAGTCTCATCATAACTCAGTCAGTGGTATCTGACTGGTTACATGTACAAAGAACTGTTATCTCCAACTGTGACTGAAGAATAAACACAAGTACAGGTACAAGTATATCTTTCAGGATTGACATGACTAAGATGTGTAAGGCTGTCAGTATATCTGCACTAATTCTTTACAACCCTGAGGTGGTGATTACACTGAAAAAAAACGTGTTTCTCCCCATACATTTGTGATCCCCTTCACATTTTTCTTTGCAGTGGGGGGCATCTTGTTGTTGCTAGGCAACCTGTAATCAGTCATCAGTTGCTCGTATGCCAGCAAGCTACATGTAACTATTTACAGCAGCTATATTAATGCAATCAAAAACAAAGCTGAAACCTTAACATTTTTATTTACCCAGAAGTGCTCCTGATGTTTGCTGTTTATGGCAGCTTTTATTGGTCAAATCAGACACGGTGGCTCCGGCTGCACTGCTAGGTCTTTTTTTTAATCAATTTGGGTTGTTGACAGTGGAGTTGAAAAGGCCAACCCTTAAGCAGAAACACCCCCTTTGATCCAAGCTTTTTTTGTTTCAACTCGGGTTGTTCAGAGATACACTTGCAAAGCAGATATCCCCTGTTACTGTATCTGTATGTCAGTGTAAGATTTAAAAAAAGTGTTTCATCCCTGTGAAACTAAATAAAGATTGTATTTTCCTATTCAAGGAAGTCACCTCATATAACACTGCATATATTGAGGTGGCCAGGGCAGGCAAGCAGAACTAATTTATGGACATTTTTGGCTGAAGACAGAGAGATAAGGGGCTAGCATCTGGTGCTAACTGGACCATGCTCACTCCTTGGAGGTCTGTGCATTATGAGGTTCGGTAAGTTAGCTAAGGGCTAGCATCTGGTGTTAATTGGACCATGCAAACACCTTTAAGAGCTCTGGTGCACTTTCTTACAGTTGGTTGGAAGAAACATATGCCTGGCGTGAAGAAGCACACTAACTCGATTTACTGTGTTGAAGCTTGCTTCTGTTTTTGAAAAGGCAGCAACAAAAGTCAAAGATAGCAATTAACATGTAAAATCAGGCATATACCCCAAGATTTATTCTATTTCTTTATGTATCTCATCTCTATCTGGTCCTCTTTCAAGAGGCAACTTTAATTTTGCCAAGGAAAATAGTGACAAAAAAGAAATGTTTTTCAGTGACATGATTTAATGTTGTTTACTAAATGCAAATGGTTCTTTAGAAGCAAAAATATTATGATTAAAAACTTCAATTTGGTTTTGTTGATTAGCTTTGTCTTTTGTTGTCCACACATACAATTGCTCCTTCCTAAATACACAGTCACCAAATACATCATCAAGGAGTTGTAAATATAGCCAAATAAATCTTTTCATAATAGCAGCAATCACTGTGATTGTGTTTAAGCAAAACTAAAGGTCATATCAGGTCAGGCTATTCACATAAACCTGTCATAGTCTATGATTGAGAATAATACAGCAGACAGTCTACTGGAGGTGTCTGTCCAGCTGCAGATTTCTCATCGGCAAAGAAAAAATAAATAAATAAATAAATTTACTATCATAGTAAACTTGAGTTTTACTGCAAAAGAACCTGATAAAAATATTTATTTTAAAAACAGCCATATTGTGCATCTGGCCATCTTTGTCTTGAACATTTACCCATAGAAACATATTATCATCCACATGTTGGAGCGGCATTTGTCCAAGACTCACAATGTGCAGCAAAATCCATTTTCAATATGACAGATGAAAGAATGATTCATTGCACCCTGCTGTCTATTTTCAAGGTAGTATATTGTGATGCCATACACAGTACATTATGGCTATAATTTATTTAATGCGGCCGTGTTCCAACATTTGAATTTGAAATATGACTATACATCTCCTTTTAGATGATTTGGCGCTGGCTTAGGCTACTGCATTAGCAGACCTTGAATGGGAGCCTTCACACTATTACAGATAGAGCTGTAACTTATTGCTGCTGTCATCTGTGGAAGCTGAGGCTGGGTGTCAACTCCTGTTTTCAGAACACCATCAAATTCAGGATGTACAGAAAGAGATGATTTAGAATATTTAAACTGACCCCTAGCATGCTCATGTGTTCACACCACATAGATCAGAGTGTGGGTGTGTGGGCATTAAATGTCTTTACTCATGTGTGATTGTGTGTGCAGCTGAGTGTGACAAAGCCAAGGCGTGTGTCTCTCAGCAAAATGATAATGGTTCATAATTGTTGCTGTGCAGTGATTAATGTGCAATCTCTGCATAAATTCTTGATGTGGGTGAGAGGGCAAATTTACTTATGAAAGAAATTCCTTTTTTAGCATATTAAACAGCTCTAGAAGCTAAGGGTTGTGTTAAAATGTCTATCTTTCTTTCTTTGTGATAACTCTGAGTTAAGCATCCCTATCCACTTCTTTGTTGGTCTCCGGTCTGGTCGGGATGATGAGAGTGAGGAACATCATCAGCCAGCCAGAGGGACTCTGTAGTTGGTTTATTATTCATGTGGCCTACCCCAACATTCCACCCAATCTAGGCCAAAGCACTGTTATAGCTGGTCATACCCAAGACTTCCGTTTGTCCATTCATTCACCCCCATCTCTTCCCAGAATTCATCAACAACTCCATTCAACCCATCTACTTCTGATTCATAACAACATTGAGAGTTTTACTTTTAAACCCCCCCCCCCCCCCCCCCCCCCACTATACACCTCACTGAGTAAAAAAGAAACGGAAGCTTGATTAATTCATGAAATCCACTGAATGCAGTATCTTTCCTTTATTCATCCTCCAAACCCACGCACTCTGTTTCCTCATGCTTTTTACCTGGGTTAGGTTATTTCATAAATAAAAAGGCTCTATACAAGACAGAGTGATCACTTTTATGTGTCCTGCCACTGCTTTTTTTTATGTCAGCAAATTTATAAAGTGCATCGCCCCCCGATGTGTGTCGATTCATTCTCCACTCGTGTAAAGGGTGTAATTGCAACAAGGCCAGCAAATAACATTCCATCCTATCTGACATGTGTCTGTTTGTGTAGAGCAAGCAATAGTTGCTGTCGGAGTGGCAGATAGGTGGCACTGACTCAGGGCCAGTGTGGCAGAGGTCCTTTACTATTTCTACAACTAATTTAGCAACAATTTTATTATTTCTAAGTGTTATTTTTGATATATCTTTTCGATGTCTGTAGACAAAAGCCAGATTTTTGTGGGTGGTGATGAATTTTTTTTCATAGACTTTGAAAAAAAATTTAGTGGGCTTCTTCAAATCAGGTAGCAAAGGTAAAATCAGGTTTTAAACACACAGGTTAAAGCTGCTAAAACGGTGATTGATGTCAAATATGTAAAACTAGATTTGTTAATGGTGTAGCAGTGTCACGTGTGCCAGTCACGTTACAAAGTTTGATTTATAGTCCAGTGGAATGGGTGGCTAAAATGTAAAAATACTGTCATAGTTACAAATGTAAAGGCACTCAAAAAAGGCAGAATAAATGTCCACTGCCAATCTGTGCCATAAAACTGACAATTGTCATGTCATCTGATCTATGAATGCTTATTCTACCCTTTTCCACTCAACACAAAAAGCCAAAAATGACATAATGTGGATATTGATTTGCACAAATATCTCCCTTTCCTGACTTTATATTTTCACAAATTTTTTGAGTATTCATACATCCTTCCACACCCCAGTTCTGGCATGTCATATTCTCAGTTTTCCTCCTTTTCCTATTTACCGGTAGGTTTTTTGGTTTCTACTTTAAGGATTTATGCATTTGGGTATACATTTACTATATGAATTAAGGCCTCTTAAGTCCACAACAGCAGCTGAAAAAAAAATCCCCTATCTGAATTAAAAGTGTTAGCAACCACATGGCGTGAGCTACAGGCACTGCGATGGCTTAACTTCATACTTTAAGACACTCTACACTTGTTCACAAAGAGGAATGGCATAGCGTGTAATTGCATTTTTTTTTTTTTTGTAATGGTGAAACATTTTATTGCACAGGCTCTTCAGCCACAGCAGTGGTTTGCAGTCTCTCAGGAGAGTGGCCTGGCTGTATATGGTAGATAGAGAGTTATTATAGGCTGAATTGAGTGTAAGTGCCAAACAGACACAACAAGGAAGCTAAGTAGAGATCGTACAATGGAACATTTTAATGGCAGCCACAACACAATTCTATATTTTTTCTTATTTTTTTTCTTCTCAGGCAAGTGTTGCTTTATTTTGCAATGCGATAAAATAAAACAATTGTGTTCTTGTGTGTGTTAAAGGGTGATTCTCCTATGGTTAGCAGGTTTGCTTGGTTTTATGCTCCATTGGTTAATGTGCACTAGTCCATTGCTGCAGATGTTGTCCGCATGGGGACAGGAACTGAGGAGTGACCAACAGAGCTCAACATGAGGAGGGACGGACAGTGTGTTCCTGAACAGATGTTTCCAGCCTTTGTGCGTTTGTCATTTGGGCTTTAATCTGGTCAGTGAAGGGCATTAGAGTATACAGAAGGCGAAAGGGATAGATGCACGGGGACCCCAGCTGTCGACGCTCCTGAGAAGACCACCCCCCACCACCTCTACAAATTCTAAATTCCCTCCCAACATCCAAGGCCTCTCTCAGTCAAATCCATACACATGTACACACGCAAACCAAACACCACACACTTTGTAATTGGCTCGGAATTAGGGCACATGGTGTATTGTTGAACCTGTGGAGATTATGCATTATGCTTGAATCTGTAGAGATTATGCAGCGGCGGGATATTATGGTTCCATTTTCTCTGATTGCCTCTCCGTATTATTTCCCTGGCTGTGCCATCGTGAATATCCCACTCAATATCATACCTCATTCTCTTTGCACTTCTCTCCCAATCCCCCTTTATTCTACACCCTCTCTTCCTCCTTCTTTCTCTCCTCTTCACCGCCTCTCTCTCTCCTTCTCTCTCTCTCTCTGCCTCTTCTCCTTAGGGCCTCTGGCTGTCTCCCCACAAGTGATGTTCTCCTGGCCAGATGATGCATGCATATCTCTTGTGTCTTCTTGATGCTAACTCACGTCGACATTTGCACGGCATTGTGGGATTCTGCTCTCGGTCATATTTCATGTAATGATGAAAATGATGATGGTGATGAGGAATCAGGGAAAGGGGGGTGTTTCTATTTTCTACCCTTGTCTTTTCTTCAATATCAATCAGTGCAGTGAAACAAGATGGTAGATAATGCGTAGCCACAGTAAGTGT
The DNA here is from genome assembly GCF_900634625.1 of Parambassis ranga. Lineage (NCBI taxonomy): Eukaryota > Metazoa > Chordata > Actinopteri > Ambassidae > Parambassis > Parambassis ranga. The sequence continues at coordinate 14,726,030 of NC_041034.1, read as the reverse complement.
AGCAAAGAGTAGCAAGTTTGAGTTAGGGTGAGTTCCTACACCATGATCTAGCTTCCCTCGTCATCAGTTTTGCATATTAAACCGCACCACAGTCACCACTGCTAGTACTAGGCTCCTTCTGCATTTTGTATTTTTTGTTGCATCATGGGCAAACCATGTTTACTTGAAGAGACAGGAAGTAAAATAATCCCTAATAGAATAGTATTTTCCCTGCAAGTGCACTAACAAGAGGAAATGTGTTCTAAGCAAAAAACAGTGTGAGGGAAGATAAACACATTCAGTTAAGAGGGGGTATCATTATTGGATGTGCCAAGGCTATGGCAGACTTTTTGGCCCTCCTGTAGTGTTTCCACTGTGTGTTTGTATTTAAAAAAATGCTGCTGCTGCTGCTTGTGTGCACATTTTCTGGATTTGGTGGTATGCAAAGCTGTGTCAGTGAATATAGCATCTATGGAAAAGGGAGATTTCTTCACAGTCTTCGCTACACTCTAATTAATCTGCTTAAAACCTGCCAGGCCTGTCTCCTGCACTCTTACACATCCGAAAAGCCAGGCAGCTCTGAATTCAGCCAGGATTTTCTCCATGGATGCTGGTGGAAAATCACTCCACCCGCCTCACGCAGCTGACAGCTTTCTGTCAGTGTGAGGAAATGCATATAAAATAGACACAAACATACAGCTCATCATTTCCTATGATGGATGCTGGGGAGGCAGTTATAGCAAAGGGGTTACAGAGCCCCTTACACAGGCAGGTTGTTGCTTTATATTGCCGACCCTGCATTTGCGGCCTTTTTAGATGACAGACACTTCCATAGCCAACAGATGAAGCAATTCAGGGTCAATGATGTTCTCTTAGCCTTGCCCCAGGCGATGGCTGTGATGTGGATATTACAAAAATACCAATGACAAAAGGGTGACAGTCATTTGTGTTGTGGTTCCGTTCACTAACTATTACTACAGGAGCTGTTGTAAACAACTCTTCTACCACATCTAATAGAGCAAATTCAAACCATGCAGTCAAAACGTCTATGAAAGCTTTTTTAAAGAACTGTCCAAACATGACTGGAATTTAACTTATTTCACTTATTTTCACGTCTGCTAAGCAAAACACTGTTAAGGCACCATTTCTACAACTTTTGCTTGCCACTACAGAATCCCTTACTGAATATCAAATCAGAGCTGGAGATAAGGTTTCAGGGTTTTGGTTGCACTTAAGCAGATTACAGTGTAACGATTGGGGAATAAAGGACTCATCACTGAAGCAAAAATGAAATGTCCAATAGTTTCTTGGCAACACGGTGCAGTATCTACAGGATATGGACTAATACAGTGGAGTGCATGTGCTCCTGGGATTTAGCAAATTAAACCTAATTGTAATTCTATACAGAGTAAACAGAAATATTTATACTGCCGTACATTGTTCAGCGATTGAAAGCTGCAGTGCAGCAAATATGCTAAATGATTCTTGTGTAATGCAATAAATCATACTGTGTATAGTAAACTCCTCCTTTAAGCAATTTATAATGACAGATTTTAGGCTGTTCTAATAGCTGATGTGAAGAATGCTACTGTGATTAAAACGACTTGAATCTGGAGGAATGGATGAAATGTTGACTTGTGTGATAGATAGTTAATACTCATCCTGATTTACACATCTTTACATTTAATTAACTGTTTCTTGTACTGAACAAAATATAAATAGCATACTGATTAGTCTGAGAGTTTGCTTGAGCTTGGTTAACTAATATCAGTCTGATGGTGAAGTGCTTTTAAGTCTTTATTTGAAATGAAATATCTAATTTACCATCTATGTGGTAACAGTTTTTTTATTGTGTTACACGGTTGAAACACAGACAGTCCTTTCAGGGTTCTTAACATGATTCATTTCTATTTTGATGTAGGCTACTTGCTGAGTGCGACACAGATGAGAACATTAACAAAATGATGCTAAGCCAAAAAGCAGTGTTTGTGTGGAATTCATTGAGCAGGCTCCTCACTGATTGTGTGGTAAAACAGTTAAAATAGGTGAATAATAAATTGTTATAATAAAATGATTCTGCTTTTGAGCTTGTGACTTTCATTTGTTCTCTCCGTGGAGAAAAATGATGAAGTTTTCTAAACTTTTATGTTTAAATCAGATGTAAATGGGACACAATTTCCATATTTGTAAAGTACATTTGTGTTTTTTTTTTTCCTTTTTTCTTTTTTTTTTTTAACTTTTGTAGACAAGGTTTATGTGTGGTTGATTTAAAAGTGGGCCACCACTTGTTCCATATAAAACTGGAAACTGGGAAATCCTCTGCAGACCAGAATTACAATATTATAGACCAGGGATTCTAGACCAGGACTCTGGACCTCAGTTTATGTCCCAAGTGAATGGTAGGTCAATCTATTCCCTACCCATACTTCATGAGATGAATACAATTGTACACATTATTAAGTATATTATTAATGTTGTAATATATTTTCAATCCATTGTCAGATAATGAATATAGAGTGTACCTCTACGTATGTGGATTTAATCTGGTTTTGTTGTCATGGCAACATTAACTGCTGGAGAGTGCACTTGCTGTTCATGCATAACAATCAAGCAACTGATTGCAGTCAAGCAAAGCAACAATGACACTCTTCTATAGGTCCGATGTATCTGAACTGCTCAAGTAACAAGTGGGTGGATGTTATTTTGCCAATCATTCCAGATCTCCAACCTTGACACAGACCTTTGAGTAAAGAATATTACATTTCTAAAGAAGCCCATCTTCATCAGGATGATTTTTGTTCATAGCAGTAGGCGATTAAAATCAAGGAATCATATTTTCATAACTTGAGACCCAGTCCTGAATCTCTGCCTGTGTTTCTTCCAAATTCCAGATAGTACTTCAGCGCAATTGACATCTTGTGATAAGTGCCGACATGTTTTTTCACCTACTTAAAGTAATTTCCTTTCCTCACGAAAGTTGAGCTTTCTTTTAAGGAACAACAAAAAGTGCCTTTGAGTCTATTGTTACAAATTAAGATGATGACACACAAGTCACCATTGTCTAAGAAATTCTCCCTCTAAGCTTGAAACGTGGCATAATTGTAGTCCACATGAACTGACATGACTGGATAAAAATGTTAAGTAATGGTGAGAGTGGTAAAGGGGTCAGTGGTAAAGTTTGTGTGAGTGCCAGCTCGGCTCACATTGCCTCAGATAACCAGCTGCTGTCATGACTCAGCCTCGGCACAAGTATAGTGCATTCAGCCAGACAGAATGTTTCTCACCATCAAATATGAACATTTTTAGCTTGTCTCTTTTGAATTTTTGATTGAATTTTTGATTGAATTAATTCATGTTATGATTAAGAATTTAGAATAGTAGTAGTGACATGATAGTTAAGTTCCCTGCCACAAAAAAAGTGTGCAAATATGTACTTCTGTTCTCAAGAGGGATTCATTTGCAGTATTGTCCAGGATTACTAGGGGAAAAGGGACTATTATAAATAACCAAATGAATTACTTTTGCTTGACAAACTTTGTGACACTTAAGAGTGGGTGTGTTTGGAACTATTATTTCCCCCTTTTTAGGGATAATTTATGTCAATTGATGTGATTTGATTTTAACAAAGAATTTTCAAAGCTCAGTTAAGTGAAAATGGAAATATTTTTTAAACAAGGTATTTGATATAAAGATAGGAGTTCTCACTTCCATCCTCTGAAATCTGTTTTGTTTTTTCACTGTATGTCTCATCTGGTTGACGGTATTTACAGTGTGGTTGCCTTTTTAATTTTCTCTAATTCCACTTTTGTTTCATTAACTTACTTTGGCAACAATACCACCTTGGAAATGCTGCCAAAATATTTTTTAATAAGGCAGGATGCTGAGAGATTGATTCATGCTTTTATTACCAGCAGATTATTGTTATGTCTTCTTCCCTGCCAGAAAAGAAGTTGAAGGGAAAACTTCTGGTTTACAAATCTGCCGCCAGACAAACTTTTTTATTTAGTTAGTTTTTTCTGTTTGCATAATTATTATCTCCTCAAACTGATGCTGATATTGTAAATTAATCTGGTTTTAGCAAGTATGCTCCAACACTGACCAGTTACGGTAGATCTGCAACTTCATTAATGTGTAGTCTTCCCCACGGTTGTGATCATATTACGAACACCTTGGATTTTACATTTGGTAGAAACATTCACTTGACACTGAGGTTTGACCTTTAGTCAAAGGTCAAACTTCAGTGTCATTGAGGCCAAACAAACAAACAAACATTGAGCCTATAGCACAACCAGTCTCTGGAAATGATTAAAGGTAATTTCTTCAAATTAGGCAATAAACTTAGACTAGGATGAACTGATTAGAGTTTGTTAAGTCAAAAGTCACTGTGGCCATAACTCAAGTATTCAAATGCAAATTGTGACATTTTACAGAAATGTCTGCAAACATTTAAGCTTCACATGCAACCATACACTTTTAAAAACTAAAACAAGTAAACAGACAGGCAATCAATTAAATTATGTTTTAAATGGCGTTATGATGAATGCTAAAATAGGACAATTCTAAAACCATCCTTCTCCTTTTGTGTTAGCTCAATTAATCCCTGATTGTAGCTAATTGCTTGTACAAAGTCTATTTGAAATAACAGTGAAAGTAAAGTAGGCTGAGCATGCTTGGCGATGATTCCTTCACTCATAAATGCAGCCTTCCTGCCAAACAAAACAAATATTTGATGACAGAGTGTCTAATTGCCTCCTTTCTATCTCCCCCAGCATTTGATTAACAAGCGTGGGCAGGTGCATTCTATGCTGCTGCTATGTGTTCAGGGTTCAGATTTACATCCGCACACTTATACATTGACACTGCAATAGTCATTCTCAATCACTAAATCACCATCCACCGGTCTTGTCGTCACACTTGCTGTTTTCCAGCCATTAGAACACTATGCTCTGGCTTCACTCAAGCTATTAGAAGCTGTTAAGCAGCCTGAATAAACTGTGAGCTAATGATGAGAATGCATCTGCGAAATCTGAACTCCATAGCACCACATTTAGCAACACTTAATTAATCTTAATGGATTCTGAAATAAGCCAGCCAAACAAATATCTTAGCCATAAATTACTTTTCTATGTTCCGTAAAACATATTGCCACAAAGCACTCCCCAGGGATGCTTTAACACTCACAAATTAATGTATATGTGTGTGGTATGTGTGCAAGCAGAAAGACTTACACTGGCTTACACTACCTCTTCTCCAGAGAGGAATTGTGTTTACCACAATATTTGCTCCTTAAATCAACCTCCCTGCATTTTTGCCTTTCTCATCATTTCCATTCAGCTCTTAAATTTTCCTTTTCACACACCATCCTCCTCTGCCCATCTCCTTTCGATTCAAGAGAACGGAAAGAGTTAACCTGTTCGTACTCAGGTATTTGAAAAGATGCCATTTGAATTTAGTGTTGAAGTTGAATGAACAGTTAACGTATTTTCAGGAGTGTGTTTACGTGTTTGCATGTACGTGTGCGCGCGTGTAGTGCTTGCCACAATGTTCTTATCACCTCCTCACACACCTGCTTCCCTCGAAGACTGAGCCTCCCCTCTTCTCATGCTTCCTCATCAAAGCCAGATCCAGCCACAGTTGTCGCTTCCTTTTCCCTTGCTGCGTGTGTTCCCCCCTCCCCCCGTCTAGCTGGTTTGGCTAGTGTTCAACAGACACCACTCCCCTTGTACCGCTGTGTTGTCCAGGCAGCCAGACCTTGCCTGTATCATACCATCCCTGAGAGATAAATTCATGTGGCTTGGCGGATGTACGTACAGGTGCTGTGACTCTTGGAAGGGCTATTAAGGATTAGGAAGGATGACAAAATGCTAAAAAGGGCAAAGCCTTAAGATGCTGGCAGTGAACAGGGAGGACTGCTAACTACAGGTGTAAATCAGACTAACAAAGTCACTGTCAATTAATGTGGAGCACCTCCAATGAACAAACAAATGAAAGGAAACTCATGTGCATGTGCAAATGAACAACTAGCCAGAAACTAAATAGGACAGACATACTGTATGCATGCAGTGTAATAACAATCTTGGTCCTTGTTTACTGTAGAATACAGCTCCATCCTACATACATCAACAACAAAAACAGTAACACTAATTCAGTAATTAAAAAGCATCTGTGTAGGTGGAAAACACTTAACTTAGTTTGCAGTCAGCCTTTATCCTCTACTGTAAACAATGGCTCTCATAAACAACACTTTCAAAGACTGCATTATTTAAATAGAACCTTAACTCATCTACAAAGAAACAACTCATCAAGTATGTACGTTTTTTTTCAAAGCAGAATTAATCATTTTGTGTATATTTAGTGTATCTGCTGTAGTGTTACACCCTAATCTCACTCCGGGCAAGACACTTAACCCTTACTTGCATCCCCCAAGTGCTTTGAGTAGGGAGAAAAAGAGCGCTTAATAAATATACACATTTTATGTGCTTTGGATGATATCATCCCATTAAATGGCCATTATCAGTTGTTAAACTCTTATGCCTACTGCTTATATATGTGTTTCTCTGCCTTCCAGTAAGTTCAGAAGATGCATTATCACTGACATTATCAGGAAGCTCCATACACCCATCAAGGCAGAAGACAACTGACTTGTGTCATGTAGCGGAGATGGCCAGTTAACCACAGTTATGGCACAGATGACTACTAAATCAATGGGTTAATCACTTTTCATTGGCCTGAGCAATATGCCTAAGTCAAACCTTGTAGTTTTAAATGTCAGCACTAACTAAATAAAAACACAAATAATGAAATAAAGTGCAGCCTCTTAGGTGAAATTCTAGTGTTAGGTTTATACCATGTCAGCCAAGCAAGTATAGATGTTGTTTAGTGAGTCGTTGGCTGCTGTTCATGTACAAACTGACTATGTGCTGAAATATTGCCAAATCAAACTGGCAGCATGGTAATATTTACACCTCACCCCTGTCTTTTGAAGACCTTCAATCAGCCAGCCTCTTCTTCCTGCCTGCCATAACTACACATGCAACATGAACTCCATTAACTTCATTTCCTCTTCCCTCTCCCTTTGCTATTCTCTTATGTTTATCTCTACACACCTCTTCATAGCAGCAGTAATGTGCTCATTCTTAATTAACTCTGCCAAAATGAGTGAATGTCTTAAGATTTCTAATTAACAGACACTGAGGTTTGAGTATATTAGAAGTAAAATGAGAATCTCAATTTCTTTCTAACCCTTGAGGCGAAGATTTTAGGGAGCAATTTTGTTTTGTCTCATCAAGCATCTAGTGCTGGGATATTGTGTCCAGGTACTCACCGCTGTGCTGATTGGTTTTGATAATAATGTGTCTTTTAAAGGATTGCTGGGTGCTTTCGTGCATCCTTCCAACTCCTCAACTAAGAGAAGATGCAATTTTCTAGTCACTGAAATAGTGCAAACCTCATTCATGCATGTAATGTAAACAATCCTACCTCCAGTTAAGAGCTTTTATGCCAACATCTGTATGTGTGGTGTGCGTCCACCCCCACCTCCTCCTCCATCCTCCCTCCTCCCTCCTGTGTCCTCCCTAGAGAGCCGCAGCATTAATAACTGTAAGTGGATAATGCCCGAGCTCGAATTCCGATCAAGGTTTAATAAGAGCATGATTCAGTTGGCCACTGGCAGCAGGAGGCACTTTGTGTGTGCGTGGGTGGATGAGTTTGCAGGCATGTGTGCCTTAAAGTATAAGTGCATTACTGCTGGTGCATCCGTGGTCATTTTCTGACCTTTTAACTCAGACTTATAAATGTATGTTGCATGTCTTTATTGGTGTCAGACTGTGGCCAGTGCAAAATTAACAAGCAGCTTCATGATTGAAATGTTATGAATCGGTTGTAATCAGAAGAGCAGGGAGATATCTGTGCACCTGTCCTCTCTGTGGTTATACTGCAGTGGGGATGTGCCAGTGCATCAATAGATGATTTTGCCATGGTTCGGTCTTGTGTCTGCACACTGGCTTCATGCGTGCAGCAGTAGATGGAGCATCAATGTGACACTGTTGAATACCATGTATAATCAACCGCTGTGTAGCTCTGCATATATGGTTTCTAGTGAAGTATAAATGCAGAGTTAATTGGAGCGTTGTGAAGTTTCTATACGGGCGTCTCTTCAACAGTCAGTTATCTAATGCAAACAGACTGGTAGCCCCTGCAACGCTGAATAACATAATGCATTACAGCAAAAAGAACATGGATGTTAAAATGTGCTGCAGCACCACATCGAAACATTTAAGAATTATTAATGTTTTTTTATGTATTATGTAATATTAAGTTCCCTGTCGCAGCCATGGGACAATGCAGAAGCAGCATTATTCATGCTATGAAGACGCGTGTTTAGCTGAGAGTCAGGGCCATTAAACATGCTATCTGTTCATTGCCATTAGCTACAAATGCTCAAAGAGAAAACCCGACTTCGACATCTAATCCTCTTACTCGGAAGAGGACTAATGCACTCAGAGTACAGTGCTGTTGTACATGCAGCATATCTGACAAACAGATCCATTTTTTATGTGCATACATTAAATAGCACGGTATCGATGGCAGTTTTTTTTTTTGTAGATGTTGTCTCCCCAATCTCCTTTGACTTCCCGTCTCTGCCACCCCCGCCTCTCCCTCTACCCAACCAGATGGCCTTCCTCTAACAGAGCATTGACACCAGATGTGCAGTTCCAGTGTCGACTCAGGGACCAGCTGGGCTGAGTGTGCCAGTGGTTCTGTTAATGAAAATGGCTATGCTGCATGTGTGTGTGTGTGTGTGTGTATATGTGTTGTTTACTGTGGTTCAGTGGCATGTGACAGTTGGGGGACTCTCTGTGGGTGAGGGTTTTTCAGAGTGAGCCACAGCGAGTTGCACTGCAGCTCAACTCAACCATGTAGAGCTCAAAAGCACACCCACCAAGGTTGGAACTATACAGCTATCCATCCAGAATAAACACAGTCGGTTTTTTCTTTTAACTGTAGGGCTGCCTGTCACAAATGCCATCTTCCCTCAATTATATATTCTTTCCTCTAACCTATTTAGCAGCAAGGGGATCACTGGGCTTATTACTAATTCATACACACTCCTCAAACAAAGGAGTAAGTTTACACAGTGTCTGGGGTGGAATTTGTCCAGATGTACAGTGAAATGCTTGATTTTGTGAAGTATGGCTCCAATTTTGATTGGCTGCAGATAGAATTGTAAATGCAAGGTAGCGTTATAATGAACATTTCATTATGATAAAACCTCAAGCCCGGGCTAATGAAGCTGTTACATGCCGTGCTCTGTCATTTATAAATTTGCTAAGAAACAATTCATTATTACAGATCGTTCTGCTGATCAATTAAATGATAAGGAAACAAAGAAATACTGTTTGCTTGGCAATAAATCTGAGTGCTTCCATAGGATGAAGACAAATCGGATAATTGATTTTTTTTTGTGAATATAGTGTTTCTTTTCCGATATGGAAGCTTACACTACTCCGATAGCCTATCTGAGCTGATTATATTTTGCTCCTATCTGCCAACGCAGAGTATGAAGGTGTTGGTGTGGGGGGGTTTAATACCGACACCAAAGTCTGACAAGGTGGATGAAATTCCTCAAGCCCTTGCATGCTCTGAAAGAGCCTTGCACTCACTGGATAAATCACAGCCTTTTGAATTTTTTTTGAAAGGGATGTAGGAGTCCACTCACCTTCATATACTATAATATTTTTAGCATTTGTTGAGCCTAGAAGTGGTGCAGCTGAGTGACACAGGAGTGAAGGTTCCCATAGGATTCAGTCCATTAAGCCGATGGGGGCAGAGATGTGACTCCAGATATTGGAGAGTCTACTGTAATTTATCTGGCTGCCCCCCTACATAAACCATGCAGAGCTCTCAGTGGACTTTTACTGATGAAATTTTCCCAATTTCCACGTGGCTAATCCTTTTTAGAGCCGCTGGTACTTATCAAACTGATCTTCGATCAATTAAAGTGTGCAATGTGCACAACATCAACATCAGACACCAAGCACCAATAACAATGTCAGTTATTTGTCAATTATTCCTTATAAATAAATACCACATTCAGTCAATAACCACATACCTCAGAAAAGACTCTTGGTTATGTTTACATAAAAATCATGGTTTGGCTGAAAACCTTTATGTGAGGTAAAAAAAGAACACATACACGGTGCTCATTTCTGAGGACTGAAAATATCCACCTCCTATCAAGTTTCACCAATAATTGGCTGAGTCTAGGATCCACAATAATGTTTTCATTAGTATATAATCACCAAGCAATAACCTACAGTCACAGACTGTTTCTCGAACAGCCATTTTAGGTTGGCTCTAAAACAAGTCTGTCCCCATAGACCTCTGTGTTCAAATGTTCAGCTTAACAACATGGTGTGACTGAAGGCTAACAAGTCCAGTTGCCCAAGATCTTGAATGAAAAATGACCTGGATGACTGAGAATCTTCACTGACAAACTGCCTATAATGTGGACTCTAGGTCTGTCTAGGACTGCTTCACGCCAGTTCAACCTCCTAGCTCTTTTCAGATTAGCCTGGAATTACCCATCTGAACAGGGCAAGCATGATATAGATGGGAAGTCTGTCTGTTGTTTTTTGGACTCCATCTTAGATTGAGCTTCATTCGAGCTTCACTCTGTACAGGTCAAATGCCCTTTGTGGGCTTCACACCTATAGGCAATTTAGAGTTTCCATGTCACCTAAGCTGCATGTCACTGGACTATAGGGATGAACCCAAAGGAGACATACACACAGAACATGCAACCTCACTTCGAGCTTAGAGCCTTCTTGCTATTTGGTGACACTGTTTACCACTTAGTGCTTGTGTTCTAATAGTCACTTGTAGCAAAGTAGACTTTTCACACATAGCTTAGGCCCTGTGGATTTTTTTACTCAGATGTGAAATTTCTGGAGCAGCAACAACCTATTTAAATGCAAAAACACTTTATTTATCCTTTGATTCAAAGAATTTAGAAGAAAAAAAAAACATCTGTGATGTTTGGCTGCTCAAGATCGAGTGTGTCAGTCTGAAAGATGATTCCTCTGCCGCTATGTGGATTATAGTGTCTCCTGAGCACACTTTGAATGCAGCTGTGTTTACGCACATCACTGATTCCAGGAAAAAAAATGGGATGTGGAAATGCAAATGCATTAATCTTCACTCCAAAAAACTGATTATTACAATAAAAATTAGGCACAAAATGAGAGTTTACAGAAGAAAGCAAGAACATTTTACCTAGTTTATTATTCTACAACTATGTAAGTGTTGTAATGCAACTATCATGAAAACAGCAACCAGGTAGACGCCACACAAAAACACACACACTGTAAGCCAAGTAATAATTTGCCGAGGGACTGGATGCTCCAGTGGGTGTGTTGTTCCATGGTGTCTCATCAATTACATTCCCTATGAGAAAACACCCGGCTGTTTTCTGTTTCTTCGGATGCTGAGGTTAATGGTGCTTTTCTCAAAAGCCTCCGCCAGCCAGTAATTGGAGTAACTTAACAATCATAAGTGCAGTCTTTGTAGTATTGGGAGCCCAGGCTGCATACAGCTTTATTAACAACAAAAAGCCAACCTACATTGATTGACCCCTTCTTCATTCATCCATTTCTGTCTCCTTTGACATGTTGGTTTTTGTATTTCAGATTTAAAAACACCACCAACCCCATCATGAAAAGACTGTAATTAGAATTTTTCCTTTTCAATATGAATTTCAAAGCATCTGAGTACTTACCTAGAAGATTAGAAGATTTCATAATTAGCAGGACAGTTCTTCATTAGTTTTGGCATTTAAAGAACTTTGTGTTTTTTAAAAGTTGATTGAAAGAAATTAAATTCTTTTAGGCATTTCACGCATAAACTATGCAAGCAAGTTCATCTAAGCTCACCACTGGGTTAATCAGTGGCACTCTCCCCTTTTGTTTTCCAAGATTTAAAATCCAGGCTAACAAATAACAACAGCGAAAAAAAAAAAAAAAGCAGGCTGACAACTGAGTGTGGTTTGTTGGCTGAGACAGGGCTGTCAGTTTCCTTAGCCCAGCACCTAGACAATATGGGCTGGCATCCACGTCCATGCTTCCATCTGTCAGTCATTTATTGCATGCCTCACACTCCTGACCTTTCCCCATACTGATACGTGACACAGATGCTGCCTTGTCTCTGTTCTCTCTCTTCTTTATCTGACCACAGACGACTTGGTTTGGCACATGGCGTCGTATGCAGATCAGACAGTGAAGACAGTGCAGACTGGCTCCGTTGTGTCAGCAACAGAGAAGAGTAGCACTTCATACTGCAGAGTCAGCCTCTCACGGCAGTCATTTACACTATGATTTAAAGGGTTATTACAATACCTGCAGGAAGACAACCGTCCCTGTGTTTTGCACTGTGTTTTATCAGAGAGGGAGCACTCTGGAATCGTCTGTCAGTTAGAACTCTGATTGACAGATTATGAAAGCATCAACAAATATGATTTGATAAAAATCAGAAAAAAAAGAAAAACATGGGACCAGAAAATCAAATGGATGTGTGATCCTTCTTTATATGTAGAGCATCTGAGCTAACTGTATTGTACTGATAGTGTGTGTTTACTTGCAGAGCTTTGTGCCTTTTTGACAGTCTCAAAAGGATTTTCTTAGTGTTCGCTTTATAAAGAGAGAAAGACAGGGACAAGCTGATAAATCATAAGAATAAATTGCTCATACAGTAGGAACAGCTCAGTTTTGTTTGCAGCTACGGAATATTAAAATGTACAGAATTAAAAACAAAACAAAAAAAACATCAGAATTACTTTTGTGGGGATTGTGTGACTTCAGAGTTTATAATTTAACAATTCAAAATTGTACTGCAGTGCTGATAATAAAAGCCTTCTGAGAATTTATAATAATTTTGTGTTCCAGCCCTGTGTGCCTTTAAAGCTGAGCTGCCTGTCGGAACAGAGGAGTTGTGATAAAAGAATAAAGTTACTGCAAAGATTTCAGAGTTTTTGAGCAAGATTGCAGCAGAGCCTAGTGTTTAGTCACAACGTTGTGTGGTGCGACACAAAGACTGCGACGTTTGGAGCGGCTCTCCAGGACCCACTGAGACATAGCTTATCACGTCTGAAAGTGAGCGTCAGGCCAGTCTGCTGCCTTTAGCCCACTTGGCAGCCTGGTGGCTGTTGCTCATCTGTCCCCAAGCCAGTGTGAGCACATCACCGATCTGGACCAGGATTAAAGGACCTAATACTAACAGCTGTGCTGAGATTAGCCATGTCAGTATTTACAGTTATTTTGTCAACCAGCGCACCACACACACTCTGCTCAAATAATGAAGTGCGATATTTAAAATAGTCTGCTGTGTTTTTATGTCAGTCCTTGGATTCATTCTGAAAAGTGTGTATATTTACTGTTTGAGGAATGACAGGATGTATGTGGCTTATGTGGCTAAACAGAATTGAAGTTATCTTTGCTTCATAAAAATGTAAAAGAAATCATGAGTGAGTGTAAAAAAGGAGGAAGACTGACGGAGGATGAAGAGAGACTGATGCTTAACTTGAAACATAAATGTCTGCAGTTAAAAACGTTGATGGATTGAGGATCTTTGTCTTTGTGTGTGTGTGTGTGTGTGTGTGAGAGAGAGAGAGAGAGATGTGTATAATGTGATTGTGTTTGCACATGTACCTCCCTGTGTGCGTGAGTGTGTGTGTACCTTCACTGGCAAGTGCATGAATATGCATGCTTGTCTTCACACAGCGAACCACGTTCTGTCTCAGTGGAGACTGATCACCACATGATGGCTATCACTGGAAGATTAGACTGATGCTCCATACCTGTCTCTCTGTGGAAATGTCATAAATAAAAAATTGATGCCATTTTCTGAAGTGGCATCACAGTCTTTCTTCTGATAGATGGTGCGTTTTAATCTACTTCAATGCTTAATGTGATTGAAAGACATAGAAAAAGGCATCCTGGGAAGGTGTTGGAGATCAGCAGGTCAGAGTCTGCCACCAACAGCTGCTCCTTTCCAGTGCATATGTACATAGAGGATATGTGGCCTTGGGCTTACCGAGGAGAGGGGGGGTGTGCATGGATGTGATTAACAGAGATTTGGGGTGAATAATCTTCTAAGCTGCTCAGTGGAGCATTGGGTGTTGGGGGCTGGTGTGGAGATAGGAGGAGTTACAGAAAGATATACCTGGATGCCTATCCTTTTGTGGTATGTGACATTTTAAATGCATCCTGATACATCAGCACTGTGGAAAGGCAGTTTATACCTGATTTGAATCTGTGCCAAAATGAAGTTTCTATAGCAAGGATCAATGATAAGTTTAGGGAGTAAATCAGACCTGGTCATTTTTAACAGCTAAGCATGCACGCAGGGACAATTTGGTGGTTGCCCTGGATATATACATGCTTGTTTAGGTTTAGACAGATGTTGTGCATCTTCTCACTGAGTCAAAATACTAATGTGCAACAAGCTTTAATGGTCACTTAATTAATACTTCTGGGTCAAATCAACACTATAGCACGACATGCACATGTTATAGCATTGGGATGAACACCACAATATATGTAATGGCATCATAGTGAATAGAACAGGGCAAATAATTCACCCTTCTTCTGTCTCAGTTGGTTCAATGGTTATCCATCAACATCATCTCTCGTTGTTGTGATTTCAGAAATAAGCAGTTTATTAAAAATTATTGATTTGAACTTCAATGTAATCCACCAAGTTTCAATTATTTGCATACACAGTATCATGGAAAACCTCACATTTGGCAGTGTGATTAAAGTAGTGCAGAAGTATGAATTCTCACAACAGCATGGGTCAGTTGTGCAGGCAATGGCATGCCCATGACTTAGTTTCTGTGGAGACATGGTGGGAGTAAAACTATACGCAGCCTTGTGTCACCTTCATGTCACAGGAACCTTATGTACTGCACTCTATATTTGATCATTTCAGTTCATTTTTTCATTTAGAGATCAAAGGTCAAATCAGTGCAATCAAAGCAACAAAGCCTCCAATATATTATCAGTTAATGTGGTGGCATGACATTACCATATTAATTAGTTTTCTATTGTGCCAGCAGTAGTGGGGGAGCAGTGCCCTGCTTCATAGCTTCCAGCATTTACACAAATGTATTCATACATATCTATATACTATCCAAACACGCACATATTGCGGACCATCTGTATGTACCTATTCAAAGAAGGATATAACTGGGATGTTGTGGTAAACACAGCTCAGCACTACCATCTCTGGTGGCCATCATGAGATGTGTTTGATCATGTTAGATGGTGCAGATGCACAGATTATCTCGGTCGATCTCTAAAACACTTTCTTCCATTATATCCCACAAGACAAGGAGAGATATTATATTGCCCACTATAGTGCATATACAGTGGAGATTCCCTACATAGCATCACTCATGAGCACAGAAAGTGGTTGCTAGAATTACAGGAGAGGTATGGAAAAACTGTATTTCTGTTTAACCACTAAAGGCCTGTGAGAGAGCTCATTTAGCTTTTTTTTTAACCCGGTTTAGCAATGCAATGATGATGACCATGTTGACTGTGAAACACACCAGCGAGCGCAATTTCAAGACGAGAAGACGAGAGGCTGTAAGAAAGCACTCTTTCCCTTGGTGACCACTGCTTTAGTCAAACAGGGCGGATAAAATGCTAGATTCTGATCCCTGACTCATTTTCTGGCTCATGTTGCACAGCTGCACCATATTGCTGTAAGCTTCTATGATATCCATGGGTATTTCACCAAAAAATAATATGATCTTATGATCTTTTATTTCTTAATATTTGGCTTAGTCCTATTGTATTTTTCACTGCTTACCTTTTATATTAATCCAATAACCAGTAGAGCAGCAACAATATTTGTGAAAACATTTGCCTCGATATTCAAGAATATAAAAAGAGAGAGCACTGCAATTAATGTGGAGGAAGTAAGCAACCCTAAATGCAAAATAATGAACTAAGGTCATGAGCAAATGTTTCTGCATCTGGATTCACAGGTGTACATACTGCAGATAAGATTGAGACTGGGGAGCCCAAAAAAAGCACATTTACATAGGTCAGACTGAAACATGGAGGAATGTGTTCTAGTGAAGAAATGCATGGAGACAGGAGTAATTAATTATAGATGTGGAAGTGTAGTCTGAGGGAATGCTGTTACAGTAACTAGAGGCGAGGCAAGTGTGAGAGATGAGGGAGCGGGGAAGGGGATGGGGGTAGGGTGGAGGCTGTGGGGTCCTTCCTATACCATCTACAACTTCAATTTACATTACATGGCATGTGAATGGGGGTTAATTAAACATGACAACGGTAGGGTGTTTATTGTTAACTTCGCTTCATGGTGGTTGACTGACTCCTAACTCAAAGGCCAAAGAATGCATAAAAAAATATGTTTATAGAGCCAAGTGTAAATTCAAACAATACATAGAAAAAAGGTTATAACAGTTAAAAAAAAAAAAAAAACGGGGTAATATGTTCCCTGTAGGTTGTACATGGTTCAAATTTTGGTGAAAAGAAAAAAAAACACACATTTGGCATATTTAAAGCCTGGTTGGATCATTTTAAAGAGACAACAGGGAAACAGCCCTGAAGTTCTGCCTGTGCTAGCTGTAGTCACACAAACTGCTTCTAAAAGTCTGCTAAATTTTGTGTTGCCACAGGCGTGCTCGCGTTTCGGTGTGCATCTATTTCCAACCTTCACATTGACGCTAATTGGACCTGACACTAATGATGCCAAAAAAGCAAAGCAAAGCGGTACTAGGTTTACGAGCTGCATGATTTTAATTTTGGAGACTGCTGACTTCAGTTACCTTGGACCTCCTGATCTTGCACTGCTTTTGAGATTTATGTCAGGTGTCAATGGAAATTAACTTGGCTCATAATTGGTCTTAATGCTGTACCAGTCGCTGATATATGAATAAAATAAAAGCTACTTTTACCAACACACTCAAGCACTGTGAGGATTCAACCACTCCATACCAATGTAGTCTGTCATTTTAAGCCACCTTTGGACCATAGATATTACCATAATTAAAATAAATGCAATACAACTTCAATTTCTATATGCAGGGTACCATACTATTTATATGAAAGTGAGCCTTGATTTACTGCATTCTGCTGTTGGGCAGGAAGAATTATAATAGGTAATGTACGTCTGTGCTGGGCTCTTAGCCTCAGGGGACACTGTGTAAATGTTCCTCATCTCCCTGCTGATTGTAGTCCTGACTGATTGCTGATGACTTTTTTAGGGCACAGACATGTTAAGTTGTTTATTTATTCAAAAAAAAAAATCCCCGATGCAAATAGCCCTCTCTGCTGAAGATGTTTCCCCTCCTCCCGACTGCGTGCCGTTAGATCTGGCTCAGTTTCTGTTTCTGTCTCTTGAACAGTGATGATGTGTTGTTGGTCATCAGCAGAGTTTGTGATATAGGAACAGGGCAGCTGTTTTCTTTTTTGTTTGTGTGTGTGTGTTTGCGTATGTGTCAGTGTACATTTTATGCATGTGACAGATATGGGACATCCTTGACTGCTGTTGAGAAAGTGACATACCCCTACAGGCAATTTGGTTCAAAAAGAATCTTCAGCAAACTCCAAAACACAATTTAGCAGACCACTGTCATAGGGAATCACTAAGCTGTAATAAATGTGCTGACACTAGATCACTGACTGTAAAAACCTATACAACACTATTATGCTTATTCTTACACCCCATTTTATGGCATTTAGGCTCATGCAATCATAAAAAAGGAGACGCCAGGGACTTTCATGGTCACAGAGAATGTCTTCTCTTACAGCCAGTCTTCTATAAAAGAAGACTGGCTTCTATAAAAGAAGACTGGCTGTAAGAGAAGACATTCTGTTTAAGTCTGAATGTGTATATGTTGCAAGCTTTATCAACATGCAGCACCTCACTTCTTCACTGCATCTGTGATCCCTAATGGAAATACAGCCATCTGTTACACCCAAAAAAACTCACAAGGTGTTAGCATCTTCATCTTTCCTCCTACTCATATACAATATTCTCCCCCCCATGTGGCGTTGCTCTGCTATCATCAACTGTTTTCTTTTGGGTGGGTTTATACAGCATGGACTTATATACTGTATCATCTCAATATATGTGCACAGGCAAAGTATGTCACACTCAAACAAATGAGTAAACAAGCACATCACTACATGATAAACAGAATGCTGCATTAGTTAATTTGGTTGTGATTTCACCACCCATCACCATCTGTCTGTCACACCTTGTTTATTTACCACTTTGTATAATGAAGTGAACCAATGTCTTTTTTGATTAATTAATGCTCCGAACTAACTCAATTAGTGCCAAAATCATTAGGTCAAAAATTATTAGAAAATCACTCTAGAATTTTGAGCAAAATAAACTATATTTCTTTGTTAGCATACCGATTAGGTACATGCAAAGACTAAAGTGAAGGAAGTGCCACTAGATGTGAACATGACTAATGCTCTTAGGAGAGAAAAATTCTTTGTCTACATGTCAGGAACTGGACAAAGTAGTTTAAGCAAAAAACTCCAAAATAGGGTTCATTCTCTGGACACCATTAAGTTATTGGTGCCAAATTTAATGGCAGTCTGTCATAAAATCTAAAATCATCAGAGCAGTAGAAGTAAGGTTAGAAGATCACCCAAAGTCTGAGGGAATCTCCCAGTGCGACCATGAAAGTCTCTGCACAATTTTATCTCAATCAATAAATTGTCTGTCAAGATATTTAATCTGGAGTAAAGTCTGGATGGCAAACGGCCCCAACATGCTGGGATTAATATCGCAGCACTGTGGCATTTAGCATGTTAGCTACTGTTCCTTTGCATGCCACGCATAGCTGCAGAATTAGTCACTGGTTTGAGAAGAAGACGACTTATGTTACTGCGATGCCATTTTGTTTTTTCCTTGCTAAAGCTGAGCTGAGTTGCATGCTTGAAGATAGACCTTGCAGTAAATGTGTGCAAGCTTAATGGCTAAATGAGACACTAATTGTACCAGACAATGCATTTTTCATATAAATACTGTCTTTGCAGGGCAGAGGCATTGCCCGATTTCAGGCTGCTTTAAGTCCATGTATTTGTCGCCAAATGGAGATCCTTTTAGACTTCTGTGTCACTGCAAGCTGAGCAACACGAGTCAAGATCTCAAGTGGGATCTTCGTAGATTTAATGTGGTGAAAAGATGAAATGAAACCCCATTGCAGAGTACTGTTGTAAAAAAAAAAAAAAAAACTCTCAGGAAATCAGGATGGTACAATGGCATATCTAAAAACATACCACACAACCCCCCTCCCCCTCCTCTCCTGTTAATCATATAATGAGTCCCCGTATAGTTATTTGTATTCAGATACTTCCACCTTGTCACATATTTTTACCACCCATTGTGCCATGAAATGAAGCCCATTTACAAATCATTCTCCTTCTGATTTGATAAATGTAACTGGCAAATGAGTGAGGCCCCTGAATGCCTTGTTTGAATAATTGAGCAGTGCTCAATCAGACAACACTTGGCTGTGGTGGCGGGTCCCGCCATCGGAAATAATTACCACCTGACAACACACTGCACATGGATGCTGCCTCCACGGGAGCTCCACATTTAAGACCAACAGATTAGAACAACACCAACTCAACCCCATGTGCACCACCTACAGAAACCTGCAGTGACAAGACCACAAGGAGGGGGTGCCATCCACAGTATTGTCAGCAGGATGGCTGCTACAGCAGTGGGGTGATGCAGTTTGGGCTAAATAAATCACACCCACACTGTACCAATGCTGTTCATGTGTTTACCTCCTCCTCCTTAGCTTTCAAATTTGCAGGAGTCTATTACAGAGTGATTGTGTGTAATAGATTATTCACTTCCCATTTATTTTGATATGATTTAACACCATCTATCATAAACCTAAAATAAACAGATACATAAAAAATCCTAATCTTTAGAGGGTGGTGTAAATTGACATAATAAATAAAGAATATAACAGAAAGGATGAATTTGAAAATTTTTAAATGAATTAAGCGTAACTGAAAATGGCTGAGATCTAATTAGCAAGTGCACCAGACAACATATTTGTTTCGTTTGTCAGCACAGTGCTTTTTTTTTTTTTTTTTTTTAAATGAGTGTCACTTTTAAATACTCTACTATTCTCTTTACCTACCAGCACCATTCATTAACACACAATACCTTTTCCTGCTTTACTTCTCCGTAATTGGGTTCTCCCTTTATGTCTTCAATTATCAAGTCCTTCAGTCTTTCCCATGTGTGCCTGGGTTTCGCTGTCTCTTGAGACACGCTTTATCTGCCAAATAAGCATCTTCAATGTGTCAACACAGGAACAGGAATGCGGTTGTGTGACTGCATGAGTGCAACATTTTTCTTCATGGAATGGGTCACTGAGCGTATAGTACAACGTGACAGCCAGCCTGGCATATGTCTGTGCCAAAGTACTGTCTGCAACTGAGACTCATTTACTCTAGCTACTGGATGTGATTGACAGCTGGGCCAAAGGGCCGCTGGCTCCTTCCTGATTTTCTCTTTCAGTAGAGGTGTCCTCTGGGACTTGGAATCCATGCTACAGTGTATCAGCAGAATAGCTTATGGCAGTAATGAGGATGAAAAACAAATGGAACACCAAGCCAGCTTATTTGAGTTTATGCTGATTTGAGTTTTACAAACTATCACTTAGTCTGTGATATAATTAAGGTCTCTATTTTTTTAATGAATTAATTTATTACACACAAAATCAGAAATGACACACAGCAGCTAATTAGCACATCATTGTAGAACGAAAAAATGGAAAAACTCTTAATTTCAATTATTTCACTTTTTATTTTATTAACAATTATAATTGTTGTCGCAGAGTGTTTTTTAATGAGCTTTCGGCAAGACTTTTAACAAAAACAACATGTCATAAGCTATTAATGCAAAGAGGTAGCTTCTCATCGCGGGATCTAAATCATGATCTCTATTTTTAACTATTATTCCGGTGATGACTATACAGTACAGTCATTCCTGAAACTACTTAAAGCGAAGAGCTTTTGTTGTGACAGAATTAGGAAGTTTTGAAGCTCTAACCTTTTAACTTGGCAGCCGTTAGCTCGTACATCTATTCAAAATGCATGGCTATTACTGTACAGGCATTGCTGCTTGACAGTTCTTGATGTTTTCGGTCCTTTGAACACATAATATCAAGCACAGATATCCCTGCCGTGGGTAAATTAAAATGTGACAAGAGTAGAAGAAGTAGAAGTAGAAGGATGGGGGGGTGCATAAATTAAATTCTACTAAAGTAGATGTAAGATTTGAAAACATAAACTGTGGCATATTTCACCTACGTATAATGTATGCAGCTGTCATACTTTAGGTTACTTTTTTATCTACTTTTAGGTCCAGTATTAAACCGAGGACATGTTGTGGTACATTTTTCATATCAGACACGATTACCTCATAACAGTAACACAGTGAAATTTGCTGCTGTAAGTGATGTATTTGAAAATGTCTTTACCCTTGGTCCTAAATGAAACCTTGCACCTGTTACCATGTTATTTCATAAAGCTTGATAAAGGCATGTTTGATCTAGCCAATATCCCTGGTCACTTGCACTTTCTGTTCCAATTTCCACATAAAGTGGTACTACCCCTATTCAAGAAACCAAGGTCTGCTTCAAAATACAAGCCCATCTTCAAACTCTGTATGCCATCCAAGGTTTTCAGAATAAATATGTGTCTCAGCTGCTCTGGTGTATATTCGGATGGATATGTGATTCAGAAATTCATGCGATGTAAGTGTTTTCACTCATGAGATGCTGATTGTCAGAGATCACATGCAAAGAAGAGGGAAACAATAAACAAATAAATAAATCAATGCACAAAGCTGAAAGGAACAGTACATTCTGTACTCCTTTTCATCAGGATAATAAATGCATTCTTTAAATTTAACCAGCTCAGGAAATTAACTTCAGACATATTGGACTTAATTATAATCCCCACAGGATAATCCATAAAGTGTCAACTGTAGGTTTTACTGTACAACACATTCTCACATCCAACTTCACACAACATTGGGTTTGTCTTTTTAGTGTAAGTGTATCTCTTGAGACAGGTAGTCATTCAGTGACCACCGCAAAGCCCATATTAGGAGTAAGGACACCTTGCTATGGTGCACACATGCACAGTTTTAACCATCTTGTTAGTTTTGAGCAAAATATCATGGCCTGAGTTAGATATAACCTTCAAAAACTGAAGAAATGAGACACTCGAGGTGACACTTAAAAGTACTTCAATCATAATTTTTTTTTTACTAAATCTATTAAAAAAAGAAAAAAAAAGAAAAGAAAAAAATAAATAAAAAACTAAAGTCTACAGAAAGTTGAGCTCCACTTCAAGGACACACTGGTAATATGGGGTATTCTGTGTGTTGGTCAGATGTGTGTCAGATAGAATTAGTGTGCTTTGGACTTACAGATGCAATGAGTAGCCTATTTGTTCTACTCACTACTTTCACATTATGGGATGTAGCCTGAAGGAAGCTGCAAGTAGTGCTTTATAGATTTACTGTTGTTTAAATGTTTAATGCACGGTCTTTCACTTATTGTCTAGACCTCCTGAGCTGTTTTACTTCCAGAGTTCTACTTTGCTCTTATGACTTCTTCGAGGTGTCTTTTCTATGCACATTGTACTTCCAGGATTCACTAGCTGTTACATTTATCTGCTGTGATCAAAGAGCCCATGCCTAAGCCCTCAGGGGAAGGACTCTGTTATTGAAGGCAGATAGATCGCTGAGACTTCTGTGACGCAGTTTGCTTGATAGAATTATCTCTGGACTCTTAAATTAGAAAAAAATAAAAGGTGGTGGAGTTTGGTTAGTCCAGCTCAGTCTTTAGGTTTTGTTCTGTTTCACTTAATGAAACTGTTAAACCTGAATGAAAAGTCAAACTAATTACCTGAAGATACCATTTACAGTTACGATAACAACCTCTTTTTTTTCTCTTAGTGTTACGCGATGACTTCAGGCAGAATCCACAGGATGTGGTGGTGGCGGTCGGGGAGACTGCCAGTTTTGAGTGTCAGCCACCACGTGGTCATCCTGAACCCACCACTTTCTGGAGGAAAGATAAGACTCGTCTTGACCTCAAGGATGACAGGATTACAGTGAGTTAATCCCAAGGGGGTTCTTCTTCTACCTTTTATATTACCCTTTGTTTGAATCACACACTCGACTACACATATTTGCCTGCAACTGTCACAATATAAAGGAGTTTATATTGATTTGGTTCTTCTCCAGGTCCGTGGAGGAAAGCTGACTATCTCAAACACCAAGAAGACCGATGCAGGGATTTATGTCTGTGTGGCCACCAACATGGTTGGGGAGAGAGAGAGTGAAAAAGCTCAGCTCTCAGTGTTTGGTAAGAAGTTTGCCACACTCTCTTGTCTACAGTATTTAACCACTCTGTCAAAAATGTATTTAGCATCTATGTTATGTGTACCACACACATCCAGAGCGGCCTGTGTTTGTCCAACGGCCTGTAAACCAGGTGGTCTTGGTTGACGAGAGTGTAGAGTTCAGATGTCAGGTCCATGGTGACCCACCGCCTACACTGCGCTGGAAAAAGGAGGACATGGACATTCCCCGTGGCAGGTGAGAAGTGCAAGTGTGTGTATGTGTGTGTGTATTAATGCAGTCAAACAATAATGGGTGAGTGCTTAAGCAAAGCTAATGAGCCCCATTTGAATAAGAAGATTTCAAATGCAGTATGGCTCATGGAAGACTTCAATCAATGTGGAAAAAAATCATTTAGTAGCTGCAGAGATTCTCATGTTTTGATGCTTGAATTACTTTGCTACAAAGAGATGAAAGTGTGTCCTTGCTTGTTCGTGAAAGATTCCAATTGTCAATGTACTTCTTGTGAAGCACACAATGCACTTAATGGTGCAGGGATGACGCATATACAGACATTAAACGCATTAACCAGACTAAGTCAAGTAATTGCTTGATGTTTATAATGTACACTCAGCTGGAAAGGTGTTGATTCACGTCTGAAGCCAGTTTATAGCGCACTTGCATTAGATTGCATCATATCGGTTAATGCTGCAGTGGTTCGATTCTCTGTATGTCCAGCACATTTAGCAGATTTGACAATAAAGCTGACTTTGACTTTTTTTGAGCCACATGGCATATTCTAATTACACGTATCCCAATACAGGACTTATTTTTTAGGACATTATCATATCTATATATATCATATCTTGTAGGGTAATATTAATTTATTATTAGTCTGACCATCCTTAAACACTTTAATTTCACATGGAGATTTTAAATGACGTCTGGAGACTACATGACTACATACTAACAGTCTTCAGTATGTAATCCCAGGCAAACCCCTAACCCAATTAAATTGAGCAATGATTCAGATGTGTAATAATTTGTACTCATAAAACACGGGTAGGCACCCTTATGAATGTGTTGACTAGGCAAAATTACACACATCGTGAAAAAAATACCTCAACACAGTACACATTTTATGTTATTTTAATACTGTGTGCAGTCTGTTCGACTAGATTATTTGTGACTGAACTGCTTTTGATTGATACAAATTTGGCTGCGATACTGGGAAAAATAATTATAAAAACAAAAACTAATTATGCTCTTGGAAATGTTTTCAATTAGTTTTAGGATTGCTATCAACTAAATCAAATATATCAATTAATTAAATCATCAAGAGTAAATATGGAATCTGTCATAGTGAAAACCAAGTGAGTCATCTCTACTTGATTAGATGAGATTAGTCAGGTATGAAAATGAATGCTAAAATACTGGAAAGACACATTTTCCTTTGTGAATTTAACACTTGTTACAAGACTTGCTGCAAGTTAGTCTTATTAAAAAGGCAAAATTGGTCTTTCTAAAGAAGAGTCAGTGTGGGAGAATATACTGACGTGCCCTATAATAACTGGCTGTCTCCGATGTCTGGCAGTCTGTCTGCATACCTGCCTATGTTGTGCCCTCTACCTCAGTACCCCTTGACTTCAGAAACATGTCCTACTTTCAGACCTGCCTCGCCTCACTTCCCTCCTTCCACTTCTTTCATTCTTTTCCTAAACCCGTCAGCCTCCTGGGAAGTTGGTATCTGGGTCAGAGATGTGCTGTGAATGGAGTCCTCACCAGACTCCGGACAGACCCCACAACAACCACCCCCTTCCCCACTGAATATTCTGCCCACACCCATTGGAACATCTATTTCAAATGTGACTTTTTCTCACCCCTTGTGCCATTTCTCTGCCTGACTTATCTGCCATCTCTGAATCAGTATGGCTGGCTAGACAATTTCACAAGATCTCTCACGCCAAAAGGGACCCCAGAGAGGGAGAGCCCGACTCCTTGCTCCTCCACTCATTCTGTCTGTAGCCCCTCTGAGGCTCTTATCTAAACTGTGGTAGCTGAGATGTTTCTCTCACTCTAACTGCACCACTGCTGCCTTAACACTATGCTGCACTGGTGGATACACACTGATGCATGGAACATCTCTATGAATTAGTCATTTCTTACTGCTTGGCTCATTCATCAAATTCACTTTGTCAGACTGTGCCACTCCCTTACTCTCAGACTGTTTGTCTATCCCTTCCTCTCTCTCTTTCCCTGCCTTGTCTGCCCAACGCACTCTCTCCCTCTCTCTCTCTCAAACACACACACATATAGCATAGTATACAGCACAGCCCACACCACAGTGGGTGGCTCATCTTTATAAATATTGAAATAGTGGAACAGTCAGGGTTCCAGCTGAAAGCACCTTTCATTTTTCTGTGCCTTCATCTCAGTATAATTGCTCCCTTTTTTTCTGCTACTGTAGAAATTGCTTTAGAAAGTCTGTCTTTATTGTATCAAAAAATGACACAGTCTTTAAAAAAGCTTCCATCAAAAACATCACATGTAAGTTTACACATCTTTGATTTAATTCCCTTGTTTGTTGTTTGTATTTGCTTTGGTGAAATGATGAGCATTTAAATTTGCATATGACTTGTTATTGAACGTTAATTTTTATTAAATCAACTTAAGATGTTGGCTCTCTTTTGACAGGTACGACATCAGATATGAAAAAGAGGACTTCCTGTTGAGGATAAAGAAAGCCTCAGTCAGTGATCAGGGAACATTCACCTGCCAAGCAGAGAACCGTGTGGGTAAAGCCGAGGCCTCTGCCTACCTGACTATCAGAGGTGGGTAACTGCTTGTGTGGACTCACTTGTGGCAAAGCTCATAACCCATCCCTGCTTTTTTTTTGTATCTCCCAAAGCAAGCCACAGGACAATCAGTCCTTTATTGCCCACTTTATGAGTGTTATTGCCCCCCTGCTGAAAGGCTGGGGCTGGTCTTAGCTTTTCCTTTCATATAGCAGGCTGATGTAGTTGATTGCTGCAGATCTCCAGCTAGGCTCCAGATATGAACAATCTAACCAGCTTTAAGTGAACTTTTATGACCTGTCCTGGGGGGCTTGTTCTCCATTCAGCCAACTCACTCCATATTTACACCATATCACCAGGAGCACGCCATTTCACAGTAAAAACGTGTTATTGCAAGTCAGATTCCTTTCTTCTCTTTATATTGTCACTGCAAATGGAAAAACATCTAGTATAAGAGTATTGACATTTGGTTGGATGTTTTGATACTTCATCATTTATATCCCAGATCATAACATAACAATGCATTCCATATTTTATATATTGTTTCCCTATTCTTTAGGATACTTGTTACTTGTGCAATCTTAAAATTGCTGTTACTCATACTATGCTATTATTATTATTCATTATAGTAGTAGTAGTAGTAGTAGTAGTAATAGCATTATTAGCTTTAGCATTCGTTTGAGAAATGTGATTTAAAAACCTTAATTTGTAGGTCTCTTTAAGATGTTGTGCTTGAGATGTGCTATTGTTCAATCACTCTGATTCTATTTGGGAAAACCAAGTAACAAATTATAATAGTAATCATTTTCTGTATAATCACTTTGATTTAGTCTCCTCTAACCTGTCTGTTTTATGTACATGTGACATGATGTACAAACAGACCATTGTATGAATGTGTTGTGTTTTTTGAGACAAAACTCTTCAATGAGTTCTCGGCATCGGTGTCCTTTCCTCCTAACATTGCCAAGGTGCCATTACCTTGAGGCCCTTTGCCATCACCATGCTTTGGTGAATGAGCTTTTACCCTCCTGGTCCCTGAACTTCATGGATGGAAACCCAGCTCCACCTCATCCATTTCTGATTTCCATTTCTTTCTTTTTTTCTGTCCCTCTGTTCTACTCCTCTGCTTTCCTTCTCTCTGTGTTGTGTGTTTTTTCTCACCCACACCATTGTTGTGTCACCAGCTCGCCCTGTTGGTAAGTAAGAGCTGATCCCATTGTGCATGCCTTTTTATTTTTTTGATCACACACATGCACAGTATGCATGTACTGTTGTGGCATTCCACAAACACAGTCATCAAACTAATATTAGACATGCATATCGGCATTATTACTATTAAAACCCCTGACTTTCCCCTGGCAGAAATTCAGAATGGGGGTGCGGATATGGTTAATGTGCCTTAGTTTGAAAACTTAAATAGAGAAGGACATAAGGGCACTCTAATTAGCCATTATCATTCATTCTGATGTCCTGGCAGCTGGATGAATGGCTTGTGTGACTGGCATAGATGAGAAATATTCCTTCGATTAATAACAGTGCATGAACTCCTTTAGCTTGTAGCTGGACATTCTGTCCGGGCACTTTTTTTTTTTTTACTTTCAGTAGTTCACTCAGAATCCTGTGCAAATGTGTTGCCATTGGGTTATTCTTTATTTTTACCTTCAAACTCAGAGGCACCTCAGTTTGTGGTGAGACCTCGTGACCAGATTGTGGCTCAAGGACGAACAGCTACCTTTCCCTGTGAGACCAGAGGGAAACCTCAGCCTACTGTCTTCTGGCAACGAGAGGGCAGCAAGGTAAGGATGATGATTTTATTTAGATTTCCTGTATCGATACATAGTAAAGTAGAAGTATCTAAAACAATTTTAAAAATGGCAGAAGACTGTAGAATATAGTTGCATTCCACATACATATAATGAAGTGGTCATTTAACATTAATGCACACCAGTCTGACTAGCCAATTCACTTAGCAAGAGACAATGTCATGTGCTGCATTAGAGTCATTAGACATAATGAAAGCAGGCTAATGTCCTTTCCTGCCCATCAGCTTGTCTGCCTGGGGTGCAGAAACGGACAACGCTGATGCCTCAATTTCATGACCATGACTTCAGGTTATCACAGCAGGATTATCACTCTGATGGTAAACTGCTATTCAGACCTAGTGGGAAAGAGACTCTGACCCACTTTTCAAACCAAATTGTACCTAATATGTACAGATATGTATAATGAAGAGAAGTGCAAATACATTTCAGTTTTTCCCGTTCTTCATCTAAATAGAAAATATGCATGTCGATAGGAAAGAAAAAGGTCAAAAGCATTTGTAAAAGGTTCTAGGGTTTGCCTGTTGTTTCCAGATCCTGTCTGATGTTTCTGATTCTAAGCCAAACTTTACCTATATTCTCTGCACATGGATATACTGTATTTGTATCTCTGTTCTCCAGACAATGCTACATATAGTTTAATAATCTCTAAAGAACCAATCTGCATGATGATCTGCTAGATTAGGTACACTATCTCAGCTTGCTGCAGGAACCAGTCCTTATGGATATCATATAGGGTCTTTAAGGACATAGAAGCACAGCAAGAGGTCTATGCTAGGATATAAACAAACCTTTCTTGTAATTCTGCCTTTCAGAGGTGGCTAACCAAGAGCTACATGGCCACCTAAAATTACCATTCACTTGCAAACTTTGCACAAGTCTTTCATTTCTGCACATTCAATAGGTTTTTTCATATTAATTGCCTTTAAAAAGATACACTACTACTGAGATTTTGTGCTACCAAAAAACAAGCATCCCATTCATTTCCTTCATTTTACTCCTTGTAGGATCTTCTGTTCCCCAATCAGCCAACACAGGGGGACAGCCGCGTGTCAGTGTCTGTAAACGGAGAGCTGACCATCTCATCTGTCCAACGCTCTGATGCTGGGTATTACATCTGCCAAGCCCTTACTGTGGCTGGCAGCATCATGGCCAAGGCTCAGCTTGAAGTAGCAGACGGTAAGTACACACCATCCTCACACACAGGGATGGAAAGGATTGATCTATACAGTAAAATATGAAAACTAGATTTTCTAGTCGTATCATTTATGTCTGGCTTGCTTTCTGAAGATACAGTGTTTTAACAGTGTTGTTTAAATCGCAACAACATGCATTTTAATTTAACAGAGTCTACATCAAAATGTATTTGATGTTGATCTATTTTTGCTCTGATGCATACTGGGCTTTACCAGAGTATCAAAGGCCATTTGTCTGCCCACACTTATTCCAGCAAAGATGGTTCTGTACGTTCACCCATTATCTTCCTTTTCATTTTCACCTTGCTGTGGCAAAGGCTGAAAAGACTGAAACTGTGTAAAAAAAAAAAAACTGTCGACTTGATGGAGAGACACTTTACACTTTTCTGACCAAGCTTTAATGTCAGCATTAAGTGCTCGGCCGCTGCCAGCAGGGAGCTGTTTATGCCCCGCTCTCCATTTGTTTCTTGGCTTTTTCTCCACCGCATTATTAAATTAACATCTGTTGAAGTGTTTTCCGAAGAGGAAATGACTCCTGTTCTGTCACTCAGATGAGATGGATCAATATCAGAATGCTAGGTGTTGAGCACAGTAAAAAGAAAAATTGTCTTTGACTGATGGCTGTAAACATAGATGGATAGAGAGATGGCATGGAGCAGAGTGGTGTTTTGGAAGCTAGTTTATCAATGCCATGTCTAGCATTACTTAAAATTGGATTATCTTAAATTCCCATAGGTGTGTTCTCTGGATGAAACCCTATGAAAGTTCACTGGCAAGAAAAATACTTTATGCAGCTAGATGTAAAAGACTGATGCTTGGCATTAATGCCGTTACTCTTGCACAGAATTAGCAAGTGATGTACAGTCATTCTGAACAGTGTAAAAAGAACACTCAAGTTGTAGTGAAACATTTTACGCTGAAAGCAGTTTTGAACTTACTGATAGAAAGTTAAGGAGCAGCAGAAGTTACGTGAAAATTTTCTATGTATGTGTGAAACTGGGTCAGCATTAGAATTGATCATAACTACAGCAAATCCAAACTACACTCTTTTCAAAGCCATATTTCAAGCCTATAGGGACACAGTATTTGCTGCTATATAGACTCGGTGCACTTTAGCCCATCTCTGATTGATTCCTACAGACACTGATGACGCCTGGAATCTAATGATGGCTACTGCTGAAAAGCTGGATCAAAGAGTACAAACCAGGGGGGCTCATTTATAAAAAAAAAAAAAAAAAAAAGTTCTTAGATTTATACTTGAACTTAGTTGTAAGATCATCCCCAATGATGTGCTTGACTTGAAAGATGCTAAAGGATAAAAAAGAATCCCATTTTTATCTTATCCACCTGACCTACAATTCTCAAATCAACTTAAATTGATGGGACCTTCCTTCCAATTTATGCTATATACTGCCAGCAAAAAGTGAGAGACAGAAGTAGCCATAAAACCAAAAGTGAAAAGCAAACAATTGGAAAGATAAAATCACAGAGATGGCAAAGGAGATTGATGCCTAGATATACTGTTTTGTGCACTACCTAGTTGACAACCATGCAGCTTCAGAGCTAGTCACTACCACAGTCCAATTTTTCCACATCTGGTAACACCTCTGGACAGCTTGTACATCAGTTTATTTATTAATTAGTACATTTCATTTATTTATTTTTAATTTTTGGCTTTTTCTAACTTATGCACAAAATATGTGTTTTCTCCACTTCTTACAGTCTTACGACTGTGCTGTTTTGCTGGAGGCAGGACATTCCACTACAACAGAACTTGCAGTTAAAGGTGTTAATTGATCTTCACATTGTTCATTAAACTCATGCAAAGCTCACCACAGGCTTTCATGTGTGCCCTGAACCACTATATCACACATAGCCACAAAGAATATCACTTACAGTCTAGACACTGCATTAAGATAAGATCATCCCCAAATAAAGCTGTTGTAACTATATCTGTAATACTATAGCTCACAAGTCATTTCAAATCTACTTTTGAACAATGTAAAATTGATGAATATGTACAGTCATTGAGAAATTATAAATAAATAAAACTGTTGATTGTTTTTCCAGCATCTATTCAAAGTGACATTATTACCTTTGAACTAAAGCAAGCTGTAGAAGGGGAACACCAATATAATATTTACATCTGCCCCCTAATCACGTGCCATTGCTGTACAATAGACACAATACTTTCCAGAAACTATTATGCTGCACTGACACTTTCACACCGAGTCCCAGTTGGTTCTTGCCAACAACAAAATGTACAATTATTTTTAAATACCGCATAAATGGTAACAATTCTGTCTCTATAACAGCTAGTATATCACATGGGGTTTTGCTTACTGTACACTGTGCTTCACTCCTAGTTGTACCTGATTTTTCTGCTATTCTGCTTTAGTGGTTGTATTACTTATTGTGCTGAAGGAGGTGTGATGAAAGATAAGGCAGGCGGAGCCTGCTGTAAATACTTGTGTGAATGGAGACAGACCCGATAACAGTGGAGTGCAGCAGTGAGGAAATTGGAAGCGAGGGGTAGTTACAAGGCCTAGAGAGATTCAACACTCCAGAAATTACTGTTTTAGAGTGCAGAGGCTGTTTTCTGGATGATATAACATGCTCTAAAAAGCTTTAAAAGAGATGTATTGTTGGTCTGCTTGGCATGCTAATTCAGAGTTTAGTTTTTGTGTGTGTTTGTGGGGAATAGGAGGGAGGAAGTTCAGCCATGAGTCACAGTAAGAAAAGAGAGGACAAGCATGAATGTGTTGAGAGGTGTTATAAAGAAGGTATGGTAATTAGCACCACGGGTGAAGCATCGTTAATCCTCACCTAGTAATTAAAGCTCAAAGGTGTGATGCAGTGCCATGAGCATGCCGCCCTACAGTGGAAAAGGCTCACAAAACAGTCACTTCCCCTCACAACAAATCCATCAGATTGAACCTTAGCATCTTGGGCCTGCAACCACCAATGTAATTATTGCAATCACAAATTAACACCTTCTGATAAGGTCATGTTTTTTTGCGCTCAAAAATTTGGCAACACTAGTTAGAAAAGCAAATCATTGTTTCACACCAAGACCATGACTATAAAATTACAGTCTTAGGCATGAACTCAAACAATAACACCTGTTATCTTGATTATTATTCTCAGCCCTGAAGGACCGCCCACCGCCCATCATCCGGCAGGGCCCATCTAACCAGACGCAGGCGCTGGGAGGTGTGTCCCTGCTTAGATGTCAAGCGTCAGGAGACCCAGAGCCTACAGTCACTTGGCGAAAGAATGGGGCCAACCTGCTTGGAAAAGACCCACGGTTTTCACTACTGGAGCATGGCAGCCTTCAAATCCAGAGTACCAGGGTGGGTTATGGTGGAGTAAATGGAAATACATACACACATAGTTTTGGATCTTATTTGTTGTGCCTATTATTATTATTATTAGCTCCTTATCAAACTGATTGCAGAGCTAAAATAAAATCCAGTTGTGAAAGATATTGCACCAATTAACCAATGCAAATGATATGAAGTGGCAATAAAGCAGATTTATCTTTTAATCTGATGGATTCTGTGTTATACAAGCATTCTGCTGCAGTATGTTTGAGTAAGCATCCAATCCATCTTGTTATACCTGAAGTAGTAATTACAGCAATCAAGTTTCACATGCATCGGTTCTATCAGGACCCATGGATTAATTAAT
Source organism: Parambassis ranga (assembly GCF_900634625.1). Taxonomy (NCBI): domain Eukaryota; kingdom Metazoa; phylum Chordata; class Actinopteri; family Ambassidae; genus Parambassis; species Parambassis ranga. Next base: position 14,693,123 of record NC_041034.1, on the reverse strand, counting down.
AAAAACAAAAGATTGTTAATTAATCTGACAGACAGTGTTTTACCACCAAATTAAAACAGACTTCTTATCTACGCAGAAACATATCAATGAAATCTCCTCCAGATATATGCCTGCAAACAATCCTACTGAACGCTCACTGAGCACCGTCTACTGAAATAAAATGTAGACACAAATGTAGAGCAACAGCACACATTTTTGTTGTGTGTGTTTGTGCACCACATCCTGAATTGCATGTTAAAAAATGAAGAGAAATTTGCTCATCTGCCAGATGATGTCAGCTGAACATAACTCAAATGGACAAGTGCAGTCAGGTTGCTTTTAAAAGATGAATAGTGAGTATTGATTTTTATAAGTCGTTAAACATGGCTATTTAGTCAGAATCTCTAAGGGTAGCAGTTGGACCCAAGGTTTCAAGGACAGGAACCGGGGAAAAGTGAGGAGTCTACAGGGGGTAATCTAACAGAGCATCTGCAATATACAGTGTCCTCTCACAGTGTCAAAGTGCTCTTTCCTGTGTCACTCTTCTACTTTCTCTTCAGAGATAGTTGTCAGGCTCCTAAGGCTCAGGCAATATAAAATAGGTTGTCATATCTCCTACTTCCTGTGTCAGCACTAGTGATGATAATGTTGATGGCTCTGGGAATGGCGGGTGACAATTATTGGAGGAAATCAATTAAGAAAATTAATGTAAGCTTTTACTGGGATCTTTTTTTTTTTTTCATTGGCCGGTGTTAAACTTTACTCTCATCCACTCTCCAGCTTTTCTCGAGCCAAATGCAGGCCAGAGAAGGTTAATGCATTTTTACTGTACTAGTAGCCCTCCCCCCTCCCCTCCCCTTTCAAAAGCCCAGACTGACGTAAGAGCTTGTAGAATCCATCTGGGATCAGAGTTACAAAAGCTTTTGAATTCAGCTGAACACATCAACAGAGTAAGCTGTATTATCATGATTTGAGTGAACAAAGAAAATCTTTATGGGGCAGTTTAGTAAACACAGTCCACACCACTTTGTACGAACTCTTTGATTTTTAGTGTTGGATGTCTAAAATAATAATCTTCTTCTCTTAGCTGTCTGACTCAGGGCTGTACACCTGTGTTGCAACCAGCTCCAGTGGAGAAACATCATGGAGCGCATACTTGGATGTCCGAGGTCTGTTTGAGTAGAAATGATGCATACATTTTCACGAAATTAACACACTTCCTATGCATATCTGCTTTAATGTTGTTTTTTTTTTGCTCTTTAGGGTACTAATTTTATCCCTCTTATTTCCTCAGACTCCACTGACCTCATAGACTTCATGTCTCACAATGCAACTGCCCTCCCAGGCCCGCCTTCCAAGCCAGAGGTCACTGATGTTACCAAGAGCAGTATCTCGTTGTCATGGGAACAGGGGCCAGAGGCAGGCTCCCTAGTGTCCTCCTATGTCATAGAGGCTTTTGGGTACGTCTGTGACCTATGGCCTCAGGCAACATTTAGTGACCCCGAACTTTCATGGCAATAACAGATGTGGGTGTCTGTGGGCATTCAAGCAAGCTGGGGTGGTTTCTAGGAGAACATTCTGGGTGGCTTATCTTTTATAGATGTGGAATTCATTTTACAGGATGCAGAAACGGTTGAGTGTTTAAATTATGAGAATTATTTGGCAAATAAACAATAATTTCAAGCAGACTTTGAATGACACAAATGCCTCCTTCGCTCCTTTTGTGTCACTGACAGAATGTCTCTCTAAAGATTATGACATGTCATTACTGCGTGACATCTCTTTTTAGAGCACAGCTAATTGTCCAAAAAATAAACTGTCTAGATTTCTTGTGTAGGAATAAAAGGATTTTTTTCCTAATTTGTTACATTTATTCTTTCAACAGTCAGTCTGTGAGTAACAGCTGGCAGACAGTGGCAGACCATGTGAAGACCACAGATTTCACAGTCACGGACCTGCGACCCAATACTGTCTACCTATTCATCATCAGGGCGGTCAATGCTCAAGGGCTCGGGGATCCCAGCCCAATGTCTGAGCCTGTCCGTACTCAAGGTACAGACATAACAGACTGTAATTAAATATTACTGATAAGCCTAACTATTCTTATCTACACGCCTGCATCTCTTTCTCTCTTCCAGACATTAGTCCCACAGCTCAGGGAGTGGATCATCGCCGTGTGCAGAAAGAGCTTGGGGATGTGGTGGTCAACATGCACAACCCTGTAGTCCTTAGCTCCACTTCAGTGCAGGTCACGTGGACTGTGAGTACTCAAAACACCTGGAAAAAGTACTTAAGTTTATAGTAGTTGTGCTCCTTTCTACCTTGAGAGGGAATGACACAAATCAAGTCTAAGCTTGTTTGAGAACTTTATACTTGGCATGTCACTGTGTTTTTGGATTAGTTGGCACACACACAGAGACTGAAACTGATGGGATGGATACACACTCAGAGTCAGAGTCAGAACAGCTGCTACTGCATCAATTTAGATTGGTTTGGGGGTGATGCAGGAATCAAGACTAATGTTTCTATTCAGGACAGATACATCACCATTAGGTGCTACATGTGTCACTTCTGGAAGCAGTTTGCCATCCAGGAAATGTTATTTCTGTCTGTTGGCAAGGTGTCCCTACTGCCTGCTGCTGTAGGTTAATAACACACCTAGGATGGGCTTACACTAGTCTGCTATTTCATCCTTGTCAGAGTGACAACCGTGTACTGTAATACAGCTTTTAGAGTGACACCGTGACAGGATAAACTGTTTGTGGTCCATCTGAATGGGTCCACGGAAGTTATTTGACCCAGCTCCATATGCGGAAGGAAGACTCACAGTCATTACCTGAAAAGGTGTTTGTTATAGGTCCTGTGGGAGAAGTTGCACAGATTTACACTGCCTATTGTGGATTATGGATTTCATCCTAATTGGACAATCTGTTTTCTCAGTGAGGTGACAGTGTCATTCGCATTGGCATCCTATTCAATACTTTTTCTTAAACTCGGGCATAATATTGGGAACGAGACAAGGACACAAGGAGGTATTTCTGGGTCTATTTTCACTAAAGCAAAAACACAAAAAAAATTTGTTATTATTAAACAATGAATTGCTGTCTAGGACTAAAGCTACAGCTACATTCAAACACAATAAGAAATTGACCACAGAGAATACCCCTGCATTTTGATTTGCGCCTTTAACCACATAAATTATTCAATAAAGAAAAAACAGGGAGTGGCTACTTCCACATTTGGCTTTTAGATGCATAAATCATTTTGTTAAGGACACACGGACTAAAGGCACAGAGAGAAAGAGAAGAACAGTTGAGATCCATCCTAACTTGTTTGGACTGATGTGCAGCTGCTTTATATCACTAGTAAAAGCTTTTTCTTGCTTCTGCCTATGTTAACAAACCATGGCTCGAAGTTGTATCGGTTACATTTTTGAATGCACCAGTGGGATAAAAAAAGATTATAACTATCAGTAATTTGGTCCAATATTTTGACCCCAGATTGTGCTACTAAAGGTCTCTGACTCACAGAGCACTGTGCAGACTTGGCAAATTACACCACAACTGTCTTCTTGTTTCTCTGCTGCTGATTAAACTGTATGACTAACTAAGCATGCATTGTTGCTGACAGAGGGTACAAACCAAATGCTGATCCAAAGCAGATTCGCACAGATGTATGACGGTTGCCACATTATCACTATACAGCATGTCTTCATCCCACTCTCTCTTTCTCTCTCTTTCCCGCTCTTTCTCTCCCCTTTTCCCCTCAGGTGGAGAATCCATCCCAGTTTATTCAAGGCTACCGTGTTCTGTACCGGCAAACTTCAGGGCTGCCATCCCCTGGGCCATGGCAGATACAAGACTTGAAGGTTGCCTCAGAGAGAGACATAACTCTCTCAGGTCTGAAGAAAGGCATTGTCTATGAGATTAAAGTGAGGCCATACTTCAATGAGTTTCAGGGTGCAGACAGTGAATCCATGACAGCCCGCACCATGGAAGAAGGTAAGACACACATTAATTTGCATTTCTGACAAAAATCGATTTTTCCGCCGACTTAATGTTGAGGAGAATGTAAGATATAGTTACTTATGCATGAGCAGAAGCTCTTGTGTAAATGTTTCTACCTACTTTTATATTTAGTTGCCGCTGGTAATGGCTACATGGCTAGATAGTAATGGATAATGGCATTTCAAGTGCACCCACCCACACATGCATACTGCAACAGTGGCATGTCCCCTGTGTGTGGAAACAGGTCTCCCAGAGAGCACAGTGGGGTTCTATGACAACCCCGGGCCTCTGTAGATTGGTGAGCAAGGGGGTTGGGGAGGGTGAGACTGCCTTCTCTGACATAAGCTCAACCCTCTTACCGCTCCTCTGTGAACCCCCTGCTGCTATGATTCCGTCCAGACGTGCATGATACAACCCGTCTTCTCTGAGACGCACACGAACATACCTATGATCTTAATGGATGAAAACATTTTTCACTATCCTCCATGCCCTCCTATTCTGATGGATGTGCACAAAGCGGTGACATGTTACAGTTACAACACCCAGCATGTCAGAAGATGGATGCACATGTGTCCTGGAGACACAAAGCTAATCATTTAGCTAGCTAAAGAGATATAGAGCTATATCATAGCCTAACTACATGTCTACGTTTCCTGCTTTCCTCAGCCCACGTTAACCAGTCAAGACAAAAGTTCTGTAAGTAAACTGCAAACAGGAAGTGCTAATTGCCAAATAAAAAAGCAAAAAAGCCAAGAATGATCATAACTGATTTAAGATAACTTCATATCAATCAACCAAAATCACTTGTATTTGTTGACAGGTTATAATTTGACCAATATATAACGATGAGTTATAACAGCATAATTACAACTCATCAGTATGAATAATGAAACTTTCTTATTTGCATGACAAACCTAACATCATAACAGAATGTGAGTTCTAATGAGTCCATAGTTACATCCTAAAAGGGGTTATTTGGTGCTTTACTACCTACATTCACCCATCCCTGCACACAATTCGCTTTCATACTGTAAATACATGTCACAAGGAAAATCCTTCTTTCAGCTACACAGTACCTCACTATTTTCTTAGTTACCATAGTGACAAGTAACACACCACCCATGTCTACACAAACACTGCTTGTTTCAGTCACCTAAAAACTGGATCAATGCTCTTTTTCTGGAGTAATGGATAGATTGGATTGATTTTTGAACTACTGTTCAAACAAATGTCATCCCTTCCAATACGGTGGACTAGGAAGTCTTTATACACCATTCTGTTTGGACTATATGTGAAATATGGCTAGCACTGACAGTATGTCATAATGAAGCCATTATACATACAAGCCAAAAGCATTTGTGTTTGATGATGTGAAGTTCACAGTGCTGCATCTTCCTCCCAGTTAGAGGACAGTGATGGGCTGAGACCAGGGAATATAACTGGTGGAGAAAGAGAGACCCACCTCACTGGAGCCCAATTAAAATGGCCTCACAGGGTCACTGGAGGTCTTGACAGACTGGGGTGCATGCTCTAGTTACTTATGATCCTGGAGAGAAAGCATCATGGTACTGGAAAAATTGGCTTGATCTACCGATTCTCTTGAGCCCAGAAACGTGCTAGTCTGCAGAATTATCAGAAAAAAAACACCTGTTATCCATCAAAGGCAGACATGGAATGTACCACTGTGTTTGTGAAAGCCTATAGAGAGGTGTCTTAGGGGTTATAGATCTCAAAACATCTAATGTCTCCAACTGGATAAAGGAAAAAACTGGATATTAAGACTAATGATCCTTACAGCCCCTTACTGAGGCTGCCAGTTTTATCACTCTTATCTATAAGGTCCTAACACTGTTAATAGCAATTCAAAGGAAATTATATGCTAGTCGAATCCTAGTCAGCTATACCTGTTAAGATCAAAATACACTAATCTTAATGTGTGAGGACAGGGCTAGAGGGTTAATAAGGAGAAATCCTGCACATGTGTGTTATGTGGGGACAGATACCATATGTTGACATAGAAATATTTGCTAGTTCATGAATTAATTAGCTTAATTTGTGCATTAATTTGCATGACATGTTATGTTTACTACTTCCTATCCAGTATTGCAGAACATTAAGCAGCTTAAGTACCTTTTGTTTAATTGCACAGCTGTGAGTAAAAAAACTGGAATGTTTCCTCAGACACAAGATGCTTAATTGCTTTAAACTGATCTCTACAGCTTTCCTCAGTCTTAATATCAGTATCAGTCACATTACTAAAGACATAACCTTTGACCTTTTCTGCTGTTGTGACCATTTATAATAATGTTGTCCTGAGTCATTACTGGTGCTGCCATTACTCATCTTCAGGGATTGTACGTGCGGAAGTTGCAGAACTAAACTTAATGGCTCCTGTCTTCTGCTAATGTATATATTTGACTGACTGAGAAAGCTCCCTGTGCTAAAGCAGCACTGCTAAAATGGCATGTGGAAAACCTTTGGTTAATGGTGCACTTATACACTCATACGCTAATTAGAAATCTATACATACAGTACAGTTAAATTTTAGGAGAACTGCCAGAAATGGCAGATTTTAGCAGATCACACTGCTACTCTTAAATTCTGAGTGACACATAACAGAAGGAACTAAACATTTAAAATAATCTGTTAAGTGCAGCATAGCCAAAGCTTTATTCATTTACTGTGTTCATGGGCTAGTGCAAACATCTGGATGTTGCAGCTTGCCTACAACTGAGCAGCTTTGCTCAGATAGATGTGCTAAGATAATCTGTTCCTGTCTGTGGTTTAGAGAATTCCAAAAAAAAAAAACAAGACTGTGTTTAAGACTGTTCAATTACTCAAAACAGAAATACCAGAAAAGTTATTGACTATAAACTTTATGCATAATCACTCAAAGAAATGAACTGTATGACACAGCATAGCAGCATAACTTATCTCCTTCAACCTTACACCCAAAGGCTATCCATCATAATGCATCATTTTAAGCACTACGTTCATATTATTTGTGTCTTACCCAATGGTATCTTATTACTCATCCTTCTCATGGGTGTAATATAATATCGTGAGTTTTATATTTAACTGGCCTATCATTAAATTTGGAGTTCTGAACACTTCAATATTGGGAGATGACATCTGTGTGGATGTCTTCAACAGTAACTGCATCAGAAAGTCAATACTTTCTAAATGACTGCATACAGATATACTCAGACTAGGTTTAGTTAATATGTTAAATGTAATAAAAAAAAATAACTGGATCTATTGTGGCTTATTTAATTCCCTTTGTACTGCCAGACTGTCAAATACTTTGCAGACACGCCATACCTGTTTAGAGCCCCTCTTTTGAGTACAAGCTGAAATACTCAGAGAGGTTTGTTTCATCTGTACCACTCAAAAACAGCCAGATGTTGAGGTTTCCAGGTGTTGGAAGACTGTCAGATGAAACAGACACTCTGCTCTAATAGGGCCTCGCTTCATTAGATCATATCTGTCAATACTGTATGTGCACTGTCTATTTACATGGCATGCTGTTGCCTCAGTGTGAGTCTCTGCATGTGTTTGCACTTCTCACTGGCCATTTACAAAACCAAGCCCATCTGGAGAATTTAACTCACAGCATCCATGTTGCTCTCTGGCCAAGACAATGGCCCACCTGCTCAGGCTTCCCCACATAGCTATGGAAGTCAATGCACTGCAGTTGGTGTTATTATTTTGCAGCTCCTTAATTTGGTTCAGAGTAGTTATTTTAGCCACTCAGTCAGAACATAATGATAGTTTTAATAGGAATTGTGAAAATATATGTGCCCAAAGCTCATCTGTTCAGCAAGGGATGAGGATTTGCTGAGTTCCACAGACATTGTGCATGCCTCCTACTGCCTGCAGTCCCTTAAAATCTTTGATCTGTCCATGCAGGTTATCAGGTCTGTTTAGTACATTGAAAACAAGTCTTTCTAAGAGAATACATTTGTACCTGGCTCCTTAAAGGCTCCACATTTATAGCATAAAAATCTAATTTTTTAGGGAACTCTATATATCTAAACTTGCTGATATGTGTGGAATGGTTATCAATTGTACAATTAGAAAAGAACAATTTGGATTTCAAATGCTTTGGGTATAAAACTTGAGATGCCATTAAGATACTGGAATCTAAATCCCTGTGTAAATGAAGAATTCTGTCCCAGTGCACCCCAGCTATGCACAACAAAAAAAATAAAAAAAAATAAAAAATTACCAGTATCATGAGGAATTAAGATGAAGTTCTCAGGTTGCCATCTGCTAGGCTGGTTTAGAAAATACTTTGTTGTATGCCTCACTTTATGAATATAAATTAGGTAGAGAGTGAGACAAATCCATGTTTGACATGATAAAAACACATGAGCCATACCTTTATTCTAAACAATATGGTAAGCTCTCTTCTTTTTTTAACCTATTTACCCCCTGTGACCCATCAGCACCCAGCGCGCCTCCGCAACAAGTGACAGTGTTGACAGTGGGAAACCATAACAGCACATCCATCAGCGTGTCGTGGGACCCCCCGCCCTCGGACCAACAGAACGGCATCATCCAAGAGTACAAGGTAACCACAGCCTCCGCCAGACTGAATCTTTTAGTCATGTACTATACAACGTTACACTGAAATCTGTCTGATGCGTCTGTCTATGTCAGATCTGGTGTTTGGCCAACGAAACCCGCTTTCATGTCAATAAGTCTGTGGATGCAACCATCCGTTCAGTGGTAGTCGGGGGTCTGCAGACCGGAGTGCAATATCGTGTGGAGGTTGCTGCGAGCACCAGTGCAGGGGTGGGGGTCAAGAGCAAACCCCAGCTCATCATCTTGGGTAATCCACTCATACACACACCAAAACCTGGAGTCAAATGAAATGACCTCATATTGTGGGGCCTAGGTCGCTTTCACAGATGGGGCATATGGAAAAATGATTTATCAATTTATCGCACTTAAAGAGAGAAGATTGCGCTTTACAACGCAGACATCTGTAGAGAAATCAATAGTGGTTCATTAAGTGTAGTGTCTGGTAACATTGTGCCAAGTACTGTTAGCCATATCAATAATCCTCTTCAATATGTGGGCAGCTGGCACTAACAAAGTAGACAGTGTTTTTGTAGGAGCTTATCAGCCTATCACATCTTATGAAATAGTTAAAGGATGCCCAGAGTATATAAGCCCAGAATCAATATGGAAGCCAAGGCCAGATGCTCTTCATCTGTGACTTTTGACTGATATATAATAACACCCTTAACGCCCAGAGAAAGGGAAACAGGCCTGTGGACTGAAGCTTAATGATGGAGGGGGGGTTCCTGCTGGAGACTGTGAATCTAATTTCACAGCACAGTAGCCGCAACAGAAAATCAAACTCTGTCAGAGCTGCTCTGTCAATCTCGTGTCTTGCAGCTCAAGTTGATAAGTGCACTGCTGAATTGATTAACTCTATATTGGATGCACTGATGCTGCTTTTTTTCACCCCTTTTTAGGAGGGGGGGGCTTCAAGTGCAATGTTTTTTTTGTTTGTTTGTTTTATTCATGGTCTGATCTTTTGACTGTCTGTCGTCCATGTGTGCTGGTGTTTGATATAAAGATTTTTCCAGAAGATACAATTTTCACCTCATCTTGATCACTTTTATTTATTTTATTTTATATTGATTTTTATGGTTTCTGCATGCAAACCACATACTTCTTTTGTTTACTCACATGTACTAGAACTGCCATTCAGCTATTTAATTTCCTACCTGTTTATGATGCTTCCAGGTGCAGAACTGAGAGACGTGATGACAGGATCGGACGGCAACAATAGCATCTCAGATGTGGTGAAGCAGCCAGCCTTCATTGCTGGATTGGGAGGGGCCTGCTGGATTGTCCTCATGGGCTTCAGTGCGTGGCTGTACTGGAGGAGAAAAAAAAGGAAGGGGCTAAGCAACTATGCAGGTAAAATAAAAAAAATCAATTTACATGGTTGTGCATCAATGCAGGACTCAAAAGCACAGTAGGTTTCTCTCTCTCCAGTTGAAGCTGATGTCACCACAGATGTGACTCCATTTGAGCTGGCTAAAATGCAGAACAAAGGAAATATATTCAGCACAGATGGAAATAGGCCCTATTTACTTTAATTCACTGTGCACTGATGTGCATCAGCTGTGCCGAGTTCCATCAGCAGCACACCTCAACACTCCAATACATTCACGCAAGATAAGTAATTTAACATCCCCTTCCATTATCAGGCCATGGCTGGTGTTGTTTGCACATTAACATAAGATATGTCTAGGTTTAGGTATGGCATATTCTTTTTACCTTGCTGTGAGTCAAGCATATAGCTGTGTGCAATTATAATAATGTGTGCTGCAGCTTCCATTGTAGTGACTGTGGTTTTCTAATTCAGCAGGGATTTATATGATTAAGTGCTGCAGCTCTGATCCATTCTCACAAAACAAACTAGAGGGTTTAATAATAAAAAAAAGAGAAAAAAGGACATGAAAAACCTATTTCCATGGAAAATATTTATTTTTCCACAAGAATCATTAATATAACAAATTCTAAAATGTTATTTTTGTATAAATAATACATGTGTATCATGCTTTTGTGTGTGTGTTTTTGGGTGCCAAGTTTATCAAATGATGAAATATTTCATTTCACAATAAACCCTTTTTTCATGCTCATGTTTTAATACAAACCCTCCTTCTCCAACAGGCTGTATGGAAGAAATATAAAAATAAATGCAATTACAAAGAGGCTGCAGATGCTCCCAGGAGGAAAAACGTGTTAAAAAAATGCCACCTTCATTTGAACGTTACCCCTCAGGGCAATCAATTTAAATCAAAATATCCTAGAATGCAGTGGCTAGATGCATTACTGCCCCAAGTTTCATCAAAATCTGATCAGCGCTGATATGTTATCAGAGATGGATGAACAAACAAAGCAAAAATGAAAGGGGCTCCATCTACATTTCTACACCTGATTTGGTGATATTTTTGAGAATGAAAATATGATTTCATGTTTTTTTATATAATTATGATTTATGACGCACCCTATCTTTTCTTTTCTAAATCGCAGTTCAGTCCTTCACCTTTACACGAGCAGGTATGTCTTTACATGGTGCCATTGCATACACAAATATCACAGTAATTTAATACCTGCACTCTCAGCAGCAATAATGTATGACTCATAGTGTTACTGTACTTCATGGAGTCAAATAATTTTATTTTTTTCCCTCTCTTCCCTCCTTTTCTCTACAAGTAACATTCCAAAGAGACCGGGGCCTGATTAGAAATGGAAGGTAAGATTTTAACTTATATCTATGGCCATCCCACTGACATTTTAATGCCATACAATGTAATACTCAGTCTGCCTCCTTAATGACACAAGGCCATTGTAAATCCCTGAAATGAAGAGTTCTCTTGTGATGAATAGAATTTGCATACACATTCCCCCCTGCTTATTCATACTGTATCAGGGTATGATGTACACTGGAGTTCACCTGATGAAATCATTAATCACTCCTTTGAAGTGAGTGCTACCAATTAATGCAGGTGGGCAGCTGTTTTATTCACTCGCTCGCTCTCAGATCATCTGGGGTGGCTGGCAGAGTAAGAGGTCGTGGGAGAAAGGGGAGAGGTGATGAATGTGCTGTTTAAAAAGCTTGGAATAGAGTACACAGTCATGGGTCGCATGTGGCAATAGAAGTGTTGGACCTTGACACTCCAGGAGAACTTCTTGCTTGCTCAGAACAGACAAATTGGAGTTCTATAGCACTGCATCCAGCTAAAGATCATATTTCCTCACTTCCACACAGATAAGACAGATAAGCCACAGCCAGACAAATGAGCACAAAAATTAAAATAAATCATTTGCTTTTCCGCACTTCATGTGCGTGTGTTGTGAGGCATCAGTGAGAAAATATGTGAATGTATTTGTGTATCTTAAAATTTAAATTCTTGATGTAATTGTTTGAACACCTTTGAGCTATCACCAAGTCAGCTGTGAACAATTCCCCTGACACTTGGCGAATCAGGCTCGGTGGAAAAATTTGCCGTGTGCTTGCACATCAAGTAAACATATGCAAACAGAATATGTTTGCTTAAAGTGCAGGCATGTGAATGTTTTGCCATTTCTACAGCAGCTGATATGAAGAGGTTGTAAATTGCCTTTTTTCTTCTCCCTGAATTGCTGCCCACAACTTTCGCTACCTCGAAGTCAAAGCCTGTATTCATGACTGCTGTATTTCACAAAGACAAAATGACATGCTAGCTTTCCTAAACCACCTAATGGGCTTTTGCTGTCTGTGTTGCTATGGAGACGGTGCACCAGTGTAGCTGATCTGCCAGAGGCTGTCCATGATTCTCAATTTAAAATGTAAATTTCTGTTGTGCTAAGGCTCTAAAGTGGATTTAGTGTGTATTTAGGCCTGCCTTGTTTCTCTGGGGGAGAGTTGGGGGTGGTAGAGTTAAGGGGAAGGCAGAAGTCTGATTTATAGACTTGCCATTTTATGTCTCTCTGTTGTTTATTGTTGCCTGTGTGCTGGGCTGCTCCACGGGCGAGAATATGCTGAATGAGTTTTCACATCAATTTGTTGTTGATGCAGCAGGAAGAAAATGAGCGATACCGTTACGGTGTAAGGCTGAATATTTAACAATGTCACCACTTCTCTGTCTCCCCTTAATGCTCCCATCTCTTTGTCTAACTGTAAACATCCTCTTACAGCCGTCCGGGGCTGCTAAAAGCGGGTGATCCTGGCCTCCCCTGGCTGGCTGACTCCTGGCCTTCCACGAGCCTCCCAGCTAATGGAGGCTTAGGGAGTCCGAAGGGCGCCAGCAACTTTGGCCGAGGAGGTAAGAGACATAAACATGTTGGGGTGATGAAGGAACAGTTTTAGCAATGCCTGGTTGGACAGTTTTGACGTTCATCCTTTGGGAAGCGCAGTGACAGGATATCGCACACGCGCACGCACACACAGATAGGCTAAACACACGCACCAAATTAAAAGAGCCTTGAGGGCTATATTTTAATAATTTGATTTGACAAGCCTGATATTTGGCTTAGATCCATGGTGTTTGGATATACTCTTTGCCTGTCATGGCCTGCCATAGTGCATTTCTGAGGTTGTATAAAATTTATAGTTGCAGTGTATGGGGTTTGCTTAGTGTATCTGTATGTTTGCATGTTTTTAGAGCTCAGTGAATCCCAGTGAGCTGCAGGCTTGAAGGTTAACGCTGTTTGAGTAGCCCTCTCGTGAACACTCCACCCGGCCCCCACAGAGAGTTTGCATGCTAATTACGGTTGTTGATGATCACTTTCAGTTATATCAAGTCCGTTTGAGACCTGTATTTAACTAATACCGAGTGCCAGAGCAGCAGGGAGTGTTAATGACCTTAAAGATCGTTAACTTCATGTCAACTTATCTCTCCATGATGCCTTTTCCATTTCCCTCCACGCTCCATCTTCATCCTCCTTTTGTCTCAGATGTTTTACCGTCTGCCGCAATGGAGAAAACAGGCACCATGCTGTCTGATGGTGCCATCTACAGCAGTATTGACTTCATGGGGAAAACAGGCTACAGCAGCCCAGCGCGAGGCAGTCAGCCCACCCCCTATGCCACCACTCAGATACTCCAGTCCAACAGCTTCCATGAGCTGGCTGTGGACAGACCAGATCCCCGCTGGAAGGCTTCCCTCCAAGCCCAGCAGGAAATAGCAAACCTGGGCTACTCGCTAACTGACAGACGCCCTGGCAGCGGTACGATATGCATGATGAAATGAGCGAGTTTCATTTTTTCTCCTGTGGTGTGCTGTTTGCACTCTTGTGACTACTTGTTTCTATGGATTCTTTCTGTACAGCAGTGCATTGAATCACACCAATTGTATTCTTCTTAGTGAAATTACTGCAAGTTAAACTAGGGTATGAGCAAAATGGAAAGGAGGGTATTTATTTGCATATTCACTATAAATGGACCCTTGGGATAATGTTCTTAATTACTCTTCTGTCTTCATCACAATTCTACCCTGGGAGCTTGTTTTAGCCCAGAAATGTCACGCAATCATGACGCATTTCTTTCGGTTAATTTGATTAGCGATGGCAGAAAATCCCTCAATGTTCTGAGTTATTTATTTAGCTTATATACATTTAGTGGAGGCCTTTCTGCTTGTAGCTTTGTAGCTCTGCACAATAGGCTGTGTGCTCAGCTAAATGTCAGGCTTACCAGAGATGAAGTAGAGCATGTGGGGAAGCTATATGGAGGTAACTTCAAGTGGTTTGCCTTTTCTTTTTTTTTTGAAATGTCAACATTTAGAAAAAATCCTAATGCTTTGTCAGTATGCACAAAAAGAAAATAATGAACACTGTGTGAAAGACAGGTTTAAAAAAAGTTCAGACAGCCCAGAAAGATAGAGGATAGCTTTCAAAGCAGTGCTGTGTAAATTCAGCATATAACACTACAAGTGTGTAGAGTTTAGAAGGATTTCTTTGCTTTGTGCAGACGAGACTAAACATCCTTTTTCTCTTTACCTACCCCCAGGTGCAAAGGTTGGGAAGAAAAAGAAGGTGAAGGGTGGAACAAAAACCTCTAAATCAAATGGGACATGTTGGGCTAACATGCCTCTGCCTCCACCACCCATGCATCCACTCCCTGGTACCGAGGTTGACCTTGACCGTTACCCCCAGGAAAACCATGGAGGAGGGTAAGATACATTCATATCTCATCAATCTCTGCTTGGGAATGCACAAACACACACACACAAACCTACAAAACATACGTCTACATGCAAACACAGAGGCCACAGCGTCCTCCACCTGAGTACAACCTGAGTGTGTCTTGATCAGAGAGCTGGGATAAGGCAAATTTTGAGGTAATTACTTGAATATTTCCACTTTTAGGGGACGCAAAAAACAAAGACTAGCTCTCCCTGTGTATAAAGGTGTATATAAAGTAGTTTAAACTAGCTCCACTTAAAGCAGCAACATGCTGCTGACACACTGATGCTTCAGTACCTGAGCACTTGTAATGGAGTATTTTACATTACTATATTAGTACTATAACACTATTATAGAGTAAAAAAAATGATGGAAAAGCTTTATCCCATTTTTCAGATGAGATGAATCTGCCTTGTAAAAACCTCACCAAGTAGTTTTAATGGCCAAGGGAACTACCAGCAAAAGACAAAGTGAAGAGATGGTTTGTGACAGGTCATGAAGCATTTAACAGCAACGTTTGACAGAGGACATGAACCCTATCCTCCTGGGTGAAATCCTGTAGTAAACTTGCATCCACCACCATCCAGCCCTCCACCTCCATTTGCAGGCTTTTGTCGACCTTTATAGCCTACACTGCCAGCCATGACTTTGTCCTTTTTAAATAAATAACTGTTAACATGTTATTATTAGACTCACCAATAATTGACTGAATTACGGTGTAAACATTTAGAGAATTAGGTCAGATTGCTGTGTGCACACATAAAAGTAATAAACTAGAGACTAAATATAAATGTTAAGAATACTTTGTGTGTAGTGAAACATTTATATTACATTTTCTGTCAGATCAAATTAAACTTATGTCAAAAATATATATTTTGTCTGTACGCCAGATATGACAGCAACAGCTGGGCCCCGCCCATGTCTGTGCAGACCTATCGCCACCAAAATTTGGACAATGAGGCAGAGGAGGACAGAGGTCCCACTCCTCCTCTGAGAGGAAGATCCTCCTCGCCGGCAGCAGCTCCCTTCAAACAACCCTCATCCTCCTCTCTCAGCTCTGCCCATCATGAAGAAATGCAATCAATTTTGCAAGCCCACTTGGATGAGCTGACTAGAGCTTACCAATATGAGGTGGCCAAACAGGCATGGTAAGGATTGTTTAAAGCTCTGGTTAAATACATTTTCAGACCATTTGTGGTTAAAAAAAGAAAAGAAGCACATGACTATGAAAACATACGAAAACATTTTTCGCAATTTTACTCAAATACACACAATTTAAGAGACACCTGTAATTGTACTCATTTTCTTTGCATAGTTTTCTATTTTGCATATCAATGGAAGGTATTTGAGCGCCTTATAATGTTGGTATTTACAAGCGTCAGCCCAAACCTACGGTCTATGTGTCTTGCTAGCGATAAACACATCTCTCCATTGATTACACCTTTGATGGAGCATTGGAAAACTTGACAAGTCAGTGGAGACATGTGTTGGAGGGTAATGACTGGGTTTAGTCTTACATGCTGTTCTGACATCAGTAAATAGAGTTGGTAATTATGCATGCATCTCCTCTATGGTGGGATGTGAGCCATCATGGAGGACAGCTGTGCGGGAGATAACAGGCATGTTGGTGACAGCCCTGCCCATCCAGATATCCTTTATCCAGTCCAATTACAACTCCATTATGTTAGCACAACACACAAAAGCACTGGGAAAGTAATCAGTGAAATCACTACAGGCATTCATAGTCTCTGCACACTGCATCTCTACATTTCTGAATATGCACTGATTCTGCATTTTATTACTTGTTTTGCACTATTTTCCCTGCTTGTTATCTGACTTCTGAATTTTATTTTGTTTATAAATATAAAATATTTTTCCACATTTAATTAGGCATATGAAGAGCAGTCCAAATGTGTCCAACACCCCAGTGGACTTCTTGTCCAGTACACTGGGCTCTGATTTGGGAGCCACTCTCCTTTCTGAGGAAGAGGAGGAAGAGGAGGAGGAAAGATACGCTGTGGTGTCAAAGAATTTGTCTGGTTTTGAGTACACTCCTGGTCCCAGCGTGGATAACCTTGAAGGCTCAGGTATGTTTTCAAAATGTTAAGAATTGAAGTCATTGCTTGTAAAATGAATGAACTGCTGCATGATTGATAGCAGGACAGTAAAGCTCACAACTATGTCAACTGTCCAAGCTGTGTATTATCTGCTCGGAACACACAATAATTATGACATTGCAGGTAAAAGATTAAAACCATAACCCGATAATATGCGTTTTTGTTGTGTGACACAATGACTTTATTTCATTTCCTGATACAAATTTCTAAGCTTCCTGATTTTTTTCAGACTGTATTTTCTGAGTACAATTAGCCATGATAGCCTCAGAGATACTGGCACAATCACTTGCTAGACTAGATTCATTTAATCTCAAATGGCTGGATTTGGCAACCCCATCACGCAAGTCTAATTTGGGGAATATTCATTCAGCAGGTTTCAGTGACTGACACTCAAAAGGTGATGCTTTCGGGCAAAAGTAAAACATCATGGGCTCATATATCCTCATTTCATTCGTTTATATAATGAATTCCCTTTGATTACTGAGTGATTTTTGTCAAGAGTTGCTGTAAGGTACTCTTGGATAGACACTGAAGCCATGACATTTTATATATTTTAATAACTTTAATCGGGCTGTACTGCAAAGTAAGACATCTAACATTTAAGGTTTGATGCATTTATAAATAGGTTTCTGTCTGAAAGCTTTAGTGAGAAACTTGATGGCTTCTCCCACAGGGACAGCAACAGTACCATTTTTAGAATCCATTGTTTGATAGGTTAAGATTGACTTGTGCGTTGAGTATATGTGTTTTCGTCACTTTTAATAACCCCTTTCGGGGCAAAATGCAGGTCAGTGCAACTAAAAATATTGACAAATATTAGCAATGCAAACATTTTATCACTGTAAAACTTAGCTGTCACATATTGTAAGTGGTTATTTTAGAAGTGCAGTCAGGCAGACTGAGAAAATAATCTTTGGTAAATCAAAAGATGAATAGATTCACCGTGCCGGCAGTATTTCCACTGGGGGTGCCAAACTGCAGTTGCGGATTATTGCTCTAAATGACATGATGTTTGATGTCTGATATAGACAAAAATCAGATATGCATTTATGCAACTATGAAAAAAGAAAGGTTATTGGGGCCCTCTCATTAAGCATTCTCTGACAGAAGTATACAAATCACAGGTAGGAAGGAGTTACAGTATTTCCTTTGGGATGAGAACACTGTGTGAATCATCTTTATGCCTCCATAAAATATCTTCTAATTAAAAGTTCTTTGCCAATGTTGACATCATTTCTACTTTTATTTCACATCCATAAGCTATTCAGGTGTCTGATTTGAAGTGCCGTGTGTGTTTGCTTTGCAATTCTTTGCCAAAACTTAATCTTCCGTAACTCTCACTGCTGCTTGTTGTAGGTAAAGCCTCCCAGCAGTGTCACTCAGACAGCTTTGGCACACCAGACCACGGTGCAAAGGGCACGCATAGCCTTGGACACAACAGGGCACCGATCACCGGTCACAAACAGACAGACAAGGTTGGAACTCTTCCCAGACGAAGAGACACCAACACAGATGGTAATTTTGAAATGTTGTATACTATTTATTATTTAATCAAAAATGTTTATACCAAGATGTCTCATTTGTCATCCTTTGCAAAAATCCTTTCGACAGCCCACACACCGGCAGTGAAGTCCCTGCACGGCATGGGTTCCCACATGCACAGCTCATGGGCAGCTGCAGCTTCAGAACCCTCTGAGGAGTGCATGGTGACAGTGTCAACGCTGGAAAGGCAGCATATGGCTTCCTGGAGTGGCACATCGTCATCCAACAGGGCCACCCTGAGTAGGGTTTCCCACAAGAGGCCCGGCACAGAAGCCTCCCACAATGGGCATCCTCCCACAAACGGCACAGAGAAAAGGGATCACTGTGAGTGTTAATCCTCATGAGGGTGCATCAGTGTGCGCAATGCACACGTGTTTATATAAAACAAGAAGTGTATATACAAATGGAGGAGGGGGAAAAAGGGTAGTGGTGGTCTCCTCACCCTCACATAGGGTCATAAACTCTGGGCAATCAAAAACAGAAGATAAGTAGGCAAATTATCAGGCAGAGTGACAGTAGGTGAGTTCAGCTATCTTGACGAGGCAGTTGGGCAGTTAGGATGCCCCCTGCTCGCCCTCCTGTTGGAGGTCTACCAGACAGAGCCGACAGGGAGGACACCTTGAGGTCAGTCCAGGCCTCACAGGACTAGAGATTATATTTCCCAGTTGGCCTGGAAGCAGCTGGGGATCCTCTGGGAGGAACTGGAGGGGAGCTGTGTGGAGCAGGAATGTCAAGGCTCCCTACTGTCACCCTGACCCTGATAAATTACAATTATTCATTGTTAATCCTAAGAAAAGTTAATAAATAAAAGTTTATTATGACAGGTCAGTTTTGGTGGGGAAAAAAATAATTTTGTTGTTTTCCTGCACTTTCACTCCATTGACCTTTCCTTTGAAAAGTAACTGGCCTGTGGTGATGCTGAGGCGTTATTATTGACCAACATGAGAGCTTTGGTGTCAGAACTGCAGCTGAAAAATGAAGCAGCAAAAAGAAACAAAAGTGACAGAGTGAGTGCAGAGGAGAAATCCTTAAGTGAGAGAAAGGTGTGAATACTGTAATCAGATGTGGCACTCTTGTATAATTGGATTGTAAATTCGGCTTTTGAGCGCAACTCTCTGTTCACAACCTACTTTTAAATTCATTTGTTTTTGTTTTCAGTGTCAAACAGTCGTATCTGGGTTTCTCCCACCCTTGGCATAATTTGGCATATACATGTTTTTACACTCTAAAAGCTGCAACACACACACAGATGGGGTGGTCTGGGATTGTGTTGAGGGGTGTTAGTTTAAGTATGTCATGTTAATTTCCCTCATTAAGTATATCAAACTGAACAGAATCTTTCATCTGATCACACTATTCAGTACAAAGTATTGAGTTTTTTCTTGATGTTACATCTTGTGTCTTCCTCCTGTCCCTCTTCCAGAGTCTACATGACGCATCATTCCCTGCATTTGCTGCCTGTCCCAGGACACCTTGTTTATAAGCGCCATGAGATTTTTCTCTCTGCGAGTGACACAGAATGATGTTTAAAAGATGGAGAGAAGACAAAAGACCGGATTGTGCGAGATAAAATGCAGAGCTGTAAATGTCATGTACAGACACAGACACCACTATCACAGTGTTATTTTCACCCCCCCCCCCCCCACCTCTTCAAAAGAGTAAACAGTATGTTATATGTCTGCTTCTATTTTCTGTCACATGGTGTACAAGCGCTCACACAGTGAAGAAAAACACAACAAAAATGACTAATGAAGGACTTGCATAATTTGTAAATATATTTTTTTAAATGTTTTTCTCTTTCTTTTGCTTTGCTATGCAAGCTGAACCTAATGTCGTCTCTTTTTTTGTGATTTATTACTGTGAATCTTTTTTTCATTAATGCTCAAACTGTTAGCTTATTTTGATGAAGCTACTGTATTGTTGTACTTTGCACAGAGCGTTTTTGGTGAAAATAAGCACAAACTCATTGTCAGCTGAGCTGAGGAGGAGAATCATTAATGGTAAAGAGGGGCATCTATGTTAAACAGAACACAAACAGAAGATATATACTCGGCTGTGCTGTTTTTGAGAATTGTTTTGAAAAAAATACTCATTTATTGAAAGTTAACACACACACACAGGTGAATACTTGGAACTAATATGCCAAAATAACTAACTGTGTTTCATACTTCTTTCTGGGAATCATATTATGCATTATATTAGCAAAGGTTCTCAGCAAATGTTACCAACAAAGCAACAAATCAGTTGTGATATCCAAAGCGAAGACGTCAGTATAGGTTCTTCTCTGCCATTCCCAAAAAAGCATATGTTAATAAATGAGATATATATGCGTTTCTTTTCCAGTCAACTCCAGTGACATGATGATAGTGCAATATTCGAGATGACAGTAAAGGGAAATGAGAAGATGAAAAGGACTTATGGGTCGTGCAAAAACAGTTGAGTTAAATGTTCTAATGTCACATGCAGATAATGCACGACTTGGCGACAAATATATGTGATGTTAAACATCAAAGAAATTGTATTGTTAATATTATTATTATTATTATTATGTGCTACACTGCTGAATGGCTATGGATCGACACTATCATCTTACAAAGTATATAGACTTGTATGACATCCAAATTTGAATATGTTTTAGACTGGAGCCAGTTAGCATTTTCTGCCAATGAGATTCAGGATGCAATGACGTCACATGTGTTTGGATGGTTATGTTCTGGTAATGGCTCTCTCTCTCTTTGAAGAATCTTTTACATGCCAGATTGGTCTGCCCTCAGGAATACACAGCCACATACAGTAGGGCCATTTTTCAATCCTTTGATGCAAAATAAAATGTGTATGTGAAAATGAACTGGATTTCTCCTCACAATGCCTGTTTCACCCAGAAAAGTCTGTTTTTTTAGAATTGTTTGTTTTTAGACTGAATATTAACTTTAACTAGAATATGTGTATCAGGTACAGGGCATTCCATTTATAACCAGCAAATCATCATCATAAACACAATACTACACACACACACAGGCCAGCAATGTAAAATATTTCAAAGGAAACTAGTATTAGCAGTGAAGAGTGAAGGATTATAGGAATTTAACCAACACAGAAGCTACAGACACACACTTATGTGCAGTCCAACAGTCTACATCAGCACTCAGGAATGACGCCATCTGCAGGTGAAATGCTGACTGGTTCAAAAGTTGTCTTGAACCAGCCAGGGCAGAACTTTAGCCAAGTTTACGAAAAGAACAATAAACTCCAAACACAAGAGATGCCCAGACAGCACATATACACAATACAACACAGTTTCACTCCAACGTGTTGCCACTGGGGCAAAGCAGAGGGACCAATAATGGTAAACACAAACAGGAGAAGCCCACAGCAAGACAAATTTTGACACTGTGTCTGTATGGCACAACAAGTACAAATTGACAGGTGGCACGATGGAGCCTTAGGTCTGTGCCCTTTTGGGGTATATGAGACTGTTTGGAAAAACAATATGTGTATTTTTTATTCTTATGCTTATTTAAAAAAAGTGTCTTTTTCTGCAAATTAAGAAAAATAATGATAAAGATTACAAGTACTATTCAATTAGGTGGAAAATGGGTCAGTCTTTTTCTTCTCACAGAGATGAACAGGCTGACATTTTACCTGAAATCTCAAAAACGCAATAAGCAGACACGAGGCCTGAAGCTATGCGAAAAGGGAGTTAGTGTGCAGGATTGGCTCTACATTTTTTTAAGATGAAAATGTATCATTTTTCTGATGACACATACATGCAGTCTCATGTTTAGGTTTTAAAAACTGTGTGATTTTAAAGTGAGATATATAAAAAAAAGGATCACGAAAAAACACCTGGCACACACTGATGAACTAATGTCATTTGATTCTGACCACCATTCTACATCCCCGTACAGCCTGTCAAATATCCTATTCTACAGGGGTTTGTCTCAAAAAATATATTTTGTCTTAATAGTTAATACTTAATAATTATAGTATAAACTTTATCTGAGTTTTTCGCAGTTTCAGATTCAACTTTTTTCCCATCATCATTATCTTTGGACCACATGACAACTCCATGTTACATTAAGTTATTGCTAGATAGGATCAGCAGTGAAGAGGATAGCTTCAGGCAATGGAGGAACAGGGAAAACGCACACAGTGTGTCACAGTGAGCCTGTCAATGTTTGTATCTTGAAATGGATAGACAGGGATTAGGACCTACTGCAGATCCTGTGCAATCCATCATTTAAACTTTATACCCAACTACTTAGGTTTCTAGGAATGCCATGAGCACAAAAAGAATCAGTATTGTCAATTCTATAGGACTCCTACCCCCCCTCCATCACCCAGTGTTGTACAGCTCCTAATTTACCCAGCTTGTAGTACATGTGAATTTAATAGAAGAGCAGAAACACACAGCCGAGCCCACAGAGCCCAATTACAGTGGCTGTATACCTGCATCCAATGTCCAACGTAGCGACAGTTCTCTTATAAAGTTGTAGCCTAATATAGGGTTTTTGAAACGGTGTGTTGACTGTGTGGGTTGTTGTGGTTCTGCTTTGATGAAAAATCAGTTTAGTGGAACAAAATTTATGGCCGAGATACTTTCCCAGCCCTCAGGGGGGCAATTTGGCCTCAAACCGCTTCACTTCTTTAGAGACTGCAACAAACTGCTGAAAAATACTCATAATGGTGGTCCTTTGGAAAGCAGCAGTACTAATGATGACAATAAAGCATCTTTTATTTTGACAAGAAAGTAGTTCACACTGATGATAAATTTGTGAGTTCTGTGTAGTTGTGTGAGAGAGGCCTTAGATTATAAAAGCAGTTTCTTTTCTTACCTTTGCAGTCTTAGTGAAAAATTCATGTTGCGTCTTCAGACTGGAAGACCTGGGGTGAGCGGGTTAAGGTTAGGAGCAGGAGTGCTGTTCTGTAGGTGACCCTGACCTTTTACCTCTGTGTAAGAGAAGCAAAAAGACAGTTTCACCTTTTCAGGAAGAGATTTCTGCCATGGTGAGTGGTTTATTATACTCCCTATTCATTACAAAAGGATAGAAAATGAGTGCAGTTCTTTTCAGCAAATCTCACAGGAACAAATACTTCCAAAAAGAAGAGCAAGTAACCAGTGAGAAGATGTCAAATTTTAAGTCTGAGCGCTAAGAATCGTCCTTTTTATCCGAGATAAGATTGATGAAAATAATGACAGGCTGCAGTTTCCTTTTAAAATGATCCTTTACAATTCAAGATATAACAATATGTAAAACAGTGTTAGCATATTTATATAAAGGATATTCATGGCTGTAATGCACAGCTAATTTTAGCCTCGTGAAATGTCAGCGTAATACATTTTCAAAGGAAATGTAGATAGTGTGATTACAGGCCTTGTAAATCTGCACTGTATATTCTGAAACATGAGCAACATTATGAATTCCAAAGTGTGCCGTTATATTTCACAGCATGAGTCAAGCACATTAATTATACTGCTGCCAGACTTTACACTGATTGCATAGTGGCTTGTATAAACTGCAGTAAAATCACATTCTAAAAAAAAATGTAAAAAAAAAAATATTACTGAAGCTTTAGAGAAAAATTAAAAGAAGCTATGTGCTGCTTTTTTTTATAGAATTTTGCATAAGCAAAATCTTTTTTTAATGAAATTTTCCTAACCTGCGGTGGACAACCTTTTCAGTATGATTATGTGTAACCTTGTCTCCAAAGGCTGATTTGTGACTCATGACATTTGACTAATTGCAACATCTAAACAGTGTGGTGGTTTACACGCACGCCCCACCTGAGACGGAGAGTCCCTGCTCTGCAGCTCAGCTACCCTGAGGCCAAGCTAAAGGCCAGCGGTCTCCTGGCCTTTAGCTCCCTCAGTGACCAATTTATTTTCATCTTGTTCGCCCGGCTGGTTAATCTTTTGCTTTTATGTTGCCACTTCATGTCCTGCCGCTGACATGTAGTAGCAAACAACTCTCCTGGAGGTCTGTGATGGAGGGCGTTCAAGTAAAGACAGATGCTTGCCAGCAATGATATCACTGCCCGTATCTACTTCCTCTGACTCAGGAGTCTTCATTTCACAGCTGAGACACGTTTACTGTGTGATCCTGGCACCCAAATCCATCACTTGTTATTTTATGCCACCGTGAAGCGTACATCCATATATTAGCCTTTCTAGTTAAAACAGCTGATCTGCATTATTGGCAGTCTCATTTGGCCTGAAAAATTCATCTGCCTGAGGGAAAGAGTCTCTATACTCACCTTGTACTTTAAGTTGTGGACGCACTGTGTATACAACTTGTAAGGAAACAAATATTTACATTATTTTGTGGTCAAATATTACAGAGCTTATGCAAAACACCTCATTGATGGCACAGGCAGACCTCTCCTTCATGCTCTTAAATGTAGATAAGTTCTCATATATGGTCTATGGTTTCCACATTCCCCCATTTTGGGTGAAAGCATACACTGTCGTGGTTTGAACACAAAAATGATCACACGTACTTTATACAACTTACTCTCTCTCCACCGCGCTGGAGTGTGCAGGATGATGGCAGCAAGAAGACGAACAGGTGTTGTTGACAGCTTTTGCAGATACAATGCTGCTGCTGCTGCGGTAGAATCCAAAAAAACACTTTTCCAGGAGCGAGTAATGTGTTCTCCTCTCGGCATTAATCTCCTTCAGCATGCTGCAACATGACTAGAGAAGCAAACACACCAGGTAATAAGTAGCTAACTTTTTTGATAAGAGCTAGCTAACTTTTTAGGACCTCGTGACATCACTAATTTGTTTGGTATGGCCATTTAGAAGCGTCTTTACTTCCTGGTCGCCATCTTGGAATTCTTCTTTCCGTGTTCGGGACGGGAGTGAGCAGCACCTGCACCACCTGGGCTCCAGAATAACCGGTACGAGCTAGCTGCTAACAAACTTAGCTACCATTGCTTGTTCCTGATACATAACAGCATACAGAGTACTACAACATGACTCTATTTATTGTCTTTTCCCCAGACTTTAGATTTTACTCCTTCAGCATACAGACTGCTGCATCAACATTATGGGTAAATATAAAGTATTTTTGCCCCCACAATTTCTACTGCCATTTATGTTAATAAAAGCTATGCTGTACTGTAGCATTTACCCCTTGTCAATTAAAGTAACATTATAACACAATTTACATTTTTTTTTGTACCACACAAACTGATCGTATCCTGTCATACATATTTCCTGTGTTGTTTAAGGATAACAAAATTGTGTATTTTTATGTTAAATAAAAGCATCTCTGAAGCTCTTTAGCATGTGTTTTTGTTTTATTAATGTGTGATATGAATGTAACAATAACAAATACCAAAAAAATAACCAAAAGTAAAGACATGGTGGCTCACAATGAATGAATATATAGCTGTGAGTCGCGTTAATATGCATCTTCTCTTCTCATTTTGGGAAGAGACCAAAGCAGAAACAAGACAGACAAGATAAATCTATATGTTTACTGCACATGGGGAAAATTCTAACTGATCATTCTAGCAACATTATAAAATAGCTGTTAAAAATCTGCTATAATGACACACTTACATGGAGACTGGTGCTCAGGACACTTGCTGCAAGACAGACAAAGTCTTCAAGGCATTGAAACACAGATGTGGTGATCAGAGCACAGATGGGATGCCTCCAGATCTCCTGACAACAGGACTGGCTTAATATTTTGCAAACTTTTGTCACAGCTTGTCTTAGTTTAAAGACTGCTGACCTCAAGACAGTGCAGGACAGGCCAAACTGTAAACAGCCTAAAGCTGGGGTCATACGCAATAAACAATGCTATACATGCACATAGTTATGATGAACTAATAGCAGAACTGCTGCTGCCATGTAGCTTTCTTGTTTCTTCATGTCAAGCTTTACCCGAGTACCTACCTTTACATTAATGCAGGAGTCACACCTGTCAATCACGCCAGATATGCCCTCTCATTTACAATTCATCATCAGTTATTTTCAGATGCACACTAAGGCACACCAATATGGTGGATTTTATTTTCACAAGGGAAATTTATGTTTATTTTGGTTGTTTATTTATTTATTGGATGGCGGTCAATTTGCACTTATAGCCACATCCGCACTGGCCTTCTTCTTTAGTGAGGGGTGGGGCATGTGCATACCACAACAACAACAACAACAGCAACAACAATTATGTCTTCCTCTTGGCTGGATTCCCACCATACTATACAGCCCACTTCACAAACAACTAATAAAACATTGTGTTAAAACATAATGTTTTACATTTTATGTGAGTGTATTATTGCATCATTTAAAAGTAATTTGTTTATTTAAATTTCAAAATCTCACTTACTGTGTGTGTGTGTGTGTGCGTGTGTGTGTGTGCTTAAAAAAGCATTGCAGCGACGCCCCTGATGAAACCACAGCATCATCCTTCTTTTGCCTGGAGTGCAGCTTTGGTCGCTTTACCGTTCCCCCTCCTCATCTGCCACACTTAAGTCCCTTCTTGGCATCACAGGGGCGCATCCTGCAGTCAGCGTTTATAACAGCAGACAGTGATATAGCTCCATAAACAAACCTGAGTTGCAGCGAGCTCCACCTCACCAACCAGATTCATTATCTCTGACACCTCCTAATTCCTCACCAACTGCCTGCTTTAAAAGAAAGTAATCTTCCTCAAACACAACTGTAATAAATTTGAAATCATAAAGTTGCACCGGCACTCCGCTCATCACTTCCAACCAGCGTTACAGCATGCCTTATTCCTCAACCTTGGCACGCTCCTTGTCACTATAAGAATGTCAATGGTAATAGAAAACACTGCCTCTCAGAGCTGAGAAATGCTGCCTATCTCTGACAGCACCTGTTTATTTCACTGCTGTGGAGCTAATCGATGTCTTCATCACCTCCGGACTCCTTTCTTACAACACTGCTCTCCGCACATACCTCAATAAACCTCATTATGTTGAAAATCCTGCTGCTTAAACGACTGCATGTACTTGCTCAAGAGGCCATCACTAAAAAAAAAAAAACATCGACTATACAGCAACAAATGCAAAATAATGTTTTGATAAGTGGAGGAAATTGGACACACGGGTGACACACTGCGTGGAGGAGCCAGCTGTTTAGGTCAAAGGAGTGTTTTCATTTGCAGCACAGCACTCAGCCATACTGCCGCTATAGATGTGCCTTCTAATAAAGAGTTGTTCAGAACTGACAGCCATCAGTTTCTTTTTTTTTTTTCTGTCAGCCTCTGTGCAATGTTGCCACATTTGCCCTAGCTGTCATGGCTGCCTCTTTGTCAACAGATTGCAGAGAATCTGCTGGATAAACACAGAAAAATTGAAAATGAAACTTGGCAGCTCACACACACACACACACACACACACACACACACACACACAAGTACACACAGTATCTTAGAAACCAAGGCAAACACTTGAATAACCCACTGTAGACAGTTGTCCTTGAAAAAGAAAGGGGGGGGGGCAAAAGACAGGGATGAAAGCAGCCATTCATAGTGCTGAGAAACTAACAGCTAAATTCAATCACTTTATTAGAATAATTCATGAAGAGGTGTATTTCATGAATGACTAAGTAAAAATTTCTAAATCATCACATTTTTCAAACAGTTTCCATATTTTTTTTTCAGTCATCATGGCTGCATTGGATTGGACTTTACCTTCCACACCATTTAGTCGTACCAGTCATATCGCTCAAGCTTGAAGTGATAATTGGAGTAAAAAAAAAAAAAAAAAATATCACACAGCGTCGTAGCTGTTGACAGATCTGTAAAGGAGGTCAGCCTTTTTAGGACACACAAGACGGTCTCGCAGGCTTTGCAGTCTTTGTACCTCACACCTGCTGTGAAAGGCCAAACCACATAAGTGCAGCCATTCACAGGAGGTAACAACATGTCAGCAACTGGATTGAAGGATTCCAGGTTTTTTCTTTATAGAAAACGACATGTATGCCCTGTTATTCTTGTTTTCTTTGTTGTGTCCTGTATACAATCAAAGCCAATAGCAGCTATAACAACGACTAAAGGTTTCTGGTATAGCTGTGGATGTGTCGTTCGTAACAGCCGAGCCCATTCTTCACTAGAGAAGAGATATTGATGGGTTTTCATCACATGAACGTCTTCATTTGATTCAGATTAAGGTCAGAGCTTTGACTTGGCTATTCCAAAACACACACTGTGTTCTTCTTTAATCAATGTTTTGTAGAATCACTTGTGTGTTTGGGTTGTTGTCTTGATGGATAACCCACTTCTTGTGTTGAGAGTCAGCCCACAACCATACAGTATGCCCTGATGTTTTCCTCTAGAATTTGCTGGTATAATACAGAATTCATTCTATTCCCTTCCTTTTTATCCAGATTTTTTTTCCCAGCAGCCCTCTGGCTTGTTCATGTGATCTTTAGCAAAAAGCTGAAGGGCAGCAATATTAGCTACATGCTGTAGCTACACTGTTGTGGAAGATGAAGTCATGTGCAGTCCACTGGAGGTAAAGTAAAGCCTCCAGTCTCTGTGATTCTAAGTGCTGAGTGACTGTTCTTTACACTGTTCTGTTCCCACATCGTCCTCTGTTGTGTTAAGTATGAAACACTTCACTCCAAAGTGCAATCCTACAGTGCCTGCAAGGTCAAGGAACTGCATCCTTCCTTGATCTCTGGGCAGTATGTGTTCTGAAAACCAAACTGGAAAAAATCTGGTAAACAGCCAAGAAGCGAGTGTAATTATTCATAGGTGAAGGGGAAGTTTAATTACTGAAATGGATTTCATTATTAGGGTTATGACTCCTGATCCTGGTCTCCTTCAGAATTGGGTCATAAAATTGGAAACTGTATCACCAGATAAATGGTCATAAACTGAATGAATAATTCAATATCTACATGATCTGCTATGTTTGACCTCATCTGTCAACCAACACGGATTGATAGGTTTGTGACCTGTGAAATTATTTTGATGAGTTATGTAGCGCTCATTGTAGTAATTATGAAGAACTTATTAATACTTGTGAGATTTCAGTTTCAGGTAATTGTAGTCTGCACAGTATGAGAACCTCAAGTGATCTTTGTTTGTCCAGCAAAGGTGAAGTAAAAAAAAATGCATGCTTGTTCTTGTAAGGGTCCATTAAGAATATGAGGTACGCTTCAGAGAAAAGCGAGGCTGGCTGTGCATAATATTCTGATAGACATGGAAAACAGTACATACTGTAAGGCAACATAAAAGCATTCTTACAGGAAGCATAAAAAATAAATCAATAGATGATTTTTCTGCTAATAGGCCTGTGCCTTCACATTTTTCTGCATCATTATAGCGGAATAATGGAAAAAAAAAGGTACAGACTTTGCATGAGATATGAGAAATGTGCCTTTCCAACAGTGGATACACTGGGGCATGGTCTGAAGAGTACAGGACTTGTGAAACAGCAGGTGGGTTAAAAGTGCAATCGATGATGTTAGTTGGTGCTTGAAGTCCACATTCAAGTTTGTTTTAAGAATTCCTTTTACTCTGTCTTTAACAGTTAACCATTAATAAAGTAAATTGTGATTAGGTGTTAAGAGGCAAGTGTTACACCACATGGTGGTGGGGTCACGTAGATGGACTGGTGACCCCATGACCTGATCACAAGTAAATAACGCATGACCATTTGCAGTAGAAGAGTGTGAAATCCTGTGATCTTGTTTTATGATTATGCTTGTGCCTATTCTAAGATGTGTGTATTCTGAGAAGTTGTGTCTGTTAGATAACAGAGGGTATAAGAAGGGAGTTGCTCTGAAAAGACCTTGAGCACTCCTACAGAGGCTACTGTCTGTGTATGTGACTGCTCCTTCCTGCAGGAATAAAAGCACTTGAGTGATTAACAGCTGATATTTTGGGTTTTATTCCTAACAAAGTTCTTGGTTTTTGTTAATAAATCACAAGAAGATCTATTATACATCATTATAAAATCAGTGTAATTACCTGTTGAGGATGTATGTGAGTCTTGAGATTCTTAACCTGACACACACACACACACACACTAAAAGACACCTGTGTAGTTTCTTAGCTGCTCTCTGGTAAATGAGGTTAATTAAACAGCTTATCTCATCACACCCTCTCAGGTTTACCTAATCAACCTCACCTCACTAACACACAATGGAAAAGGTTTACTGTAGCTGTAGGTCAAAATTGAAACCATTCAGCATAAACTGATTGTAACTCAGAAACCGTGAAGGATGTTAAATAATAGCAACCTTCCACATATAGCCCATTTCCCCAAGCAAACATTCATTATTTTATCTTCATTTAACTTGCCAGCTTGGGTCATAAGAAAGTGCTGTCGGTACTTACTGTCCTCAGAAGACTGAATACAGGAGGGCCCAAGCCTAAGTGGACATGTGGTCATGGGTGGAAGACCGGTTCTGAGCTTAGTGAGGTGGGAAGCAGGTTGGAGACACCAAGAGAATAATGAGAGCTGTAGAAGAAACCCAGAGGATCAACAGTGAAGAGCAGATCCATCAGGGTGTCTAATAATCTAAAACCAGAATCTTAAACTATAGGAATAAGCTGTTTATACATGTAGAACATAAGTAGGGTGGTGTAAAGACCCCATCATAACCAGATTAACAGTGTGCACACAGAGATGAGTTCACAGATTATTTGTTGTTGTTGCTTAAGGAACAGCAATATTTATTCAAAGAGTAGTTAAAGTGACATATTTGTTCCATGTATAACTCACAGAATAAGGCTGGACAATATAATATCTATAGCAAAATGTACATTTAACTGTATAGTTGTATGTTTTTGCTTTGTTTTTTTTTGTTTTTTTAAATACACCAGTGTCTGATAGTATTTTACTTGAACCTTGAACTGACCAATATTTCTCCTGTTTAATTACTGTGCAGTCAGTACTTTGATAAATTCGGTGCATTGTCCAGCTCTACTCCAGAAGTTACAGCCAAGGTCAATGGAACAGGAGAGTAGATGAAACGAACCCAGCGGAGAGAAACAATAAATGGAACCAGTCCATGACCAGACTTTTCATCATCCCCTAAAAAAGACAGAGGACAGAGCAGTCGAGATGTTAAGTTAAGTGAAACTGCATGCAATTCTCCCAGTACACACAACAGATAGTTCACATCAGAATGAAAGCAGCTCAAATGTACGCAACCAAATGCACAACCACAATCAACAATCTTTTTCTCCGCCTGAAATGATTAACCAGACTGATTTCCTCCAGACTGAAATTCATTTAACAAGAATAAAATTAAGTGATTGTGCTTTTATAACCAAAGTAGAACAAATAATACAAAGACAAGATGTACATCACTTATAAAACATTAACACTGTTAATATAAAATTTGATTTTGAAGCACTTCTGTGGCCGTAAACAATTTACAAGATGGCAGGTAATGACTGTTTAGCAGTTACAGTAAAATAACAAGACAGCTGACAAACAAAGATCATACAGACCGCATCAAGCAGCCGTCATGGACAATATTTTTTGTAGACACTCACAACCGCCATCGAAATGTGCATTCATCTTTACTTTACTGAGCAACCAGCAGCTCTGGGTGCTGGAAGCTGGGCACCACAAAAACAAACAAACAATAAACAGTGCATCAAATTGAAGTCCACAGACTTAAACATGAGAGCACTTTTTTTTCTTTTTTTTCCAACATCTAATGAGAAAGTAGAAAACCATATCATGTATTGTGCAGTATTTTTAGAGTCCATGTTGTAAAGGTCATAGTTCTTGGTCAGAAGCAACTGTAGGATATTCCTGCTGTGCTCATGTTGCTTCTTAGCTTTTCAGGAACTGGGAATATAAAACAGCATCAAATTAGACCATTGTGTCATCAATATAAAAATACATCTGGATGACTGATTTCTGTATGTTCATGTACCTCTTCCACCTGTCCTGTAGGTGTCGCCTGTCTTCCCTGTTTGGTCCTTGAGTCTCCACATGACATAAAGCTGGAAAAATTAGAATCATCTTTCTCCCTCTGCGCTTGACCTGAGGGGAAAGAGGGACGACTATACAGAAGGACGTCCCTAAATTCTGAGGGAGAAGCAGAATAGAATAACAGGAAGTTGGTGACACAAGCTACGCACTATTAACAACAATGTGAATCCATCCTCTACCTGAGTGCTGTCGGATTTTTCCGTTTCCTCTTTCTGCCAGTGGAGTCTTATGCTTCTCGTGGCTCTCTCTTTGCTCCAATGTTTCCTCTCTGACCTTGTGAGTCCCAGTGCTGCCCCGTCGGCCCCGGGCCTCCCCAGAGCCCATCCGAGGGAGCGTGGCCCCTCTCGCTTTATAGTCGCCGAGGGACATGGGGCTGGTGAAATTCAGAGGCATGCAAGAGTCTGGGCACAGAGGAGAGGACAGAGGTCCTACGTGTTAGAGTGATTAGGAAGTGACACACGTAAACTCTCATTCTGTGAGTCTTTACCATCATTGAAGACATCTTTGGGTTGGCCTGCCTGGTTCTGTTTATGCCTCCTGGGCCTTTTATGTGTTATTGCGGGACTCATGTTGCTATCTGTTGACATGGGGCTGCTGGGTCGTGGGAGTCGCCGGCCTGAAATCACCACTTAATTTTAACACAAATAATAAAATGGCATATTATATATAACAGACAGTGTTTTTTTTCCTTGCTTGCTTTTATTTATGTCATGCATTGTGTGTGGTGTCTCATCAATGAAGAGTGAGAAAGTACATCCAAGGGCACATCTGCAGAGTCTATTATATGCTGTGTGGTTTGTTAAGATCTGTGTTTTTATAAACACCACACTCAAGGACTGGAAGTTTAAAAGAAAGTTTCTAAGTGCTTTTTTATGACGTGCCTTCATTCTGTTTGTCTTTGGCATTTTTGTCTTTTTTTTGTGTAGCAGGAAAATAATACAAATATATATATCAACATTATTCTGCCACCATGATTCTCTCTCACCTGACTCCTCTGGGTACCGGCACATGCGCAGGCCTACAATATCCCGTGAAGATGCCACAGCCTGGTTGAAATCACCATCTGTAAAGAAGGATCCCTCTGAGGTGCTGACAACGCTGGACCGGCCTGATGAGATGTTGTCCTCAGATGCTGAGCCCCAGCTGTTAACCATGGACCCCGTGACTGATCTGTCCAGATCCCCAGTACTAGATGCTGGGGTCTGCTCCAGCCCGTGGAGGAGCAGCTTGTGTGGAGAGGGATGGTGCAGCTGGTGTTTGTGCTTCTGATGGTTGTGCTGTTGGCTGTAGTGACTATTGGTGAGCTCTGCATCTGTTTCCTCTTCCTCTGCCTCCTCCTCCTCCTCTTCCTCCTCCTCCTCATTCTCTTCCTGTCCTTCAGTATCCATGCAGAGGGGTATTGAGGTGTAGGTGTGTGGTGGGGAAAGAGGTCGCGGGTGGCTGTAGAATAATTAATAATTTTTAATGGAATAAGTGTTAGGTCATTGAAATCGGTGTATGAATGATTTAATCTGAGGCTACCTGAGGTGTTCATTGTGCAGGCCATTGCTGAGGTCGCCTTGCGATGATGTGTTAAGTGGGTGACTATAGGACATTTCTTTGGGTGATGAGGCAGCTCCTCTGACTGGTGGAGTGGGGCAGCCATCTATTCTCTCCTCTGGACTAAAACTGATAAGAGAAATCCAGCTGACATGGTGATGGTTAAAGGAATGATTACACGCCCCTGGCTATCATTGAAAAACATACAAAAGTGAACAAAAAGCTGTCTTCTTTTTCCCTGTGATTTTCCTTAAATTACACAAATGAAGTAAAGTCTGTTGTAACAGTAAACCCACTGTCTGACAATGACAAATGTCTAAATTGTATAATTACTTTGGGTAAAAGTGCGGGCTGTGAAAATAAGACCTTGTTTTGACAGAAGGTTTGCAGGTGTTCACAGCATATCTCCAATTAGGCATGTGTGGATCTGATAACTTTATCATATCATTGGTTTCTTACTCAGTATGCCCTGATGGGCTACAGCTGGCTAATGAGCAACATAATAACACTTTGAGAACTGTGGCTAAGGAAATGTGGCATTTATTCTGCAGCATTCTGAAGCGTGCGACTTTAAATATTTCTTTACAAACCTTGTAACAACAATGGTAATGTGCTTTTGTATCATATGGAAGTACTTGGATCTTCCTTTACCTCCTGTCCATTGGCAGACTATACTCATCGCAGTCCTGGGCATTAGGAGGAGATAATGCCTCTCCCCAGCTCACTGCATTATGTTTTGGGACCTTTGGGGCCCGTGTTGCCTTCTTTTGATTCTGACTCCCTGATAAATAAAAGGTAAACATCAAGGTAAACACAGACTTGTGGTTTGCCTCATTAATATTAAACACTGCAGTAGTAGTTGGCCCTACCTGAGGTGCTGTTGCTGCCTCTGTCTGAACTGTGGTAAGAGCCCCCTGTGCTGTGATCACGAGTCTGGTTGTAGGGGATAGTTTTAGGATGGATCATTCCTTCACTTCCTTGTAGGTGATCTGAACACAGAGCAGTACATATATTTGTTATAACCTTTTTTTCATATAAATGGCGAAATCAGTGTTACACTTACCTTTACTGTTTAGCTCAATCATGTTATACTGCATCTGTGCTGCCATCTCCTTTGGCATTGGAGGCAGGTTGGGCGGCTGTTTCCAGCAGGGTAAGTCCAGAGGCTCTCCTAGAGAGCCACCTGGGGCTGCCTTATTCTTGATGCTTGCCTGAATGAGCTGTGTGGTGGCATACGGAATGGGCTCATATGTGGCTGTTGAGTCTCCTCCTGGACTTGCGTAGCACAAGTTGGACTTGTTGAATGTTTTAATCTCATTGAGCTTGTTGGAGAGGTTCACATCACTGTATATGGCAGTCTCAGAACCAAGCTGTTTATTCTCTGGATGGTTTCCATAGTTGGCTATGCAGTCAGCTGAGTAGTTGAAACAAAAGCAGTGCATGAACACAGCAACTCACAAACCACTGCTGCACAGTGTGTTTTAATTATAAGGTGAACTGCACATACCTGGCCGGCTGTATGTTGTCATGTTACTGTCACTGGTGCCATTGCCATTATTGCAGCAGTTGATGCTACAGTCCTTGTGATTGGCACATGCATTTGGCCAGTTGTCAGGCAGCCACAGCTGGTTCAGTGGTTCACCCATGCTGAGAAGGCCAGGTCTGCAACAAGGAGCACCACACCACTGTCAATCAAACCCTGCTGTCCTCATACAACACACATTGATGAGTGTGGTGTGGATGAGTCAGAACTTTTACAGCAGGTGGACATCGCCCCCTAGTGTTTCCACACTGTAAGTGCATTTTCTCTGGTAAATCTTTATATAAACACAAAGGAACAGAAATATCACTCACCTGCCAACGCTGCACACAGATTCTCCTCTTTGATATGCGACTGTAAAGAGAAACAGAAAAAAAACATTCAACATTGATGAGGTGTCAAAAAGAAGTAGTGTCAAAGGCACAGAAAACCATGAAAGGCAGGTAAAGAGACAGAGCAAAAAACCTGCACCTACTTCAGTAGATATGTTTCCATCCATATGGCACAAAGTCTGACTGTCTGGTTTAATTTGTGTGAACACAAACTGCCTTTACTCATCTCAATATAACTGCACAACTCATTTCAAAACTTGGTTTGAAAAAGTTCCTCAGAAAACATAAAATAAACTGAACTTAACAATGCATTTATTTTCAGTCAAATTAACCTCATCTGCTGAGAATATAACTGAATTAATCTCTGTGTTTCTGTTTAGTACATTGGTACATAGAAAGGAATGTTTGTTTCCTTTCATTTCAGTTTATGCATTTGATTTGGATGATGTGTTCAGGTGCATCAGAGGTAAAGGGAGAAAAGAGGAAGAGAAGTAAAAGACAAACAAAATGTACTTCAGGAGTATTAATATTTAACCGCTCTCAGATTTAGCTCATATTCATGGGGTTCTACTTCAGTCTCTTGGTTGTGTTTTCATTGTGTATTCTATGTAAAGACTTCAAGATGGTTTTAAAGTCCCAATTCAATAATTTACAGACATAAAAGTGTGTTTAAAATTGTTTTCTTATTTCCTAAATGTCAATGGCTAAGAATAACTGAATAGAACACACCAGTTCTTGTAAACAGGGTTCATATTGGTATGTAAAAATGCATAAAATATTAAAAACAGGTACTAAAACATCACACATATTAGCAAAAAAAGCACACTGCACATACCTGTAGGTGTAAAGGTGAATGATGGGACTGTGGGGACAAACAAAAGAAGGGAAATTAGTTATATTAATGATAATACAGTAGACAATATAATTACTATCCTCTTTTTGTTGTGTGTCTAAGTGTAACCTCTGCTGAAATCTCTGCACACAAAAATGGATGTGTGCAGAGATTTAAATAACCACATGCCACATGTGTTAATGCTGCCTCTGTCTTTGACATAAGTGTCGAGGTGAAGGTTAATGGGGGTGACAGGCGAGGGGGAAAATAAACGGCAATATTGTAGGAGACATGGTAATGGCAGGTTGACAGGCCTGTGACTCCAAGAACTGCGCTGCGTTGAGGGAATGACACTCTACAAATAAGCAATTAAAGGTCAGCCTTTGAATGTTTGCACAGCCGCAAATGCAAATTTGTTTCTGAAGTCTTTGTGTCAGAGGCAGATTAGACCAGAGTATTTTTCACCCTTTGATGTGATCTGCTTATCTTCCTCTGAAAATATTCCTTAATATCACTGAAATGATGGCTGCTGTTTGGCGTGGTGGCAACGTGTCATGGCTTGATCCCTGCTGCAATCACGTTGACCTTTAAATGTATGATCGGCCTGTTGCTGCACATGTACACTTGGCCTACATGGATAGTAAGTCATCTATGCATCAATCAGTATAAACTGCAGACATAAGACAGAAGCACACACCCTTGCGGATGCCTGTGTATGTGCTGCTGAGGCCACTTCTCTTCTTGCGGTGACGGTAGAGCCACACACTGAAAATCATAAGGATCAACCAGCAGGTGGCGCCAATGCCAGCGATAAATGCAGGCTGCTTCACTACATCAGAGATCTGAGACAATGCGTCTCTTTCCTCACTAATATCCATCATCTGGCCTGCCGAGTCTAGTCAATAAAAGCAGAAAGAGAGAATATGAACAAAATAAAATCACTCACAAAGATTTCAGAGTGTAGTTTCAGTGGAACATGGCATTATTATTATTAACTGAATACTTCATTTTGGGAAAACTTTTACCTAATTGAAAGAAAGCAACATCACTTTTTACTCCAGGTCCAGCACCGTTGCTGGCTGCAACTTCTACACTGTAGCGGATCCCTGGTGCCAGACTGGAGATGAGCACAGAGAAAGTGGAGCCATCCACTGACTGGTTTACATGGTAGCGGCTCTCATTACCCAGACACCAGATCTGTCAAGAGCAAGGAAGGAGGAGATGACGGTGATTGCCCCAGAGACACATGCAACAACACAAGAGGCAGTCTCACAAAGATACAATTTACATATTAAGTGGAATACATGTGATTTAGAGCATAAGTACATGAGAGGACAGGTAGATGACTTTTTTTTTTTAACCTTGTATTCCTGAATGATTCCAGCCTCTTCCACTTCTGGAGGCGGTTTCCATGAAACAAGGATAGCAGTCCCATTGGCATCACTCTTTGTAACTGTAACACCCTGGGGTGCTCTGCTAGGGGCTGAAACAACAGAGCATACAGTTAATAATGGAGTCATGGACTAAGTCTCACCTGATGTCAGCTCTGCCATCCAAATGATAAAAGAAAACAGTTCTCTAGAACAAAACTTCACCTTCTTCCAGTGTCCTGACTACCTTCACCTCGCTGTCAGCTCCCTGGAACTCATCAAAGAAAGGACGCACTTTGAACTCGTAGATGGAGGCTTTCTTCAGGTGACTGATCACCACCCCGTCCTCTCGCGGGGCACGTACCTCCAGGATGCTCCACTGGCCCTCAGGCTGGCCATGTTCAGCAGACGCCCTGTAAAGCACCTTGTAACCCTGAATGTATGGAGATGGCTGCTCGACCTGTTAGAGAGAGAAAAACTGATCATGAATCTGTGTCACTAACACACAAAGTCCGAGGTTCAGAACAGGAAAAATATGGTCAAACTTTCATTTAATTTTGTTTTAGGGTGATACAGATGACTATTTCCCCATATCTGTGAACTCTCACTGTAAACCACAATATGAACTCATTAATAGTTTCCACTCAGCATGGTTTTGGTTAAATGTAAGCCAGAAGGGAGACTAAGCACTTTCCATTTAAACCACACTGTTATGACAAACGATGCCTTCACACAGACACATGCTGTATACTGTATACAATTTTATGTGTTTAGAATATATCTCACCCATGCATTCACTCCTCTGTGCCATAGATTTAAAGCTAATGAATGTTTAGAGAAAGAAAAACCAAACCGTGTAAAGTGAATTTAGAATAAAATAAATGTGTCACTTGGTGTGTTTCTCTAAACTATCAACCTAGTCATTATTCTCTTTTGATTTGGAAAGAAAAATTAACATATATTTATCATCATATATTTAACATATATTTTATTAAAGTACAGTGTATGTTTAAATGGGAAATTTGACGATTCCTTATGTTTACCCTCGCTTGACAACGACACAGTACTGAGCATTCTGTATGCAGCCAACATGCTATGGTCCCCCTACCTTCCACTGCACCCTGACTGCAGATGATGACAAGACGAGTGGTGTATGGAGGTGGATCACGATGTCTCCCAGCTCTCTCTGGATGTGGCGGTGGTCCACTCCCTGCATGGTGGAAGTGCTGTCTGTGTGAGCCAAAACAAGGTAAGAATCATTGATTTGAACTGAAATAAACATTTTAAGAAGTTTAAGTTAGTTCAATGGAAAGCTATGCTCGGGAAAGGAATGGGGAAAACCCCACACTGACCCTGTGTCCTGACAGCATCAGATATTGGACTGGGGTCACTGAGGCCATAAGCATTCACTGCTCTGACCATAAAGAGGTAGACAGCTCCAGGCTTCAGGTTTCTCAGGACAAAGGTCTGGCCCTTCACATGCTCTGCTAGGGTCATCCATCTGCTGCCTAATATATAACTGCAGAGAGAGGTGAAGAGAGAACACAAGGGACATTTAATCAAACTTTTCTTATGTATTATAGAATTAAATATGCAGGGTGCCACATATGTTTAACCTGAATGCCTCTATAAGGTGAGATGTGGGTGCCGGACCAGCACTGGGGCTGGATTTCCAAGACAGAGTGATGGAGGTACGAGTGATGTCCGTCACCTCTGGTTTAGATGGAGCGCTGGGAATGAGGTTAGGGTCTGATGGATGTCCGGACTGGACCACAACTCCAAACTCTGCCACACAGACACCAATAATTTCACTATAAAGTTAACCACACAGGATTCGATTGATTTTATTTTTTACCCTCCACTTGCAGGTATGCTGTCCAAGAAGCCTCTCCACTGGGACTAGATGCTACACAAGTATAGAATCCTGTATCTCCCAGCTGAAGAGAAAAGAAACATCAACTAGACCGCCTCAGCTCCGCGCCTCAATAACTGCTGTATGACTTTATTCCCTACCTTAGCATAGTGAATCTTCAGTGATCCAGATTCTGTTAGAGACATGCGGGAGTCCACAGGAGACACTACTGTGCCATCCTTCTTCCACAGGACTGTAGGAGGCG
The DNA here is from genome assembly GCF_900634625.1 of Parambassis ranga. Taxonomy (NCBI): domain Eukaryota; kingdom Metazoa; phylum Chordata; class Actinopteri; family Ambassidae; genus Parambassis; species Parambassis ranga. Next base: position 14,653,118 of record NC_041034.1, on the reverse strand, counting down.
GGGTGCCAACAGTCTGGCAACCCAGTACCACAGTGCTGTCTACAGGAACAGTCTGATTGATCGGGCCCTGCCTGATGACAGGAGGAGGGAGGTCTGACCCAGCTAATTAAAGCAAAAGTAGGAAAAAATAATGTTAACACTTTACCCATAATCCTGTTACATACAGTACAATATGAAATGTTTAGATGACACAAGACATTCTGTAACATGACAATCCAACCATTTAGAGTATTTTTTGTGGATAAATGAATAAGGCAAACACATTATAAGTAGAAAGTAGCAACAGAGAAAAAAGGAAAGCTTCCTCTTTTCCCTGTTGCTACTTTCACCACTGAACAAAACAAAATACAAAAGAATAGTGTCACTGTCAAGAGTATATTACAGACTTCACAGAAATTGGGAATTGATGTTCAGGTAAGGTTATAAAGAGAAAGAGAAATATAAGTAAAAAAAGATGAAAGTATAGAAAATGAAAATGAAATGCTGAGAAAAAAAAACAGAAGACAGATAAGATGGGAAAGATATTGAGAAGAAAATTGGTGAGAGGGAGAACAATAGGCTTAGGTGGCTGTGCAGGCAGCGGAGGAAAAAGAAATCAACTTTTCCCCTCCAGCGGAGAGCAACTAATCGTTCATTGGGTAGTAGGTACTGCTGGAGCCGGATCCAATCACAACGGCAAAGCCCAACTAATAACAGTCCCACTTAGATAACAGAGCTCTCTCTCTCTCTCTCTCTCTCTTACATTTTAAAACCCTGTGGATGGGGGCAGGGGTTCCAGATAAATAAATAAATAAAAGAAAAGCACCAAAAAAAAAAAAAGTGATGGAAACATCCCTTGAAAACTGCCAGAGGTAATGCGAACCAGTTATTACCATACAAATGCACCACTCCAAATGGGGATGAGAGGAGTGTGGTAGGGATGGAGGGAATTTTGGGGGGAGGGGAGACTAGAGAGAAACAAGTACAAGTGAGAGAGCAGACGACTGACAAAAAACACACCCCCCCCCTTTTTTATACCTCTCATTTTACTGAGGTGGGTGCAGAACACATTACCAACATGAGCCGAAGACTGTCCATTATAACAAATAGTGTTGCACTGAGGAAATCTGTGTGTACATGCATTAGCCATCTAATAAAACCTGAAGCAATTACCCTAATTAATGTAGTGTACTGCATGTTCAAAGTTACACAGACACATGTATTCATGATCACACAGGTGTGTAATTACCATTGTGGGCCTCCGAGCACATTTAAATTGCTTTTTTAAAACGATTAACGCCGCTATTCCATCCTGCAGGACTTCCTCAGACCACTTTTCTATATAAAGGTAACCATAAATGACAACGTGCCAGACATAATTCATAAATATCCATATCAGAACATAACAAAGACTGTGCTGTGTTAGTGTAAACAGTGCACTTTTTTATAGTAATCACGGAAGCAGAGGAGTTTAAACCTATGAAGAGCATCTCATGAAATCCCTCCCCTGACAGTAGACAAGGCTAACTACCACACCCATAAGGGAGACAGCTCTAACCACACTGCAACCACAGCCATTTTACAGACTAATATACCTGCTCATCAGAAAAACGGGACCAAAAATGACTACAAAAAAGACAAAAGGATGATGCTGGAAAGGTGCATCATAAAAGTACTCACAGTCTGTGACCTCCAGCAGTGCTTTAGTAATAACACTGCCAGCGATGTTGAGAGCCTGGCAGCTGTAGAAGCCGCCATCAGAGCGCTGGACATCGGTAATGGTCAAACTGCCCATCTGTGAGACAGACAGACGACTGAAGGGCTGTGGTGGCTGGTAAGAAAACAGAAGACTCTAAAGGGGAGACAGAGATCGCAGTTAGAAAGCCATTCATTGTCTTTATTTACACTGAGCAGTGATTTAGTGTGATGACAGACTCAGGGTAAGTCTCACCTCACTGCCCTCCCTTTGCCAGAAAATAGCAGGCTGTGGGTTGCCAGTGGCCTCACACTGGAAGGTGACCGTCCTGCCCACTGTCACCACCTGGTTCCTGGGGCGTATGACAAACGCTGGGGGCACTGCAGAAGAAGAGAGGTTCTAATTACCTGGCAGCCTGACACATTTTCAGCATTCTCAGTGGTAGTGTGCATAAAAAGCTCAATGAAAAATGCCTTGGCGTCATTCATTTTTTACCTTTTCAAATGACTTTATGACTGTTCATATACCCACACATAGCGTGAATTACATACTGTGGTGGTGGATGGATTTACAGTGCAGATAGGACAGTGATTTCCTGTTGCTGTCTGATGGTGGATGATGGATGACAACTTACCAGTATTGACTACAAGGGAAAAGACACAAAACAGAGCAGTGCAATGAATAATCAGGATGAATACAGAGATATGCAATTACAGTTATGCATTTAACAGTATTGGCAAATGATAGAATGAGCGAGCACAATGAAACAAGGGACGATTATGCAAGCAAATGTACCTATAAATTATGGATGAATCATGACTATACGGGGCCCAGCCCACAGCCAGAGCTTTCAGTCATTGTGCACCCCTTTGTGGTCATTTTACATGTCTTAGTCATCAGTCACTTTGTGGTAATTTGAGATCTATGTTTCCCCGTGGTTATTTTATATCTCTTTGTGTCCATTTATGGTTGTTTTATGTGTCACTCTCCGTGTCACCTATTTAAAGTCATTACAAATCTATTTGTAGTGAGCTCTTTGAGGTCATTTTTTTGTTTTATTTTTTGTTTTTGTCCATTTGTCCAACTGCAGTTTTTTTGTCTCATTGTAGCAGTTTGTTATTGTTTTGTGTTTCTTCCTGTCTCTGTCTATTTCTGGTAGTTTGTCCTACTCTAATATGTTTAAATATTACCCTTTCATCATGACAGTATTTATTTCATTCAGTAATACGTTTTTACATTTACACAACATATATGTTAATATACACATTTTTAATTTTATACATTCAGGTTTTGGCTATTAAACCTGCCCTCATGAAGAAATGATGATGGCATTGCATGGATGTGGGCTTGATGGAACTGGGCTGGTCACACAGGACTATAAAGTTTGGAAAATAATGTACACGAGACGCAAACTCACAGCAGGGTAAAAAGAGAGCTGTTTAAACCCAATAAGAACTGACTTGATGACTGTAGTATTATGTCACTGCTGGGTTGAGTCACAGAGGAGGCAGTCCATAGAGGCACATTTGGATATAGCTACTATCACCTAATGAGGATTTAAACCTCTGAGGGGAGCATAGTGCCTGTACAGAGAGGAGGATGGGGATCTACTGGTGCTCTACAGAAACCTCCAGTGTATTGACTGTAGCACAATGAGATCATCAGTAGGAGCTAGCTAAGCAATGCAATGTAATCTCATGATTACACTTTTGGATAAAATTGCACCCAAGTCTTTCATAAACGATTTTGTTCCGATTGTGATTTTGATTATGTGTATTACGTTTGTGCTCAGTGTTCTCCTGCTGTAAGAAGTGCAAAATAACAGGTTAATGCTGCAACAGCAGGGTACTGCTAATTTAACAGTAACTTGTGGCAACTGAGCTGCCAGATCTTTACTGCTTTGACAGGGACATTTCTAACAGCGAAATGTATACAAAGCTGTTTCCTATAACAATCAATGGAGGACTTTAATATTGCGATTACAACACAATGGCGTCATTCATTCATATACGATAAAAGGCCTGGTGAGTCTTTATTTCCTGGGACAACATGGGATTTCAACATTAACTCTTGAAATCCCTTTTACCTCATTTAGTTCATTCCCAGGTGCTGTAGCCATGGAAATCCACTACATTACATTCTTGGGAGAGCTTGAGCAAACCTCTGATGAGTAAGCCTCTTGGCATGCAATATTTGTCTCAAGCAGCAATTGTTTAATATCAACCAAATGTTCCAGGTCAATAAAAAATAATTCTGTAGTTAAGATTGTGTCTTTAGTTTGAGCTAGCCAGAGCTTAAGACAGACAGTATTTTTGATTCAATATAAAACAGGCATTCACTCCCTACAATCTGTATTATTTCTGCTTTTCTCCCTTTGCTTCTCAAATTAGACGTATGTTCTCCCTTCATGCTCGTTTTCTCATGCTTTTGGAGGAAGAGCAATACAATATAATTGGAACCATGTCACTTCCCAGCATGCAACTAACCCTGCCTTATCTTTAATTAAGTCCTACTGTCCTCACAGTATATGTCACCCACTGTGTCGCAGCCATGTGTGTGCATCTTTATGTGTTTAGGCCTGCGTGTGCAAGAAGTGTCTCGCTGCTCATTTCCAGTCACCGATTTAAGAACTAAAGGGTGTCATTGTGGCATGACAACCAAATGAATCCATTTTCTGCGGTCACGTAAACATTTACTTTGCATGCGCCTTTTCAGTTTACTCAGGACATTACTATGGAACGTTTTGTAAACAAACTTCTGCACTGTCTTATACAGTTTGTTATTTAGAATGGCTGAGAGCTGCAGACATTATGAGACCTCCAGCCAGGAAGTAAAAAAAACACACACACACATGAAAACCCCAGAGATAATTCTGCCTTTCTGCACTGTCTCTAGAGAAACGGCAACCTTAGGCACAAAAATGAAAACTTGGCCTGGATAAAAAGAGAGGCTGTGTAAAAGTCTCCCCCTGCAAATTTGTAGACGAGACAGGATTCGTTCTCTTATTAGGTTAGGAATACTGTTTGGCACACACTTCTCATCCATGAAAAGGAAACTTGAGGTTTTTGAAAAAAAACAAAGAGTGAACTGAACACTATTCAAGAGGAGGTGGTGGTACGGTTGGAGGACATTACGTGTGAAGGTCGGGTTGTACTGACCGTGCACAGTGAGCGTGGCGGATGCTTCAGACTTCCCAACCATGTTCTCCACCATGCATGTATAGGAGCCCTCATCTGAAGAGGTCACTTGGCGAACAATCAAAGTATGGTCCTCTAGGATTTCAAATCTGTAGACGGGATGGACACACACACTCAGGAGATGAAAGAACATGCTGAAACGCCATGTTTGCATGGTAAATTACTGTATATAGAGGGCCTTTGTGACTTACCTGCCCTTAGGCAGGTCAGAATCATCTTTCCTCCAGCGGACAGTGGGAACAGGGTCTCCTTGAACCACACAGTGGAACTCCACGCTCTCATCGGCCAAAACTACTACGCTGCTGGGACGCTTCACAAAGGTCGGCCTCTCTGGAGGGCAGTAAAAAAAAGGAAAGAAACACACACATCAGTATAAGCATATACCATTACATTTGTAGGTGCCATCCAGAGTGCGACCAAAAAGTCTGGGACCACATTATAGATCTTTCAAATATTCACGTACACCTGGATGTAATGTGAAAGGATTCAGGGACATTTAAAATGCAAAATAAAGAAGACAAATTTAAAATTCTGCACCCTTTCCAGGTTAACCAGTCAAATTTCCCTGAGTTCTAATCTTTAATGGAGGAAAGTGGATTTGATTTAGTGAACAAAAGCTTTATAATTTAATCTGCTGCCACTGTCCACCTGTTAGCAATGTGGCGGTAGCATTGTGACTATGCAGAAGTTTTTTTTTAGCTGAAAACTGAAGAGCAGCGTTACATTGTGTTCTTTTTTGTTCCCACTTGCTATTATATTATTATAGTTGCAGCCAAGTATTGAAATTTGTGGTACATTAGTACCCAAATGGTGATGGGCACTTCTCACCCTCAACAGTAGCCATTTTGGCTGTATAGCAGAAGACGATGGACTGAAAATTGCTGCTGAAATGGTGACGGCCATGGTCCATAATGTAACATTACACATGTCTGTTGAGTGTGTGTGTTTCTTAATAAGTGCCACCATACTGTTTCCAGGCAATAGTCATAAGCATGTGTAAAGTACTTTGCAGCCTGTTATGATACAGTAAGCTAGTGGTTTCTAGGCAAATCAGCTTTTTAATTTTACTGTTAGTTTCAGTATCCAAAATGAGAGCCAAAGTTTCTAAGTTTGCAGTGACCAAAAGTGAGAAAAACACAGATTCAGAATTTAGTAAATAAAAAATGCAAGCTCTTTTTACCATTGTCAGATCGTGCTGGGATAACAAGTGTTATTAGATTCCGAATAAACCTGTGGGAATCTAGAGCAAAATATTTGGGGGCAACAGTGGCACAGTGGGATAGCAGGGTTGTCCAATAACCAGAAGGTTGGTGGTTCGATCCCAACTCCTCCCTAGTCACTGTTGTGTGTTCTTGGGCAAGACACTTCACCCTAGCCTGTGGCGCGCCTTGCTAGTCATTGTATGACATGCTTGTGCAGCAGCCGTAACGAATTTCCCTCTGGGATTAATACAGTATCTAAAAATAAAAATAAAAAATAAAAATATAATAAACTCATATATGTTTTTCTGACATCCTACCATTCACTATAAAATGTTAAGCTCAGTATTTCAGTCAAAATGCCCTAACTATCACAGAGTAGATGATCACCCAGGTCACTTATTATGTACAGCATGTAGAACAGCATATGTAGACCCGTTTCTGCATTCAGCAGGATTACTCTAATGGCTTTGAAAGGCTCTATGAGGCACTACAGTGTATATTTGTAACCCAAACCAAGGTCATCTAACCGTGCTGTACTGATAAGAGCTCCATTCTGATGGCAAGTATTAGAGAAATAGGTGGGGGGGTGGGGGTGGAGAACAGAGGCGGGAAGCACCCTTTTTCAGGTGGGGGGTTTTAGAAGCAGTACCATGGGGAGCTCTTATAGTGAAAGGTTATAACGTTGGATGTAGCAGCGGTAGATGTTCAGCACATGCTCGGTGGGAAAACCTCTCCACAGCAGCGAGGCTGGATGCTAGTGCTGCATAATCAACATAATTAATGGGTTGTTATACCCCAGTGATAAAAAAAAACCCTCATACAGAGCACTGGCAAAATAAACCATGTGGAGTGAAAGAGTGCTTATACTAAGTAAAGCACTGTGACGCCGTGAAATGCAATCAGAAATTTTACCTAGCACCATGAGTTCGGCGATTTCGCTCTCCCTCTCTCCCACCATGTTAGTCCCAACGCAGATGTATTTCCCTGCATCGCTCTTCCTAGTGTTGGTGATCATCAGCTTGCCACTCCGAATCTAAAAAAAACAAAAAAAAAACAGAGAGAGAGTGTTTGTTCAGCTGTATTTGCACAGGATCTTATCATCATGGCACACTGTGTTGGCTGGCTACTGCACATTCATAATGCATTTAATAATCCAGCCGTAATTTGTAAATGTGCTGATAAAATGTGCCACAGCTGAAGTTTTCTCTGTGTGATGTGTTTATACTTTAATGCTATCCCCATATAATCACATTTTTGTTATGCACTTGATGTTAGCACATAGCTTTGTGTAAGCGAGTGTGCATCAGTATGGCTCTCTATATCTGAGGAAACAGAATTTGCACTGCCTTTCAAGCTGCACAGAAGGTCACCTATTATGAAATTACATAATTCATAGCTAGTGCTACACAAGAACTCTGGGAACAAAGACGGTGTGTCTTTGTAGAGATGTTCCTTAGATGTTCTGTCAGCCTACTTTGCCTTTCTCAAACTTTTCTTTTTTTTTTTTACTATATATCTGCACGCACAGGCGCACCCACGCACACATACACATACAAATACGCATATGTATACACACATACACATACACACACACACACACATACACACACAACAAAGTCATGGAAAGACATATGCCCTCCATGCTGCTTTCAGTCTTTTCTATCCAACACATGCCCCCACAGGCTGTGGTAGCTGCCTTTATAGTGCTTTGAATGTGAGCGTCTATACTGCAGTCATTTAGTGTTAGAGGTGATAGCAGAGCAGCAGCAGTGAGTAGCTGTGATACTGCAGAGAGGATGCCAATCTGAAGACCTCGAAAACAAACACATCTCTGCAACCAGGCATCTGAGACCCTCTCCCAGGCATCAACTTCAATTAATCTTTCAGGCCAGTTATTTATTTTTGCTTTATGATTGCTTCTTTCCTAAACACACTGAAACCAAACTATTCATACATGGCTGCTAGAGACAAATAATAGCACTGGGCTGCCATTTCTTAACAGAGGCTAGAGGTTAAGGTCGCCTACACTGTGGGGTCGATAATGCAGGCGGGGTGATCATGCCAGACAGCACCTGGCTCGGTGGGCACTCTCCACTCACCAGCATACAGATGGAATACATCATTAAATTGCTGCTGCAGGGATGAAACCAACAGCCTTTCATTTATTAGTCAGCCTCCTCCAGGCTAACTTTCCACCACTAACAGCTCATACTGTCCACCAAATAAATAACTGGCCTAACTATGGCTGACATTCCAAATCTGTTGTAAATGATGCGGTTTTAAAAGGAAGACTTAACAAACTGTGGTGTTGACTTGTGGTCGTGTGTATGTATGATGCACAATGTCAACCTAGTAATCACACAGTGCTCATGGGGAAACAGCATTGCAGATTCAGCTCTCTCTGTCCACATTCAATATATTAGGGTTGGATGTGTGGGCTCACATTAAAAGTAATGAAAAAATAACTAAACACACAGCAACAGCCATGTTCACGCTGCCGTGAATGATATCAGTTATTATAACATGGCCATGTTTAGTACTGAATTCTGATTGGTCAATCTGTATTCTGTTATTTCTGAAGTGCAGGTTGTTGCTGTGTAAAATAAAAGTAAAAGTAAAATAGATTTATTTAAACTGTAGTTTTTGTTAAATTTTATATGAAAAGTATAATGTGTTATATTTAATGCACAATATATACAGTACAGTGGAATTACAATCTATATACTTTGTTCTCATACAGTAATTTAGTCGTTATCAAAATGTGGATAGATTTTAAACACGACTTAGTTTTTTCATTAAAGATAAATGATTGGTATTAAAACAGCATTATTAATGCTCTGCAAATATCAAATAGAACCCATGACATGAAGATATACAATAAATGTCAATATTGGTCAGTGGATAGATTCATTATTAGACCACAACCTTTCCTATATTGTAATTTTCATCTCATGGACCAATATTTTTCATTAAATGTATAATCATATATTAAATGCAAAGGACTGGGATTATCTAGCCAAATCCTGGATGAAGAGATTTGGGTTTTCATCAAGACATACACTTATGCACATGAACTACATGCACTTATACCACTGTGACTATGTAATAAATATCTCTTGATGACCCATTATCCAATTTTGTGGCAATATGATTTAGCCACTGAAGGATTTCTTGATGACTGCAACGATGATCTAACCAGTGCCACTGTCATAACTGTGCTGTTTGCTGTAACTACAGCAGCTCTAGTAACTTTAGCAGCTGATTAAAGAGCAGGCCATGAGCTTTTTTTGTTTTTTTTCCTGGACTGACTGCTTCTCGTTTTTAGCAACAATTCCATTGCTAAGAAATCCAAATGTGGTTTGTTCATCCTCCTTCTCGGACACTGAAACCTCAGCTTTCCTTTCTGTTCTGTTCTGTTCTCTATCCTCTTCACGTAGCACTCCATACCCTGAAGGCACATCCATCCTGAAGCATGTATTTTACCGCATAAAACACACAATGTTTTTAATTAAAATCCATAAATCACAATTTTGACTGGGAGTATGTTGTTATTAAGAATTAACTCAACACTTTATCTACATGTTTGACTATTAATAACTGAAGTCCATGCCCTATGGAGTAAAAAATAATGAAAAGTAGCCATGAATAACTTGTGGCTGACTCCTTTGGTCTTTGTACAGTAAGTAATGTCTTTGAGTGAACACTCATGGCAAAGATGCATTTCCATATAGAAAAGATGATTAGGGAGGACAAAGACAGGCACGTAAAAAGTACAAAGCAAAAAGCAGCCTTTGTATTTCCCTCAGAGGAGCCTACCCCCTGGCTCTGATACGCTCCACTCCTTAAATCAGAGATAGCTGCTCTGTCCATCACAGTCCCCCAGAGAGACTCTACCTGTCACTCCACACTAACACGAGCTTTGAATTCTCTCCAGCAGGTCCCTGAGAGCACGCACAGACATTCAAATAAACAAATCAACACATGCACTCACACACACATACACAGACACAAAGTACACACAAAATCTGAAACCTGGTTCTATTCTTGAATTAAAGGAATGAGAGGCCTGTTGTTGCCCATCTATCCTGTCAGATACAATATAAAGTCAGTGTACACGCAAACATGAAGAGACATCACTGCTGTGTGCGGCATGCCACGTGAAAACTCAATATATGTGATCACTGCCATACTGTAGCACATGAACTCTGTATTGCATTTGGGTACACATAAATCAGCATCCTGTGGTCTTTGTAATGTATATGGTAATAACTATTCCTGGTAAAAAAAAATATGGATTGTGCAATGTCAAAGTAGAGTCTTTTACTGTGATGCGTTCGTCTCTGTCATCTAAGTTGGCACCATCTTTCCTCCAGGAAATTGTGGGCTCGGGGTGTCCACGGGGAGGCTGGCACTCCAGCACTGCGGGCTCACCCGCTGCGACCATAACGTCGACAGGGTTCTGCCTGAAGTCGCCACGTAAAACTGGAAAACACACAGACAAGCAGGGTTGTAAATCATATTTGAGTATGAATTGACATAATATGTGTTCATATTACTGGCATTTTTCAAGTGTTTGCCAACATGTCTAGCACAAATGTGCATCTTATGCCTCTGAGCAAACAGACATTCTGAGTGATATTTTTTAATGTGAGAGCACAGGGAAATTGCTTTTTTTCAATTTATCAAATCAATTTTTTTCAGTTGTCTACCCTTTTGTTGTTCCACGCCACTGAAATGCAACAAGTACAAAATTATTACCACTTTTGTAAAGAGAATTAGGCCATGATCCTCTGTATTGTCAGTCACCTAGCAACAATATTCTCCAGAATTAAACCACTTGAGCAGCAGGATATTGTGTACTTGACTCCCCATGTTGAAAATATGACCTTCGAGTTCCATTTGATGACAGCATAATAAAGGGTTGTTTGCTAGCATCCACCATTTTAGCAAGCAAGCAAGCAAGCACTTTGTGATATGTTGTTAACATTCTTTTAATTTAGAATAATTTGCAATGCATTCACTGACAAAAATCACTGACCCCTCATGGAGTTACTCCATTACTCAAACAGGATCTATTGAGACTAGCTGCTGAGAAAGCTGGTTCTTTTAATGGCTGACAGTAAGACGAGAAGATACACAGCTACAAAGCGCTGCAGAAAGGTGGGATCCAGACGACTTCACTAGCAGGCGGCGCAAAGCTACCACAGCAATTTATCATCTTTCCACAACGAGTAGCCTGTGTGCAAAAAAAAAAAAAAGATCTTGCAGCCTGGAGCTGGAGACTAAGCAAAGAAGCATCTACTTAAATGAAGCCAATAGAAAAGTGTCTTTTCTTGGTGGCCACAGGCTGCTCCCTTCCTGTCGCCATCAAAGACACCATATGCAGTGGATCTACACTGTGGAGTGCAAGTGAAAGAAAGAAAATGGAATTTGGATGAAGGGATGAGAAAATGGGGTTCTCTGTAAGGAAAACAACCTCATTCCTTATTACTGAGCAGATTTCTGCCCCTGATGAGGTGAACAACATGTGCTAATGTAGCCGCCTGTGCATGAGTGACTGCTGTAAAGCATTCCCAGTTTTAAATTACAGGAGGGGGGCTTAGAGCCCGAACAAGCCAAGGGAGCCGAGCCAACGCAGAGAGAGCGAGCAGAACAGCAGAGCTGGTTTGGGGTGAAAAGACAGGAAACAATGAGGAAAAGCCGTAATGACTCCCAGATGGCGGCAACCCGTTCACCTCTGGCTTCGGATTTGTGCGTAATACTGGGCAAGCAGGCCTGAGACGCCCGATGAGCAGCGTGGATATGGGAGAACAAATTGGGATGACCTTCTAATTGGAAATACTTTGGCCTCAGTGTGTCTTTGTAGCCCCACTCCGCTGCTTTGCCCCTGTGATCCCTCTGAGCAGGGTTGCGACTGGCTGACTGCAGATGACTGAATGCTGATGGGAAACAGCTGTCTAAGGACCGACCCACCCCCCTCCCCTTCCCACCACTGCCAACACCGCCGTGTCACATGATAAAAGGCATTCCTCGTGGGACACAAAAACATGGTTGAGGTTACTCCAGACAGGAAGAAAGTGAGACCGTCGCAATTCTGTGTACAGTGTGAGCGCGCATGTTGATTGATTGACTGATGCTATCACATAATTCCAATAGCAATCAGGTTACACATCTGCTTTTACTATTGTGTGAGGTCTAAATGTTTCCGTAGGATTTAAGAGCCAGGAGTATTTTCTCCAAACCTGCTTTGTTGAGGATTTATATTTGGTGCTTTAAGAAATAATGCTAGAAGAGATGAGGATTAAAAGCAGAGAAGGCTTATGAAGGATACTGAAGGTTTTTCACGCTTGTTTTTATGTGAACATGAAAAAGTTGGGTGTCTTTTGCATGTGCTGTGTAAGCGCACAAATAATCTGGAACATGTGTTTGTAAAAACTCACTGTTTATATTCTCAGAAGGGAAAACGTATCTGCTTATTAAGTTATAATAGGAAATTATGCATGCCCAAGTGAAAACCATACAAGCATACACAAACGTAAGTACTCTGATTCTCAAAACCTAAACTATGCTAAGTCTGCTTTCTCCTCTCCATTTTCTCGACAGTCTTCAAATCCTCCTGCTCACTTGCATTAGTGTCTTTTCTTGTCATCTGCTATAGCTCCACACAGTTCACATAATGTCTGCTTATCTGTAAACATATCCTGACAATTTGCTTATAAGGAGTGATGTTGCTGACATGACTGTCTAGACCTAGATCTCTTAAGTCAGTAGCATTTGGAAAAGTGTGGCTTCATACACAGAAAAGGAGAAAGAATGAAAATTCTGCTGATTTAGGGGACGTGAAAAATTATGCAAAGGACAATCAGCATAAATTAAGCCCTCTCCTGTCCCTTAATTTTTCTCAGCCAATCTTGATTGCAGAATCATTGCTTTTCACTTCAGCTAAACATTTTTAATTTCTTAAATCTTGTTCTTTCTCTTTCTTGTTATTCTGAAATCACATTTATTTATTTCACATGTTGAGGCTAATCTCTGCATACAGTGAAATCCATCTCTACACTGTCTGAAGCCCTGCTTGCCTGTTTAGCTGGAGCTTTGCACCTCTCGCTGTCTTCTTTTCTCCCCTCCATCTGATCCCTCCAGATGAGAATCTCATAGCCCACTTCAAAGCATCAGCCCTTGGCCTCACTAGTCTGGATCTGACAGTGTCTGACTTGTTGTTAGTCCTCTGGTGCCTGAGCCACAGCTTGAAAGGCCTACTGCAGCAGAGCTCCAATAATCCCCTGTGCAGAGTCCAACTGGACCAAAAAGGAACACAATCAAGCCCCACAGACAGGGGCACACACAGTAACATTATCACACCGCATTGTTGCATGAGGCTGCCACAGACACCTTTTGTCACGACACAACTTGAACTCACCCACCTTTTGTATCCAAAAGTTCTCACATACTGCAGATTTAGCTGTACAGCAGTAATCGCTTTTATGTCCCAGAGTCAACACCGACATGACTGTAAGGCTCTGATGGTTTTCATATCAGATCTGCCAAAAACAGGACAACAGCTGTGCATGCTTCTGCTTCCAACTCGTATTACAGTGAAGGAATACAATTAGCAACAGCTTAGGCAAATGCATATTTAAAAGCTCCATCTTTCTGGAGAAGAAACTGGAGTCTGGCATGTATGCATCATTAGTTTTATGTTTTAGCTGGACCCTCATATAGGAAAAAAAGTATGACACAAATGAAAGCAAGGGGGAAATGCTGGCACAAGGAAGAATATATTATAGACAGAGCTACATTAATACTATTTGTATGGGTTTATAATGTTTTATGGGGAAATTGATTCCAATAAGCTTAGCATTAAGAATGAAAACAGCCAGCCTTCTCTAAGTAGTATTAGGTATTCATCAAATAACATAATAATCTCAATGCAGTTTACCCAGGTGAGAATCAGTTTCATCCCTTAACAGCTGTCATGAACAATGAAATTATCCATAGAGACCAAAACCATTTTTCATACCTGTAAAGATGTTCTCTCTGCAGCAAAGCTGGTTAACACAGAGGTAACTTTTCAACTTTAGAGGCTGCCACTTGGGATTAACCTCTGAAACTGCCTGCTTTTCATTTCTTGATGCACTTGTAGACTATTTTGTTCTTATATTTTATCAGCTCATGTCTGTGAAAATGGAAAAGAGAATGAGGCAAATCTTAGAATTAGTGTCCATGGCACTCTGGACAGTGACCGCACTAAAGCACATTTTTCCAACAGTGACTGGTAATAAGTAAAAAAAAGGACTGGCATCTATTACAGTGTCCTGAAGTCTTGATGTTTCCCAAAACATTCATTTCAGCCAAAATACAAAACAGCTTTCTTTGACTCACATATCCCAGATCCCTGACTTTAAAATATATAAATATAATAAATACCCAGGGCTATACCTTAAAATACAGCTATGATTCAACCCCAGCAGATATGAAATCCTTGACTTTTCTCACAATCTATCTCCTGACCTCTCCCTACCCCCTTCTTCTCTGCGTCTATCCACCACCTCCTCCTCCTCCTCCTCCTCCTCCTCCTCCTCCTTCTGCTCCTCCCTGCTCTTAGAGTCTGGAGAGACAGAAAGCTGCAGGAGAAACAGCTGCTCCAAAGAAAAACCAATATGTGCGGCTCATGTATAATAGCTGGTCAGATAGATCGAAAAAGAAGACACCCAAACACCCAGACAGGAGGTCCAATGGGCCTTATACCCCTTCTACAGGCACCTACCACACATAATATGAACTTGCAACCATGCACATCCAATAAAAAAGTGAAGGTCCCACACATACAAATTAGAATACATGCATTATACCAGTCTCATAACTATGCCACACGAGATTTATAAAATACACTCCAGCATCCAGAAAACAGCTCACACTGCTTATAAAAGAAACAAAAATTCCATGCTCGTCCTCCCCAAGCTCCCTTATTTGAATTTCATTTTCTGCAAAGAAATCATTACTCAAAAAAGTCCCAGGGCTAACAGATTTTTTTCGCATGCAAGGCTATAAATCTATCTTATGTGTGGCGAACTAATTAGCTCAGTAGTGGCTCACTTACCAGGCTAAAGCTCCCTGTTAGAATATTTGTTGGGTAACTTGTGTCTTTACTTGTTCCCTCTTGGCTACAGAGAAAGGGAAGCAATATGCCTCTATCAAGTGTTTAACAGTAATGCTATGCTAAATGTGATTTTTTCTTTCCAGTCATATAAATCTTTATTCTGTTAAAAGAAAAAAAAAAACAAAAAAGTTATTGTATGTATGAACCGGGTAAAGCACCCGGGGCTTTATGCACACCATGGTGCCGTGTGAGTCTCTGTGTGTGAGGATGGATGCACTGGTGCATCAGTTCTTGGAAGTTCTGACAGTCTAATCCTGTTGATGTACGTGCAGAACATATCACTCGTGAGGGGCAGATATTAAAAGCAGCTAAAAGGATTGTGTAACCTCCATTTTAATCTGCCTCACTCATCCCATCCCTCCATAAGAGGGAACGCAATGCTGAGAATAAGGAGAGGGCAGATATGAAAAGACAGGCAGGCATGAAGCAGATTAGGAGAATTAGTGAGGTGGCGGAAGAGCAGGGTGAATTGGAGGCTGAGTGGCTCCGATGAGGTTAGAAAAAAATTGTCAATGGGTTCCTCCTGTTGCTTTAGAAATGTTGACTTATCTTGCTTTCATCTTAAAAAAAAACATTAAATGAAACCCTATTTCCAAATGCTGCATTTATTTTGGTGTGCTTTCTGAGTAACAACGTGATAAACCCAGACCACTGGACTACATCATGCCATCCAGGAAAAGGGTATGTGTGAAATTCTGTCATACTTTAATTGCTGTATATTTCTGAGTTGTACACTGACCTTTGACCTCTAAAATGAAATTAGTTCAATTCGAAGAAATTCCCTGAAGGCATCTGGAGATATCACATTCACAAGAATACGATGGAAAAACTCAAAAACATAATGCCTCCGGCTACAGCTGTCACCAGCACAGAGGCATCAAAAGACTACACATGTCCAGGGAAACAGGCAAAGACGCTCAGTGTGTATGGGATATATTGTGAGTGTGTTTTTATGAAAACCATTCCTACTCATAATTTATGTCACTTTACTCTGATTTAAGTCTAATGTGAATAACACAGAGAGTAGATCACATCAACTGAACTTACTCTGGAGTGCCTCCAACTTCATCATTATACAACTCGTGATTGTCATTTTCAGGATTTAATTAGGTGCTTAAACATAAACATGTTGTTGTATTACAAACTGCCATAATATTTCAGCTATGTGTTTTTGTGCCCCTGGGCTGCAGGTTGAACCGAATAACCCAACCCAGCCTCACATTAAAATGTGTAATGGCAAGTGGGACCACAGTGCAAAACATAATAGTTTCACAATAAAATGTTTAAATCCCATTACTTTCTATAGGCTGGCAAACCAGCAACTAAAGGCCAACAATCATAAAACCCTATATATTAGTGGGGTTTTATTCAGGTGCATGTTTGTAAGACTAGGTTTGATATTCCTGCAAGTAAAACATGTTTCCACGCTACAGCATCAAAAGTGAGTGTGAGTAAACCCAAAGGCTTTCTACTTGTTAAACATAAAGCTCTGTCCTTAACTCAAATTGCTTTGGAATACAA